>NC_141693.1:921650426-922250426 GCF_964263255.1 Lissotriton vulgaris
ATCAGGGACACTGGAGACTTTCTATCTGAAATTCAGAACTTTGATTGGCAGGATGAATTTCTACTCATTGCTTTCGATGTAACATCACTCTACAAGTCAATTCACCACCATGATGGGCTGAGGGCGCTCGAACACTATCTAGCAAGAAGATCCCCTGATTTACACAGCACAACAAAATGCTTTAAATATGGTAGAGTTCTGTTTAAATAATAACATCTTTTTATTCCAGAATGTTTTATACCAACAACAACGAGGTGTAGCGATGGGGGCCAGCTTCTCCCCCAGCTATGCCTGCTTACATATGGGGCTGTGGAAGGAGCTGGTACTTCTGAATGACACACCACCACAGTCACCAACAATAATACGATCTGGCTAAGGTTTATAGATGACCTCTTTGTAATTTGGCAAGGTACGAAATGTGAAGCTGAACAATTTGTCAGTGAACTTAATTCTAACAGTCTCAACCTACACTTCACAGCCTCAATCAGTTTGATATCTGTTAATTTTCTAGACGTCAGGTCTACATTAAGAATGGCCGACTTGAGACCAAGTTGCATGGAAAGCCAACAGCGGGCAACTCGGTACTACATGCAGGAAGTTCTCACCCACAGCACTTGATACAAAGCACCCCCTATGGGGAGATGCTTCGGCTCAAGCGGATCTGTAGTTGTGAGGATGACCTGAAAACAGCCCAACTTGCGGGTACCAACAGATTTTTGGCAAGGGGTTACTCAGTTAAATGTATTAACACTGCCATTAACAGAAGCAATGATGTTACGAGAGAGAGCCTTATTAATAAAACCACAAGATAGAAACAACTTTAGCAAAGGATACTCAAATCTTCAGGTTCATTCTAGGATACAATAGGCATGATAAGGCCATCAGAAACATTATTAGAAAGAACTGGCCCCAAATCCAAAAAGACCCTATTATCGGCCACCTACTTCCCAAAGAGCAGCCATAGCCTTCACCAAGGCACATTCCATGTAGGAAAAACTAGTCCACAATGATCCATTTAACCAAACCAAAGGTACTTGTCTGTCCGAAAGGAAGGGATTCCACCGTTGCAATGTTTGCAAGGCCTGCCAATTTGGAATCAACAAAACTCCCTTCAGTGACTGTGAAAGACCAATTAGCAAAGCTCTATCTTGCAATTCTGACCATGCGGTCTATGTGCTGGAGTGCCCCTGTGCCTACGACACATAGGTAGCACCATACTACAAGGGCACAAAAGGAAACTCCAGCACATTAGGGCCATCAAAAACAAAGACACTACATAACCATTAGCGCAGCACTTTGGCGAAATGCACAATGCAGACCCAAAAGACCTAAAGTATTTCATAATTGATGCCATTCCACCAAACAAAGGAGGGGGAGACAGGGAAAAGGCCCTTAGATGTCTGGAAACTCGATACATCCTAGACCTCGACACTAAGTTCCCGGGGGGTCCTTAATATCACAGAGGAACTCTACACCTGCCTCTAATGTTATTTGAAGGGTCATTATCTATATAACTACAAGAAAAATTCATCCATAGACACCTTTTGTTAAGCCACATGGATTTATCAGACCACCCAAACCCTACTTTTAACAAGTTTTTACACACATTTTTGCACACAGTTTTTACAATGGTTTTAGCTAATATACACGGTAGATTAAAATTGCCTACTTTGCACAGGGTCGAAATTTGCACTAACACATGTTTTTACCAGCTGCACGGTCTACAAAAAATATTGTTCATATCAATAGTACTGTATTCTGCACTAGCACTTTATAATATAAGGGTTATGCACTAGCACTTTAAAAACGATCCCTGCCCGGCACAACTAGTTGACAAAGTTAAAAATAACAGTATTTAAATAGGAATGTAAGTGTTAGACAACATTTAATGTAGAATCCCCCAAAGTGATGTACGGGGTTTTCAAGTGTAACATCACCAGTTCTTCTAATTTTACGGTCATGATGATTTGAATTATATATAGTTTTAATATATTTCAAATGCATTGTTGTGGTATATAAACCTGAATTTATATATATATATCTATCTATATATATACATATATATATATATATATATATATATATATATATATATATATATATATATATATATATATATATATATATATATATATATATATATATATATATATATATATATATATATATATATATATATATATATATATATATATATATATATATATATATATATATATATATATATATATATATATATATATATATATATATATACAATTTCAAATTTTCAAATCATGTGTAGATAGGCAATATGTTTTCTATTTCTATGCTTGTCCTTGCACAAATATAGGCACTTGTTACTTTAAGGCAAATACAAAACAACTGAAAAAATGCAAAAAAATTGTATATAATACAACCACGTACTGTTAAGCGCGTCAGGCCCTTAGAGGGTTAAAACGAGTTATGCTGCTGCTGTTTGTTTGAGCCAAATAACATTCAAAGCTGCACCTACTTGTGGTCTCCCGAGGCCGATTTTAGCCCCGGGCATGGCTACAATTTTATTTTCCAAAAAAGATCTTTTTTTAAGGATGGGGGCCCCACAGCCCCTTCCTGGGGCCATTATCGGCCCTGGGGACACCATCCCGTGGGGATTGCCTAAAAAAAACTATATATATTTTTCACGGGAGAGCGGCCACGAGGACCCCCTTCCGGGGCCACTTTGGCCCTGGGGACCCCAACCCCCAGGGCCTGGCCTCATGGTGGGTACCGATGGGGAGCCCCAATGCCCCCGCAGTCCTAGCTGGCTCCCCATCCCTTGAAGGAGCCGGCATTGCTTTTGGACAAGGGGAGCTGATGACATGCAGCTCCCCTTATCCCAAAGCAATTCTGTTTTAATCACTTCATGAAAGCGAGAGCAGGTTTCTTGCTCTCTCTTCCATGAAGCAAAGCAGTGTTTGCAATGACAGGGACATTGCTGGAGCCGACCCTGGAGAGTGGCAGTCCTCAGGGCCATTGAGGGCTTCACGAGGCCCCCCTCCAACCTGTAGAGCAGGTTTTGAATAGACTGCTTTCAGTACTAGAATGTAATGAGGTGCTGGAGGTCGGAGCCAGATATGCCTGTCCGGTCTATAAATTAAAGCTGAGGTCATAGTAAGAACATGTTGAATTATAACATGTGGTTAATAGGCAGTGCTAGATGGCAAGAATGTTATAATAAGGTGAACAATGTATCAATTCTTGGGGTTGGGAGAGCATGTGCAGGAGACAAACAGCAAGTGCAACAACCACCTGCCACCAAGCCGTTCCTGCCTTAGAAATTGGAGGAAAGATTGTGCTTTAAGATGCAAGACTATGGAAAAGTTACCCTCATAGAGTTATTTGTGGGTAGCAAGAAGCAAAGGTTAAAGGCAACAATGGGTGTGGATGCAGTTACAGACCAAGAGCAAGATGCACTAGCAGGGCTCTGTGTGACTTCCTGTTGTACAGCAACAAGGAGTGTGGTTCAGATAAATTCATATGCACCGGCAGAGCCTTTTGAGAGGGTTGGAAGCGAAAAGTGCACTGGATCACTGACACAATATCAGAGGCAACAAAATCATGTTAGAATAATATTGTGTGAAAAAAATTGTTTACAAAAATATAATTCCCTGTACGTATAATGTACAAACATATTGAAAAAAATATATATACTTATATAAACACCCATACGTATATATATTTTATGAATATTATGTACATATATATATATAATGTAACACAATTAAAAAAAATATATGTTTTACATTATATTCATTTTTGTTTAATTATTTAAATGAACTGCTATAAAACGCACTATATATACATATATATAACTTTTTAACTTTAACCAAAAGAAAAATATTAACAATTCAATCCAAAAACATTAAATATATTAAGAAAAACCAGACATTTACGTAAGATATTATAAAAATGTGGAAACAAAAATATTAACAAATACTAAAAATTATAAACAAATATTATTAAAAAATATATTTACACAATATTAGGAAATGTATTTGATTCTGGGAATATTATATTTATATCTGCGGTCAGACTACCGCATTGCGATGGGGTTGGTCGGACCGCATTGCTCCAGGGACCGACCTACAGCTTCTCACGGGCAAAAGGAGCTTGTGGAGGCGGTGCCTTCTCAGGCACCAACGTGAGGATCCACTTTTCCGCCAGCCATTTCATGTTGGTTCTTCTGATGTGAAAAGGCTGTATTGGGGCCCCTAGCAGAGCCCCTGTCCCCTGTAGCCCTCTGCTATGGGCCCTGTGGTGCTCCCCTAAATGTCCCTGCATCGTGTGGCAGGCAACGCATGGTGCAGGGATGTTTATAAACATGCCTATTGGCATTGCGACTGGTGCTGCGGCCATTTTTCGGGCCACAGCACAAGCGTCAATGCAAAGAGGCATGTTTCCAATGGCCTCCACAGTGGTTGAATCCCAATTTGGGGGTCAGGACTACCGACTACCTGTCCGCCGATCACTTTACTGCAATGATGCCGGTCGGACGCCTGTCCAACCGGCATTGTAATCGGGCCCTTAATTCTTAATGAATAAACATTTAATTGACTTCCCACCCTTTAACCGTAAAAACCCAGCAGCCCACATCTAAAATATGACAAAACTATATAATTATTACACAATTTAAATAATTATTAATCAATTAAATATTTAAATATACTTTATTATTAATTATTTTTCAAATATTATTTACTAAACTTCCCACCTTATACCCCTGCAAAGCAAGAAACCCGCAACTAAAATATAATTAAAGTAAATCAGCATTTCATAATGTAAATCATTATTAATCACTCCAATAATTAATCATAAACTAATAATTAATTACTCATTAATTATTACTTAATTACATTCCCACCATATACTCTTATAAACGTAACAGCTTGCACCTAAAAGTTAACTAGAATGTATGGTTCAATCAATCAATCAATCAAGAAATTTGTATAGCGTGCTACTCACCCGGAGGGTCTCAAGGCGCTTGGGGGGTGGGTGCACTACTGCTCGAACAGCCAGGTCTTGAGTTGCTTCCTGAAGGAGAGGTGGTCTTGGGTAAGACGGAGGTGGATGGGGAGGGAATTCCAGGTCTTGGCTGCCAGGTAGGAGAAGGATCTTCCTCCCATGGTGGCTCTTCGGATGCGTGGAACGGCGGCGAGGGCGTGGCTGGTCGATCGTAGTTGGCGGGTGGGAGTGTAGAAGATCAGGCGGTTGTTGAGGTACCTGGGGCCTAGGTCGTGGAGGGCTTTGTGTGCGTGGGTGAGGAGGCGGAACGTGATTCTTTTGCTGACGGGGAGCCAGTGCAGGTCTCTCAGGTGTCCGGAGATGTGGCTGTGGCGGGGGATGTCCAGGATGAGTCGTGCGGAGGCGTTCTGGATGCGTTGGAGTCTTTTCTGCAGTTTGGCTGTGGTTCCGGTGTAGAGGGTGTTTCCATAATCCATCCGGCTGGTGACAAGTGCCTGGGTGACCGTCTTCCTGGTTTCGGAGGGGATCCATCGGAAGATCTTTCGGAGCATGCGTAGGATGTTGAAACATGAAGACAAGATGGCGTTGACTTGTCTGGTCATCAACAGGGAGGAGTCCAGGATGAAGCCCAGGTTGCGTGCGTGGTCTGTTGGTTTGGGTGCGCTGCCTAGGGCCGGGGGCCACCAGGAGTCATCCCAGGCAGATGGTGATGATCCAAGGATGAGGACTTCCGTCTTGTCTGAGTTCAGTTTCAAGCGGCTGTTCTTCATCCATTCGGCTTCTTCTTTCATCCCTTCGTGTAGGTTGGTTCTGGCGGTGGCGGGGTCGTTGGTGAGGGAGAGGATCAGCTGGGTGTCGTCGGCGTAGGAGATGATGTTGAGGCTGTGTTGGCGTGCGATGGCAGCGAGGGGGCTCATGTACACGTTGAAAAGGGTGGGGCTGAGTGATGATCCTTGTGGTACGCCGCAGATGACTTCGGTGGCCTCAGATCTAAACGGGGGGAGGCGGACTCTCTGGGTTCTTCCAGCGAGGAACGAGATGATCCACTCCAGTGCCTTCTCTTGGATTCCGAGTTCCGATTCGTTACTATACAGTTTACATAATTATTAATTAATTAAGTAATTATTAGTAAATTAAGATTTAATTGTAAATAATTAACAATTTACCCCTACAAACATAGCAACCTGCACCTAACATATAAGTAAAATAAATCAGTATTACATAATTAATATCAATCACATACTTACTTAAACATTATTAATTCATTATTAATTAATGATTGCTTAGTTAACTTCCCACTCTATCCCCCTACAAACCCAGCAATCTGCTGCAACTCTATAAATTACTTTTAACAATTAAATGAAAAAATATGTGCCACTTCAAATTACAAACTATTTTTACAATATTAGCAGCAATTATACAAACAATGATAACACATATAATTCTTATATGAACTAAAACACATTAAAATAATTAAAAAACAATATTCTTCACTATTATAATATAGAAAATGGTATTAAAAAACAATATTCTTTACTATTATAATATGGAAAATGGTATTACCCACAACGGTATTCTTAATAACTATCGGCCAGATTTACCACCGGCAAATTAGTGAATCGGAAATTGCGTAGCATTTGCGACTTGCAATTTGCTACTCGTTGATTGGAATGCACAACAGTGTCTGAGACACTGTTTGCGAATCCCAATGGGGTCACAAATTGCATGCCTCATGCATATTAATGAGGCTGTTGCAATTTGTGAGCCCATTGGGAATGGCTGGCCCTCCCAGGGTCTCAGCAGACCTCCATGACTGGGACTGCTTTTAAATGAAGCAGTTTTTTTTTAATGCAGCTGTTTTCCTTAAAGGAAACCGGGATGAATTTAAAAAATAAAAATGAAACTTTTCAGTTTTATTGGGTAAGGGCAGGCAGTGGTCCCTGGGACCACTGCCTGCCCTTAAAATTATTTTAAAAATATTTGCCCATACAAAATATTTGCGCATCCATTCACAAAGGGGAAGGGGTCCCCTGGGGGCCCTTTCCTGTTTGCGAGTGCTTTACCACCCTTCTGAGAAGGGTGGTAAACTGCAAGAGTTTTGTGAAACATTCTTACATAGCTTAAATAGTTGCTATTAGGAAGGGATGCCCTTGGAACGCCCCTTCCTAATTGCAAGTAGCTAATCCTATTTTGCGAGTCAGAAATTGATTTACGACTCATAAATTAGGATTAGTACATGGGCCACTGGTTTTTGCAGTGTGCAAACGGGTCTAAAACCCATTTGCGCCCGCAAAAAAACTTTGTACATCTGGCCCTAAATAACCTACCTGATAAAACTATATTCTTGACAATGATGTTTCTGCTTCGAAATATTTTTGTGTCACGGAATTGTTTCGTGATATTTCTGTCTCCCAATATTTAAAACGGGTCATTTTGTCCAAATACCACCAGAGCTGTGTGGAAGTTTCAGTGTAGAAATCTAAGGTGCGCTGCAAGGCGGAGGTTCATAAATTATTAATATGTAGCATGTTCCACTGGGGATCATTTACATGTGTTCAGAATTTTGAAAATAAATCGCCCTCATTAGCCCTTCATAGACAGCCTCAGATCTGGTCGCTTATATTTTAAAATGGTCTACTAATGAGTGGGAAGGAGTCAACTGCACGAGCTGCACCAGGCTCCCTAGTTGGCACTCCCAGCAAGAAAGCAAAGACTGAATGAGCAAGCAGGCGGATCTTCAGACGAGCCCTGCTAATTAAACAGAAAGATGGCTGCTGGAGTTCAGGGAGGACGTCTCCTCTGCTACATAAAATATAATTCCCTCAAATGATGTCAGGCATCTTTCAACAATATTAAATTAAACTCAAAGAAGAACCTTTCTGCGCTTTAAATCTTTAATTAAACCACGAGTCGTCATCGCAGAATTCATAAAAGCACATTTAAAATTGTAGAACCAAAAACAGTGTTTCCATATTGCTTTTTTTGTGGGATGTGTAATTTATTTATGTGCTTGCAATTGGTTTACAGATGTTTACAGTACCTCACTGAACTGCAATGTGCGCAAGTCAAACTTGGCATCGGCGCATGACTACAGATGTCACAGGCGGCAGACAGGTCTAGGTTAGAAATTGAGCCCCACACCTGAGGATTGGTCGATTATATGCATTCAGGCGGAGAATAGGAGGAGCTTCTACTGGCAAAAAAAGGATGGGCTGGACATTGGAGCCAGTGGTTGCAGGTAGGGACCACTGTCATTCCTTTTTGGGGATTTTCTTGTCAGATTTTGATTCATTGTAAGAGAGGGTAACACACTCAAGGGAGGAGAAGAAGGAAGAGAAAGATGGAAAACCTTGACAAACGTAAGGAGCAGGAGCCTGTATGACTGAGATTAGGGGTAGGGAGTATGGTGGTGAATTAAAGAGGAATAAGGTGGAATCCAGACTCGCAGCCTTGGTTTTTGGGCATGGCGACATTCAGTGGCACTGGCTGCGGATTCCTGAGCAACACTTTAGCTACCGGTGCATATTCTTTAAAAAAATTAAGCACTGGCAAATGACACATGAGAGCTAAAGACTCGGGATGGATCTTTGGAAGGTGGATAACAAAGACATTTTGCTCTATTTTTTGGGGCGTTCTGAGCACGGGGTTCACTGAGGTTCTTTATTTGTGCTACCATGACACTGCCTGAGACAAATAGTCTGTTATTATGTAATTGTGGACTGTAATTGTAGTTTGTAATTGTGCATTTTCAGCAGTTTAGATGCTCCAAGCCACTATTTTAATTCCAGCTTGTGATATTCCTGCACAGAAAAGCTTGTTTCCTTTAGTGGCTGGGTGTTGCATTTCTGTAGTTTCCATCAACTAAGTGCAGAAAAAGAACTTCATGAAAGATGCCTTTGGTGGCAAAGAGGTGAGAGCTGAGTCCATGTGGAGGACACACTGGACTAACAGATGCTGACCTTGCATGGACCATGGTACCTTAGCAAGAGAAACGAAAGGGCTTAGACAGAAAGGGGCTGGTCTCTAGTGCTGGTGGGGCATTGAGCTCCCATGAAGGTGTAGATATTGTGGTGATGACACATCATAAAGAACTTGCTCTAGATGGACCACTTGATTGTTGCAGTAGTGTGGTATTGTCCTTAGCGGGTGTCTGACACCTAACTCGCCCCAAGGTTTGTTTCCGGTGGGGTCTGACATTGTGCATACATGCTATAAGGGAGGTATGCAAATCACAAAAGTCGTATGGGTTTCTGTCGCTACTTAGAGAGCTAGTGCATAGTAAAAGTTAGTACTACTTGACATCCACAGAGTGTAGTCTGCACAGTTTCCTCCACACTATTAGATCACCCAGAGGCCAAAGCCTACATATGGTTAAAGCAGGAAGGTTGGACAAGTAGAGTCAGTCATGGGCAGGTGAACAGGTAGTCGAGGTGCAAGTTGACAATAGGCCCTCAGAAGATTGGCAACGTTCAGAGTGCAAAACACACAAGATGATGGATGGAATGTTGCACAATGGCAAAACATTCACCCCCAGTCACAGATCTGGGTTTAATAGATCGTTATTTTGCTCACCAAGCCATCAGCCGTCTTCAGCCAGGATAGCTTGACTCCAGTCGTGTAGTGAGCACAAGACCCAGTCTGGGCACACCCTTCCCACATAGGGTGAACAGCAAAACACTCAAGATGATGGACGGAATGTTGCACAATGGCAAAACATTCACCCCCAGTCACACATCTGGGTTTAATCCATTGTTATTTTGCTCACCAAGCCACCCCATTTCAGACATGGCCACATGCAAATCAGTCTTGACCCTGTGCCTCATGGGAACAGTCCAGCCCGAACTGCCAAGCCATGTCTTCCCTGGACCGGAATCAAGCATCCTAGGACCGGTTTCTGGCTATCAGCCGTCTTCAGTTAGGATAGCTTGACTCCAGTGGCGTAGTGAGCACGGGGCCCACGTCATTTCACAATGGCAAAACATTCACCCCCAGTCACAGATCTGGGTTTAATCAATCGTTATTTTGCTCACCAAGCCACCCCAGTTCAGACATGTGGGAAGGGTATGCCCATACGTGGGTCCAGTGCTCAATACGCCACTGGAGTCAAGCTATCCTGGCTGAAGATGGCTGATAGCCAAAAACCGGTCCTAGGATGCTTGATTCCGGTCCAGGGAAGACATGGCTTGGCAGTTCGGGCTGGACTGTTCCCATGAGGCACAGGGTCAAGACTAATTTGCATATGGCCATGTCTGAGCTGGGGTGGCTTGGTGAGCAAAATAATGATGGATTAAACCCAGATCTCTGTGACTGGGGGGTGAATGTTTTGCCATTGTGCAACATTCCGTCCATCATCTTGTGTGTTTTGCTGTTCACCCTATGTAAGGAGGATATGCCCAGACGTGGGTCCCATGCTCACTACACCACTGGAGTAAAGCTATCCTGGCTGAAGACGGCTGATAGCCAGAAAACGGTCCTAGGATGCTTGATTCCGGTCCAGGGAAGACATGGCTTGGCAGTTCGGGCTGGACTGTTACCATGAGGCACAGGATCAAGACTGATTTGCATATGGCCATGTCTGAACTGAGGTGGCTTGGTGAACAAAATAATGATGGATTAAACCCAGATCTGTGACTGGGGTGAATGTTTTGCCATTGTGCAACATTCCGTCCATCATCTTGTGTGTTTTGCTGTTCACCCTATGTGGGAAGGGTATGCCCAGACGTGGGTCCCGTGCTCACTACGCCACAGGAGTCAAGCTATCCTGGCTGAAGACGGCTGATAGCCAGAAACAGGTCCTAGGATGCTTGATTCCGGTCCAGGGAAGACATGGCTTGGCAGTTCGGGCTGGACTGTTCCCATGAGGCAAAGGATCAAGACTAATTTGCATATGGCCATGTCTGAACGGGGGTGGCTTGGTGAGCAAAATAATGATGGATTAAACCCAGATCTGTGACTGGGGGTGAATGTTTTTGTTTTGCCATTGTGCAACATTCCGTCCATCTTCTTGTGTGTTTTGCTGTTCACCCTATGTGGGAAGGGTATGCCCAGACGTGGGTCCCGTGCTCACTACACCACTGGAGTCAAGCTATCCTGGCTGAAGACGGCTGATAGCCAGAAACCGGTCCTAGGATGCTTGATTCCGGTCCAGGGAAGACATGGCTTGGAAGCTCAGGCTGGACTGTTCCCATGAAGGGACAGGATCAAGACTGATTTACATATGGCATCAACATCATCTCCTACGCCGACGACACCCAGCTGATCCTCTCCCTCACCAACGACCCCACCACCGCCAGAGCCAACCTTCACGAAGGGATGAAAGAGGTAGCCGAATGGATGAAGAACAGCCGCCTGAAACTGAACTCGGACAAGACGGAAGTCCTCATCCTGGGATCCTCACCCTCCGCCTGGGATGACTCCTGGTGGCCCCCCGCCCTAGGCAGCGCACCCAAACCAACAGACCACGCACGCAACCTGGGCTTCATCCTGGACTCCTCCCTCTCCATGACCAGACAAGTCAACGCCGTCTCCTCGTCGTGCTTCAACATCCTGCGCATGCTACATAAGATCTTCCGGTGGATCCCCACCGAGACCAGGAAGATGGTCACCCAGGCCCTCGTCACCAGCCGTCTGGACTACGGCAACTCCCTCTACGCCGGAACCACCGCCAAACTCCAGGAAAGACTCCAGCGGATCCAGAACGCCTCAGCACGACTCATCCTGGACATCCCCCGTCGCAGCCACATCTCCGGACACCTGAGAGACCTGCACTGGCTCCCGGTCAACAAGAGAATTACCTTCCGTCTCCTCACCTATGCAGACAAAGCCCTACACAACCAAGGCCCAGGATACCTCAACAGCCGCCTCAACTTCTACGCTCCCAAACGCCAGCTTCGATCGACCGGCCACGCCCTCGCCGCCATCCCCCGCATCCGAATAGCCACCACAGGGGGACGGTCCTTCTCCTACCTCGCCGCCAAGACTTGGAACTCCCTCCCGACCCACCTCCCCCTGACCCAGGACGACCTCGCCTTCAGGAAGCAACTCAAGACCTGGCTGTTCGAGCAGTAGCGGACCCCCCTCCCCTAGCGCCTTGAGACCCTCTGGGTGAGTAGTGCGGTATATAAATGCTTGATTGATTGATTGATTGATTGATATGGCCATGTCTGAACTGGGGTGGCTTGGTGAGCAAAATAATGATGGATTACACCCAGATCTGTGACTGGGGGTGAATGTTTTGCCATTGTTCAACATTCCGTCCATCATCTGGTGTGTTTTGCTGTTCACCCTGTGTGGGAAGGGTATGCCCAGACGTGGGTCCCGTGCTCACTACGCCACTGGAGTCAAGCTATCCTGGCTGAAGACGGCTGATATCCAGAAACAGGTCCTAGGATGCTTGATTTCGGTCCAGGGAAGACATGGCTTGGCAGTTCGGGCTGAACTGTTCCCATGAGGCACAGGATCAAGACTGATTTGCATATGGCCATGTCTGAACTGGGGTGGCTTGGTGAGAAAAATAATGATGGATTAAACCCAGATCTATGACTGGGGGTGAATATTTTGCCATTGTGCAACATTCAGTCTATCATCTTGTGTGTTTTGCTGTTCACCCTATGTGGGAAGGGTATGCCCAGACGTGGGTCCAGTGCTCACTACGCCACTGGAGTCAAGCTATCCTGGCTGAAGACGTCTGATAGCCAGAAACCGGTCCTAGGATGCTTGATTCCGGTCCAGGGAAGACATGGCTTGGCAGGTCGGGCTGGACTATTCCCATGAGGCACAGGATCAAGACTGATATGCATATGGCCATATCTGAACTGGGGTGGCTCGGTGAGCAAAATAATAATGGATTAAACCCAGATCTGTGACTGGGGGTGAATGTTTTGCCATTGTGCAACATTCCGTCCATCATCTTGTGTGTTTTGCTGTTCACCCTATGTGGGAAGGGTATGCCCAGACGTGGGTCCCGTGCTCACTATGCCACTGGAGTCAAGCTATCCTGGCTGAAGACGGCTGATAGCCGGAAACCGGTTCTAGGATGCTTGATTCCGGTCCAGGGAAGACATGGCTTGGCAGTTCGGGCTGGACTGTTCCCATGAGGCACAGGATCAAGACTAATTTGTATATGGCCATGTCTGAACTAGGGTGGCTTGGTGAGCAAAATAATGATGGATTAAACCCAGATCTCTGTCTGGGGGTGAATGTTTTGCCATTGTGCAACATTCCGTCCATCATCTTGTGTGTTTTAACATTCAGAGTGCCTCAAAACAATTAAACAAGGAAACGCAGATTGTAGGTGGGGGGTCCCTGCAAGCCAGGCCCTTCAAAGGAGAAGCAGACTAAAGAGACAAACAGACTGAGCCAAACCTGGCACTGCAGCAGCTGAAGACCCTTGCTGCCCCATGGAGGATTGTACCCACATACAGAATATCATGAAGAAGACAACTCATGCAAGAATAGTGGAGGCCTAGCGAGGCCCAATGAGAAAGAGCACAGCAGATGGCTTGAAGGATAGGCATGAAAGGAAGAGCAAGCAAGGGTGGAGGAAAAAAGGGAACAGGTGAGTTTGTAAACATTAACATCACTTATACCCTCCACCATTTATGAAAGCTGGAGTATTCTTGGCAAAATGAATCAGATGCTTGCCCCGCTAGATAAACAGAGGATGTGATGTTGAAAGAGAAATAAAAGGAGGGAGGATAGGGCTGTACCTTGGGCATTTATAAAGTAAGCCTAATGGAAGAACCTTGGAGTGCAGATGAGACTATGCTAGAAGTCTTAGAAGGGAAGGTAGCAGTAAAGATAGGATATGGCATGAGTCACTTAAGACACAAGATAATAAAATGGCTGGAGAGAGTGTGGAGGGGTGAGGTAGGTAGGGGTTCAAGAGGAAAACAGAGTGCAGACACAATAGAGAGGGCAGGCTGTAATGCTACACGCTATGAACAAATATGAAAATCAAGAAGCAAAGAACAGAACAAGGGAAAATAAAGAGGGCGGCAGGGGTGGATGAGGCAGGACATGAGGATGGGAGATGATGGCACATGATCAGAGAACCATGAGCATTAAGGCTGAGAATAATTGAGATGAACTGGACAAGTACCTCATACTATGGAAGGAAGAGCTACTGATAAAGAGGGGAACTACTCAGTAAGATGCATTAGGCATTTAACTTAGGGAAGAGGTAGAAGTGTATGAATGAGTTTGTAGTGTAGTGTCTGCCAGGAAGAGAAGAGCAGTGTCAGCAGGAGGAGGATGCTGTCTGTGAATTGAACCCTTCTAAAAACAGAGATGGAGAACTGTCACACTTGGGGCTACATCTGAATGATAATGATTTGGCTGCACTGGTGTCCCAGAAATGAAGGGAGAAGATTTTTTACTTGCAATATATTTTAATACGCTCATTGCTTCCTCATAAAGGGGAGGACAAGTGTGGGTCTCAATTTAGGTACCCCTGAATGAACCCAAAGAGAACACCCCCCCCCCCTAGAAAACGCCATTCATTTAAGGTCAGTATAGATTTGCCCACAAGAGGTGCAACAAAATGGTGGCAAAGGGCCACATGTATCAAACAATTTTTCGTTCATAAACAGGCCAATTTGCAGAGTCGGCCCATTTGCGAATGCAAAAAAATCGTTTGCTATGTATCAAACCCTATTTTGCGATTCGGTAACCTGTTACCGAATCGTAAAATGAGTTGCAATTCAGTATTTGGAAGGGGCGTGTTTAGGACGTCCCTTTCAAATACTGAATTGTAACAGTATATATGAAGGTTTTGTGCAGTCAAAAAACAGTTGCATTTTATTACCAACTTCAAGTTGGTGGTAACCCATTCACAAATGGGAAGGGGTCCCCTAGGGAGGGGACCCCTTCCCCTTTGAGAATGGTAGTACAAACATTTTTTCAGAGCAGGCAGTGATTCCACGGATCACTGCCTGCTCTGAAAAAATTAAAAGAAACCTTTTCATTTTTCTTTTTAAAGCGCAACCCGTTTTCCTTTAAGAAAAACGGGCTGCATTTTTTAAAAAAATGATTGCTTTATTTAAAAGCAATCACGGACATAAGGTTGGTCGATTTGCGACCCCCTAGAAATCGCTAAATGAAACTCGTGTAGTTTCATACATTCAAATAGCGATTACCTAATTGTGATTCATCGAGAATGGCAATTAGGTTATCGCTGTTTGACATAATGATTCATGTGGCCCAAACATATATTTGGGCTATTTAGAAATGCATTTTGGAATACATAAATGAGTTCTCCTGGAGTACTTTTTATGTACTCTTGCATAGCTTTGGAGATTCGCACAACATATCTAACATCTCAATTCAGTGGGTCTATTCAGGGAATCGTCACATGATATGTGCACAAATATAAAGCAGTGTCTCCTCTTTAGGAAGAAATTTACTTAGCAATACCCTTTTCAGGGAGGATAGTTGGATAACATTGGTAATAAGAAAAAAAGGATGCGTTATCTCAGATCAGAAAATACTTTATTCGACTCTCGGAAGAGTCATAAAAGATTGCACATATATATTTACAATTTAAAACTTTAAAAACCAACAGGTCCTCATACACAGAATTTGCACATTTGTGTTATCTATAAACTAGACTGGGAAACTAAATGGAATTGTTGGTGCTTGGGGTCTATTCACCTGGTCAGTATCATAATGAAAGGGAAGAGTTAGATATGTATGCATGATTTACAGTGCACGTACTAAGCCTTTTTAGGGCACTGAAGCGCTTGCTAACATGGGCAGCAAACTATGCCATGTAGGGTATCTGGTTGAAAGTGCGTTTTTGTTTTTGAACCTACGTGGGTAGTGTTGCCATGCTTGTGGAATGATAACTGAGGTGTGGTTACCTTTATATGGGACACAGAGCTTAGCAGTGTGATGGAGGGAAGCTTGTGAGAGATATTCATGCAGTTTATGCTTTTCAGTTAGTTGTCAGCTTTGAGCAGCTCTGCAGGTATCTTTATGGTATTTCTTATCATCCTAGTCTACTTAGCTGGTTACTGTATGGTTTTGTCCAACCTGATATGTCAGTTAAAGTGTTTGGTCCTGAGCAAGCATGGCTGGAGAGAAAAGGGGTGAGGAGATCTGCTAGACATTGTTACTATCATCCCATCTCTGAACGTCATTGTGGGATGTAAAGAAGTGGTCATACCATGTAACTAGTTGGGACCTACAGTGGTGGACTAGATTAGAGTTATCCTATTGGTATTGTGGACATCTCTTCAGTTATTCCATGCCTGTTCAGTTGGTAATGACTTGTTTGTAGAACGGTACAGTACTGGGTGATGAACAACACTCCTACCAGGTATACCTTACGTGAGTGTAGGAGGATTGATCAGCATGAAGGAGTAAATATGCAGTGTGAATGAACTACAGTTGGCTACCAAAATGTAATCTAGACCCAGTACAGTTTAGCGCACATTTGTTGCTGAACAGGTGAGGCTTCTGAAGCGAAAAGGATGGAGATGAAAGAAAAGGACCATGAATGTTTTCCATACAATAAATCCCATTAAGAAAGTTTATATATGCAAGAGTAATCTATAACCTGCACACTGTCCTATGAGAAATTCGAAGGAAGTAGACAAGTTAAACTTCTGTTGTCAGTGCGTGCTACCTTATAGTCCTGACCAGTTCCTGTTGGATAATATAAACAGAGTTTGATGTGTACAGATCCTGTCACATATAAACAAGCTGCACTTTTCTTAAGCCCTAACAGTGCTCTAAATTAAATTGGACCTTCCCAGTATTTTGCGAAAGTATTATAGTACAAACTTTCTCTCTATTTTCACCATAATTACTAACATTCAAATAGCCAGCGAAACAATACTTAAAACAACCTTAAAAAAAATGCCAATCTTCCATTAAATAATCAGTATTCGTTTGATATGACATTTATTGTACAATTCGATTAAACGTCAAATTCCATAGTGCTTGCGCAGTGTTGCTGCTCCCAATGCCTTCCGGGAGGCCCTTTGTCAGGGGAACACTATATATGCAAATAATACAACATTTCAAAATCAAATATCAAATACTCCTTCAAAATAGATCTTTGAGCTTTTTAGGGAAAAGACCTACATCCCAAAACAGTTTAGCATTTCAGACTGTGTATTCAAGTTTTTACTCACAAGGTAGTGCAGTCTTAAAGTGCTTACGTGCATGCCAACTAATCCATGACCTGCTAGTCATGCCAAAAAACAATACGATGTATGGTGACCCAATTCGCGTGTGCCTGACACCTGAAAACGAAGTGCCAAGTGTAATCCATAGATTCCAAAACCCTCTTCCTCCAGTGTAGAAAAACAACTCCTGAAAAACGATGCAATTCTCACCTATCTGGTCCATGATAAAATGAGACCATCACGAGATATGCTGAAACAAAAATGTACGTCTGACCATTACAAGAACACATTGTCACCACTTTGCTGCCTTGTTACGCCATAATTCAAAAGCATGAATCCACTTACTGCTGAAGTTATTCTAACCCACGAAGTCTGTAATAATGTGTTCAAAGTTCATCCAGCGCTCTATAAACAAAACAGGCCCCATAAACTTTACGATGATGTTACAATCCTATTCCTCCCTTAGTCCTAACCCGTAAAACCTTTCCAAACCATTCCCTCATACTTACTTGAGTAAGCCACCAACTGGCTGTGTTATTCTTCCCGAAAACGCCAACAATCAAACACTCTTCCCGGGATGCCACTAAAGCGAGCGATTTACGATTTGCTAAAAACTGAGAAGGTTCAATATAATTTAGAGCACCATCAAGAAAGTTACCACAATGTTGTGGAATCCCCCACCCCCTGTCACTTTCCTTTTTTCAAGAGTGTGCTTCAGGTGGGGATGGCTGTCAGCCTCTATAGTGTGAACCTGAACATTGTATGAAAGAATTCTGTGTTCATGTGCCAGTGCGGATTACCACAAAGACAACCCCAAAAACGAATATTAGTGTTGTCATCAGGAGGTGTGGCTGTTGGTCAAACAGAATAGCATATAATCAAACACATACTTAGAGCACCAGTGAGAGCCTCTTTAGGTTATGGAACCTCCTTTTGTGGGTAGTGTGTAGTGCAGTGAAAGTCAGATGCCATGGAGTAGAGCAGTAGTTGTAAAAAGAAAAGTGTCAAGCAGGTTTTTCTGCAGCTTAAAACATGGCCAGTAACCTGGGTTATCCTTGCTCATCACAATAGTTTTTAGTAGGTAGGGTAGTAAACAGCTGGCTCTTTGCAGTGACATGAAGGAATTTTGGAGAGCCTATCTGGCAGGTTGTGGGAAGAGAACACAAATACTATGGAAAAATGCGGATACAATACAGACCCATCAGATGTGCTAATACCACACTTGGAAGAAACAATCATTACAAAATATTCCCTACAACCTCGGTTTGGATCTCTGACCTGCAACGCTTGTGCTGGAGGAATAACAACTGATTGAACTGGGATGGTAGTTTGAGGCCAGATTTAAATTGTGGCCAAAAATGCTCTTGGCTGGCACAGAAGTGCTACCTTAACATGTGATCACTTTATCTGAATAACATTAAAGAATCTACAGCGGACAACATAAGTGCACATAAATTTACATTTAAGGAATGTTGATATCTAAAATATGTAGATCATAAGATATGATATAATGGCTACATCAGCATTTATGGATTATAAAATGGTTGTGAGTTTGTAAACTAAAGATCACTTCACAAGGAATCCTTGTTAGTCCTAGTTAGCTAGTATGTTGCCCTACTTTTGAAGCCTGATTGCAAACAGTTTAGAGACGATCTTGTATCCAATGTTAAGTAGCAGATTTGGAAAGTGGGAGCAGCACAAATGTGGGGCATTCCCCAGTTTACAGTTTAGTGCAATGTTTGCGTTATTGTTTGAATCTAGCCCTTCCAAACTAGGAAGTATTTTACTAAGAATGTGGTCAACCTGAGCATCGATTGAAATAGTTTTATATTTTTAACCGTGGGAATTTTAATATTGTAATACCATGTTTAATATTGTATCAATGTACTGTTTTTTGTATCTTTTATGATGAACAATCATCGAAATAAAGATTATGAAATGAAATGAACGAATGTTTGCTTTCAAACAAGTCGTCAGGACACGCCTAAAATGGAAATTTCACGTATGAGTTGCGTAATGGCTTTAATATATGAGGCATACCTGCTTTCCAGAATTCTCGGGCAGGCCACTAGGGCTTAAAGCTTTTCCTGTTTCTAAAAGCTCCCTCATCACCTTCAGTTCTGCTGATAAGTTCTCCAAAGCAATTTTTTCACTGTATGTTACAGACAACGCGAGTAAAGGAAGATTTGAGTCAAAGTGATTCAGTATAGCCAAGTCAAGGCAAGGCAAATTAGAATACAAGGCTTAGAAATGGGTCACTGGCTTCTTAATAACATCTCATCCTGATGAATTTAGCCATCACATGTAATTTTTATTTTATTTTGCTTTCATTGCTAGAACCTCTCCGCTCTTATCACTAATTTGAACCATCACCTGTTCATGTGATACTAACTCTTCCAGAGGTTAACTTGAAAACCAACCATTACAATGTTTTGTTTCATTCGAGGATCTATAAGCAGGAGGTCTGATTAATACTTGCCATAGCATCATTAAAATCTCACCCGCATTCTCATTTTTACGGTGGGGTTTGAGGTTTTCTTCAACCGCTTGCTGTTGCTGCCTTCTTGCAAATCCAGTTATAATAGCATGGATGAGGCCCTCATATGAATCCGAAAATGAGGAAATATGAGACGGTCCAGATTATTCCATCAAATGGGATTGTTTGTGACTGAATGTATTGTACAGAATCCTTTTTATCTGGTAAGTACGATCCAGAGTCTAATTCTGAAGAGTATTTGTCCCTCTCAATAAATTTGTAACTGATAAAGTAAATCAAATAAGGGGCCGACAAATGACTGGAATAAAGCTTTGTTGGAAATAGTTCACTATAAGAAAAAAATCTAGGTGTGATATACAGAAAACTAACACAACCCACATCATTAGGACATTTGTATGCCATACATCTTATACGTGTAAATCTCATATAAGACACTGTCAGATTCTAACAGTTTGGCTTGCTGTAAACTTCAAATTCAGCCGAGTGGCCTTTGATTGTTAAAGCTTAATCCATTCTCCTGCTAGAATCATAGTGGAAGGCACATCAGGCAGCTCAAGTCACAAATTCTCTGTGTCCATAGACAGTTGCCACTGATACATGGAGGGTTACTGCTTAGATGGTGCTCCTTTTTTTGTAGGAAGCTGGCTCTGTATATACTATACCAAAGTAAGGTATAGTGTGCACAGAGTCCAGGGAGTCCCCAGACGTATGCCAGAGGCTAAATTAGGTAAGTGCTAACAGATCTCTTTGTGGTTGTGTGGGCGAGCAGTTAGGCTTAACCAGAGGGTGTGTTAAGCATTTGTTGTATTCACTCAATCAAGACTGAAGGCACACACTCAGAGACTGAATTAGACCAATTGGGTAAGTATCAGAAAGGTATACTTATGTTTTATTCTTAGAACCAAGCAGGACTTGGCACATGTAAGTAAAATATACTTTCAAATGCAGGACTTCACAAGGAAAGGCAGTTGTGGGTGAATTTGCAATAGTTACAGGTAGGTATTGATGCAAAAAGCAGTTTACATTGCACAATAATTACTTTTAGAATACTTTTCAGTTATTTATAGATTACTTTGAGTATCGGGGTGGTATGCTTGGATACCGCATATAAGGATATCAAAATATAAGGTAAGTAAGAATTTTCTTGGCTTGAGTTATAGTTACTGTTTTTCCCATATAAAACAATAGTTCAAGACTTAGAACATTTTGGGCCAGATGTATAAAGGTAAATTGCGATCGCAAACGCTGAAATTCGCAGAATTTCAGTGTTTGCAATAGCAATTAAGCTGTGTGCAATGCAGGTAAGTAAAAACCCACTTGCAAAATAAGGAATCGCAAAATTTGCGATTCCCTATTTTGCGCAAGCATTCAGAGAATTGCAATTTGCGATTCCCTAAATGCTATTAGAGTATCCATCGCAATTTGCGATATTGCTGTAAGGAATCGCAAATTACCAACAACTTCATGTTGTTGGTAAATGTGATTTCTTTGAAAAATGCAATTTCAAGTGCCAAGTGGCACACATACATGATATTTGATATTTATTCATTTCTATAGCGCCTGAATCACCCCGTAAGGGGTATCTCTGGACGGTGTGCTATAGCCAAACCATAGGGACTCAGAAAAGAAAGGTTTAGAAAAGCTTCCTGATTTGAGGAAGGCTCTGGCAGTCGCGAAGCTGGAGGGGGTGTTGGTTTTAGAAAATCGGGGCAAGATGAGTAAATGCTTTGCCACCGTTGCAAGCCTTTTTAATTCTTAGAGTGCAAAGGAGTAGCTTGGATCCTGACTGGAGGGGCCATACTAGGTAAGTTTATCAGGCAGGTAAAAAGGCCCCAGACCATTCAGGGCATTAAAAACAATGCAACCGATCTTGAATTTCACCCGCTTTCTCACAGGGAGCCAGTGGAGTTTGTTAAAAAGTGGAATAGAGGCAGTTCTGAGAGGGGCGTTTGCTACTAACTGGGCGGCTGTATTCTGGACAACTTGTAACTTGTTTAAGGAAGCCTTGTTAGCCGAGGCCAACAGTGTGTTACAGTAGTCCAGACGGCTTAATACTAGGGCTTGCATCTGTGGTTTTTTTGTAGATGAAGGTAACCAAGGGAATACTCTTCTGAGTAAACTGAGTATCTGGAAGCAGGTACAAGCAGTGGTAGTGGCGTGAGCATCGAGCCTGAGATTCTGGTCGCTCCGTATTCCTAAATTCTTGGCCACTTCTTTAGGAGAAGGGGCCGTGACCAGCTCCCCCAGCCACCATCTGGGAGTCCAGCTTATGGCTGCTCCTCCAAACAAAATGTTCTCCGATTTCTCAGCATCCAATTGGATGACGTTGGTTCTCATCCAGGCAGCAATGGTCTTCATGCCTTCTGAAAAGATGAGTTGTGTATCAGGGCTGGATTTATCAAAGGTGAGGAGGAGCTGGGTTTCGTCCGAGTAGGAGATGGGACTGAACCCTAAGTTGCTCATTAGTTAGGCAAGGGGAGTACCATAAACGTTAAAGAGAGTAAGTAGGGCTCAAACAAGAGCCCTGCGGTACCCCCTTGGTAACTTTTGTGGTTTTAGATCTAAAGGTCCCCAATGTGATTGTCTGGGTTCTGTCAGTGAGAAAGTCTGTCAGCAATTTTAGAGCAACCCCCTGTACTCAAATGTCCTGAAGTCTCTCCAGTAGGATGTGGTGCCGGATGGTGTCAAACGCCGCAGATAGGTCAAGCAGGGAAAACAGTGCCGCCTGACCATTGTCCAGGGCCATTCTGATGTTATCAGTTACCTCTATCAAGGCAGACTCAGTACTGTGCTTGGCCCGGAAACCTGACTGGGAGACATCAAAGCATTGAGCGGTTTCAACAAAATCAGACAGATGCCTATTAATGTGTTTTTCAATAAGCTTGCTCTGAAGAGGGAGCAAAGAGCTGGGATGGTAATTGGACAGCTCAGTGGTGGGGATCTTAAGATTTTTATGAATGGGTACAACTTGAGCTGCTTTCCATTCTGAGGGGAGTTTTCCGGCCCTCAAGGAACTATTAAGAATGGTACAGATGGAAGTGGCTAACTGTATGGATAATCTGGAAGAGCTTTTTGCGGGGATTATATCTAAGGGGGATCCAGATTTAGTTTTGGTAAGGAGAGATTCAACCTCTACCGGAGTGAGTAATGGAAAGTAGTGGAGCTGCGAGGTGTTGTTGGGGGAGGCAGGATATACTGTAGTAGGGTAAGATGGGATTTCATTGGATGTAATGATTTTATGGTAGATGGCTTCGATTTTCTGGGTTAGAAAGGAAGCTATATTGTCGCACAGCAACTGTGAGGGAGTCTCTGCAGTTTTGTAAGCCCTGGGATTTGTGTAAGTTTTCAGGATCTGATACAGGGTCCTAGAAATGTTCCTAGCTTGCTCCAGCTGATTAGCGATGTGCAGCTTACGTGTAGATTTAAGATTTTTTTAAGAGGATAGAGCGACTTTACATCTCTCTTTGTCTTGAACACAGTGCGAGTGTCGCCATTTCCGCTCCAATTTTTTTCATTGGCTCTTTTCAGTTCAGAGGGTAGGGGAATACCAGCTAGTGGGAGTGTGTTTTGGAGGGTGGATTTGTGGTTTCATAGGAGCTACATTATCTATGGTGGCTTGTACAATGGAGTTGAAATTAACTAACTGTTCTTCTACACTATTTGTGTTAGTGTTGATGTTCCATGAGCAAAAAGGGGTCAGGAATTGGTCAGGCTTCTGTTTGTGCCAGGGTCTGCACCAGCGTGTGGCATGAGATGTAGATGTGGAGACATTTCTGGGACTCATAAGTTGGAAATTCACCAGTGGTCAGACCAGGTCAGAGAACATGTTTCCCCACAGATGATATTTGTGGAATTAGTTAAAATAAGATCTAAAGTGTGTCCTGCAGAATGGGTTGGGGCGTTGTTGATCTTCAAAGGATCAATTGTGGCCAGGTCTTTTAGGCAAGCTGTGGCATCAGGATTGAAGGCGTTCTCACTGTGGATGTTAAAACATACGTGCCATGTATGTGCACCACATGTGCACACATGACAATTTCAGGGGTACTATAGGGTGTCCTTTAGGAACCCTTGCAGCCTTGAAATTGCATGCCCAGTTTGCGAGTGCCTATTGGGTACTCGCCAATTGCGTACGCAATTCCCATTCATTCCTATGGGCCTACTGGCCCATAGGAATGAATGGGAAGCCATTCCTTATTTGCGACTCGCAATTCGTGACTAGGCAAATAAGGAATGCATAGGAATACCTAAATATTAGCAGATTCCTACATACATGGCATTTTGCGAGGCTATAATAGCAAATCAGTAAATTTCGCTATTATAGATTTGCAAATTGTAATGTTCATATATATGGCCCTTTAGACCCAAAATCTTCTAACATTGATTCCTATGGGAGAAAAATGGTTATCGGTTTCACAGGTAAGTAAGCATCTTACACATGGGAGTTTTGAAGGTTAGGACCAAGGTTCCCCAAGGTCTAGGTTGGCATTCAAGTTGCACCACCAGCGGCACTGGGGCGGCCGCTGCCCGGGTATAGAGTGCAGGGGCCCAATGTTAGCCAATGAGCGAAATAGGGGCTTTGGTTAGGGACTGCTTACAAGCAGGCCACTCTGGTGTGGGAGCAAAGCTCCTAGTGTTAAGGTCAGCACTCAAGGGGCCAACAATCAGCACAGGAGCTGCACCACCAGCGGCACAGGGGCAGTTGGGTACAGTGTGCCAAAGGGACGTCGGGGACCGTGTGGTTTTTAATTGATTCCTTCAGTTCGGCAAAGTTGCTGCAGGCTCGGGTAGAAGGGCTTCCTGAAGGTGACCACCAGCTGGAGAGGTAAGTTAGTTTCTTGGGGGATGCCTGGCCACCTTCAATTGTGCCACCCAAGGCCGTGGAATGTTGGGTGCAGGGGTGTCTTCTGGAATCCAGTGATCTCACCAGCTCAGTTCACGGTCAGGGGACCGTTCAGGTTGAGGCTGCAGGCATCATCTTGAGGCTTGAGGAAGGTTACAGATCAAAGGTCAGGATAGCTGGGGAGACCTCCTTGTGCTGTTAGGCTAGGGGTGTTGGGTACAGAGTGGGCAGAATCGCTGAGTTGCCGGGATCAGGATTCTGGTCTTTGTGTCTGTTGAGCAAGTCCAGTGCTCACAGGAGACAGAGTCTGTAAAGTGAGTGCAGGGCAGGTCTTCCGGGCTCTAGGGGACTGCAGGCTTCTGGACACTCAGAGTTTTTCGCTGTAGGCAGGTTGGGGGTGGGACACGCCAGTAGTTAGCACAGCTCTTCAGACCTTCTTCTTTCTTCCTCAAATCTGAGTAGGCGAGGTTCAGGGTGACCCCTTAATACTAGATTTAGGTGCGTTAAAAGGGGTTAGCAGGTCGGAACCAATGGGTCCCTTCCTTGGGGTGGGTATACCCCCTATTATGCCACAATCCAGTGGGAGGGTGGCATGAGCCTCTCTCTAATTGACTGGGTCCCCTCATCTTCAAGAAGGAGGGGACTGAGATGCGTGCTTCACCTTGCCTCCCCCACCTGAAGGGTGAAATTGGAAAAGGTAGGAAACTTCTCCTCCTAGCTTGGCTTTCCCGCCAATTCTCCTACCCAAATTGGGGTGCAGAACCAGTAGGAGCCAGTTGCTGGGGGCAGCAAGAGGCAAGGATAGCTCACAAAGGCAGCAGGTCTTTGAAGCTTCTTCTTCATGGATCCAGCCCATGCTGGGGAGGAGGCATGAAACCTCTGCCCAGGATGGGCTTTGTTTCCGGACTAAGAGAGTGAAGGCTCTCTACGCAGGGGTCCAGAAACCTGTCTGGGGGTGGCAAATGGCGGGCAACCATTCAGGACCAACACCAGGGCTTGCAGTTTTTCAGGGGGTATCTCTAAGATACCCTCTGAGTGCATTTTACATTATATCCCACACTGGCATCAGTGTGGGTTTAATGTGTTGAGAAGTTCACTACCAAACTTCCTAGGTTTTAGTTAAGCCATTATGGAGCTGTGGAGTTCATAATGACCAACTCTTAGACCATGTACTCTTTATGGCTTTACTACATTTAAAATGTCTGAGAATGGGCTTAGACATTGTATGGGTACAGAGTTCATGCCACTGTATCCTCACCTGAAGGCTAGTACACCCTGCTAGAGGGGTGGCTTACCCAGGCCTCAGACAGTGGGTTGTAGAAATGCCACACAGGTGTGTGTGCCTTGTTGACTCTTCGCTTTTCTCTGAACCAAACCACACACCCAGCAATGGCAGTCTTTGGGTGTTTAGGTACAGGGCCTTTAAGGATGGCACAATAGGTACTGCAGCCCTTAGTGGCTTTTTCTGGTCACAGAGCTCTGCATTTATAAGGGGCTTACCTGTGGCCAGAGATGTGCCACTTGTGGGTACAAATGTACAGTTTTGGGATAGAACACAGGCCCTGAGAGACCGATTGGCAGGGACCCAGAGCACATCAAGTCAGGTTACATCAAATGTCAGGCACAAAGTGGGGGGTAACCATGCAAAAAGGGGCACTTTCCTACACTCTTCTCACCCACCAACCTCAAGGATCTGCTCCTATTCTGATAATTCTAACTCCCACTTACGGTAATAATCACAGTACCCTGATTTTGATCTCTTCTTTTGAGGTAACTACTACGATTGCCTACTGGGGATTAAAAGGGTAAGCCTTACTCACTGGAATATGCGTATCCTGTAGTAGGGTAATATCTGCTTTAGATTCCTCAAATACATGAAAGGTAGCCTCCTTTTACTAGTGATATGTCTAATTCCATTCACATTCCATACAGTTATTGTCATCTTTTAACCATCCCTTAGACCTTAACTCTGTATTTATTTTTCCGTTGATCTTCACATCAAGAATTATAAACTTAATTTCTTTAAAATATGAGCCCTGTTCCTGCTGCCACCCTCTAGAACTTCTCTCCAGCTCAAATTCTCTCCCCTCCCCTGCAGAGTGAGAGACCATCGTCCTATACCCCGGCAAACCTGTCTCCTATGAGGTGATTAGAGGAACGTTCTAGGTTAGCTCTGTGAAAACAAACTATAACTTAATTTATTCTTCAATAGCAAACCCCGACCCCCAATCATGCTGATATTATATATTAAAAAAATAACTCAGATGTGATCTATGATAAATATACCTGCTGGGGGACAACATTCAATATGATAGAAACATAGAAATGATAATCTGCATCAGAATCAGTTGATAATTCCTTGATTTAGTGTGATGTTTATGGAGGAGACCACTGTTTATTCCCACCCGCCTTCTGCCACTCAGCTCCCTTATGCCATATTCAGAATGGCTGAGGTGTTAATGTCTCCAGACAGGCTGCCGAATTCACTTCTCTTCCTGTAAGACACCATTTTTATAATACAGTAGGCACTTACAGATGTACTCTGGGCGTGCGGGCCCGAGTAGGCAGTGGTCAGAATGTGGCAGTAGATCCGGGGAACATCCTTTTCAACGCAGATGTTACCCCGCAGTGCTTTTACGACGCCTCCTTTACAACGCAAGTCGTAACCACGACTTGCCCTGGAGGGCGCTAAAGGATAAAGAATAGTAGATTCAGATTCAGAGAAGCTTTATTCGATTTTTAAAAGAAAATTATAAAAGCGAACATTACAATAAAAGTGCCCGAAACAATTAAATATTTATACATAGTATTTTAAAATACAATAGAAATAGTATATTTACTATTACAACACCTTCCCTACTATCCACGGGGACTGGTGTTAGAGTAGTAAATTATACTATTTACTATCCGCACCCAACAATGCAAGTCGTTGTAACGACTTGCGTTGTTAAAGACGCGTTGTAAAGGCACGCGTTGAAACTGTACGCGTTATACCGTCATACATCCAGTAGATCCTATGGATCAGAGCCAAAATCGACTCTTTTGCCCTCCTCTCTGGAATGTAATCTAATGTGATCCCTCTTCAGCTAAATGTACATGTTCAACAGGTCACAGGAGATTCCCCTCTGTCTCCCTAATCCTTGGTAAACCGGACAGGGATCCCTACCACCCACAAACCTCTATAGATAGCGGCAGTTGATTGTATTACAATTACAGATGTGCAATCCTAAAATAAATGAGGTTTAAATACTATATTTAGACAATCAAGTCCATTAACGTGATAGCAGCATAAAATAATAATGGGAAGGAGTAAAATCAGTGCATAAAACATTGTCACCATGTGCATCACAGTCAGTTCATGAAAAGTTAAGACACCAGTGGCACCTAGCACCTACCATGCTGTTCTGCTGAAATATCTGTCAGGTATCAGGTCGTTTAGCGGTGTATGTACATCAAATGCTAAAATCAACTGTGCCTCGCTAAAAAAAAAACACATAACGGGTTCCAATAACCGTAGCTGGAGGATGAGAAATATTGAGATAGTCTAGTTGAACAATGGTGTCTGCGGTGGACATTTTTCTTAATTTGAAACATCTGGAGCTGAGCATAAAAGAGGTGTTTGAGTGCCAAAAATTATATTAAAGTGCTAAATCATAAAATGCCATCCGCTATTATTAAAAATGCAGAAAAATTTCAGGCAACTGTTCTAAAAATTATCTTCCAACATCAGAAACCGGGCAGTAAATTTTTAGGATGACAGAGTGGACAAAATTCAACAGACGATAAATGAAAGATAGTAAAGTGCTCATGTAGCTACCAATAATTGTGGTGAAAAGGTTATTAATTTAAGGGATCTAGGGCTGAGCATAGTAACATTTCATTGCTGTTTCTACATTCTGAAAAGAATAAATGATCATGGGCCAAGAAAACCTTCTAAGTGCTATATCATGAAGTGCCATGCTAACTATTATCTTGACATGAGATGCATGCTGGGGTTATGTCCCTGGGGACCTAAAAGGGTTGGGCATGTGGCTGAATTCATTAATATGTTAGCCACTCTGTCCAGAAATGTTGTCATGCTGGCTATAACTTGTGAGTGGGCATCATTCAGTAGTAAGCCGATGGTAGCCTGTATTGTTCGTGTCCCCTTTTTAATCCAGAAGAGGCGAAGAAAACTTCTGCGTTCATGAGATAACATGGGGCATCTCCAGAGCATATTACTGCTAGGGCGGCAAGCACATGAAGGCAGATAGTCTAATGAAGAGAAACAACCCATATAGAAGTGGCAATGCTTAAGTTTGTAATGCAGTGAGAATGATTCAGTGATGTATTTTGAATCCCTCTGGGGTGCAGCTCCTGATGACGAAGTCCACGTGTTTTTTTCTCATAAGGGTCCGATGATCAGATGCAAAAGGACTCTTATGAACCCCTTTGTTTAAAGTTGTTTAGAATTGCTTGCGCGGCAGGTTCAAACTCCAGAGAGCTGTTGCGCCTCTATGTTCCAAGGCTTCAAGGAAGATGTTCTTCCAAGGGTTTTGGGATATTGGACAATTTGGGGCTAGCACTTCTAGCCACATCAGGGGGCATATTAACAAGCCCGAAAAAAGTGGCGATAATGGGCTTGATAATATGCTCTATGGAATTCCAATCGAAGTTCATGTTAAATGTGAAGGACATCTAAAATGAGCTTCGATTGGAATTCCATAGAGCATATTATCAAGCCCGTTATCGCAACTTTATCGGCAGTTTCCTGCCGATAAAGCGGCGATAATTTTTTTCACCCAGGCTTGATAATATGCCCCCAGGTTCTTCAGTGTGCCATCTTTAGCAGCACATGCTGAGTGCACATATTCCAATAGAATGAATTTCTGTACCAGAAGTTGATCACTCAGTGTGAACTCTAGCCTGTTTTGGGCTGATCAGGTATAGTAAAGGAGCTTCAACAGTGGACTGAAGACAACACTCTGAGCGTTATTCAGCCCAGTTTCTTCTGTGTCGTACCCGGTGTGGGGATGAATTTAGCCTTTACTATCTTCAACAGAGATTCAACCTGAGAATTGCTTGAAAAGCAAATTGTAGTGAAGCAGATTTTAGTTGTAATGAGTATAGATTAATTAAATGGCCTACGAGGGAAGGATGCAATTTACCCAGCCTTTGATTTCCAAACTTAACCATTGCTGGTTTGTACCTACACACTATGGTGCCTGAAATCATTTGTTTTACCCAAATCCGTGTGGAATGCAAAGCTCTGTTAAAGACCTAACCCCACACTGCTTCACATGCGCAACAGTGCAGGAGTAAATCTCGGGAATTACCTGTAATGTCACGTCACTGACACAGTTTCTACTTAGCCCTCAGGAAGTTCAGGATACTAGAACTAGGCATCATCATGGCTCACAAATTTCCCATAATTCTTACATGTGCTCTGATTACTTTTCATAGTTTGAAAAGATTTCTGCATGAGGATTTCAACACTTGAATCAAGACTTTCCTAGCCCTCGTAAGCGGTGCTTAATTTGTAAAATAATGAGTGCCGGTGCCCAAAGCTCTTCTCAGAAGCCTACGGCCAGTTGGATTAAAAGTTGGCACGTGCAATACCAAAGTTGCATATTCTTAAAACATATAATGGCTCTTTACTCCTGCTCATTTATCTCACTCTTGCCGGTTCCTGTGATGGGTTTTCCTTCTTTCGCTTCCTCCGTCTTTAAGCTTTGGGTTTCTTTTTTCCCTTCCTTACTCTTGGTTGATGTCTGTTGTGGAAAAATAAGTGCCCATCCCCAAAAAATGAGTTGGATGGCACCGACTGGTAACCACCGTCTAAAATTAAAGCTATGAAGTTGTTTAAACAAACAAATATTTAACCATATAGATCCATCAAAAACTTTGCACCCATAGTCTCATTGTTAAATAAAAAGACAACGTGACCGCTCATCTTTTCGTCCAAGAAAAACGTTCTGAAGCACAGCACCTCCTGCTCGAGCCGTGGGCACTGCAGGAGACACTGCATCCCATCACCGAACAGTCAAGACAACATATCTGATTATGGAAGGGGTCAGTGATTTAAGTTCATAATGTAAAAATTGATATACGCTCCTATAATATGGAGATAGGGATACATGATTTTACATAGAGCGACATTAAAAAGGATAAAATGGGGCTGATTATGATGTTGGTGGGTCCGACACCATCGGTGCAGGATGCACCGACATCTGCCACCATGGTCTGCCTGCCGCATTACGATGCGGCAGGCGGAGGCAGCGGGTGGAGGGACAATCTGCAGCACTTCCAACGGGCTTGGTGCATCAGAACACACCAGAATCCCTTGAATGGCGGTGGAGCCAGGCTCGGCTACGCCATAAGTGATTATGATGTCAGTTTCTTACAGCCATTCCATCTCTGCCTTTCTGACATGGAAAAGTTGTCCGAAAGTGACATTGGGAGCCTAGCAGGGCCCCCTTTCTCCTTGGCCCTCCAATATAGAGCCTGGGGGCACCTATGGTGCCCCTCTTAACATCTGCATGGTACCTGCCACACGGTGCAGGGATGTTTAAAAACGTTAATTCTACAATGGAAGATAGTGCTGCAGGCCACAGCACAAGCTTCCATTGTAGAATGGATGTTTCTAAGAGCCCTATGGGAGGTTGCATCCAAATCAGGTGGTTTGAACCGTCAACCTATGGTGAGCTGACTTTAGACTGATACTGTGTCCGGCAGAAGCAACACTGCCCGACATCGTAATCAGGACCACAGTGTAATAGGAAGCCTCAAGAAACCATCGGATCCATGCCAGATTTTGGGGATATCCCCATTGAGATACATGTAGTAATTTGAAAAATCTGGCATGGATCCGGCCCCTCAGGACCGGTTTGGGGACCCCTGCCTTACAGAGTTGGGATTGACTGCCTCCACCCACCTCGAAGGTGAGAGGAGAAGCAGGGTGAGAAATAGATTTGGCATGAATTGAATGCCTGTGTGTTCTTGTGTGAGTGTGTGTGTGTGTGGGTGTGTGTGTGTCTGAACATCTGTGTGAGTAAGCCTTGGAGTGACTGAGTGTGACTGTATGTATTTGTGAATCTGAGTGTGTGTGTGGCTCTCTGTGCGTACAAGTGGGTGCAAATCGATATGCATGTGCAATTTTCTATATGGGTGTATATGCTAGCATGTACATGTAAGCGTGTAGGTGCTGGCTGGCACTGGCATAATAACTGTAATTTTTGGCATGTTGGGTGCATCCAGGGGATAATGGTGTCCACAAGTGGCAGAACGCTGGCCACTACTATTGGTGATAATTCTTGGCATTTTGGGACTCCACTGTCTTTGATACGATGAGGTATCTGTGGGTAAACCAATGCCCCTGGCATATTTGTGACATTTCTTGGAATTTTGGGGACATCCATAGCTGGCAGATGCTCCTCCGGTACAAATGTAAGCCCTGGTATATTGGTAGTAAATCTTCGCATTTTGGGACAATCCTTGTCAGGATGTTGTGCACCTGGGTGAAGCATGTGCCCTTAGATAATAATGACAATTCTTGTCACTTGATACCCACCCGAAGCAAACACTGGCCCTTCGGTATGGATGGAAAATCTTACCCCTTTGTAGCTATCAATGGCATAACTGAGAACCAGTTACAAGGGCAAAAAAAGTAAAAACAGAATCTATAGATGTGTGGCAGTTATGCATATAAATACACGATGGAAATGATATATTGATGTTTGACCATGGAATATGCATTTACTAACAATTAAAAGATGATATTTTAGGGCAGAACGTATTTTCTTTTCATTAAATTGTAAGCTTTTATTTGGACAAAGCATGTTTATTTTTCTGGAAGAAAAAGCAGGTGCTTGAAAGCTAAATATATATTTTTATAAACTAGAGAGCAAATATTTGGAGAGAAAATGATTACATTTCCAGATACACGATTGAAGCTGTTATCTCTGCTGCTGTCTGAGTTGCTTGTGTGATCTGTGTAACACCTCTTCTGCTCAAGCCTGTCAGGTTTTCACATCCGGAGCGATAGCACCGCTGGATGAGCCTCTATATACTTCTGTGCTGCTCTAGGCTGCAAGATCTGTGAATTCTTTTGTTTTTCCACTGTGTCCCTTCAAATGAGCTTATGGGATACATAAGATATCATTGAGAATGCACTTACAAGGGGGATGGTGCGTAAAGAATGGAAATCAAATGTAGTATTGTAGATTAATCCTATTAAAAATTATAGACCTCGTAAAATTGCTTGTTCTGACTTGCCTGTTTTAGTGGTGTATCAAGAAAATGGAAACCCAATAAACCCTTGTCGATTTGGGCAATTCACAATAAGCAGGTAGGTATGCCTACAAGGGATTTGTTTAAAAAACGTTGCAATTCTTAAAGGTAATTTTAGGTAAGTTCTTTTTCGAGTAGTTTATAATAAGATGAATCAAAAATTCAATTAAAAGGAACAACATTCAATTGTCGTTGAGTCAATCATCAAAGAACATGAGACAAGAAAAAAGAGAGAGAGAACACGGGTGTGTATATTGAAACACAATGTAGTGTCAATCAAAAATTCATTTGTGTAGGGCACATAAAAAACAGCAACACAATGTAACCGGAAGTAATATTGACAAACTGTAACAAATAATTTACAGTTACATCTGTGAACACCTTTTAAAGAAATCTATTTCAGGCAATCTGTGGAATTTACACAAAACTAATAGTGCCTCTCTTTCAGTTGAGCAGAAAATAGGTGTAATGTCAACGTTTCGGTCTAATTCTGGCTTTGTCCTTTAGACCATCTTCAGGATGTAGAGAATGTTGATTAAAAAGAGCCTTTTGGTTAAAGGGAAATCTTATTAATATTTGACTGCAAAATAGATCAACTAGCGGTTGGATGCCTCCAGTTTTGAGGATTCATATGTGCTGAACGTAGAGATCAATTATTTGCGGTCACTTACTTTAAAGACCTGCGATGTTGTTCACGATCTCTCGGTATGTAAACCAGTAGCGAATTTCATATGTGCTGGACATAGCACTGTGATGCCTGCGACTGGTGAAGAATTAGCCTAGATAACGACAAACAGATTCGCTACTGGTTTACATATTGAGAGACCGTGAACAACGTTGCAGGTCTTTAAATTAAGTGAAGGCAAGTAATTGATTTCTATGTCCAGCACATATGAATTTGCTACTAGTTTACATATCGAGAGATCGTGAAAAACATTGCAGGTCTTTAAACTAAGTGACCACAAATAATTGATCTCTATGTCCAGCATATATGAATCCTCAAAATTTGAGGTATCCAACCGCTAGTTGATCTATTTTGTGATCAAATGTTAGCAAGATTTCCACTTAACCAAAAGGGTCTTTTTAATCAACATTCTCTATGTCCTGAAGATGGTCTAAAGGACAAAGCCAAAATTAGACCTAAACCTCGACTTTACACCTATTTTCTTCTCAAATGAAAGAGAGGCAATATTAGTGTTGTATAAATTCCACATATTGCCTGAAATAGATTTCTTTAAAAGGTGTTCACAAATGTAACTTTTAAGATTTTTTACAGTTGATGTCAATATTACTTCTGGTTAAATTGTGTTGTTTTTTATGTACCCTACACAAATGAATTTTTGATTAATACTAAATTTTGTTTCAATATACACACCCGTGTTCTCTCTCTCTTTTTTCTTGTCTCATGTTCTTTGATGATTGACTCAACGACAATTGAATGTTATTCCTTTTAATTGAATTTTTGATTCATCTCATTGTAAGCTACTTGAATAAGAACTTATCTAAAATTACCTTTAAGAATTGCAAAGTTTTTTAAACAAATCCCTTGTAGCCTTACCTACCTGCTTATTGTTTTACTGGTGGCTCTCTTACAATTTTTTAGGGTATCACATTGAAAAGGCATTGTTTTGACGCTACTTAGTTAAAATAATGTTTGGGAAGGTCGCCCTTGAACAAGTCTGGTGACGGACCAGCTTAGGTGCCTCATTATAAAAATACTAGAATATTTCATTAGTGTTCTTCATGGGCCAGTGTTTTTTCAGTAAACATGTGCCGTAAAACTCCCTAGATTACCCTATTTTTTTTTCAAAATGTCAAGGGTGAAGAGCCACCTGTGGCCAATACATCTCTGGAGACACTCCAACTCACTCACAATCACGTGTTTCCCGACACCATTTTTTTATGTTATGAGACTACAACAACACATCATCATATAAAGATATATTCAAGTTCTCTGTCAAGGTCTTCTATTCAGTTACCTAAAATTGGACACGAACCATTCGGGCAACATAAAAACGTCATCGTCATATATATCAAACCAATTCACTTTACAACATCGAGCACAAAATAGCACATGTATTAATACAGCATCCCTCACTGCACTGAGGCGCCATTTTCCAACGCCTCTGGACCTTCTTAAGTAGTGTATGGAGCAGCTCAAAGACAAAAGGTACATTATGTGCAAAGAACATATGTTCACATGCCAGCAGAACTATTTAAGAGGTACTGTACCATGCGTGGGCTCTGTTGTATCACTGTTGTGCGTAATTTCAACTGTTGATTGGGTTAAGACGTAAATGTTGGTGACGGGGTATATGGGGACGCTGGCTTTATGGGAACGCTGGTCCCTAGAGCCGTGGCCTTTCACGTGCTCTTGAACGGGAAATCCAATGAGCAAACCATATGCGCTGCATATTCAAATCCATGCAGATAATCTTATGTAATCCCGCGTCATCCCTGGTTTGTAGGCTGAAAGACAGAGATATTCAACGTACACAAAACTATCCTTCGGATGTGGGGCTCAGAGCGCGCTTACACCGGTCGGACTAGCGCCAGAGGCACGAATGAACTGGAGGCGTCTCCATAAACAAAGCAATGGTCACTGATGGAGCCAAACTCCGTCCAGTGATAAACCAGGGCTTAATTAATAAAAACGCTGACTTGACACTTGAACTACAAGGCAGGGGATGAGATGAGACCGTGTGGGCTCGCGCACCTGTGATCACGCCCATGCCGTCACCGCCTCAGCTAATTAGAGTTCAAGTACAAGGTGTGGAAGGCCATTGGTGGCCTGATCAGCAAGTGAGCGCTCAGCGGCCGGATGTGAACTCCTGCTGGGCCAGCTGTTGCTTTCTATGTTCCGGTCTGTCTGCGGTGGAATGTGCATTGGTCTATCCATGACGACATGACCTTGACAGCAAGACTTCTTTGCTAATTAGCTCCCCGCGGGCGGTTTTAGTGTCCCTCCGGTGCAGCGCCATTCACAAACAGACCAGGGGGACGCGGCTTTGACTGAAGCGCGCGGAGCAGCGCGCGGGGGCTGACGGCTCATGCGGCTCATAATGACATACGTATGTACAAGAAATGCACCCACAGTGAATAACATCTGACTTGACATATGCTGCAATGCACGCGCTGGCATCATTCCTTCCTGCGATCCCACGTATACTGCCAGGCACACGCGCAGTTCAGCAAATATAAACCACATTTAAGAATCATTTGCACATGAAGGTTCATCTCAGAGCTTTGAAGCCTTTCAAAAGCCAATGGGTCAGGATTAGGCTGTTTGTTTATGAAGTAGGCTTCCCAGAAGACCATCTGCCAGCTATTAGATTCATTTTCATGCGGTGAGTTTACATCTGTCGCGCGCGCAGAGCTGTTCTCTGTGGATGTGGTGGAGAAAGGATGCTTCCAGAGGAACATTCTGTACCAGTACCTTCTGTTGTCGTGAACGTCCCAACCACACGCAGTGCGCTGCCGGTCACTATTGTTCACGGGAACCGTAATAACTAACGCACGCAATATGCGCTGCGTGCTTTCTTCATCTAAGGAGGCACGGACCCAAACATTCCTGAAGAAGCATTTCGGTCAATAGCCACCCACGGTTTCACCAGGCAGTGTAGTTTGGAGCATTTTTACAGAAACACAAACTTGCAAGAAACTATACTTTGAAAACATACCTGTGTGAAGTGAAGCTGCTGGCTGGCGCCGGGGTAGCAGAGCGCGGGCTTTGAGTCGGCCGTTCCCCTCAGTCGAACAGCCGGTTTCTCGATGCGGTTCCGGTCTGGGATCCCGAGCACCTTTCCCAGCGAGCGGGAGAGCTGTGAGCAGCGCGGTTCTGTGCGGGAGCCCGAGCCTGTGGTCTGTGCGAAGCGCTGTGAGACGAGGCGGGGTCCAGAGGAGGGGGCTGGTAGAGACGAGAGAAGACCTCGGAAGGAATGGCAACGCGTGTGCTGCTCATGAAGCTGTGCACATATGACACGCTTCATTTTCAAACTATTGATTTGGGGGGACGTCTTTTTTCTTTCTTGGAAACAATTGAAAAGGAAATCCAAATCATTTTGCAGGAAAATTACTTCAAATAATTATTATAGCGCGTTTGAAAACAACTTCAGCAGAACAGGAAATGTTAGTTTTTACATTGTTCCATTTTATGACATAGGGTTGAATTTTGTGCAAGATATACTACATGAATCGGTGCTTGCAGAATGGGCAGAGTGAGTGAATATAACAGGCTGTGAACAAAAATAATAGAAATTATTCAGGTTAAACTCAAGACTCACGATCTCCACGTCGCACCTGCCGTACAACGTTCAAAGAACGAAGTAAATCACAAAAGCAGGACCTGCAATCTCTGACAACTCGTCACCAAGCTTTGATAAACCAGCCCACATAGTACCGACAGGGTTGTGTTTCTGATTGGAATTATTCCGTTGCCCCCCTCCCCCAGATACCACAGACTGTGAGTCTGAAATGGGAAATCGCTACATTCAGCACTGGACAGCTCCCCGTGAGAGATTATACCGCTCACTATAAAGCAAGAATAAATCACCGGATGTGCCACGGTTTAGACAGCTCAAATCGTCAACGCCGTGTTTTCCACCAATAAATTATCCCCTGTCAAAAGAGAATAAAGATTATATGTTATAAATTGGGGAGAACCTCATTGGAGATGGCCTATATTAAAGCATGGCGACTATTTTCAGACTTTCCACAGACATTTTCAAATTGAAGGACAGTGTTGCAGATCACAACGTGTGGCTGTCTCTCATCATTTACTATGGGAACGTGCAGACAGCAGGCGGTGCAGGATGAGTGTAAAGAGTGCAGCCGTGCACCGGCACTGGAGAAGTGAACGGGTCCTCGTGACATCCTTAAATTAGGCACTTACCACGCCAAACTTGAATAGTTGATTAAGGAATGGACGAATCAGATACTCTGATTTGCGTATGTAAAAGAGGCAGCCAAAGAGTGGAGAAGAGCAGCTAGAGTACATGACAGACAGATGTACAGTGAAGCCAGGTCTACCGAATGAGTGCCAATGCACAAAATGGAGAACATGAACCCCTATATTTTCTCCACTCATGACTACCACCGGCTGCCAAAATTCTGGACTGAAAAGGAAAATCAGCTCGGGAAAAATGTTCAAACCAGCCCCACACTGTGGACAAGCATAACTACAGTGGAGACACACGGCTGTGGGTATGTAGGCATCCATCAAGTTCTGTAGGCAGCCCCTAGTATACATGCTACCGGGGACATGCCAGTGATACAAAGTCCAGGCCGACTCTGGGTGTACTGTAAATATATTATTTTACTTGGTTTTTACTGCGAGGTAAGAGCAGGGTCTACCACCAGTTGTAGTCTTGTGGATATATGGGACGGTAGCCTGGGCCAGATGGGCGAAGCGGAGGTCCCTTGTGGTGCATGGAATGCGAGGTGTGGTTGAGGTAAGCAGGTCCCACGTCTTGTAGGTCTTTGTAGGCATATTCAAGGAGCTTGAAGGTGATTCTTTAGTTGCTTGGTAGCCAGTGAAGGTCCCTCAGGTGGCCGGTGATTTGGATGTGGTAGGGAATGTTAGGGAGGAGTCTAGTGGACGCCTTCTGAATGTTCTGCAGTTTCTTGAGGAGTTTCTGGGTGATGCCAGCGTAGCGTGCATTAAAATGTAAATGTAAATGTATAGGCATTTATATAGCGCACTACTTACCCGGAGGGTCCCAAGGCGCTTCGACCGCTGCGAAACCCTTCCTGGCTTCCCTGAGAGATGGTCCCTTAATGGGTATCTCCAGGGTGAGACCAGGCATCCCCGGCGGTCTGGTGGGGCCGTTAGTGAAGATGAGGCAAGCTAATGCCCAGAGTTGCCGAGTGTGATGGCTGATCAGAGTGGGCACCGAGGCGAGAGAATTATCGAGTCCGCTGACCCTGGTCCAGAAACCTGCCGCGCCGGGAATCGAACCCTGGTCCCGGGCCGTCCTCTGCTCTCGGGTCTGCCGCCTCTAACCAGTGAGCCACACTACTTCACTGCATTACCATAGTTGATTCTGTTGCTGATGAGTGTGTGGGTGACCGTCTATCTGGACTCAGTGGGGATCCACTTGAAGATCTTTCTGAGCAGGCATAACGTGGATGAGATGGCATTTATCTGGCGGTTCATGGTGAGCGAGGATTCTGGATGTTGCTGAGATTTTGTGCGTGGCTAGTGGGCTTGGGAGGGGTTCCCAGTGCTGCAGGCCACCAGGAGTCAACCCTAGCAGAGGGGCTGAAGCCCATGATAAGGACTTCTGTCTTCTCTGAGTTGAGCTTGAGACAGCTGTTCCTCATCCCTATGGCGATAGCTTTCATACCATTGTGGAAGTTGTTCTTGGCGTCTGTGGGTTCATTGGTTAGGGAGAGAATCAGCTGGGTGTTGTTGGCGTAGGACACAATGTTGAGTCCATGTTTCTTAACGATGATTGTGAGCGAAGCCATGTAGATGGTGATGAGAGTGGACTCAAGAAGGAGCCCTGAGGCACTCTGCAGCTCATCTTTGTAGGTTCTAAGTGGAATGGTGGCAGTCTGACTCTCTCTATGTTCGGCCGGTGAGGAAGGAGCGGATCCATTCCATGGCTATTTGGCGGATGCCAGCATTGTGGAGAATTGTGCATAGAGTGCAGGGAGAGAAGGTATCGAAGGCGGCTGAGAGGTACAGGAGGATGAGGGCTGCCGTGTGTGCAGAATGTGCACTGTGAGTGAATATATCAGGTTGTGAACAAAAATAATAGAAATTATTCTTGTTAAACTCACGAGACACCATCTTCACTTCCCACCTGCCACACAACGTTCAAAGAATGAAGCCTATTGGAAAAGCAGGATTTGCAATCTCTGACAACTCTTCGACATGCTGTTGATGAACCAGTCAGGAGTACCGCCAAAGTTGTGTTTCCGACTGGAATTATTCTGTTGCTCCACTCTTCCATATTACCACCGACTGTAAATCTGTAATGGGAAATCATAACATTCAGGTCTGGACAGATCCACATGAGAGAATTTTGCTATAAAGCAAGAATAAATCACCGGATGAGCCACGGTTTAGACAGCTCAAATCCTCAACACCGGGTTATCCCCAATAAATTATCTCCTGCCAAAATAAAAGAAAGATTATATGTTATAAATTAGGGAGAACCTCATTGGAGATTGCCTATAATAAAACATGGCAACTATTTTCTGACTTTTCACAGATATTTTCAAATTGAAAGACAGAGTTCTAGGTCACAAAGTGTGGCTCTCTCTCATCATTTATTATAGGAACGTGCAGACAGCAGGCGGTGCAGGATGGGTGTAACGTGTGCAGCTGTGTACTGGCACTGCAAATATCCTGGGTCTGGCAAATTCTTTGACCACAATGAAAATTTCTTTACTGTTGAGTTCGTTGACATTGAGTCTTTCTTGTAAGGCCACCTTCTTCATTGCCCTGATAAGATGGTGATGTGTGGTGACAGTGGTATTGAAGGTTGAGTGATTTTCTCAAGCCATCTACAAGTGCGTCTGAACTCCTGAAGGGTGGGAGAGAACCAGCTGGCTATCTTGGAGTGTTGCTTGCTTGGGACTTTCTTTAGGAGGGCTAAAATGTTGGTGCAGCCGGAGATTCATCGGTGAAAGTTGCGTGCTAAGGTATTAGCGCCCATGGATGTCGGTGGAGGGATTTTGCTGAGGGAGGTGGTGAGCTGTTCTTCGTTGACCTTGTTCCAACTTCTGAGAGGGTAGCGGAAGGCGTGGTGGTGTACGGTGGGTTTGGTCAAGGAGCAGTGGATGCAGCAGTGGTTGGTCCACAGGAGCTCAGTGGTGTGGCTGAAGGTGATATTTTCACTGAAGGAGAAGATGGAGTCGAGTATGTGTCCTGCTGAGTGGGTTTAGGAGGTGGCCCATTGTTTGAGTCCGATGGTGGTGAGGTTCTCCAGCAGGGACAAGGTGTTTTTGTTGTTGGCGTTCCTAAGGTAGAAGTTAAGGTGCCAAGGAAGATGTAGAATGTGGAGATGAGAGAATGGGGTGCAATGAAGTTGATGATGGAGCGGATGAAGGGTGGGCGGGGTCCGGTGGGTCTGTAGATGAGGGTGGCACGGAGTGTGGTGTTTGGGTTGGTCTGTACCTGGAAGTGGAGATGCTCCATGTTGGTTGGGTGGTCATCTGTGTGGGTGGTTATGCAGTGGGTGCTTTTGTGTACAATAGTGATGCCTCCCCTGGTTTGTTGGTGTGATCCTTATGAATGATCTTCCGGGATGGCGGTGGCGATGTCCAGGGTGGAGGTGGAGTTCATCCAGGTTTCTGTGAGGAAAGCAATGTCGGGGTCGACGGAGTCAAGCAGGTCCCAGATCTCCACAGCGTGTTTATGGAGGGAATATGTGTTGAGCAGGAAGCAGTTGAGGCTTTCGGGTCCAGTGTTTGCTGGTCATGCGGTGGGTGGGACTGGTGTGCAGTGGTAGGCGACGGTGCAGCTGCAGGTCTGGCATGAAAAAGGGCCCTTGATGCCCTTCAGTGATGCCTGGTGGCAGGCAATATGGCTGCCGGTGTTTAGGACGTGGAGGGTGCTGGCATCATAGTGGTCGATGGTCAGAGAGCAGGCTCTGTGGCACTCAGCACAATCCAGGCACAGTTGGGCGCAGAAAGGCTTACCTTTGGTGCTGCCCCTATTAAGTAGTGTGAGGGAGAGTGCTGGACAGTTGAAAGGTGGGAAAGCAGGAAGTGGGAAAACAGCGTTGGAGTGGGACGGGGCCATGGGGGTGAGCAGTGGCATGGGAACTGCGAGAAAAGGCACGAAAGTGCAAAGTGTAGAATGAGACATAAAGTGGCAGAAAGGAAGAAAAAGATGAACTATTAAGATGAGCAAAAAGGAAAAAAATAAGGACAAAAATGAAAGAAAAACAGGAAGAAAATTAAAGGAAGGAGCAGAGAGACAGAGGGCATAGCAGCAGCAGAGTAGAGAAGCTTCCCACTAGATCACCAGGGAGGGCATCGAACTAGTGGACCAGTAGGGGTCAGGGGGCAGCAACTACTAGGCAGAGCTGTGCGTGGAAGGGAGCAGTTCACTGACAAAGTCAGTGGTATTGATCCCTCTCACTATGCAGTGGGAACCTTTAAGTAGCATGTGGGGGAGGGCTGGACAGCTGGGAGATGGGAAAGTGGAGCTGGAGGTCGGTGGGGCCACGGGGCGAGCATCGACAGGGGTGTGGTAAATAAGTTTACCTAATCAGTTTTTCCGTATAATTATCATTACAAGACAGCTCATTCAAATGAGAGGCAGAGTCCGTGGTATCTGAGTCATACAGGGTTTACTGAACCTCGAGGTTGGATATCATGTTCCGTCACCACTAGGGTTCGGGAAGGGACAGTCAACGTTTAATTAGCAGTACACATTATATATAGTAGAATCACATCATTGAGTCCAATACAGTAGGCGTAACAGGTGAAAAGAAGAAGATAAGAACACATGTGCGTAACAGGGGGGCGTGAAAGAAGGCGTGTAAGAGGCGTACAATGTGAACATAATGTATACGTCACAGAGAGTGTCATAAGTGGGTGTATGCACAGAGGTAATCTGCAGAGTCAGCAGGAAATGCGGATGCGTGCGCAGCTAGCATGACGTGACATAGACGTGTAACTGGGGAGAACTTTAACACTAGTAGAGGAGACAGAAGTCTGGGATGTCAGAACGACCTGGATCTATAACATATCTGGTATCTTATGTGTGGAGGATGTATTATCTGGAGTAGAAGGTCTCTCGGGCAGAGGCTATTCTGTACTGAATGCTAGTGCGTGCATATGTGTCTACGTGCAGGGGCATGGGCCTACTATGGCAACGGGAACTGTAAATTACTTGCATGGAGACAGGAAGACTTGCTCTTTGCTCTGCAGCCGGGGATATGTTTACCTAAATCACTAGACAGGAATGTATTTGCTAGGAGGCTGAACAGATAACTTGAAGGCAAAATACTGTCTTGGCAGGCAGGCCAGGTTGAGCCAGGCACCGCTTCGCTTGGCAGGAAGTAAGGCAGAGGTCAGGGATACGTGTCCATGCTGCAGCTTTCAGAGGCAGAAAGCAGAAAAAGGTTCGGAGACAGAAATCAGGGCCTAGCCCAGCAGAGCCAGGAAAAACGTAAAAGTGTACCATGTAAAGACGTTGGCATGGTACGGTTAGGAACTGAATTATCAATCCATTCATGGTGGATCTGAAAGAGGACATGTTAACGTTGGACGCAAATGTATTTGCGTCTTCATATTCGGTCATGGAGGGAAATTACATGTACTTGAAGCACGTACATGGAGACGTTGGGGTACACGTTAGGGGACATACTTGACCATAAAAATCTCAATTACCTCAGGGGAACAGCAAGAAAAGGCGCAGAAGTGCACATTGAAGAATGAGAAAGATAGTGGCAGAATGGAAGACAGATATGAGAAATGAAGATAAGCAAAACGGAAAGAATAAGGAAAAAAAATGAAAGGAACATGGAAAGAAAATTAAAGAAACAGAGACAAACGGCAGAGCAGCAGCAGAGCAGGGTAGCTCCCCACTAGATCACAAGTGAGGGCCTCAAACTAGTGGACTGGCGATGGTCAGGGGCAGCAGCTACCAGGCTGAGCTGTGCATAGAAGGGAGCAGTTCACTGACAAGGTTCAGAAAGTTATAAAAGCCTCATATGCAGTTTAGACTAAGTAACAACGTTGCTCAGTCAAAGATTACGGTCTGTGGACCATTGCGTTTGGGTAAGAAGAAGAGGGGTGATCCTGTTCCCAGGAAGAGCCCTGAAAGATGATTGGACTCAAGGAGAAGATGCAACCTAAACTGCAACATCATTTTAGACTGTTTATTATTGTGCGTTTTCCTAGAGTAGCCCCCCAACACTCTGCCATTTACCCCTGCCAAGCCATATACTCATTCCACTTTGCCTTTGCCCAGAACTTATTTCTTGTTGCTATTGTTACTTCACATTTGCCTTGCCTTATCCCTTATCCCATATTGCTATGAGACTCCACTGAGTTCCAAGAGCCTCTCTTCATGAGAAGTTTTGCTGTGTTTGATTATTGATTATTAAACATATTTGAGCTTTATGCTTGATCTCTCTACCATTTAAATTTGAACTCTATATGGGTTCCTACTGACACTTTTTTTTTTTTCCAAAACCTTTATTGCTCCTTGTCATTTTACACAGCCATTGGCCTACAACCCAACGGGCCGGCCTCTATATCAGTGCGAAAGTAGGGTATTTTTGGAGATGTCCATGCATTTGTTGCTGTATCCGCGGATTGATTATTTTGCGCTTCAGTAAAGGCGCATCTTTCACAATCAATGTGTTAAATTAAGTAGGTTTGGGTTTTGTTTTTTCAACAATAAACAACATAAAAGATCAACAAAGGAATCACAGGTAGGTCAACACGTACCGGAGTGGGTCCACATGCAATGTGCCGTGGACAATTTCAGACATATTTTTCTGCACGTAAGTCTGCAAGGTCATACACATTTTTAAAACTGATGTGAAGTATACATGGAAATTCCTACGGTGTGGGTGCACTTCTTCTGTCTCCATCTCCAACCCGCCCGTCCCCCCTGGTCTCCTGCAGTCCCTACCGTCACCTACCCTCACCCCCTTCCCTAGAACTCTAATCATCCTTCCCCTCCTCATCTGATGATAATGGTTCATCTTCCGGTCTACTGACACCTTTTTGACCCATTCTTACAATAGGGACTTTCTTCCTTTATGGAACATGCTTAACACATTTATTAAAAGTTGAACTAACCATTGTTTTATATCAAATTCTATTAATGGTTGATTATTGAAGCTAATACGAATAAAATGTATGACTTTGAATAAAGATGATTTACTAAATCTGAATACTAAAACCCTTAACAAAACTTCAATTAAATCTCAATATTGACTGAACTTTAGATATAAATTGTGCTTACTTTTTATGTGATGATTTGCTCCTGATCTTCTTAATTACAACAGCCAAGGTCCTTTGACCGGTTGGGCTGCAGTACAGTGTGAATCAACCCTGTGTGTGATGGTAAACCAAGTTTCTTTAAACTGATTCCTGCTCCAGCACCTTCACTGTTCCTCTCTCAAGGGAACTAGCAGGAAACAAGCTGACCACATAAATGTATCACCCTGAATGTAAACATTCATGATATACTAGTATTTGTATGCACATGTTGTACTATGATCATCTTGAAAAATATGGAAGTAGTTCTCTTGAAGATTCAGTGTGCTAGTGGAGGGGAACTAATAGAGGGCTGAAAGGCATAAGCTCAGCAGGGGTGAAGGGTGGTGACAGACTCTGAGTGCTGGCAGAGTGGGTCTGAGCACCAGAAGAGTGGGTCTGAAGTACTGTCTGAGGGCCAGATGAGGGTGTATTAGCACTGGCAGCTGGTATCTGTTGGTTGCTGTGGAATAGCATATGGGAGGTTGTAGTTGAGCTTGTGTTATCCGAGGCCTGGTTGATGTTCTTTATGGACTGTCTGTGATCAGTTGGAGCTAGGAGATGGTCTGTGACATCTTGTGTTAATGTGAATGACAGCTAAGAGCCCATATGAGTCTGCAGATGATCTGTGAGGCTAGCTGAGTCTGACTGAGGTTGAGTAATTGAGAGCTCAGGGACTTGCTTGGGCCAGTAAAAGTCTAGGCTGCTTGATGTCTTGTCGACAGGCTCTTTGGAATGACTGTGCAATTTCAGGGGTGTCAGAGGGCCCAGAAAGAGGCCCCTGTTTCATAATCATGAAAAGGTCCCGTATCACACTCTCCTGCATACACTGGCGCAGGCAGGAGTACCTCAAAATATGTTTCTGCTCCCATCACCTCTTATGGACAGATGGACTCAGTAGCAGGCCTCAAAGCAATATACCTCACTTCATACACTGTTGTGATCAGTAGCCCCTCGCAATATGCCCCCTATCCTCATGCTTAGCTTTATTATGCCCATCCTGATGCTCTATTATTAGTGACATAAGCTTAAATTGATGTTAGTTGTGCTGTGGGTGTGAGGAAATGTTACAACTCTGTTGTGCATGTTCTGTGTTTGGGGTAAACATAGCACTCTGCCCTCACCTACAGACTGAGACAGGAAGTTCCCCATTGGAATGAAGGTATTTTCCTTTACTCACTTGTGTATTTACCATTATTCCTTCAGCCAATTTCACTACTGATGCTGCCTGCTCCCATTACCTATAAACCCCTCAAGATTATGATCCTTATTATATGTTCCAATAAAAAAGTCATGACAGAGTGCACACCAATTTGTATTTCTTTTGCTAGCAATTCCGTTGTGAGTCTGTACGCGTGCAAGCCCAGAATCGTGGTCTGCCCAAAAGCCACGTATTAGAAGGTATACTTCAGGAAAATGGGGCGACCTCTCACCCCAGTACCGGATGCACTGCATGAATGAATGCATATAACTGATGCAAAGTTATATGCATTCATTCACGCAGTGAGTCCGGTACTGGAGTGAGAGGTCACCACATTTTCCTGAAGTATACCTTATTATATGTTACCAAGGAACAACAAAAAACAGTGTGAGAGGGCATGGTGAAGTAGAAGAGCAGAACTTAAAGGGAGCATGGTTAGTAGTAACTAATTGCCCATTAGCACTATGTCTGACTCCATCCTCATTGTCCATGTGTGTGAACATATATCAAGCAGTCTGCTCTATGTCCACTAAAAACAGAACACAAGTAGCCTGTGCCAAGGTCACTTTTTAAAATGGATGCTCCACCACTGGCAGCCTCCACTCATATGTACCGTCACAATGTCATCCTTAGCCATGTTATGCCCTTCTAAACATTACAACAAAAATACCCATGATAGAAACTGTGTAATTAAATCATTGTCATTGGTGGAAATGTTTTATTTTGTTTAAAGTCCTGGTTTCCATTTGTCAGTAATGGAAATAGTTAAATATATTTTTAGACCTGATGGTAGTGTTTCCCTAAACTTTGTGCTTTTTCCTCATGGGTTATGCTGATTCTCTGGGTATTTTCCCACTGTAATGCAGTGTGAAAATGTGCATGCTCTTCCTACACATGTTAGGAAGTGATGCTTACCTAATGTTTTTTAACATGTCTCAAGCCTGCCATTTCATGTCTGTGTGTGCACATTGACACGTATGCTCGGGTTGGCCTTACTAAATCATTTTCCAATTCTGAGGCTACCTTTCACTAACACTAGAGCCCCCCTAGGGTAAGACTGGGGGGGGGGGGTGGGGGGAGCAAGTGATCGGTGAAAGGCAGGGCAGGTACACATGTGTGTTCCTTGCCAAGTTAGTGAAGAACCCCATGTGTGTTTTCACTATCAATGAGTGTTGCTCTCCCCATAGCTTAACAAGGGGGAATGGCTGAGATTACTTTAAGCTGCAGTGGTGGTTTTCAATGGAGCAGCCTCATGGTGTTTACTATCTTTGGATTCACAATGTCAAATCAAAGTGGATTTGTCATTAGTAGCTTAGATATGCCACTTCTAGAAAATGGGCATTTCTCAGCGCTAAACTCTTTTGTGTGCCTTTTAGCTTGACTTCAGTCCACGAATAGTCAGGGGGAGCATATTTGTGCATTCTCCAGAAAAATCCATAAGCAGTGGGCATGCAACTGGAATGACAGACCTCTGCCATTTGAGGACTTGGCTGGATAAATTGAGGGTAGAGGTTTTGACACTTTGCCTCTGGGAAGCCAGATCATGGCCCAACTAAAGATTAAGATCTGCATTCCAAGGACTCATCGCAGACAGGACTGAAATTTAGGGGGGATGTGTGGTTCAACGGGAACCCTCTGAACTACTACACTACAGTGTGACTACTGGTGCCATACTTCAGTAGGGCAGAGATACACTTGTGGGGACATATGACCAGACATCCTGCACTGTGTAGTGCCCCCCTCCAGAGGAATCTGTTGTGCACAAGGAGGAGACTGCCATTCGAAGGGAACGTGCACCCTTCCTGAATAGTGGCTGGCCTGGGCTGACTACCTACTGCTGTGTGGCACCCTGAAGTGTGCTCTCAAAGGGCTTGTTGGCTTGCCCCCTGTTCTTTGTGGAGGCCTCCCATGGGGGACCTACACTGTCTACGTGCTTCACCTGGAGGGCTGTGCCCTCCGAAGCACCTACATTGTCTGCTGGATCCTGACTACAGCACGGTATGGGCATGGAACTAAGTATTGGAGACTGGATTGCCTTGTGCGGAGCTCCCAAACTGTGCCTGCATCTAAGGAGTGTGGGCCCTGCATAGTGGGGCCTCAACACACATAAGCATCTCATTGGCGGTAAGCAGATTCACTGGTTGCGGGACTCAGCGTGGCCCGATTCGTCATCAGTGCCACATCTTTCTCGTGTGACATGCCGACTGCATGCTCATTGCGTGCGGTTTCTGATTTACAGGTTGGACCCTCAGAGGGAGTGGTCATCAACAGTAGTGCCTCATTCTACCTCATGCGGTACTACTGAACTTGTGACTGTGTGTGTGTGACCAGATATCCTGGTGTGACTCGTATCCTAATGCACCAGATGTTGTGCCTCATTCCAGGGAGGTACAATTAACCCAACTGTCGATTGATTGTAACCACACTGTCTGGTGCGACTCGTGTCATTGCGCACCAAATGTGCCTCATTCCAGGGAGATACGGCAAACCAGACTGTGGGCTGATTGTAACCAGATTGTCTGGTGTGACTCATATAATCGCACACTAGACATTGTGCCTCATTCCAGGAACTTACAGCGAACCTGACCATGCATTGATTGGGACTAGATTGTCTGGCGTGACTCGGATCATCGCACACCAGAAGTTGTGCCTCATTTCCAAGTTGGTACGGTGAACCTGACTTGTGGTTCATTGTGACCGGATTGTGCTACAGTGACGAGTATGTATGTGTGCTAGCGTTCTTCACACGGACTTGCCTATATCCTTTGAACCACTTTACGCTGCTGTGTGAGTATGGGAGAACATGCTGCATGCCCAGAAATACGTCATGTTGTGTTAATTAATGTGTATGTTGAATATAACCTTTTATTTACATACACCACATCTGAAGTCTCCTTTGTGATACTCAGTGTATTTATTATTTGAGAGTCCTGTGCCAATGCTTTACATATTGTCTCTGTGATACGCCTGAGTGCCAAGCTACCCAAAGATGAGCGCAGGTTATAAAGGGAGTGTAATCACCTAGCTCTGACAGGAGAGGTAGGTTCAGCCTGGTTTGGGCACTGCCTCAGTAAAATAGAAAGTACCAGTTTCAACACATATTATTAACCATGGTCTTGATTCAGTTGATGGAGTATCTGTAGGGGTGTGCGAAATGTATGTTTTCAAACCTTTTTTTTTTTTTTTTTTTTTTACCATAAAAGATCTGAGCACTCAGATCCAGACCCCTTGGTTGGGAAGCCCCTATGATGAAGCATGTCACCGTGAGGAAACTCCGGTGAGTGAGGGGACTAAAAAGAAAATATTCTCTTTTCCCTGCTCTGAAACAGACCGAAAGGTGTCATGTTTCCGTAATTGGCCAGGTTCTCTGGATCTGAGTGCTCAGATCTTTTTTGGTAAACTTAATGCTGTGGAGGGCGAACCTGGTTAACCACTTCCTCTACCTCCCCCTCTTTTTTGAATAGTGTTTTCCAACCTGTCATTTAGCACTATTTTGATGCATCAGCACACTTTGCAGTAAAATATAACGCAAAAAACACAAGTGTTGTGAACAATTGCTGCTTGCATTTGTTAAAGTCAAAACACTACACAAGAAAAATCTCCCCAAATTTTAGAAAAAGATATTAACTTTTACTATATGAAATGACACAAAAACAACAAGAATCAAAAAGCTGGAACCTGTGATATGAATTTTTACATTTTAAATAAAATACCACCAAAAACGCATTAAGCACCAACCACAGTTAGGTCGCGGTAGACAGAGACCTAGGTGGAATTTGAGGCTGACTACAATGGAGCACTGGTCAGATGCAGAAAGGGAGCTTGACCCAGTTGGAAGTTAAACATTGGGACTTAGTCCCAAAAATAGAAGTCCAAAAGCTTCCCCAGCTGGGCAACACAGCCAACTATATCTGATGAGGGTACCACAAAGTTGGATGGTCTTCTTACAAGATTCTGGTGAAGCTATTGGTTTTTGACGGGAAATCTCAAAGAGAGTAAAATTTGAATTTTGTACCCAAGGATGGTCCATCTCTGGTCATATACTTCTGGCATCTTCACCCAATCAAGAATATTTCATTCATACTTGGGGCCAGATGTACGATCCACCAATTTGCAAGTCGCAAATTGCATTGCATTTGCGACTCGCAAATTGGCATGCACAAAAGTGTGGGTGACACTGTATGCGATTCCCAATGGAGTCGGAAATTGCATGCCTCATGCAAATCAACGAGGCTGTCGAAACTTGTGACCTCATTGGGAATGGCTGGCTCTCATAGGGATGGTGGCCTGCTGGGGTCAGCAGACCTCCATGTCTGGGACTGCTTTTAAGTAAAGCAGTTTTTCTTTTTTAAATGCAGCCTGTTTTCCTGAAAGGAAAATGGGATGCATATAAAAAAATAAAAATTTAACTTTTCAGTTTCATTTTTTAAGGGCAGACAGTGGTTCCTTGGACTACTGCCTGCCCTTAAAAAATATTTTGAGAGCCACTCACAAAGGGGAAGGGGTACCTTGGGGACCCCTTACCATTTGCGAGTGGTAAAAAGTACTATTCTAACTCCAGTAAGTACAACAGTGGGGTAATTGTTGGATAGTGTAAAGGTACTACGCGTTTTAATGGTATGCATTGCAATGACTTGCGATGTAATGCTGCTTTGTAGTGACATGCGTTGTAATGACATGCATTGTAGTGACATGCAATGTAATGGCTGTGTTGTAATGACTGCTATGTAAAGGTAGTGCGATGTAATGACTGTGTCGTAAAGGTTGTTTCCCATCCTACATAGCTTCAGGAGTTGCTATTAGGAAGGGATGACCTCGGAAAGCCCCTTCCTAATAGTGAGTGGCTAATCCTATTTTGCTAGTCGTAAATTGATTTGCGACTTGCAAAATAGGATTAGTACATGGGCCACATGTTTACTGCAGTCGCTAACGGGCTAAAACCCATTTGCAAGCGAAAAGAACGTTAGTCCATCTGACCCTTAGTCACTTATTTGTAGCTCTGATTCCTTCAGTGGGGCAAGGCTGTAGGCTTTAGCCAAAAGGGGCTCCACATGGCAGGAAACCTCGTCTGCAAGGTCCCCCTGAATTGAATTTACTACTGTGGAAAATTTGAGAGTGAGAGAAAATGGAATCTTCAGCCCAGCGGCAACTCTCCTTGATCGGATTGACTTGGCAGGGTTGTCCCAGTCCTTGGGAGGTCTTTGGAGGCAAAAAGTTTCTAGGCTTCCTAGGATGTTAGGAGGAGTACACTGACACAGCCCAGGGTTGCAGGACCTCAGAAATAGCACTTGGGGTTAAAACTCACTCAAACAGAGGCCAAAAAAATGGTCATGGGCAGGTCCAATTGGAACTGGTCAGCTGGGAAATTGCAAGAAACCGGCCTGGGGTACATGCACTATATAAATACTAGTAACATAATATAACATAACATAACAGGAAGGGCCTCTTGCACCTTGTTGTATTCCTTTAGCTCTATGACCTTTGGAGTCCACTTCATTATAGAGGGAGAGCAAGTGTCGTCCTTCAGGGCTCTTCTCAGGTCTCAGAGTGCAGGTTCAGCCCTCTTCTGATCTTCCTAAGGTCCAGAAAGTGTTCTGAGGAGGGTACTGGGGATGCCATAATTATGTCTGGCACTAGCTTGTGGGTGGAGATGACTACAGGCTCCTCCCTAACTAATATGATAAAAGGTCATAGGGGTGGCCCTATCCACCTTTGCAGCATTTCCTATGCTCACTACTGCAACCAATACCACAGTGCCTCTCTCTGCCTAAATCAAAGGTGGTGAAATCCTTCTCCCTTTCTGCAAAGCCTGTGTGCCCAGCCCAAAGGTGTAGCCAGAGAAATGCCTCCTTTGTGGTAATTTCAAACCAGTTCAGGGACAGCTCCCTCCCCACTGCGATTGAAGCCTAGCAGACTGAGGGAACAAATAAGGGGCCTTTGAAAGTGTCACCTGATATCTGCCTATGGCAGGAGAGGCCCCATTCAAATTAATTAAGTTCATGGACACTGCCAGAATTTTCATCCTTCCAGAGAAATATAAATACCTCCTGTTAGAACTGGGATTTCTGGGTGGCTAAGGCTTGCGCCAAAGCCTGGCAGAAACCACCACTCTAGTCAGGGCAAGGGAGTCACACGCCAAGATAACCCCTGCTCACCCCCTTGGTAGCTTGGCACGAGCAGTCAGGCTTATCTCGGAGGCAATGTGTATAGCATTTGCGAAGGCACACAGCAACAACATCCCAGGCAAACTACAAAAGGAACTCCACACAAGGTTATATAAAAATAACTTTTGTAGTTTCAAAACACATCAGATAGTAATCACACAATATACATTGTGCCAAGTGGCACGGGTAATATTCACAAGGGATTATTTACACAGGACAGGGCCACGTGGGCCACTGTCAGGATCAACACTTAGCAGAAATTGGTACAAGTAACATAGATCATAAACCTACAACCAGTAACTACTGGTAATCACTGTACTTCACCTCAACCTGTAACATAAACTACATTATGCACAGTCACCGTAGGCGCGAATTACATTCGGCGCCAACCTCACCAGCATAAATACATTATGCCATCTCTCACTAGTCTAAAAACATTAGACCCTACCTCCTAAGTATAACTCACATTAGGAGCGTAAAGCACAGAGTGAAGTACAATCTCAGTAACATAAACCTACATAGGAAAAACAACCTCATAATCATAAACCACAGTTTAGAGGTATAAAACACAGGGTGCGCAAAACATACTAAATGCATTACATTTCCTAGCACCCCATCACTCTAGCACACAAATCTCATTAGGACCTTGCGCCCTATACATCTACCAGCCCCCCTGGCCAACTGGCCAGCCAAGCAGGGGCTCAAATGCCCTGTGTCCAGAATGTCAGGGCGCGCTGCCAAAGCAGCGCCAGTCAGAGGTGCGCCATCTGCGCAAACCTAAACGTTGCAGCTGCCCACTACTTGCTGGGCAGCTGAGAGCAATGAACTGGGCCTAAACGCTGCAGCTGGCACTAAGTGCTGCGCAGCTGTGGAAGGCCAAGGTAGGCGAAGGGAGTGCGACTGACTCCTAGATTGACCAAGAACAGATCCCCTGAAAGAAAAACCTAAACGATGCAGCAGCCCCCTACTTGCTGGGCAGCCGTAAATCAAATCTGCAGCTTGGGCTCTCACTGGCCCTCAGGAACAACTGCGCCACAGGTTTGGAGCCCTCTAGGCTCTTAGAACAAATAATGAGCATTTTGGAGCCCTTTATGCTCTGCCAACCAACATGCCCAACTGTGGAGCCCTGTAGGCTCTAAAACAGTGTTCTTCAATCTGTGGGGCGTGCCCCCCTGGGGGGGCGGGACACCATCCCAGGGGGGCGCGCACTCCACTGACGGTAAAACCTTTGTTTACCACTACCGCTATTTTTTCAGCCTTTTTAAATGTGACCTTTGGATTGGAGAACATGAGCCAATCAGCAGACAGAACGTCACCACCAACGTTCCACCAATGAGGGGGACAGCATTACAGATGTGCGAGATTTTGGGTGCATAAACTCCTGCATACTACTACCTTTTTAATGTGTGGCGCTTCTACACTCCTGCAGTTTGCCCCGTGCTTCTCCCGTTTCTTCTTTGCTTGTTCTTTGCCTGCTGCCTCGCTCTGAAGGATCTCGCCTCGGCACATTATACATCACCAACACGTAAGTATAATGGAACAGAGAGGGCATCTGCTTTCCTAAAATAAGTCTGTTCACTTTCGGTTTGACCGCAGAGGAGCCTCCGTGCCTTCCACTTCAGCTGAGGCCTTTCGGGGGTGGGAGGGGGAATGATGCTCATACAAGTTAGCTGCGAGTATCTTATTTAAACTACTTTTTGGATGTGTACATTGTCTGCCCACGAAGCACACATCAGATCCTGTGACATCAAGGGGTTTTGCTGATACTATTTAGCACTGGCCCCGACAGTCCTAGAAGTTAATTGGTCCTCAAACTAATATATAATAAATGCAGAACTGAAAATAACTCTCACATGGGGCACAGTACAAAGGGGACAGGCGCTGCACTCCTGAAGTTGTGTGCGCAGAGATGATGCGGGCAGTTGAGGACAGGCGCTGCACCTCTGGAGATGTGTGCACAGACCTGGTGTGGGCTGTTTAAGGCAGGGGCTGCACTCCTGGAGATGTGTGCACAGACCTGGTGTGGGCTGTTTAAGGCAGGGGCTGCACTCCTGGAGATGTGTGCACAGACCTGGTGTGGGCTGTTTAAGGCAGGGGCTGCACTCCTGGAGATGTGTGCACAGAGCTGATGTGGGCTGTTTAAGGCAGGGGCTGCACTCCTGGAGATGTGTGCACAGACCTGGTGTGGGCTGTTTAAGGCAGGGGCTGCACTCCTGGAGATGTGTGCACAGACCTGGTGTGGGCTGTTTAAGGCAGGGGCTGCACTCCTGGAGATGTGTGCACAGAGCTGATGTGGGCTGTTTAAGGCAGGGGCTGCACTCCTGGAGTTGTGTGCGCAGAGATGATGCGGGCAGTTGAGGACAGGCGCTACACTCCTCGAGTTGTGTGCACAGAGCTGGTGCGGGCTGTTGAGGACAGGCGCTGCACTCCTGGAGTTCTGTGCACAGAGCTGGTGTGGGCTGTTGAGGACCGGCGCTGCACACCTGGAGTTTTGAGCACAGAGCTGGTGTGGGCTGCTGAAGGCAGGTGCTGCACTCCTCGAGTGGTTTGTGCAGGGCTGGGTCAGTCTGTTGTCCGGCGCTGCACTATGCTTAATGTCTTGTCTTTCCATACTCAATTTGACTTTTAACTGGGGAATCAGGTTCCAGAAATGTTGCCGGATATGGCCTGGGATATGCGGACGACGGTCGATTTATGTAGTGTACCCGTTCCAGAAATTTTTGTCAGGTGGTGGGGGGGCCCGACATCTAAAAAAATTCAGCTGGGGGGGCTCAACCTAAAAAAGTTTGAAGACCTCTGCTCTAAAAGGAATAATGCACCAAACGGTGGAGCAACACGAGGCTCAGTGACTAAATAAGCTACCTCTGGGAGCCATCTAGCTCCGAAAACAACTGGGACCTCGTTGGAGCCCTCAGGCTCGAGACATGACTAGTAAGACGTTGGGGCAGCCCACTGCCATCCGGGGACGCCCTAAATGCCCCCTGCCACTGTGCAAACCGTTGGAGCGGCCCACTGCCATCCGGGGCCGCTCTACATGGTGCTAACATTCTGGGCCTTAAACAGGCGTCGGAGCAGCCCCCTGCAACTTGGGGCTGCCCTTGTGAGAGGTATGGGCAATGTCTCCCGCCATCCCCACTCAGCTGGACTCTTGAATGCGGAAGGTCTCTGCTTCGCCCGGTCCCTCTTCTGGGCCTTACTAGCGCTACACCCGCGGGGCTCTCTCACAGCGGAGGAGGGACCTGCCGAGGATCCATTGTTCGGTGCCGCCCGCGGGGCTCTCTCAGCTCACGGGAGCCCCGGACACCTCCATGTTCCTCCACCTTTCGTCCGGTGATGCCGTGGGTGCGGGGCTTCCCTTGGGAAGTGGAAGTCCCGCCCAACGTCAGGCACTGCCTGCCTTTCTGTGGGGCCGATCGGGCCCACGGCGGTGATTCTTCGGGGTGCAGAACGAGGGGCAGGCTCCCTCGAGCGCAAAAATGAAGGTAGGCACAAGTTGGGCACCTGTGCCAGACCCCAATAAGTGGGGTAGGCACCCGCGGTAGCCATCAAATCAAAAACGAAGCTGCAGGGTGGGCACCTGCCCATGGATCTCCATAATCACCAAAATAGGCAGCCATGACGGGGGGAATCCCCAGACAGCAGCCAAGAGCTGCCAAGGCACACATAGAAGCACTCTCTAAGCACCAGGGCAAAGCCCCCAGCCTTCTCCCCCCCAAAAAGCGCTCCCAGGGTGCTTAGGCCACAAAAAGCCTTAGCAAAGGCAAAGAAAGCAAGGCAACGGGTCCCAAAAGTCCTGGGCAGCAAAGGTGGGGTAAAACAGCTAAGTATGGGCGAATTTTGCGAATCTCGCGTTCGTGAATTTTGCGGATTTGCGAACTCGCAATCCGCAAAATCCGCGAATTCTAGCGAATTTGAGGATGGTTTTTTTTTGTGTTCGCAAGGATTTCTGCCAGTTCGCGAGGCTTTCGTACCAGTTCGCAATTGCGAACTTACATTTCGGCACGCAACGGTCGCGATTATGTTGTTTCTACGTCTGGTTCATCATCACAGGTTCCCAGCACCCTCTGTTTCACCACTGCAACCCTCTGTTACATCAATGCCACCCTCTGGTTCATCATCACTGTAGATTATGGTGGGGAAAAGCAAGCACACCAGCCCTGCTTCAACTGACATGAATTAATTTGGGGTTAGTTTATTAATGTGTCACTGTTTTAAAATTCCAGTCTGGCACCTGCTTCCTTATCTGTAATTTTGCTTTCTGTTGCAGTGCTTTTTTTTCCCCCAGGACCTTTATGGCCTACTTGTAGCTATTCTATGAGCCTGCTGTGAGGGTCAGAGCAGGGTCATACAATTGTTGCAACTAGCAACTGAATTCTGGAGGGGCCCCAGTCAGGAAGCACTACAGGGAATTGTTACTAATGATGAGTTTGAACTCTTGCCCCTGCCGAGTGCTTTCAGTTTTGAAAAACTCGTTTTTCTGCAATTTCGCGGGATTCGTGGGGCGCGAACACGCGCGAGATCGGATTCGGAAGCCGCAAATTCGTGCGAATATGCAATTTGTTTTTTTGCGGCGTGTTAGTTGGCAAGGTTTTGTGCGTTTTTGCGAGCCGCTCGTAGCGCAAGGCGCAAAGTTACCCTCGCGGTCGTTCAAGGGCGCGGCCATCTTGTTTGCCTGACGTATTTCCGTTTCCGGGCGCGAAGTGTAATCTCGCAAAGTCTGCGGCTTGCCAGTACAGTTTCGCGCGTGTTCGCAAGGAAAATGTGGCGCGAACTTACCCGCGCGGTCGTGAACGGGCGCGGCCATCTTGTTTCTCATTCATTGCTATGGTTCTGGGCATGGTCTTTGTATCCTCTCTAAATCTCTGCCATCCTTTGCTTGTTTGTAGTTTTTTTTATCTATTTTACTTATTATATATCCCTCTATTTTTCTAGCCCTATATTTTTGTGTTTACTGCCACTTTTGGTTAATTTTAAACTACTTTTTTAAACTCTTTTCTTTTCTTCTCTTCCCTATTCTATTTTCTTTATTCCTTTCCGCCCAGACCATGGTGAAGGGAGCCGGGAAGCATCCCGAGAAGGGGAAGGGTCCCGCACCCCGTGTCCGGCTCCCGTGCGGGCGTTTGAGGGGGGAGGAGGTCGTACCCAGGGAGATCTTTACCCCGGAGGAGGTGGGCCAACTCATTTTTTATGTTCAGCGCCGCCTCCCCAGGACCATCATGGGAGGCGGCAAGATCAGTGCCGGTACGGGGTCCGGGAGCGCCGGAAGCGGTGGGAGAAGGTGTGCCAGGCCATTTACCACCACTCTCGGGTCTGGCGCACCTACAACCAGGCCACCCACCGCTGGACGGATGTCCTGACCCGTGAGCGAGATCTGCTCGACCTCCTTGGCCTTGAGATCCCCGGGCTTGGTGAGTAGTAGTAGCTATTTCTTTACTACTATGTTTTCTCCTGCTGTGTTATTATATTGCAAATTTTTGTTTTTTACCAAGAGCAATAATGCTGCTCATTACATTGTAGGTAAATTATATTTCAAAATCTTCTGTGCATTTCAGGTACACTACTCTCCTTCTTCTCAGTAGTGTTGCTACTATGCTTATTAGTTTTAGATTTTGTGTTCATTTCATTTGCCTGTGAAATTATGTATGTAGTTTAAAGAACTGCGTAATGCTACACACTAAGGTTCAGATTTTTAATTACCGGCGCATCCCTGCAAAGTAGCAGGGATGCGCCAGTAATTGTGCGTCACGCCACCATCACCCATGGTGCGCCGTATTTACAATGCGACGCACCATGGGCCCAAAACTTCACCAAAGCGTTACGCATCTGTGCCGTAAAGGCGGCGCATTGCTGGAGTTGCGTCGCAACGATGGTGCAGCTCCATCAATGCTCTGGGGTGCCCTATCTCCCCAATGCTGCGTCAAGCCGTACGTCTGCTTCAAGCAGGCGCAGGGTTTGAGTCACACATCATTGTTCTCAAAGTGACTGATTGAAATCTTGTAGATTTCCCTCAGCCACTTTTAGGATGCGTTCCTGCGCAGGAACGCCCTCCCTTGCGCCGGACCGCCCCCCTATTGGCACAGGGCTTTACAACGTGATGCATCGCCCATATGCGTCACGTTGTTAATATACGCCGCACCATTGCGCCTCTTTTGTACTGCCGCTGCGTCACAAAAGTCACGCAACAATGGAGCAAAAGAGCCGCAAGGGGCTTCTAAATCAGCCCCTACAGACTCAAGTCCAGTCCTTCCTTTGTACACATGGCGATAAGAAAAAATAGTGGTGGTGGATTGATAGTTTGAGTATTTTAATGACTGGTTAATGTAGTAGGAAACTTTAGTGTTGTCGCTGATCTTCAATCACGATGGACTTTGGCTGTCACTTCGCGTGCTGCGGACTGCTGCCTGCCAATCCTAGGCAAACCTTTTTAGTACTTTGTTTAGTGAGTTACATAAGGTAATTTCCAATTTGACGGTCCGCAAATCAAGCAATACTAAAGTAATAACGTAGTCGACCACATGAGATTGGTCAATAATATATCCCGTGGAGTAGTTGTCTATTTGCTATTTCGCAAAAATATTTTGTTAGTTCTTTTGAAATATTTGATTTGGTTGACAAATATCATCCATGTTTTCTGTTTTTCTTCTTTCATGTTGTACATCAGCTTCCCCCAGGGGCAAGAGGAGGACACAGGAGGAGGAGGAGGGTGCTGTTGACGATGCAGGCCAGGACCGGGCAGGCGAGGGCTCCTTTGCTGGCCCCAGTAAGTTTTAATTTTAATATAGAGTACTTATTTTTTCCTAGCGTTCCTCATTCGATTTTTTCTAAATCGTCTTTGATCTTCTTGTAGACAGGATCTAAATTCTTATCCTGCCTCGACTATGACTCCGTGTGGTATTACTAGATTATTCTTATTAGTCTGTCTGTGTAGCTAACTAAGATTGCACATTTGGCATATCCATTGGACTCCCATTCTAGTCAGCAATAGCTCTATGCACTGAGTGCAGTCCTCTGGGATTGTCCATAATGTCTTTTCAAGTATTCTAAATGTTTATGCTTTGACAATTGCCAACAATAAAAAGGTGAATGACCACCAAGAAAGAATAAGATACTACTTTACTTTTGGTTTGGATAGGAGGACAATCCATTCTACTACTGTTGCAGGGACAAATCTGCTCAAACAGAACTATGGACACTAAATAATGCATTGCTTAGCTTATCAATTATAATAGGTGCTGTTAGACTTTCCACATACCTCAGTGATAACAGACTTTGTAGTTGAGCCCCCAATCTCCTTACTGACTAGATAGTGTGGCAGAGTCATTTAGCTCCCAAAGTCACCGATGGCAGAGGCACGGACTTATGCTTGCAAAAATTCCAAAACCTTTAGCTCATCCACTCTAGTCTGGAGGACCAAAAACCACAGAGTCTATTTGAGTTTAAAAGCTTTATTAAAAGTAAACACATTTATTGAAATCAAGTTTGTCATAAAAGTAAACGTTTAACTGGAAATGGAAAAGTGCTTAGTGCTGACGATTAATTGGACACATTTCTTGTGGTCGAGCCGAGCTCTCACCTGGTTTGAACTTGATCCTGCTCGTGTTCTTAGAAGTCAAGCTTCTGTCTGTTAGGAGAAAAAGTGGTGCATGTTAAAAATAAAAAGCAAGCATTCATCAGTTGTGCCAAAAAGTGCAGCAAGACAACAGCCTTCCCTGGAAAAAGGGACATTTTTACTTTACAGTAGACAGTCACAAATTATTAAATTGTATACTCTTTTTTTCACATTTCTTTCTTCCTCCTAGACCAAATATTATATAGTAGTGAGTGGTGTATTCTAACATTATTAAATGTACTTTGTAGGTGGAACATCTGGAGGCGGGGCCAGCGTCAAGGTGGTGGTGGCATTGGACGAGGACAACTCTGGGGAGGAGGCGGTGGAAGTGCCGGACAAATCTGTGGGGGATGACACGGTGGTGGCGGGCAGAGGTAAGCTATACATTCCTTACTCATTTGAGATTGAAGACTGCAGAGTGTGCTTTCTGCACGGGTGTATTATAAATCAACCAGGTAGTAGCCTCCTCTAAATGTACTTCGACTTAGCTGTGAAGTTTTTGGCGAGAAGAATCCCAATCAGATCTGAGGTGACCTTGATGGAAGGGATGAACGAAAAGCGAAAGAAGGGTGTAAGTAAGTGTGGAAGGACGAGAAATATAATGATGACTGGCAAAGAAGAATGATATGTGTTTGCTTGGTCCCCGAGGTGGCTGGGAAGGAAAGAATATGGTATGGTGCATGGCTGGGTGAATGATGAAGCAAGGATAGGTGTAAGGAGAACAGCCTGGGTGGGTGAAACAGAAACTGTATGTGTGCATATACTTTGAATGGATGGATGCCTGGATCATTCATGGTACTATCTGACTCTTAGATAGCATATGTGTATCTAGAGAGAGTAGACGGTCACTGGATGAACTAAGTGTTACTTTGAAGAGCATGTAACACCGCACCCGCACGTCCGTCCCAGTGTAGGAAAGGCAAGGAAAAGAAGTTGTAATTTTGTCCAAATACTACCATGAATAGTAGCAGTAGTTTGTATTGCAACTGCAAGCACAGCATATATCCGGTTATTACGGTGGACACTCCCTACCTCTCTTAATAACTTTAGTTTAGTAGTAGTATGTCATTCATGTGTGGGGGTATCACTGTTCACTCTATAATAAGCAAAGCACCTAAAGTCATCCCATATGTCATCAAATACATCCCATGTGAAGTGATACATAATCAGATTATTTAGCTTCTTTATTTTCCTTTTCTAATACTCATTTGCACTGTAGGGTGAAAGCTAAATTAATTAAGCAGAAGCCCTTTTAACAGAGTATTCTCAGTGCCACCCGTAATAGAAAAGTAAGAGCTTCACCACCTGCATGTACTGGACCGGTACAGTAACGCAAGTCTGTCTCACTCACCATGGTGTGCGTCTGTTTTTCTCGGGTGCAAGTTCACTGCGCTGGCATTATGCCGGCTTGCATAAGATAACGTACCAATTTTCCTAAACAAGAGAGAAGAAGAAGAATAAGACTGGTGTACTGTCATAGTCGACTGTAATGGAAGTCCATAGTGCTTGTAGAATTTGTTCCTTAAACTCCCACTAATGTTAGAGCAAGGATGAAGAAGTCGGAGGTTACATAGATACTGTCCTCAATAGTTATGTACTGTGCTTTCAATTTGCTACTTGTACTGTGACAACTTTCTGCTCAATCATTTTGTGTTAATCTTAAGGAGCATTGGTTACAGACTATGTCTTTCTTTCTTCATGTAGTTGCTCCTTCCAAATCCAAGACACCATCAAGGAGGAAGGAGCTGGCTCGAATGGCCCAGCAACGGAGGCTGGATGCCACTGTCGCTGAATATCGGCAGCTGGTGGCCCTGGAGGAGGAGGAGAGGCAGTCTGGTACAACAACAACGTCCACGGGGACAGCTGCATCCTCCTCCGTGCGGGCTGCCAGGCAGCGCAGTGCTCCAGCGGTACGGAGCCAGGCTACCAAAGCCCAACGCCAACGCCGAGCAGCAAAGACAGCAGCTGCCCCCCACAGGATTTGCAAGGCACACCGGCGCCGCTTATCCCTCAGACTGTCCTACCTGGAGCAGGAGGTCCTGAACCATAAGAACTTGGTGGAGGGCCTCCGCTTCGAACTTGCCACCCTCCGCAAGGAGCATGATGCCCTGGCTGCTAAGGGCAACAGCACCCTGCCATAGTGTCCCTTGCCCATTTTTTAGAGACTTTTGGGGGGTGGGAATTGGGAGTTGGGTTTTTTGGGGACTTTTGAAGGACAATCATTGGGGTTAGGGAGGGTCTTGCGGGAGATTATTTTGTTAGGGCTATAAAAATATAATTTTTGAAACTTTATCTGACCATACCTGTTTTTTACAGCTTTTGAGTCTGGTGGGTGGGGGTTTAACAGTAAGTTTGTTTTCCTGAATAGTCCTGTGACTTTAGTAGTACCACCGTCAATCTCTCGTCTCTCCTAATACTCCATTATACTACCTCCAACCAAACGCCTATCTTACCTGTAATTTCTGTTTGCAAGTAGGGCTAGGCCCAGGGCTGGCTCCACGGGAAACAGCGAATAAGGTTGGCAATCCTGGGTGGATAAAATGTCCTCATAGCGGTGGTACTATTGGTGTGACACAGTGGCAGTTGCATGCCTATGAAAAAAAAGAAAATGAAATCTGGTTTGTCCTCCTGAGCAATACAACGGTACAATAGAGAATATAGCTGGTGAAAGTACACTAGAACAGTGCCACATTGTAGCCTAACAAATGGTAAAGTATAACTACTAATTCGGTTGAAGTTCTTTGACATTAGCCATGGGTCTTTGTCAAGCAGAGTAAGAATATATCCTCGGATTTCTTCACCAGCCTGTTGGTATCACCTTATCTTCCCCAGCAAGTGTGTGGATTTATTGCTGTAATTTAGTCACACATCAATCAAAACCACACAGCCCGGGGGAAGAGGGTTAGGGTTTGAAAAATGGATGGGTACGGGGGTTTTTGGGAAAGGTTTTGTGAGACAAGAAAAAAAAGCACAGCATGGACAAACAATTGTGAACATAAACAAATCTTTTTTTACAAACCTATCCATCAATCTTTGAAAGTGCATGCACTCCTGCATGCATGTCAGTGAAAAGTCAGTAGTACTTTCGACAACTGTGGAAGAAAGAATGCGACAGTACAGGGCGTGTGTGGAAATATTGATAACTATATTCAACATAAGGTCTCTGTTACCAAATACCTGAGAGCCTTGCTGGTCACTATAAATCCATTCACAACACTCAATGGGGTTGTTCTGGAAGGTGTAGTAGATAGAAAAGGAGAAATTGCTCTTTTTCTAGGTGTCCCCTAACTCACCAGGGTTGCCCCTTGGTGACATGCTTCATCATTGGGGCCATCCCAGTCCTCTACGGGCTGGGGCGTGCTGCGACTTGCGAATTACGTAGGAGCACTTACAAATGACTATGTGTGGTGCAGATGTGATAGTGGAGTGGACTAAGTGATGTGTTAAGGGATCAATTTAGAAGCAGAGAGAGATCCAAGAAATGCAGTCACAGTCATAGAAAAACACAATGGATACTGTATCTGTATGTTGTTGTAGTTGTCCTGTTGAATTTGGTAAGTAAGTTGCATGCAGAAAAAAATCCTCTTATTAGCGGCACTCCTCCATTCCATCTCACGCTTCGTTCATCAATGTTGTTGACCAGAAGACGCCCTGTCCACTGCCTGCCTGGCGGATGCTGTATTGCGGCTCGCTAATGTGAAGCCTGACTCCATCCTTTTTTCCCCATTGCACAGACTGAAACCCGGCCTGTAATTATTCAACGAAAAACAGGAAGTGATATAACATTACAACACCACTGATAAATAAATATAAGGTATGTAGGCTGTGGAGTGCAAAAAGTCACACTTTGCTTTTCCTAGTAGACAGTACAATATTTTTGACAGTGCGTACTCTGTCTGAGTCAACTTTTGAAGGATAAATAAGTATGGGCAAATTAATGTAGCGGATCTTTCCCCTCAAGCTAGGTGTACTGTAAACTGTGTTTTAGAACAAAATTAGATCTTCCCAGCAGTGCTCCCACCAAGACCCTTACTAAAGCCAGTCGCAAAAATTTAGAAGACCCCCAATCAAATCGGAAAAAACGAGGCCTAGCAGAAAACTGGTGACAAAACGTACTTTGAAAGTAAAAGTAGGCCCAAATACCCCCTTACCCACTGTGGATTGCATTCAAACCACTTGCAAGCAACCAAGTAAAAGTATCCATAGCCAGCATCACTCCAAGACTCGAAAACCCCCCCACCCAAACACATGCAATAGAAATACTGCTAACCCTAACGAACCCTAAGTTAAGAGTAGTGGCAAAGGCTTTCTTTACCTATGCCAAATCCCCCCTTTCCCACCCAGGATTTTCTTCAAATGACTTGTAACCAAAATTACACATTCTCACGAGTGCTCTAAGACCCCAGAACTCAGTTGCAAAAATGTACAACACCCCGAAACACATGCAATCCTGCTGCTAGGGCTAACCCACCCTAAGTTACAAAAAGTGCCAAAAGGCTTTTCGGCATGGATTTTGTCCCAACCACTTCCACCCGGTATTAGACCTTCCCAGGAATGGCCCAAGACCCGCCAACCCACCCGCCAAAAAGCATAACACCCCCAAACAGGCCAAAAGCAACATCTCCTACTTACAATATTTCTCGCCCTTCGGTCCAAACGCGCTGCGTAGCTAGGCCATAAGTCGGGGTTGCCACCACGGATTTCCTGAAAAGCAAGTGCAATCAAGATTAGAGTGTCCCAGCAGTGCTGACAGACCCCGAAACTCACCCACAAACAGACGGACCCCCCCCTAAGAGCACCTCAAAGGCAAGCAAGTCAGCAAAAACACTAAAAAATTTGCGCCTCGGATTTGGTCCAAACCACTTTTATCCGGTATTAGAGCTTCCCAACAATGGCCCCAGAGCCATCAACCCAAGAGAAAACGAGTAGAAGACCCCCAAAAAGCCAAAGAGCAAAAGTACAAAAATGGGGACTTAGTCATTTTTTCCCAAATTTGCCAAATCACTCCGCGCGCGCTCTGCAGCTAGGCCCTAACTCCCCTCTGCCACCATGGATTTGCTTCAAACCTCTTGCAATGTAAAGTATCCATAGCCAGCAGTGCTCCCAGACCCCGAAACCCACCCACAAACACCAGGAAGCCCCCCAAACCGGCCCCCGAAAACGCTACATTGAGCAAAATGTCAGAAATAGCAACAAAAAAAATCGGCCTGGATTTTGTCCCAACCACTTCCACCCGGTATTAGACCTTCCCAGGAATGGCCCAAGACCCGCCAACCCACCCGCCAAAAAGCATAACACCCCCAAACAGGCCAAAAGCAACATCTCCTACTTACAATATTTCTCGGCCTTAGGTCCAAACGCGCTGCGTAGCTAGGCCATAAGTCGGGGTTGCCACCACGGATTTCCTGAAAAGCAAATGCAATCAAGATTAGAGTGTCCCAGCAGTGCTGACAGACCCCGAAACTCACCCACAAACAGACGGAACCCCCCCTAAGAGCACCTCAAAGGCAAGCAAGTCAGCAAAAACACTAAAAAATGTGCGCCTCGGATTTGGTCCAAACCACTTTTATCCGGTATTAGAGCTTCCCAACAATGGCCCCAGAGCCGTCAACCCAAGAGAAAACGAGTAGAAGACCCCCAAACAGCCAAAGAGCAAAAGTACAAAAATGGGGACTTAATCATTTTTTCCCAAATTTGCCAAATCACTCCGCGCGCGCTCTGCAGCTAGGCCCTAACTCCCCTCTGCCACCATGGATTTGCTTCAAACCTCTTGCAATGTAAAGTATCCATAGCCAGCAGTGCTCCCAGACCCCGAAACCCACCCACAAACACCAGGAAGCCACCCAAACCGGCCCCCGAAAACGCTACATTGAGCAAAATGTCAGAAATAGCAAAAAAGAAATCGGCCTGGATTTTGTCCCAACCACTTCCACCCGGTATTAGACCTTCCCAGGAATGGCCCAAGACCCGCCAACCCACCCGCCAAAAAGCATAACACCCCCAAACAGGTCAAAAGCAACATCTCCTACTTACAATATTTCTCGGCCTTCGGTCCAAACGCGCTGCGTAGCTAGGCCATAAGTCGGGGTTGCCACCACGGATTTCCTGAAAAGCAAGTGCAATCAAGATTAGAGTGTCCCAGCAGTGCTGACAGACCCCGAAACTCACCCACAAACAGACGGAACCCCCCCTAAGAGCACCTCAAAGGCAAGCAAGTCAGCAAAAACACTACACAATTTGCGCCTCGGATTTGGTCCAAACCACTTTTATCCGGTATTAGAGCTTCCCAACAATGGCCCCAGAGCCATCAACCTAAGAGAAAACGAGTAGAAGACCCCCAAACAGCCAAAGAGCAAAAGTACAAAAATGGGGACTTAGTCATTTTTTCCCAAATTTGCCAAATCACTCCTCGCGCGCTCTGCAGCTAGGCCCTAACTCCCCTCTGCCACCATGGATTTGCTTCAAACCTCTTGCAATGTAAAGTATTCATAGCCAGCAGTGCTCCCAGACCCCGAAACCCACCCACAAACACCAGGAAGCCCCCCAAACCGGCCCCCGAAAACGCTACATTGAGCGAAATGTCAGAAATAGCAAAAAAGAAATCGGCCTGGATTTTGTCCCAACCACTTCCACCCGGTATTAGACCTTCCCAGGAATGGCCCAAGACCCGCCAACCCACCCGCCAAAAAGCATAACACCCCCAAACAGGCCAAAAGCAACATCTCCTACTTACAATATTTCTCGGCCTTCGGTCCAAACGCGCTGCGTAGCTAGGCCATAAGTCGGGGTTGCCACCACGGATTTCCTGAAAAGCAAGTGCAATCAAGATTAGAGTGTCCCAGTAGTGCTGACAGACCCCGAAACTCACCCACAAACAGACGGAACCCCCCCTAAGAGCACCTCAAAGGCAAGCAAGTCAGCAAAAACACTAAACAATTTGCACCTCGGATTTGGTCCAAACCACTTTTATCCGGTATTAGAGCTTCCCAACAATGGCCCCAGAGCCGTCAACCTAAGAGAAAACGAGTAGAAGACCCCCAAACAGCCAAAGAGCAAAAGTACAAAAATGGGGACTTAATCATTTTTTCCCAAATTTGCCAAATCACTCCGCGCGCGCTCTGCAGCTAGGCCCTAACTCCCCTCTGCCACCATGGATTTGCTTCAAACCTCTTGCAATGTAAAGTATCCATAGCCAGCAGTGCTCCCAGACCCCGAAACCCACCCACAAACACCAGGAAGCCCCCCAAACCGGCCCCCGAAAACGCTACATTGAGCAAAATGTCAGAAATAGCAAAAAAGAAATCGGCCTGGATTTTGTCCCAACCACTTCCACCCGGTATTAGACCTTCCCAGGAATGGCCCAAGACCCGCCAACCCACCCGCCAAAAAGCATAACACCCCCAAACAGGCCAAAAGCAACATCTCCTACTTACAATATTTCTCGTCCTTCGGTCCAAACGCGCTGCGTAGCTAGGCCATAAGTCGGGGTTGCCACCACGGATTTCCTGAAAAGCAAGTGCAATCAAGATAAGAGTGTCCCAGCAGTGCTGACAGACCCCGAAACTCACCCACAAACAGACGGAACCCCCCCTAAGAGCACCTCAAAGGCAAGCAAGTCAGCAAAAACACTAAACAATTTGCGCCTCGGATTTGGTCCAAACCACTTTTATCCGGTATTAGAGCTTCCCAACAATGGCCCCAGAGCCGTCAACCTAAGAGAAAACGAGTAGAAGACCCCCAAACAGCCAAAGAGCAAAAGTACAAAAATGGGGACTTAGTCATTTTTTCCCAAATTTGCCAAATCACTCCGCGCGCGCTCTGCAGCTAGGCCCTAACTCCCCTCTGCCACCATGGATTTGCTTCAAACCTCTTGCAATGTAAAGTATCCATAGCCAGCAGTGCTCCCAGACCCCGAAACCCACCCACAAACACCAGGAAGCCCCCCAAACCGGCCCCCGAAAACGCTACATTAAGCAAAATGTCAGAAATAGCAACAAAAAAAAAATCGGCCTGGATTTTGTCCCAACCACTTCCACCCGGTATTAGACCTTCCCAGGAATGGCCCAAGACCCGCCAACCCACCCGCCAAAAAGCATAACACCCCCAAACAGGCCAAAAGCAACATCTCCTACTTACAATATTTCTCGGCCTTTGGTCCAAACGCGCTGCGTAGCTAGGCCATAAGTCGGGGTTGCCACTACGGATTTCCTGAAAAGCAAATGCAATCAAGATTAAAGTGTCCCAGCAGTGCTGACAGACCCCGAAACTCACCCACAAACAGACGGAACCCCCCCTAAGAGCACCTCAAAGGCAAGCAAGTCAGCAAAAACACTAAAAAACTTGCACCTCGGATTTGGTCCAAACCACTTTTATCCGGTATTAGAGCTTCCCAACAATGGCCCCAGAGCCGTCAACCCAAGAGAAAACGAGTAGAAGACCCCCAAACAGCCAAAGAGCAAAAGTACAAAAATGGGGACTTAGTCATTTTTTCCCAAATTTGCCAAATCACTCCGCGCGCGCTCTCTAGCTAGGCCCTAACTCCCCTCTGCCACCATGGATTTGCTTCAAACCTCTTGCAATGTAAAGTATCCATAGCCAGCAGAGCTCCCAGACCCCTAAACCAACCCACAAACACCAGGAAGCCCCCCAAACCGGCCCCCGAAAACGCTACATTGAGCAAAATGTCAGAAATAGCAAAAAAAAAATCGGCCTGGATTTTGTCCCAACCACTTCCACCCGGTATTAGACCTTCCCAGGAATGGCCCAAGACCCGCCAACCCACCCGCCAAAAAGCATAACACCCCCAAACAGGCCAAAAGCAACATCTCCTACTTACAATATTTCTCGGCCTTCGGTCCAAAAGCGCTGCGTAGCTAGGCCATAAGTCGGGGTTGCCACCACGGATTTCCTGAAAAGCAAATGCAATCAAGATTAGAGTGTCCCAGCAGTGCTGACAGACCCCGAAACTCACCCACAAACAGACGGAACCCCCCCTAAGAGCACCTCAAAGGCAAGCAAGTCAATAAAAACACTAAAAAATGTGCGCCTCGGATTTGGTCCAAACCACTTTTATCCGGTATTAGAGCTTCCCAACAATGGCCCCAGAGCCGTCAACCCAAGAGAAAACGAGTAGAAGACCCCCAAACAGCCAAAGAGCAAAAGTACAAAAATGGGGACTTAGTCATTTTTTCCCAAATTTGCCAAATCACTCCGCGCGCGCTCTGCAGCTAGGCCCTAACTCCCCTCTGCCACCATGGATTTGCTTCAAACCTCTTGCAATGTAAAGTATCCATAGCCAGCAGTGCTCCCAGACCCCGAAACCCACCCACAAACACCAGGAAGCCCCCCAAACCGGCCCCCGAAAACGCTACATTGAGCAAAATGTCAGAAATAGCAAAAAAGAAATCGGCCTGGATTTTGTCCCAACCACTTCCACCCGGTATTAGACCTTCCCAGGAATGGCCCAAGACCCGCCAACCCACCCGCCAAAAAGCATAACACCCCCAAACAGGCCAAAAGCAACATCTCCTACTTACAATATTTCTCGGCCTTCGGTCCAAACGCGCTGCGTAGGTAGGCCATAAGTCGGGGTTGCCACCACGGATTTCCTGAAAAGCAAGTGCAATCAAGATTAGTGTGTCCCAGCAGTGCTGACAGACCCCGAAACTCACCCACAAACAGACGGAACCCCCCCTAAGAGCACCTCAAAGGCAAGCAAGTCAGCAAAAACACAACAAAATTTGCGCCTCGGATTTGGTCCAAACCACTTTTATCCGGTATTAGAGCTTCCCAACAATGGCCCCAGAGCCGTCAACCCAAGAGAAAACGAGTAGAAGACCCCCAAACAGCCAAAGAGCAAAAGTACAAAAATGGGGACTTAGTCATTTTTTCCCAAATTTGCCAAATCACTCCGCGCGCGCTCTGCAGCTAGGCCCCAACTCCCCTCTGCCACCATGGATTTGTTTCAAACCTCTTGCAATGTAAAGTATCCATAGCCAGCAGTGCTCCCAGACCCCGAAACCCACCCACAAACACCAGGAAGCCCCCCAAACCGGCCCCCGAAAACGCTACATTGAGCAAAATGTCAGAAATAGCAAAAAAAAATCGGCCTGGATTTTGTCCCAACCACTTCCACCCGGTATTAGACCTTCCCAGGAATGGCCCAAGACCCGCCAACCCACCCGCCAAAAAGCATAACACCCCCAAACAGGCCAAAAGCAACATCTCCTACTTACAATATTTCTCGGCCTTCGGTCCAAACGCGCTGCGTAGCTAGGCCATAAGTCGGGGTTGCCACCACGGATTTCCTGAAAAGCAAATGCAATCAAGATTAGAGTGTCCCAGCAGTGCTGACAGACCCCGAAACTCACCCACAAACAGACGGAACCCCCCCTAAGAGCACCTCAAAGGCAAGCAAGTCAGCAAAAACACTAAAAAATGTGCGCCTCGGATTTGGTCCAAACCACTTTTATCCGGTATTAGAGCTTCCCAACAATGGCCCCAGAGCCATCAACCCAAGAGAAAATGAGTAGAAGACCCCCAAACAGCCAAAGAGCAAAAGTACAAAAATGGGGACTTAATCATTTTTTCCCAAATTTGCCAAATCACTCCGCGCGCGCTCTGCAGCTAGGCCCTAACTCCCCTCTGCCACCATGGATTTGCTTCAAACCTCTTGCAATGTAAAGTATCCATAGCCAGCAGTGCTCCCAGACCCCGAAACCCACCCACAAACACCAGGAAGCCCCCCAAACCGGCCCCCGAAAACGCTACATTGAGCAAAATGTCAGAAATAGCAAAACAGAAATCGGCCTGGATTTTGTCCCAAATACTTCCGCCCGGTATTAGACCTTCCCAGGAATGGCCCAAGACCCACCAACCCACCCGCCAAAAAGCATAACACCCCCAAACAGGCCAAAAGCAACATCTCCTACTTACAATATTTCTCGGCCTTCGGTCCAAACGCGCTGCGTAGCTAGGCCATAAGTCGGGGTTGCCACCACGGATTTCCTGAAAAGCAAGTGCAATCAAGATTAGAGTGTCCCAGCAGTGCTGACAGACCCCGAAACTCACCCACAAACAGACGGAACCCCCCCTAAGAGCACCTCAAAGGCAAGCAAGTCAGCAAAAACACTAAAAAATTTGCGCCTCGGATTTGGTCCAAACCACTTTTATCCGGTATTAGAGCTTCCCAACAATGGCCCCAGAGCCATCAACCCAAGAGAAAACGAGTAGAAGACCCCCAAACAGCCAAAGAGCAAAAGTACAAAAATGGGGACTTAGTCATTTTTTCCCAAATTTGCCAAATCACTCCGCGCGCGCTCTGCAGCTAGGCCCTAACTCCCCTCTGCCACCATGGATTTGCTTCAAACCTCTTGCAATGTAAAGTATCCATAGCCAGCAGTGCTCCCAGACCCCGAAACCCACCCACAAACACCAGGAAGCCCCCCAAACCGGCCCCCGAAAATGCTACATTGAGCAAAATGTCAGAAATAGCAAAAAAAAAATCGGCCTGGATTTTGTCCCAACCACTTCCACCCGGTATTAGACCTTCCCAGGAATGGCCCAAGACCTGCCAACCCACCCGCCAAAAAGCATAACACCCCCAAACAGGCCAAAAGCAACATCTCCTACTTACAATATTTCTCGGCCTTCGGTCCAAACGCGCTGCGTAGCTAGGCCATAAGTCGGGGTTGCCACCACGGATTTCCTGAAAAGCAAATGCAATCAAGATTAAAGTGTCCCAGCAGTGCTGACAGACCCCGAAACTCACCCACAAACAGACGGAACCCCCCCTAAGAGCACCTCAAAGGCAAGCAAGTCAGCAAAAACACTAAAAAATTTGCGCCTCGGATTTGGTCCAAACCACTTTTATCCGGTATTAGAGCTTCCCAACAATGGCCCCAGAGCCGTCAACCCAAGAGAAAACGAGTAGAAGACCCCCAAACAGCCAAAGAGCAAAAGTACAAAAATGGGGACTTAGTCATTTTTTCCCAAATTTGCCAAATCACTCCGCGCGCGCTCTGCAGCTAGGCCCTAACTCCCCTCTGCCACCATGGATTTGCTTCAAACCTCTTGCAATGTAAAGTATCCATAGCCAGCAGTGCTCCCAGACCTCGAAACCCACCCACAAACACCAGGAAGCCCCCCAAACCGGCCCCCGAAAACGCTACATTGAGCAAAATGTCAGAAATAGCAAAAAAAAAATCGGCCTGGATTTTGTCCCAACCACTTCCACCCGGTATTAGACCTTCCCAGGAATGGCCCAAGACCCGCCAACCCACCCGCCAAAAAGCATAACACCCCCAAACAGGCCAAAAGCAACATCTCCTACTTACAATATTTCTCGGCCTTCGGTCCAAACGCGCTGCGTAGCTAGGCCATAAGTCGGGGTTGCCACCACGGATTTCCTGAAAAGCAAATGCAATCAAGATTAGAGTGTCCCAGCAGTGCTGACAGACCCCGAAACTCACCCACAAACAGACGGAACCCCCCCTAAGAGCACCTCAAAGGCAAGCAAGTCAGCAAAAACACTAAAAAATGTGCGCCTCGGATTTGGTCCAAACCACTTTTATCCGGTATTAGAGCTTCCCAACAATGGCCCCAGAGCCATCAACCCAAGAGAAAATGAGTAGAAGACCCCCAAACAGCCAAAGAGCAAAAGTACAAAAATGGGGACTTAATCATTTTTTCCCAAATTTGCCAAATCACTCCGCGCGCGCTCTGCAGCTAGGCCCTAACTCCCCTCTGCCACCATGGATTTGCTTCAAACCTCTTGCAATGTAAAGTATCCATAGCCAGCAGTGCTCCCAGACCCCGAAACCCACCCACAAACACCAGGAAGCCCCCCAAACCGGCCCCCGAAAACGCTACATTGAGCAAAATGTCAGAAATAGCAAAACAGAAATCGGCCTGGATTTTGTCCCAAATACTTCCGCCCGGTATTAGACCTTCCCAGGAATGGCCCAAGACCCACCAACCCACCCGCCAAAAAGCATAACACCCCCAAACAGGCCAAAAGCAACATCTCCTACTTACAATATTTCTCGGCCTTCGGTCCAAACGCGCTGCGTAGCTAGGCCATAAGTCGGGGTTGCCACCACGGATTTCCTGAAAAGCAAGTGCAATCAAGATTAGAGTGTCCCAGCAGTGCTGACAGACCCCGAAACTCACCCACAAACAGACGGAACCCCCCCTAAGAGCACCTCAAAGGCAAGCAAGTCAGCAAAAACACTAAAAAATTTGCGCCTCGGATTTGGTCCAAACCACTTTTATCCGGTATTAGAGCTTCCCAACAATGGCCCCAGAGCCGTCAACCCAAGAGAAAACGAGTAGAAGACCCCCAAACAGCCAAAGAGCAAAAGTACAAAAATGGGGACTTAGTCATTTTTTCCCAAATTTGCCAAATCACTCCGCGCGCGCTCTGCAGCTAGGCCCTAACTCCCCTCTGCCACCATGGATTTGCTTCAAACCTCTTGCAATGTAAAGTATCCATAGCCAGCAGTGCTCCCAGACCCCGAAACCCACCCACAAACACCAGGAAGCCCCCCAAACCGGCCCCCGAAAATGCTACATTGAGCAAAATGTCAGAAATAGCACAAAAAAAATCGGCCTGGATTTTGTCCCAACCACTTCCACCCGGTATTAGACCTTCCCAGGAATGGCCCAAGACCTGCCAACCCACCCGCCAAAAAGCATAACGACCCCAAACAGGCCAAAAGCAACATCTCCTACTTACAATATTTCTCGGCCTTCGGTCCAAACGCGCTGCGTAGCTAGGCCATAAGTCGGGGTTGCCACCACGGATTTCCTGAAAAGCAAATGCAATCAAGATTAAAGTGTCCCAGCAGTGCTGACAGACCCCGAAACTCACCCACAAACAGACGGAACCCCCCCTAAGAGCACCTCAAAGGCAAGCAAGTCAGCAAAAACACTAAAAAATTTGCGCCTCGGATTTGGTCCAAACCACTTTTATCCGGTATTAGAGCTTCCCAACAATGGCCCCAGAGCCGTCAACCCAAGAGAAAACGAGTAGAAGACCCCCAAACAGCCAAAGAGCAAAAGTACAAAAATGGGGACTTAGTCATTTTTTCCCAAATTTGCCAAATCACTCCGCGCGCGCTCTGCAGCTAGGCCCTAACTCCCCTCTGCCACCATGGATTTGCTTCAAACCTCTTGCAATGTAAAGTATCCATAGCCAGCAGTGCTCCCAGACCTCGAAACCCACCCACAAACACCAGGAAGCCCCCCAAACCGGCCCCCGAAAACGCTACATTGAGCAAAATGTCAGAAATAGCAAAAAAAAAATCGGCCTGGATTTTGTCCCAACCACTTCCACCCGGTATTAGACCTTCCCAGGAATGGCCCAAGACCCGCCAACCCACCCGCCAAAAAGCATAACACCCCCAAACAGGCCAAAAGCAACATCTCCTACTTACAATATTTCTCGGCCTTCGGTCCAAACGCGCTGCGTAGCTAGGCCATAAGTCGGGGTTGCCACCACGGATTTCCTGAAAAGCAAATGCAATCAAGATTAGAGTGTCCCAGCAGTGCTGACAGACCCCGAAACTCACCCACAAACAGACGGAACCCCCCCTAAGAGCACCTCAAAGGCAAGCAAGTCAGCAAAAACACTAAAAAATGTGCGCCTCGGATTTGGTCCAAACCACTTTTATCCGGTATTAGAGCTTCCCAACAATGGCCCCAGAGCCATCAACCCAAGAGAAAATGAGTAGAAGACCCCCAAACAGCCAAAGAGCAAAAGTACAAAAATGGGGACTTAATCATTTTTTCCCAAATTTGCCAAATCACTCCGCGCGCGCTCTGCAGCTAGGCCCTAACTCCCCTCTGCCACCATGGATTTGCTTCAAACCTCTTGCAATGTAAAGTATCCATAGCCAGCAGTGCTCCCAGACCCCGAAACCCACCCACAAACACCAGGAAGCCCCCCAAACCGGCCCCCGAAAACGCTACATTGAGCAAAATGTCAGAAATAGCAAAACAGAAATCGGCCTGGATTTTGTCCCAAATACTTCCGCCCGGTATTAGACCTTCCCAGGAATGGCCCAAGACCCACCAACCCACCCGCCAAAAAGCATAACACCCCCAAACAGGCCAAAAGCAACATCTCCTACTTACAATATTTCTCGGCCTTCGGTCCAAACGCGCTGCGTAGCTAGGCCATAAGTCGGGGTTGCCACCACGGATTTCCTGAAAAGCAAGTGCAATCAAGATTAGAGTGTCCCAGCAGTGCTGACAGACCCCGAAACTCACCCACAAACAGACGGAACCCCCCCTAAGAGCACCTCAAAGGCAAGCAAGTCAGCAAAAACACTAAAAAATTTGCGCCTCGGATTTGGTCCAAACCACTTTTATCCGGTATTAGAGCTTCCCAACAATGGCCCCAGAGCCGTCAACCCAAGAGAAAACGAGTAGAAGACCCCCAAACAGCCAAAGAGCAAAAGTACAAAAATGGGGACTTAGTCATTTTTTCCCAAATTTGCCAAATCACTCCGCGCGCGCTCTGCAGCTAGGCCCTAACTCCCCTCTGCCACCATGGATTTGCTTCAAACCTCTTGCAATGTAAAGTATCCATAGCCAGCAGTGCTCCCAGACCCCGAAACCCACCCACAAACACCAGGAAGCCCCCCAAACCGGCCCCCGAAAATGCTACATTGAGCAAAATGTCAGAAATAGCAAAAAAAAAATCGGCCTGGATTTTGTCCCAACCACTTCCACCCGGTATTAGACCTTCCCAGGAATGGCCCAAGACCTGCCAACCCACCCGCCAAAAAGCATAACACCCCCAAACAGGCCAAAAGCAACATCTCCTACTTACAATATTTCTCGGCCTTCGGTCCAAACGCGCTGCGTAGCTAGGCCATAAGTCGGGGTTGCCACCACGGATTTCCTGAAAAGCAAATGCAATCAAGATTAAAGTGTCCCAGCAGTGCTGACAGACCCCGAAACTCACCCACAAACAGACGGAACCCCCCCTAAGAGCACCTCAAAGGCAAGCAAGTCAGCAAAAACACTAAAAAATTTGCGCCTCGGATTTGGTCCAAACCACTTTTATCCGGTATTAGAGCTTCCCAACAATGGCCCCAGAGCCGTCAACCCAAGAGAAAACGAGTAGAAGACCCCCAAACAGCCAAAGAGCAAAAGTACAAAAATGGGGACTTAGTCATTTTTTCCCAAATTTGCCAAATCACTCCGCGCGCGCTCTGCAGCTAGGCCCTAACTCCCCTCTGCCACCATGGATTTGCTTCAAACCTCTTGCAATGTAAAGTATCCATAGCCAGCAGTGCTCCCAGACCTCGAAACCCACCCACAAACACCAGGAAGCCCCCCAAACCGGCCCCCGAAAACGCTACATTGAGCAAAATGTCAGAAATAGCAAAAAAAAAATCGGCCTGGATTTTGTCCCAACCACTTCCACCCGGTATTAGACCTTCCCAGGAATGGCCCAAGACCCGCCAACCCACCCGCCAAAAAGCATAACACCCCCAAACAGGCCAAAAGCAACATCTCCTACTTACAATATTTCTCGGCCTTCGGTCCAAACGCGCTGCGTAGCTAGGCCATAAGTCGGGGTTGCCACCACGGATTTCCTGAAAAGCAAATGCAATCAAGATTAGAGTGTCCCAGCAGTGCTGACAGACCCCGAAACTCACCCACAAACAGACGGAACCCCCCCTAAGAGCACCTCAAAGGCAAGCAAGTCAGCAAAAACACAAAAAAATTTGCGCCTCGGATTTGGTCCAAACCACTTTTATCCGGTATTAGAGCTTCCCAACAATGGCCCCAGAGCCGTAAACCCAAGAGAAAACGAGTAGAAGACCCCCAAACAGCCAAAGAGCAAAAGTACAAAAATGGGGACTTAGTCATTTTTTCCCAAATTTGCCAAATCACTCCGCGAGCGCTCTGCAGCTAGGCCCTAACTCCCCTCTGCCACAATGGATTTGCTTCAAACCTCTTGCAATGTAAAGTATCCATAGCCAGCAGTGCTCCCAGACCCCGAAACCCACCCACAAACACCAGGAAGCCCCCCAAACCGGCCCCCGAAAACGCTACATTGAGCAAAATGTCAGAAATAGCAAAAAAAAAATCGTCCTGGATTTTGTCCCAACCACTTCCACCCGGTATTAGACCTTCCCAGGAATGGCCCAAGACCCGCCAACCCACCCGCCAAAAAGCATAACACCCCCAAACAGGCCAAAAGCAACATCTCCTACTTACAATATTTCTCGGCCTTCGGTCCAAACGCGCTGCGTAGCTAGGCCATAAGTCGGGGTTGCCACCACGGATTTCCTGAAAAGCAAATGCAATCAAGATTAGAGTGTCCCAGCAGTGCTGACAGACCCCGAAACTCACCCACAAACAGACGGAACCCCCCCTAAGAGCACCTCAAAGGCAAGCAAGTCAGCAAAAACACTAAAAAATGTGCGCCTCGGATTTGGTCCAAACCACTTTTATCTGGTATTAGAGCTTCCCAACAATGGCCCCAGAGCCGTCAACCCAAGAGAAAACGAGTAGAAGACCCCCAAACAGCCAAAGAGCAAAAGTACAAAAATGGGGACTTAGTCATTTTTTCCCAAATTTGCCAAATCACTCCGCGCGCGCTCTGCAGCTAGGCCCTAACTCCCCTCTGCCACCATGGATTTGCTTCAAACCTCTTGCAATGTAAAGTATCCATAGCCAGCAGTGCTCCCAGACCCTGAAACCCACCCACAAACACCAGGAAGCCCCCCAAACCGGCCCCCGAAAACGCTACATTGAGCAAAATGTCAGAAATAGCAACAAAAAAAATCGGCCTGGATTTTGTCCCAACCACTTCCACCCGGTATTAGACCTTCCCAGGAATGGCCCAAGACCCGCCAACCCACCCGCCAAAAAGCATAACACCCCCAAACAGGCCAAAAGCAACATCTCCTACTTACAATATTTCTCGGCCTTCGGTCCAAACGCGCTGCGTAGCTAGGCCATAAGTCGGGGTTGCCACCACGGATTTCCTGAAAAGCAAATGCAATCAAGATTAAAGTGTCCCAGCAGTGCTGACAGACCCCGAAACTCACCCACAAACAGACGGAACCCCCCCTAAGAGCACCTCAAAGGCAAGCAAGTCAGCAAAACACTAAAAAATTTGCGCCTCGGATTTGGTCCAAACCACTTTTATCCGGTATTAGAGCTTCCCAACAATGGCCCCAGAGCCGTCAACCCAAGAGAAAACGAGTAGAAGACCCCCAAACAGCCAAAGAGCAAAAGTACAAAAATGGGGACTTAGTCATTTTTTCCCAAATTTGCCAAATCACTCCGCGCGCGCTCTGCAGCTAGGCCCTAACTCCCCTCTGCCACCATGGATTTGCTTCAAACCTCTTGCAATGTAAAGTATCCATAGCCAGCAGTGCTCCCAGACCCCGAAACCCACCCACAAACACCAGGAAGCCCCCCAAACCGGCCCCCGAAAACGCTACATTGAGCAAAATGTCAGAAATAGCAAAAAGAAAATCGGCCTGGATTTTGTCCCAACCACTTCCACCCGGTATTAGACCTTCCCAGGAATGGCCCAAGACCCGCCAACCCACCCGCCAAAAAGCATAACACCCCCAAACAGGCCAAAAGCAACATCTCCTACTTACAATATTTCTCGGCCTTCGGTCCAAACGCGCTGCGTAGCTAGGCCATAAGTCGGGGTTGCCACCACGGATTTCCTGAAAAGCAAATGCAATCAAGATTAGAGTGTCCCAGCAGTGCTGACAGACCCCGAAACTCACCCACAAACAGACGGAACCCCCCCTAAGAGCACCTCAAAGGCAAGCAAGTCAGCAAAAACACTAAAAAATTTGCGCCTCGGATTTCGTCCAAACCACTTTTATCTGGTATTAGAGCTTCCCAACAATGGCCCCAGAGCCGTCAACCCAAGAGAAAACGAGTAGAAGACCCCCAAACAGCCAAAGAGCAAAAGTACAAAAATGGGGACTTAGTCATTTTTTCCCAAATTTGCCAAATCACTCCGCGCGCGCTCTGCAGCTAGGCCCTAACTCCCCTCTGCCACCATGGATTTGCTTCAAACCTCTTGCAATGTAAAGTATCCATAGCCAGCAGTGCTCCCAGACCCTGAAACCCACCCACAAACACCAGGAAGCCCCCCAAACCGGCCCCCGAAAACGCTACATTGAGCAAAATGTCAGAAATAGCAACAAAAAAAATCGGCCTGGATTTTGTCCCAACCACTTCCACCCGGTATTAGACCTTCCCAGGAATGGCCCAAGACCCGCCAACCCACCCGCCAAAAAGCATAACACCCCCAAACAGGCCAAAAGCAACATCTCCTACTTACAATATTTCTCGGCCTTCGTGTCCCAGCAGTGCTGACAGACCCCGAAACTCACCCACAAACAGACGGAACCCCCCCTAAGAGCACCTCAAAGGCAAGCAAGTCAGCAAAAACACTAAAAAATTTGCGCCTCGGATTTGGTCCAAACCACTTTTAGAGCTTCCCAGCAATGGCCCCAGAGCCGTCAACTCACCTGCAAAGAGGTAGAACAACACCCCCACAAGTGCTGAGTCTTTCTTCATTGGGCGTAAACCAGCCCTCTGCTTTGATGGAAATAGGAGTCTGGAGGAGGAGGATAGAGGAGCATGTTCTTCTGAACCTGAGGAATGCAGACTGCGGCACCTTCAAATCAATTAGCAAACAAGTGAAGACAGTTCTGCTGATGGGCTTGTTTTTGTGATTATCTGATTAAAGTTTGAATTATATTAACTGTGCACAACAAAGAAAGACAGACACACAGGAATAAAAGTGAATAAGGACGAAAAAGAAAGTGATTGATTCGTTGTCTCATTTTCAGGGCTCGGTATTACGGTCCAGGAATGAGAATAAGGCTTCGTCATCATACTCTGCGAATTCAGGCAGGGTGAGCTCAGTGTCACCTGACAGAGTAGAAATTCCCTCATCTATGTTGCCTGCCACCTCGTCTTCATCCGGCGCGCTTTCTTGTACTCTGAAATCTGGTGGTATGAGGTGCTGATTCATCTTGATCATTGTTAACCTCTCCACAGTTTTTGGGCGAGAGGCGGTTCCGTTTGGAAGTTACAATGCCACCAGCAGCACTGAAAACACGTTCAGAAGACACGCTTGCGAGTGGGCAAGACAAGTAGTTTAAAGCCAGGTTGGTGAGCTGTGGCCTCAATTCTTTTTTCTCATGCCAATACGCCAATGGGTCAGCATTAACATAGACCTCTGTTGAGTCATTCAGATAGTCCTTCACCATCGACTCAAGGTCCTCATCCAAGGTTCCTCCACTTTGCTTAGCTGTTGCTGTGCCTGTGACCTTTTGAGAACCAAACCCAAGCCGAGCTAGCCAATCCTCTTCAGCCTCCAATGTTTCTGTTGTGTCTGGTGCAGATGATCCGGTTGCCGGTGTCTTTAACGGCTGAGAGGTCACTTGTGCCACAGCCACAGGTGCAGAAGTGGATTGTTTTGACTGGGGATGGCCTGCTGATGCTGATGTACTGCCTTTTCCTTCAATTTTCTGCCGTTGTCTTTCAAACCTCTTGGCTGACAAGGCTAGCCAACGTTTGTACTTTGGAACATGTTCATCATCAAAAGGAAAGAATGCTTGGCCTGCCAGCGCCTTTTTGTAGCGTGGATCTAGAATAGTAGCACAAATGTAATGCTGTTCTGAGTGGATCATTTGAAGACGTTCATCACCTTGTAGGAGCTCTAATAATTTCTCAGCCAGAACAAAAGAGTCTTGGTTTTTTACATCTGTTTCAAACACAGAACACACCTCCTTCAGTTGGTGCTCCAGCATGTACAACAATGGGATAGCTTTTCCCAAATTACAGTCCTCCTTGCTGACTGCACGCGTGAAGAACTCAAAAGGACGAAGCATGCGTGTCAGGCTTTTAACTATGTTCCATTGCGCCGCACCCATCCTCAGGTCCTCCTTCTGAGCTGTACCCTCTGTTAAGAAATAGTGATCGAGTACCGTATACTGCTCATACAGACGCTCAAGCATGTAGAAGGTTGAGTTCCAACGTGTTACCACCTCCTGGATGAGTGCTTTCACTGGCATTTGACGTTGATATAGCAGGCTCCTCAGCTGCTTCCGGGCCTTAATAGAATGGCTGAAATGGTTGCACATTTTTCGGCAGGTGTCCAATACACTGTACGCTGCACTGTCTTTATTACCCAAGAATGTTTGGACAACCAGGTTTATACAGTGCGCCAAACACGGCACTCTGAAATACTCACCCAGCCTCATGGCCTTAACTATATTGGCGCCATTGTCCGTGGAAACATAACCAACCTGGCGTTTTTTTGGGGACAGCCAGTTAAGAACTGTTAGAACTGGGGGTCTCTAGTTGGCAGAGGTAGGTACCACTGTCCAAATAGGGACCCTTGCTTCTAGTCAGGGCAAGGAGATAACCCTCTTAGATAACCCCTGCTCGCCCTCTAGGTAGCTTGGCCTGAGCAGTCTAGGCTAACCAGAGGCAATGCGTAAAGTATTTGTACCAACACTCACAGTAACACAGTGAAAACACCACAAACTGATTCCACAACAGTTTAGGAAAATAAAGATATTTATTCTAAACTACACAAGACCAAAACGGCAAAAATCCAACATACACAGTTCAAGAATATGGTTTCAAAAGAGTTCTTAAGGTTGCGTTAAAGTTCTTCAAGTTGCGGTAAAATAAACCACAGATGCGTGAAAAGTTCACAGTTGCGTCACGTTTACTCACAGTACCTTTTAGGTGCAACAAAGTTCCAAAAGCAGAAGCTGGTGCGGTGGAAAACAAGCGATGCGTTGCTCCTGAGACCCCGGTGGAGGCGATGCGACAGCCCCCCTGCAGCAGCGGGCGTGTTGCGACGAATCCGGTCTGTATGGGGAGGAAGGCCGCTTGCGTGGATTCCGGTGCGTAGGTTCCGTAGGAAGTCTGTTCTCGCAAAGGCACGATGCGATGATCTCGTAGGGGCTGCGACGATCTCTGGGGCGACGATGCGCGGTCCAGCGGTGATCCTCTCTCTCGCAGCTCCTCGTTGCGATGGTTCTGCGATGATGTTCGCAGCGACGTGATGCGGTCCGCAAGCAAGCGGTGCGGCGATCTCACCCAGCGACGACAGGCTCTGCGACAACACTCGCAGCGATGTTCGATTCTCCCGCACCGGTCTGGTGCGTCCCGCAAACGAAGGATGCGACGGCTCCGGCAGCGGCGTCAGGCGCTGCGCCTATCTCGACCTTCGTAGCGGCGGGAAACTTCTCGCACTGTCGGGGATGCGCTCTGCAAGCGAGCGATGCAACACTTTTCAGATTCAAAAGTCTCTCAAGCTTAGTTTCAAGCTTCCCAGCTCAGGGTCAACTTCCAGAGGCCCCACAACTGGATCAAGCACTCTAGGAAGAACAGAACTCTCTCAGCAGAGTTCAGGAACACTGGGGGTGAAATCCTTTTGTTCTTGGGACTTCAAAAACAGGGAGCCAGCTCTTCTCAGGCCCTTGGAGATTCCTTCAAGACAGGGGACACAACTCACAGCAAAGTCCTTCCCCTCTCCTTGGCAGCAAAGCAACAGCAGGTCAGTCCAGCAGAGCAACAGCAGGACAGTCTTCCTTCTTCAGAGTCAGCTTTCTCCTTGGCAGAGGTTCCTTCTTGATTTCCAGGATGATCTAATTTTCTGTTGTCAGGGGTCCTGTACTTATAGGACAAAAAACACCCAAAAGAGCAGACCAGGTCTATGAGATGGTGTGTCGCCATACCAAGAAACTGTGAAACAATGAGATGCGTGTATGGGCGAATGCTGTCAAAGACATAGGCTTGAACAAATCCCCTCAGCCCACCTTTATGGTGGAGTTAACGTCATGTGGGAGTTGTTGATCATTCAAATACCACATCCGACCATGTATTGCCGGTGCGGGAGTGAATGTCAATGGTTTTAGCCATATTGTCTGTGCTAAAATGGAATTAATAGAAGTGCAGTGCTCTGGTGAAGGTGAAAATAAAATTGACTACATAGACTACGAGAAACGTTAAAAAGAAAGTCAGTGTGTCAAGGGTTAAAAACACGCCTAGTAGTAGGACTACCTTATGGCGCTATGCAGAACGGTCGACATGTTTCAGCCAACGGGGCATTGCTTTCTTCAGGACCTTAGATGTAGAAAAAGCTACTGCAATTGAACATGATGTGTAAAGTGACACAAAGCAATAAATGTACTGAGAAAAGTTACATAGCTACCAGGAGTTTATCGCGTTCGGATGCCCACTGGAAAGAAAGAAGAATATCTTCTTCCTAAAAAACAAGAATGTTTTGCAATAACACTCAGTAACACACACAACCGTGAAGGTACACAGTGACTGTATTAACAAACACACCTGCATGAATAATTTGCATTCAGCATTATACCAAAAGCATATTAGCTTAATCCACTGGAGGCATTTCCTCACAGTGAATACTCACCCAGCTTTGTGTGAGTGAAGGCCTCACCTCACCCGGCAACCGCTCGGGAGTATGAGGCCCCGCTCTGTCGTGTGAAAAAAAGGACACTGTAAGTGCACAGCTCAGCAGTGCCCACTCTAATTAGTCCACACATTAACCCAACAAACGTGTGTTAGTAACCCACTGTTACCCCACATACTAACCCACATTCAAAACTACCATTCAACACCTATAAAAGCACACTGGCTACGATAGTTATATTGTACAGGAAACCAGCATTGGCATTAATATGTGCCAATAAGCAACTTTTGTATGGCTCCTGGAAGTCTATTTCCAACCACAGTCTATTTACATAAGTAGGAGGTCCTGCTAAGTGCCATGAGAATACCTATCTAGGGCACCTATAAACTGAACCTTAAAGGGATAGTGGCACTACCCAGGCTCCCTCTGATCCTGTGTTTTCAGACAAAGATCATACCAATCTCTTATTGAGCAAGAACTAGCTAAGTAGGGGAAAGGGAATCCACCTACAGGTTACTGACCTGTCCGTCGGTGCCTCCGGTATTTTACAAGCGGAAGTGGAGGTGTGTGACAAACCGACCTTCACCCTTATATGGCCACCTGCAATTGGACAATGAAGCATGTTGGGCGCGTACTCCAAACAATCAAGATGAACAGATTCCGAATGGAGGCGCGTCGCGAGACGCTGCTCCTTCGCGCATGCGCGGTACTGAGGAGCCGCCATAACATTGTGCATTTTTGCAGCGCAAATCGCCGTTTCTTTACAATCAAAGGGGAGACAGAGAAGAGGTGAAAGGTTCACATCACTCGTGTAACCCAGTGCAGTGCAGGCTGCATTTTATCGAAATCCAATACAATAACGGGGCACACATGATGAGTGTAGTGTCTATCTTGGTCATGTCCCCAGTATGAATAGACGCGCATGATCAGTCGAGATACACTGCTCCTATGACGTCCATACAGCGAGAGAAATTAAATCGGAATACACATAACATTGAAGGTTCCTTTAAAAGATGTCTTGGGTACACTTCTTCCGATATCGGAACCAGCAGTATGTAATGAAACTCAAAGCTTTCTTGCTCATTGTGTGGTCATTATCATGTTGAGAGCGTCCATACTGAGTTAGCAGGAGATCATGCTTACTGTTCTGTAAAAGATCATATATTCACAAGGATAGATATCTTCAGAGATACTGCAAGATATAAAAACGCACTTTATGGACTGCTACTTATTGGTTATGCTTGTGCAGTGTTTTTCATAGAGTGAAAAAGAAAAAGATGTTATTTGTCATCAAGTGTCAAGAGTGGGGAGAGGCTAGATGTGGTGGACAGGGGGGAGGCTCACACAATTAAGTTGGGTGAGCTATGGGGTGCAACCAAAAATATGTTACACTTATTCAAAGACACGCAACTAAAAAGTTGCTCATAATATAACAAAAACAAAAATGTGTATGGAGGGTCAAGGGGAATATTTAATGACCTGTCTGCTCATACCCCTACTGTCAGGACAAAAAACACCCAAAAGAGCAGACCAGGTCTATGAGATGGTGTGTCGCCATACCAAGAAACTGTGAAACAATGAGATGCGTGTATGGGCGAATGCTGTCAAAGACATAGGCTTGAACAAATCCCCTCAGCCCACCTTTATGGTGGAGTTAACGTCATGTGGGAGTTGTTGATCATTCAAATACCACATCCGACCATGTATTGCCGGTGCGGGAGTGAATGTCAATGGTTTTAGCCATATTGTCTGTGCTAAAATGGAATTAATAGAAGTGCAGTGCTCTGGTGAAGGTGAAAATAAAATTGACTACATAGACTATGAGAAACGTTCAAAAGAAAGTCAGTGTGTCAAGGGTTAAAAACACGCCTAGTAGTAGGACTACCTTATGGCGCTTGCGCTGCAAAAATGCACAATGTTATGGCGGCTCCTCAGTACCGCGCATGCGCGAAGGAGCAGCGTCTCGCGACGCGCCTCCATTCGGAATCAGTTCATCTTGATTGTTCGGAGTACACGCCCAACATGCTTCATTGTCCAATTGCAGGTGGCCATATAAGGGTGAAGGTCGGTTTGTCACACACCTCCACTTCCGCTTGTAAAATACCGGAGGCACCGACGGACAGGTCAGTAACCTGTAGGTGGATTCCCTTTCCCCTACTTAGCTAGTTCTTGCTCAATAAGAGATTGGTATGATCTTTGTCTGAAGACACAGGATCAGAGGGAGCCTGGGTAGCGCCACTATCCCTTTAAGGTTCAGTTTATAGGTGCCCTAGATAGGTATTCTCATGGCACTTAGCAGGACCTCCTACTTATGTAAATAGACTGTGGTTGGAAATAGACTTCCAGGAGCCATACAAAAGTTGCTTATTGGCACATATTAATGCCAATGCTGGTTTCCTGTACAATATAAATATCGTAGCCAGTGTGCTTTTATAAGTGTTCAATGGTAGTTTTGAATGTGGGTTAGTATGTGGGGTAACAGTGGGTTACTAACACACGTTTGTTGGGTTAATGTGTGGACTAATTAGAGTGGGCACTGCTGAGCTGTGCACTTACAGTGTCCTTTTTTTCACACGACAGAGCGGGGCCTCATACTCCCGAGCGGTTGCCGGGTGAGGTGAGGCCTTCACCCACACAAAGCTGGGTGAGTGTTCACTGTGAGGAAATGCCTCCAGTGGATTAAGCTAATATGCTTTTGGTATAATGCTGAATGCAAATTATTCATGCAGGTGTGTTTGTTAATACAGTCACTGTGTACCTTCACGGTTGTGAGTGTTACTGAGTGTTATTGCAAAACATTCTTGTTTTTTAGGAAGAAGATATTCTTCTTTCTTTCCAGTTGGCATCCGAACGCGATAAACTCCTGGTAGCTATGTAACTTTTCTCAGTACATTTATTGCTTTGTGTCACTTTACACATCATGTTCAATTGCAGTAGCTTTTTCTACATCTAAGGTCCTGAAGAAAGCCGGGGCAATGCCCCGTTGGCTGAAACATGTCGACCGTTCTGCATAGCGCCATAAGGTAGTCCTACTACTAGGCGTGTTTTTAACCCTTGACACACTGACTTTCTTTTGAACGTTTCTCATAGTCTATGTAGTCAATTTTATTTTCACCTTCACCAGAGCACTGCACTTCTATTAATTCCATTTTAGCACAGACAATATGGCTAAAACCATTGACATTCACTCCCGCACCGGCAATACATGGTCGGATGTGGTATTTGAATGATCAACAACTCCCACATGACGTTAACTCCACCATAAAGGTGGGCTGAGGGGATTTGTTCAAGCCTATGTCTTTGACAGCATTCGCCCATACACGCATCTCATTGTTTCACAGTTTCTTGGTATGGCGACACACCATCTCATAGACCTGGTCTGCTCTTTTGGGTGTTTTTTGTCCTGACAGTAGGGGTATGAGCAGACAGGTCATTAAATATTCCCCTTGACCCTCCATACACATTTTTGTTATTGTCCTGTACTTATACCCCTAAAGTCTTTGTTCTCTCTGTGCATGTGGGCCCTGAGCCCGGTCTGAACTCAGAGTGAGGGGCAGGGTCCTCAGCCGCCCAGCAGGAGGTGGAGCCAGCATTGTGGCAGGCAGGCACAGCCCTATTCAGCCCAGGTGCTAACTCCTCCCACCACTCAGGTTGCAATTGCTTCATTCAGCCTAGTGCTGACTCATCCAGCCTCTGGGGGAATTCCCCAGCCCCTGTCACTCACAAACCAGACAGTCAATACACAAACAGGCCCAGGCACACAGAAGGGTCAGACAAGAGAACAGCAACTTTCTAAAAGTGCTGTTCTCAAACACAGGATGTAAAAACCACCTTTCCTAAAAGATGTGTTATTAAATTCTGAGTTCAGGGATACTAGATACTTATGTCCTATCTTGTTCCTATGGGAAGAAATGCTGTTAACCACTGTAGCCAGCATCCCCATGTTAACCTATGGAGCAAGATAGCCTTACAATAGTGAAAAACGAAAATGGCTGTAATTCACTACCAGAGCATGTCACCTGCACTAGTACATGCTCTACCTTTCACATACACGTCACCCTGCCCAGGGGGGTACCTTGGGCCTTCCATAGGGGTGACTGATGTGCACGAAAAGGGAAGGGTTAGGCCTGGCCATTGGGGACACTGGCCAGGAGGACATGGCAGTTCTAAACTGCCCGTAGGCACTGCAGTGGCAGGCCTGAGACACCATTTTTAGAGCTACTCCTGTGGGTGGCACAATCAGTGCTGCAGGCCCACTAGTAGCATTTGTCATCACCAGCCCTGGCACACCCAGTGCACTTTACTAGGGACTTCACGGTGATACAAATATGCCAAACATGTATATCCAATCAGAATAACAATTTAAACAGAGAGCATGTGCACTTTAGCACTGATCAGCAGTGGTAAAGTGTGCAGAGTCCTATTGCCAACAGCCACGGGTCAGGAAAAATAAGGGAGGAAGAAGCAAAAAGTTTGGGGATGACCCTGCAAGAAGGGCCAGTTCCAACAAGGACCTTTGTGTTAAAGACATCCAAAATGTTTTCTGCTGTGTGACGTTTCTCCAAACCAAACATGGCTAGTGTTGCATGTTTCCGAGCAGCTTTAAAAACAATGTCCGGGTCAACACCTGTGTTTAGCTTTGCTTTCGCCCCTGAAAAAGAGACCCAGTGTGCAGTGATGCACATGTAATCAGCGCCTGCGCCACTGGTCCACATGTCTGTTGTCAGATGTATAGTGTGAACAGCACTCTTCTGCAAAGCTGCCCCAATCACCTCCAGAACATCTTCATGTAGTGCTGGAACCGCAACTCGGGCAAAATAGAACCGGCTGGGAACCTTCCATTTAGGGCAGAGCGCTGCCACTAATTCTAGAAAACCAACCCCTTCTACAAAAGAAAAAGGGAGAAGGTCCAGAGCTAGCATTTTAGCCAGCTTAGTGTTATACAGACGCGTCAGTGGGTGGTTGCGTTCATATTGCGCTTCTGTAAACAACATCTTTTTAATGTTGCCCTGGACCTAGGATATACGGGATGATGATGATGATATCTTCGACCCAGTTACGCTCGCTGATGAACTTTTTCGCATTGGTGTCTCACTCTCTCCCACACTCTTAGTGTGGCTCACATGTGGTGTGCTGCTGACAGGGGTACTGGGTGTAAGTGAAGTGTTTGACACGTCTTCTTCCTCCTTGTCATCATCAGATGAAACATCAACGTTTTCATTTCGTGCAATTCGGGCTTCCTTGATCGCCTGTAGGTGCGCAAACCATTGGACAGCGTGCTGTCTCTCAAGATGACCTCTCTGGCCTCCGGTACCATAGTTGGTACCAAACTTACCACGACTAACTCGAAGCTTACAAATGCTACAAATGGCGAAGTTTTCCTTTTTTGGGCAAACACTAAAGAAGTCCCAAACTGCAGACTTGAAATGTCTTTGGGGGCCGGAGGAGGCGGCGATACTGGTGGTGGTGGTCCTGCTGCTAATGCCAGATGAAGTGGAGGATGTGGATTGCCGAACTTCAGTACGTTTTGCACTTTCACCACCACTAATTGAGGTCGAGGTGGATGGAGGTCCCTTCTTGCGAGGAAGAAATATGGAAGCAGTAGGTGTTGGTGTACTAGTTAACTCCAAATCCAATGATTGTTGTGTTTCCATTGACTCCTCGTCGACATCATCATCACGCTCAGCAGCTTCTCGGGATAGGGTCAAAATGTCTCTTTGCTGCATGCCCGCTGGGGCTGCAGTGACCAATATGATGACTGGATCGTCGTCGTGAAGGGCTTCATCAGCAGCAGTATGCGTCACTTCTTGTTGAGCCTCATCACACTCCATAGCTATGAGTTTTTCAACGACCTTCCTTTTACGCTTAGGAACCTTTGTCAGATCATGGTGTGCCTCACTCTCAGACTGCCGTGATGATGGTTCCCAATCTTCATCCAGAATGGGATCATCAGAAGGAGGTGGGCTTGAAGAAGATGTAGACACCAACCTTGATCTTTTCCTTGCTAGGGATGTGGAAGACAATGAATGATCATCAGGAGGAGTGGCTTCCAATGATACCTCGGCTTGATTGTCGATTTCCTGATGTGCCCCTACTTCGGGAGGAACAACTATTGTGGGCACTTGTGACCCTCCATGCACCTCTGCTTGCGCATCTCCTTGAGCTGCCTCTCCTTCCACATGTACTTGGGCTTGTACTTGCACACGGTGTTGTTGTTGCGGCTGTGGTTGTTCAACACTTGTCAGATGAGTTACAACAACCTGTGTTGATTCAGGGACATTGCTGCTACTTTCTTGCGATGAGCCAACATCACTGGTCGATGGTGATTGGAGAAGTACACTGACTGTCTCTGAAGCACTCAAGGGCCTTGACTTAAGTTGGCGTGGTGGTGGAGGCACTGAACCCAACGGAGCGGGGGTGCTGCTCCCAGCTTGGTCCCCAGCAGATCCTGCTGCTGCTGCAGGAGTACTTTTTTTTTTGCTCCCAAAAAACGCGGCGGGCAGCACACCAGCCTCCTTGGTAACTTGCTTCTTCTGCTCCTTACTAGCAACTTTCTTGCTAGAGGAGCTACAGAGACCTTTTTTTGGGGCCATCTTCTTCAGAGCAGGTCAGACAGCAGGCCGCAGTTGCACGAATTGTAGAGTTGTCTGAGGCCAGACGTGACGTCGCGTGACGTTATGCTGCACACACACACCGCTGCAGGACTTCTTCCTGGCACTGGTGGTTCTCTTGAGTCTTGTGCACCTAAAAGCAATGGAAGACAGAGGAACATCAGTTCAGTTATACACCCCAAAAAATCGGAAAAAAAAACAGAAAGGCCACAAGTACAGCCCCCAAAAACGAAAATGACTGAAAAATCAGCACAATCCCATTCCATCCATGCCCTCCATGATGTTTAAGTTCGAGACACCCCACAGAAAGACTAGGCCCATGCAAGACTCACTACCCCTGGGCATAAAGGTTGAAAAGTAGGCAAAATGGTTGCAGGCCTAACAACAATGCCTGCATTCAAAATGGCCACTTGCCTCCCAGCACATGGCCAGGGCCTGTAGCAGACTCAAAATGGCCCCCAGCCACATGGCCTGTCCCTCCCCATGAACACCCCCAAAAATCGAAAAACACTGACAAATCAGCACAATCCCATTCCATCCATGACCTCCATGATGTTTAAGTTCAAGACACCCCACAGAAAGACTAGGCCCATGCAAGACTCACTACCCCTGGGCATAAAGGTTGAAAAGTAGGCAAAATGGTTGCAGGCCTAACAACAATGCCTGCATTCAAAATGGCCACTTGCCTCCCAGCACATGGCCAGGGCCTGTAGCAGCACTCAAAATGGCCCCCAGCCACATGGCCTGTCCCTCCCCATGAACACCCCCAAAAATCGAAAAACACTGAAAAATCAGCACAATCCCATTCCATCCATGCCCTCCATGATGTTTAAGTTCAAGACACCCCACAGAAAGACTAGGCCCATGCAAGACTCAATACCCCTGGTGAAAAGGCCACAAGTACAACCCCAAAAAACGAAAATCACTGAAAAATCAGCACAATCCCATTCCATCCATGCCCTTCATGATGTTTAAATTCAAGACACCCCACAGAAAGACTAGGCCCATGCAAGACTCACTACCCCTGAGCATAAAGGTTGAAAAGTAGGCAAAATGGTTGCAGGCCTAACACAATGCCTGCATTCAAAATGGCCACTTGCCTCCCAGCACATGGCCAGGGCCTGTAGCAGCACTCAAAATGGCCCCCAGCCACATGGCCTGTCCCTCCCCATGAACACCCCCAAAAATCGAAAAACACTGAAAAATCAGCACAATCCCATTCCATCCATGCCTTCCATGATGTTTAAGTTCAAGACACCCCACAGAAAGACTAGGCCCATGCTAGACTCAATACCCCTGGTGAAAAGGCCAGAAGTACAGCCCCAAAAAACGAAAATCACTGAAAAATCAGCACAATCCCATTCCATCCATGCCCTCCATGATGTTTAAATTCAAGACACCCCACAGAAAGACTAGGCCCATGCAAGACTCACTACCCCTGGGCATAAAGGTTGAAAAGTAGGCAAAATGGTTGCAGGCCTAACAACAATGCCTGCATTCAAAATGGCCACTTGCCTCCCAGCAAATGGCCAGGGCCTGTAGCAGCACTCAAAATGGCCCCCAGCCACATGGCCTGTCCCTCCCCATGAACACCCCCGAAAAATCGAAAAACACTGAAAAATCAGCACAATCCCATTCCATCCATGCCCTCCATGATGTTTAAGTTCAAGACACCCCACAGAAAGACTAGGCCCATGCAAGACTCAATACCCCTGGTGAAAAGGCCACAAGTACAGCCCCAAAAAACAAAAATCACTGAAAAATCAGCACAATCCCATTCCATCCATGCCCTCCATGATGTTTAAGTTCAAGACACCCCACAGAAAGACTAGGCCCATGCAAGACTCAATACCCCTGGTGAAAAGGCCACAAGTACAGCCCCAAAAAACGAAAATCACTGAAAAATCAGCACAATCCCATTCCATCCATGCCCTCCATGATGTTTAAGTTCAAGACACCCCACAGAAAGACTAGGCCCATGCAAGACTCAATACCCCTGGTGAAAAGGCCACAAGTACAGCCCCAAAAAACGAAAATCACTGAAAAATCAGCACAATCCCATTCCATCCATGCCCTCCATGATGTTTAAATTCAAGACACCCCACAGAAAGACTCAGTCCACCCACCACTGAGTACCCCTGGGCAAAAGGCCCCAAAACAGCCCAAAAATCGAAAATTCCAAAATTGTAGTTGCAGCAACTGTAATGCCCCAAACAAACTTACTTGTGAAATTTCTAATCCAAAAGTGATCCAAAGAAAGTCAAAAAGGCCTCAAATGCAAATATCCAGCAGCATCCACAAAAAGTAATCCTTCCAGCTCCAGATCCAAATGAAAAGTGACCAGGAGATGGACAAAGCACTGGGAGGAGCCTGCTGGACAGGAACAGGAAGTTAAAGACTGTGGGGCACTTCCTTCCTCCCACCCCCCCCCCCTCCCCAAAATGGACTCCTCGCAAAAAAAGTGCAGGCAAATGTCAACCTGAGGAGTTATTCAGATAAAAATCATCATTTCCAGAAGGTTTATGCTGCTTGCTGGTGGATTTCTTGTGCAGAATTGCAAATTTTATATTTTCGCGAATGCGAGATTGTTGCTGCTCGCCGCATCTCCAAGCTCGCAATTGCGAAGTCCCGCGATACGTGATCACGGCGTACTCGCGTTAGTTGGCAAGCCGCGATTATGTAATCGCGCTCGCCAAATTCTCGCGGGATCCCGCAGCAAGATCCAAAATGGCGCAGCACTCGCAAAATATCGAGAAAAACAACTCGGCAAACGCTGATGAACGCCGCGCGCCGCAAAAATTGTATCACCCAGAAAAAAAATCCGCTGCGTGCGAATTTAGCGGATTTGGCGAGAAATCCGCGAATCTCGCGGATTGCGAATTTCCCGAAAATCCGCGAAATCCGCGAGCGGAACGGATTTTACGCCCATACTTAAAAACAGCTCCCCACAAGAAAAATCCTCCAGGCATCCAGGGGCTGGGCAGGGCCCAGGGAGGCAAGCCTTTCCCTGGGCCCTAGCAGCAACACACCCCTGGCAGATTCCAGTAGGAACAAGAACATTTATTTGGGGTCACAGCCCCTCTTTTATACACTGAAATCCTTTGTTTCCAAAGGTGCAGGCAAGGGGCGAACCAGATGCAACTCGTTCCTGAGCACTTTGTTTTGCTCAGCCCCTCTGCCTATTCACAGGAAGGGTCAGGGACATCAGATACACCACAGGGGGTGGAGCCAGCATTGTGGAGGGAAGGCCCAGCCCTATTCAGGTCCCATGTGCACTCCTCCCTCCCATCAACATGCAGATCTCTCCATTCATCATCATCATCATCAAAGCTTTATTTCAATATAAATATATCATAAAAGCATTTTAAAAATTATGTAAAGAGGGTACAAAATATAATAAAAATTTGGACAGGGGTACCATAGTAGCAAAAAGTCCATTCACCACGGGGCAGACCCATCCTGACTCCTGGAGCCAGGCACACCAGCCAGCTTCAGCCAATCACAAGCCAGACAGTCAATTCGCATTCACTGCACAGACATGGCAACTTCTAGAAGTGGCACTTCCACACTAGACACAATAAATACACGAACATCATTGCGCAGCATTTAATCTCACGAGTTCGCACATACCAAACTCGCCCCTGCACTCCCCACACATCAGGAACTACCATGGTCACACATATTCCCCATGCATTCCTATGGGAGGGCAGGCCACTCTCACCACACATACACAGAGAGCACACTCACTTTACACCTGGACCACAGGGAAAAGTGTGCAGAGGCCTAAAATCACCAACACCAGGTTACAGAAACAGGCTAGGCAAAAGCAAAAAAGTTTCGGGGTGAACCTGCCAAAAGGGCCAAGTCCAACACTTCCCCACACCCAAGCCTTTATTTCTGTTCTGATAGCTACTTTTCAGACATCATTCAAGGTTGAATACTTAGAGGGCTGCAGCTGGAGGCCAATGCAAATGAGTCCCAAGAGACTTTAGGCAGGGAAAGTTAAGCTTCTAAAAGGACAGTTTCCTTAATATTTATCAAAAGTCCAACTTCACCAGTGAATTGGGCTTTTGATAAATATTACAAATAATCCAAAAACGAAATCTCTAGTTTTTCCCAGCTAATTATAGCATTTTTTAAAATTTAATATTGCATCCCAGTATTTCGCTATGGAACAGCAAGCCTTGCTACAGCCAAAATAGCTTTAAGATGCCAGCCACTGTCAGGACATGTTTAGTATTACATTTCTAGATGCTCTGCTTTTAAATATCATGCACCCCACTGGATAGGTCTGAAGGCCTACTTAGGGATGACTTCTTCATAGTTAAAAGGAAGCTTTAAACCTATAAAATGGTTATTGTGACAGGTCAAATTGGAGGTTTAAAGCTGCTTTAGTGAGGCTACAGTGGTAGACCTAAAACCATGTTTACTCCGCCACTGCAGAGGGTGGGACAATAGTTGCTGCAGGCTATAAGTAGTATTTAATTTACAGGTCCTAGGTACACTCTGTACAATATACTAGGGACTTAAAGGTAAGGGCCAGTCGCTCGATATACCACGCGGCTCCCCCCGTGAGTGCCAGGACCCCTCTCCTCCCCTGCTGCCTCGCTCCGGCCGAACGCCGGTTTGTCGCGCTATTTCTGTAATTTGTGACTATTGTTGTCTCTGCTTGTGCCCCTGTTTTTCTTGTTTTTCTTGTAACCAGTATTGTGTCTCTCTGCTTGTGCCCCGTATTTCTCGCCAGTTTTGTATTTCCTCTGCCTGTGCGCTATTTCTGTAATTTGTGATTATTGTTGTCTCTGCTTGTGCCCCCATTTTTCTTATCACCTGTATTGTGTCTCTCTGCTTGTGCCCCGTATTTCTCGGCAGTTTTGTGTTTCCTCTGCCTGTGCCCCCGTGATTGTCCCGCCGCCTCTTCCCCTCCCCGCTCCCCGACGCTGCTCCCCTGCAGCCCCGCCCCCCTTTTCCTTGTGTTTCCACCACTGGCCACCCCGCTCCCGCCTCTCAGCTGCTCCTCCCTCCCACTTGGCCATTTATGGAGGTCGCCGCGCAGTGTTGAGCTGTGACCTTTGCCCCTGCCTGCCGGGCCGGTCGCTCGATACACCACGCGGCTCCCCCCGTGAGTGCCAGGACCCCTCTCCTCCGCTGCTGCCTCGCTCCGGCCGAATGCTGGTTTGTTGCGCTATTTCTGTAATTTGTGACTATTGTTGTCTCTGCTTGAGCCCCTGTTTTTCTCGTTTTTCTTGTCACCAGTATTGTGCCTCTCTGCTTGTGCCCCGTATTTCTCGCCAGTTTTGTATTTCCTCTGCCTGTGCCCCCGTGATTGTCCCGCCGCCTCTTCCCCTCCCCGCTCCCCGCCGCTGCTCCTCTGCGGCCCGCCCCCTTTTTCCTTGTGTTCCTGCCATTGGCCACCCCGCTCCCGCCTCCCAGCTGCTCCTCCCTCCCACTTCGCCATTTATGGAGGTCGCCGCACGGAAGTGCAGCGGACGTGCGCAGCGGGTGCGTCGATTGTACACCGAAGGCGCGCCAAAGGCAAGCCTGTCTACGCCCGTCCGTGCCTGGACCACGCCCAGCGCCAGGAACCCTGGCCCCCACAGATGCCAGCCCACCCGACGGACATACGATGACGCCACCCTCAACGCTCTCAACACCGGCCGGAACCTCGCCTGCTACAGAGCCACCCCGAAACGTACCCACGGACCCTTCACCTGCAAAGCCTGCAAGTTCACCTGCCTCCGGACCTGCACCGCACGCGCCAAGCCGAGCACCAGCAGCACCAGCAGCAACCACCTCAAGTGCATCCTGCTCAACACCCGCTCCGTCCACAGACACACCACGGAACTCTGGAACCTGCTTGACACTACATCTCCAGACGTCGCCTTCCTCACAGAAACATGGATGAACGCCTCCTCAGCGCCAGACATCGCCATCGCCATCCCGGACAGATACAAGATCACCCGGAGAGACCGCGTCAACCAGACTGGTGGAGGAATCGCCATTGTGCACAAGAACACCATCCGCATCACGACCAACTCCGACGACACCCTCACAACCGCCGAACAACTGCACTTCCAGATACACACCGACCCCAAGACCACCCTCAGAGGCACCCTCATCTACAGACCTCGCACACAATTCAGCGAAGACATCGCTGACTTAATCAGCCCGCTTGCCATCCCCTCGGCCGACTACATCCTCCTAGGGGACCTCAACTTCCACCTGGAGAACAACAAAGACAGAAACACCACCACCCTGCTGGACAACCTCGCGAACCTCGGACTCAAGCAACTGGTGAACATCCCCACCCACTACGCCGGCCACAAGCTTGACCCAGTCTTCTCCTCCAGCAAACACATCTCCTTCAGCCACTCCACTGGACTTCACTGGACAGACCACAGCTGCATCCACTTCAGCTTCAGAAGGAGCACGACTCATCACCAACGCAACAAGTTCCTCACAGGAGCTTGAACAAGATCACCACCGACCAGCTTACCACGTCCCTGAGCCAGAACCCTCCCACCAGCACTACGAACCCCAACGAAGCAGCCAGCAACCTCACACAGTGGATCACCAACTGCGCAGATGACCTCGCACCACTGAAGACCCCTCTCAGCAGGCCCGGCAGCAAGAAAGCCTCCTGGTTCACCGACGAACTCAAGAACTCCAAGAAAAACTGCTGCACCCTCGAGAAAGCGTGGCCCAACGACCCGACTACCGACAACATGACTGCCCTCAAGCAAGCCACCCGCAAACACCACCAGCTGATCCGCTCCACCAAGAAGACAGCATTCAAGGAACGGCTAGACAACAGCGCCCACAACAGCAAGGAACTCGTCAGCATCGTCAAGGAGCTCTCCAACCCCAGCGCCGGAAACAACGACATCACTCCCTCGCAAGACCTCTGCAACTCACTCGCCTCGTTCTTTCACAGCAAGATCGTAGACATACACAGCAGCTTCGGCACACAAACCACGCACCCTATCACCGAACCAACGCCCCCCACCACCACCCTCCGTGCCTGGATCCCAGTCAGCACCGAAGACACCATCCGCTTGATGAACACCATCCACTCCAGATCACCAACCGACCCATGCCCCCACCACATCTTCAACAAGGCCGACTCCATCATCGCACCCCAACTTCGGGACATCATCAACACCTCCTTCAACACCGCCACCTTCCAGGAGAGCTGGAAGCACGCCGAACTCAGCGCCCTCCTGAAGAAACCTTCAGCGGACCCCACCGACCTCAAGAACTACCGCCCCATCTCGCTCCTCCCTTTTCCTGCCAAAGTCATCGAGAAGACCGTCAACAGACAGCTTGCCGCCTTCCTCGAAATGAACGGATCCCTCGACCACTGACAGTCCGGTTTCAGAGCCAACCACAGCACCGAGACCACCCTCATCGCAGCCACAGACGACATCAGATCCCTGCTTGACAATGGGGAAACTGCGGCCCTCATCCTCCTGGACCTCTCCACAGCGTTCGACACTGTCTGCCACCGCACCCTAGTACAGCGCCTCAGCAACATCGGAGTCCAAGCGAAGGCACTGGAATGGATCAACTCGTACCTCTCTGGAAGAACGCAGAGAGTCCGCCTCCCCCCGTTCAGATCCAAGGCCTCCGAAGTCATCTGCGGCGTACCACAAGGATCATCACTCAACCCCACCCTCTTCAATGTCTACATGAGCCCCCTCGCAGCCATCGCACGCCAACACAACCTCAACATCATCTCCTACGCCGACGACACCCAGCTGATCCTCTCACTCACAAACGACCCCGCCACCGCCAGAACCAGCCTACACGAAGGGATGAAAGACGTTGCCGAGTGGATGAAGAACAGCCGCCTGAAACAGAACTCAGACAAGACGGAAGTCCTCATCCTGGGATCATCACCCTCCGCCTGGGACGACTCCTGGTGGCCCCCTGCCCTGGGCACCGCTCCCAAGCCAACGGGCCACGCACGCAACCTGGGCTTCATCCTGGACTCCTCCCTCTCGATGACCAGACAAGTCAACGCCGTCTCGTCATCGTGCTTCAACACCCTGCGTATGCTCCAAAAGATCTTCCGGTGAATCCCCACCGAAACCAGGAAGACGGTCACCCAGGAACTTGTCACCAGCCGACTGGACTACGGAAACACCCTCTACGCTGGAACCACAGCCAAACTCCAGAAAAGACTCCAGAGCATCCAGAACGCCTCAGCACGACAAATCCTGGACATCCCGCACCGCAGCCACATCTCCGGCCACCTGAGAGACCTGCACTGGCTCCCCATCAGCAAGAGGATCACGTTCAGACTCCTCACCCACGCACACAAGGCCCTCCACGACCTGGGCCCCAGGTACCTCAACAACCGCCTGACCTTCTACACTCCCACCCGTCAGCTACGATCGACCAGCCTCGCCCTCGCCAATTTTCCACGCATCCACAGAGCCACCAGCGGAGGAAGATCCTTCTCCTCCCTGGCAGCCAAGACATGGAATTCCCTCCCCATCCATCTCCGATTAACCCAAGACCACCTCTCCTTCAGGAAGCGACTCAAGACCTGGCTCTTCGAGCAGAAGTGGACCCCCCCCCCAGCGCCTTGAGACCCTCTGGGTGAGTAGCGCGCTATACAAATGCTATGATTGATTGAAGTTACACATCACAATCAGGGTTATGTCAATTAAACCATGTGATGATTGTGGTGTATTCTATGGTATGGCTAGGCCAGGTTACCATGTAATGCACACGCAAATCTATTTTGGGTCCAGACAGGCTCATTTGTAAAACCTTTAGCTTAACCCTGGGTAGCTGTAGCTTCGAGCAGCAGAACTTAAACAATTAGAAGCAGCAAACAACAAAATAAAGTCGAACAACACAAAAGAGAACCAGCATCAGTGTATAAAAATAGATTATAGTTTTATGAAATTTTAGAGACCATAATGAGCAACATCCACCAGATGGTTCAGGAGATATAGATTTTTAAAGTAAAACGTAAATCTCAGCCTTTAAGGTTAAAGCGCGAACAAGCATTGGTAACCGTAAAGATTAGAAACATTTGCAAAATTTGAAAGAGTTGTGTTCGGTTACTCCGCCCCAAGTGGGTCAACCAAATCTGACAGGAAGAAGGTTAAGGGGCTCCAAGAAGTATTTGGATAGTTACCTGTCACCAAAGCAGTCTCAAATCCAGCTCCACATTTTACATCAAGACCACCATAGGCTTCATTGTAGTAGTCCTGATGCTGGGGATGCAGGATGCTGAGAATGCTAAAAGAGGCTCTATATGCTCTGCAGTCAATGGGATGTTCTTGCAGCTATTCCTTTGTCCACAGGTAAGGTGGGATAACTTTGGTCAAATGGATCGGTGACCCTCAAAGTCCTCTTTGAGGCACTGGAAGGTGACTTGTGGCTGGGCTACCGATCTCCGCACACATTGGGCCCAGCGGTATCCTTTGGTGAAGGCTGGTGTCTTTGGTGGCCATTCTTGACTTAGATGATACTCACAGGTCGACGAACAGTCTCAGGTGCAACTTTTGGCCTTCAAGGATCAGTCTTTTGAGTTGCCAAGTGACTGTCGGGGGCGATTCAAAGAATGTGGCTACGGACTTGCTGGAATAGGCTTCTTCAGCTTTGATGGCCTTGTTGATGGTTTTAAAGGGGTCAGAGGACTGACCCGTGGAGTCATTTCTTTGGTCTGGGGATCAGGAGTAGTGACTTTTCCATGAGCCAGGAGCTATCGGACAGCCATCTCTTTGCTGACCCAAGGTGCGGCAGGTGCAGTCCAGTAGTCGGTGCAGACTCTCTTATCAGAACCAGAGGGGGGGGGGGTCAGCCAGGCTGTCCTTCTTCAGTCCTTTTTCCAGTTCAGATGTGATCTGAGGTTTAGAGTGCCAGGGTGCCATAATTATGCCCAGAAAGTATTTGGGTGTAGGATGTAGCCATAAGCTAATGGGCTACCAGGATCCCTTCCGCCCTATGATGACTTCTGGCTGTGTGTGTCATCTGGCAGTCCCAGAGTGCACTAATCTGCCCACTGTCAAGGTGTTGGAACCCTGCCTTGGATATTAGGAGATTGATAGGCCACCCTAAGGATGTGGCTACTTGTGAGCAAGACACCCATGGGGAAAACCGGTTTGGCCACTGGTCTCCCCACTCTGTTCTTACCACCATCTTGTCTATGTGAACAAATGGGCTTCAGGAGTATGATCAGTATTTTCCCTCCAAAGGCGGTTTACTTTTGGGCCAACACCATGAGTGGCACCCTGCAAGGGGAGGTATCACCTATCCCTGTAGCAGGCTTCTATTGTTCCCTTGCCTAGGAATTGCTCACACTACACCCTAGGAGGGTAGAAGGCTATCTGCTGGCCAGCAACTGTTTGAGGCCACTGGACGAACTTGGCAACAGAGTGGTAACTTTCTAAAAGTTGCCTTTCCTTAAAAGGGACATTAATTTCGACTTGGGCATCAAGTTGGATTTACTGCCATGATTAATTTGTTACGTTGAAGTATCCACTTTAGTAGTCCCATTCAAAAGTTAGCCGGACTAAGAGGACAGCTGGTAACTCGGTGTTCACAAGTGGGGCTACTAACGTTTCCACAGCAAAAACAACAATTTGGAAGTTTTGCTGTTAGAACATAATAAAATTATATGTCCAAATTAAGACTATACAGCTTCCTGCCTTAGGAGTTTCTCATGGGAAACATACATATATTGTTACGGAAAGCGGGGCTTTGCCATTGGTAAATGGCCAATTCGAACTAGCAGTGGCAGAATGGGAGCCATTTTGACTTTGTCACACAGGTGGCACAACCAGCACAAAAAACCTGTGGGGGGGAGACTTTATCTCACATGTGCTGGATGCCCTTGGTAACATATACTAGGACCTTATGAGTAAGACAACCTATGTCAATTGGGGGTAGCCTAATCAACATACATTTTGTAAGGGGTTAGAGCACTAGTACTAAGGTCTGGTTAGCAGGCCTCAGTGCACTTTGTGAGTACAAAAAAAAACAGCAGCATCAGTCCAAAACTTTGGGGGTTATCAACAAAAAGATCCATTTCCTTTCAAACCATGTTAAAAAAGGGGAGCATAGGCACCTTACTACTGATCAGCTTGGTAAAGTACACTGATTTCTATAACCAGCAAAAAGATGGGGCAAAATCTGGGAGTATATCCTACAACAGATGGCCATTTCCTGCAAGTGGCCTTTTTCATGTTTTCTATTTATGGACATATGATGAAATATTTTAATTGCATTAAAATTAGATTTCATGCATTTCATGGGCAGAGACCAGACTGAAGGTGTCATTTAGATCCTGGGGCTCAAATTTGCTAAAAAATCATTTAACACAGCGTGGCAAGTAAAGTTGCTGTATTGTCTCGCATGAATAGGAGAAATCCAAGATGTGGTGATGTTCTGCTCTCTCCCTGTGCTGGCTTACTTTTAGCTGCCATGCGCCGATGCTCATAGTGCAAGGGGGAGTGTGCTGTTGTAAGAATAGTTTTTGATCAGGAGGGAGTTCCTTTGAGGATAAAAACTGTGCCTTTAGGTGTTTCTAACTTTCTATGGGTTCTGTAGAATGTAGCACCCATGCAAAGAGGGAAAAATATTTCTCCATGTTACTCCTGCCTTGAGGAGGTAGTGGATTGTGGCGCAAATCTCTGTCTGAAGTCCTTTATAGATAGTGATGTGTGTCAAAACCCATGGGTGGTTGCATACAAATGCTCATCCACCACCAAGGGAACTCTCCTTTGATGTAAGGTAATGCACTGTAGCACATTGTGTAGCATTCTGGTACTTTGGGTTACAATTCAACGCAAACCAGATGCAAAGTGCATCGGCTAACAGAGGCCCATCTCTGGCCACCTGGCCACCTGGCAAACAGACCACCCACCCCATTTAGATAGAACAGCCACTCTGGGAGTTAATTTCTGCAGAAAGTGCTGCAGTTGAAATAACTACAATTATTTTCTTGAACAATAATGGCAGACAGGCCACTATGCCTTGCAGCCTGAATACATTCATGTTGTTTTTCAGAAAAAATATCCAGAAGGAGGAGTTTGCTTAGGAATAACAAAATAATGGTTCTGATGCACATGGAAGACACAACCAGGGAAAATCTGCATTGGGAGGACTGTCCTAAATAGGACTGACCTCTGTATGCACTAAAGGAATCTACCCTGTGGTGGATGAACCTCCGTCAATGACTGTGAACAGGTGGAACCAGTGGAGGTTTCACCAAAGCACAATCAGCAACTCTATCACTTGTGAATGGAGCAAGGGAGTCACTAGTGTGACGAGGCATGACACCCACCAGTTTGCGGTGGATTTCCCGCTAAACCAAAACCAAAATGAATATCTCGGGCTAAACATTGGCATGCTAATTGTCTATTTAATGCTTCTATTCCTAATTCTTCATTTCACCCCTAAAGATAGGTGGCTATATAACCTCAAATGAGCAGTGCACCAAAGGCCTTCAAGCAGTAGACAAATAGAACTCTCATGAAGTGTGGATGTACTCTCTAATTATGCAAACTAATTCTCATTGGAGTGCCAGAAAGGATGATAACAGAGTGCAGCAATTGTTTACAAATCAAATTAAATTTCATAACATTGAACGTATGCTTTAGAGAAAAACCACAAAAGTCACAGGCATTCGCATTGTATTGTCAGCAGTCTTGTCTACTCCGTTTCATAGAATAATCCATAGACACCTGAGGTTTTGTACTATATATCAACATCCAGAGATGGGCCTTTTCCACCCTCTCCTCACCTCCATGTTAGAACTCAAATCAGAAGTACATCTGACAGGGGTTAGTGTGGCTAGCTTTAACTGGGGCTAGAGATGTTGCATTTGAAACCTAGGGATCCAGGTTCTAATTCTGGCCTTGGCACTGCACTCAACATTGTGTGATTCTGGGAAAATCACTAGGGCCGAATACAAATTTGGAGGTACTGGGTCCGCTGGGTCTGCTGGGTCAGCCCCGCCGCCGCCCTGCCAAAACAGTAGTGCGTCCGCCTACCAGATTACAAGTGTTACTAGGTCTGGTGGGCTTTTTTTTGGTGTTCCCATTGTGGTGCCTTTAAAAACAGGCACCGCAATGGGAATGCCAAAAACAGTTCACCCATGGCATGGACTGAAAAGTTCATGACATGCAGGAACTGCAGTGCATACACACAGGGGGGGCACATGCTTCGCCCCCTGTGTGCATCCACACACGATGGATGCACGGGGGGACCTGCAGGGCCCCTTTGTTTCCTCTCTGCCAGGGTTTACTTGGACGAGGAACCACCATGTGAACCCTGGCGGAGACGAGACTCCTAATATGCTTGGCGGGACCACGGCAGTCCCACCAAGCATATTGATGCCTCCTGACCGCCACAACACCGCCAGGGAATGGCGGTTGCCCGGCAGCTGCGACGGGCTATGACGGTTCCACTGCCCATCTCTTAATAGGGCGGTGGGGTGACCACCACCCGTGCACATCCAAGAGTCTGGCAGTTCACGGACCGCCAGACTCGTAATTGGGCCTTAATCTCTCTGTGCCTATAAATGTGAAATATATTGTGGGCAAAATGAATTTATGTAATTCCACGTAATGTACATGATTTTGTGGATCAACTCCATACCACTCAAGTAATGTACCGTGCTCCATTACTTCATAGGTAGGTTTATGCTATCTAAAAATCAATACATGCATGCATGCAACTAACTTCGCATGCTTGTGGACTTACACTCTGATCTAAGCTTGAAGAAAGAAAGAAGAGTCCTTATTGGACAAGCCAGAATAGGTATGCTATCTCATTATGAACATTCAAATGACCTGGTAACATTTCAAGCACTGGGTTGCTAAGGTGTGCATAACTTAGTGTGGTGTAAGGCAAAAGGTGATGCTAGCTTCTATAGTTACCAAAGTGTGTGCTTATGCCTAGGTACACTCCTGATAGATTAGACTTTTGCAAGGTGTATTCTGCCTTAGAAGCCCTCTAAACTAGAATATGCAAAACTCATTTACTTTGCTGGGGACGTACCCAGAGACACAGTATATGCATGCAGCTATTGGTGTGAGCATGGAAAGGAGCATCTCATGCAGGTTTAATTCCAATACTGATCTTTTTACACCCACTGAAAGTGGTTATAGAGGACATGGCCTGCTGGAAAAATGTCTGAAGCTGTTGGAGAGAATAAATTGCACGTTCTTGAGAATACTTGATAGGTTCACAGTCATTCCAGTAAATGAGATGCAACTGTTTATCACAGCAATTGTGAAATTCCAAAATGTTTTAACCTGTATTCTTGGGCAGGCAATCAAAGTATGCTGTTAGCTTAGAGAAATACCCACATATCAAAGGAGGTGCGAATTAGAACTGAAAATGAACATGTGACATACCCAGCACACCAGGTAAAAAGGGGCAAGGTTACTGAATACTCATCAGAATCCACAAAATATGTGGCTGTGCATCTTCTATTTTCTATTTGAAAGACATCAGCATAGACAGAGCAAATGGGAACTAATGCCTATAACTTCGTTCTGATATGAGATTTTTAGTGAGAGAAACTTTGGCCCCTATTTATGAGGCCTTGCGTCAGTTTTGCACCGCCGGTGCGTCACTTTTTGTGACGCACCAGCGGCGTAAAATATGCGCCTTGTTGCGCCATATTTAAAAAGTGACACATCTAGGTAGATGCGTCACTTTTTAAACCCCTGCGCCACATTATACCTGCGTCAGGTATAATGTATGCAGAGGGGGCGTTCCCCCGCAAAAAGCCTCGTAATAGCGACGCAGTGAAATCTATGAGATTTCACTGCGTCACTTTTAGGATGCTGTTGCATCACAATCTTGCGCCTGCCTCACAGCAGGCATAAGACTGACGCAAGCCCTTTCACATGGGGCTTTCCCCATGTGAAAGGACGCATTGCTGGAGTTGCGTCACTTTTGTGACACACTCCAGCAGTGCGTCACTTTTGCGCTTACAGATACGTCAGAAATACTGACGTATCTGTAAGTCCTTGCGACATGATGCGTCATACATTAAATATGACGCATCATTGGTGTCGCAAGGAGTGCGTAGTGAAAAGTGACGCATCGCTGTTTTCACGCAGCGATGCGTCACTTTTCACAAATGAGGCCCTTTGTGTCAGTGCAAATGAATTGACGAAATGGCACAACCATGGTTGGAGCCTGCGGTTTAATTTCACTCAACATGGGAAACATCACTGGCCCCAAAAATCATACAGTAAACACTTATAACATGTAATGTACATTTGGCACAATGGGAGCACTGAGTTTCAAAGTGTAGTTGTCGCTCTCACCTACAAAAGATTTTCTCGGGTATCCTCTGTTTGGAAGAATATATACACCTTTTAGTTGTGGCTAGTATGCAACTAGGCCAGGAGTCATTTCAAAACTAGACCTGGGTGAAATGTAAGTTACGCTTTTGTAATTCACATACATTTGAAAAGTTTTCAGTCCTCTTCTTACGTGAAATTGTTAATATTATGCCATTACACCACTTCATGTTATTATGTGTGCCATTGGGGAGAGGAGTTGGCATTATGGCTAGGGTGGGAGATCTCGAATCTGGGGAACTGGGTTAAAGTCTCGGCAGCGACGCTGAACATCCTGTGATTCTCTGCAAATCACTTAATCTCCCCGTGCATAACAAAAATGAATGTGTCTTCATGTAATGCAACTGGCGCTATGTAAAGAGCTCTGATACCCAATTCGGGTCAAGAATGTGCTATATAAAACTCTGCAAATAAAAAAAAACAATTTATCCTAAAAATTGACAACAAATGCGCCATTTGCAGCAAAAGTTTAGAGCGAACAACAGAACATGAGCGGCTGTTGTTCATGATGCATTGTTGCACTATTTTTTAGCACAATATGCGTCCTCACATCAGAAATTGACAAAAGGACCCATTTTGTGTTAAAATATAGCACAAAGGGCCAGATCCATCAAGCATTTTTTTCCTCGCAAGCGGCCCGGTTTGATATAGCAAAAAATGCTTCTGCGATGCATCAAACCCAATTGTATGATTCGGTAACCTGTTACCGAGTCGCAAAATGAGTTTGCGAGTCGCTATTTGGAAAGGCCGTGTCTAGGGCGTCACCTTCCAAATAGCAAATCATAAGGATATGAGTGAATGTTTTGTTACTGTGAATGCGGTTGCAAAACATCTGCATTTTACCACCTACTTCAAGTAGGTATTAACACATTCGTAAATGGAAGGGGTCCCCAAGGGACCCCTTCCCCTTTGTGAATGGTTGTAAAAGAATGTTTAAGAGCAGGCACTGGTCCTATGGACCACTGCCTGCTCGTAAAAAATGAAAAGAAAAGTTTTCATATTTCTTTTTGTAAAGCATTGCGTTTTCCTTTAAGGAAAACGGGCTGCTTTACAAAATGGGTTTGCGATTCGCTATTGGAAGGGGCGTGTTTAGAGCGTCCCTTCCAAATAGCAAATTCTAACTGTATGCATGAATGTTTTGTGACTGTAAATGCGATCGTAAAACATTCTCATTTTACCACCTACTTCAAGTAGGTGGTAACACATTCGCAAATGGGAAGGGGTCCCCAAGGGCCCCCTTCCCCTTTGTGAATGGTTGGAAAAGCATTTTTAAGAGCAGGCAGTGGTCCCACGGAACACTGCCTGCTCTTAAAAAATGAAAAGAAAACTTTTCATATTTCTTTTTATAAAGCATCTTGTTTTCCTGTTAGGAAAATGGGCTGCTTCACAAAAAAATTGCTTTATTTAAAAGCAATCACAGACATGGTGGTCTCCTGATTTCAGCAGGCCACCATCCCTGTGATTTTTGCGATTCCCAGGGGGTCGCAAATTGCAACCTACCTCATTAATATTCATGGGGTAGGTCATTTGCGACCTCTTAGGAATCGCAGAAAGTGTATTACACACTTTCATGCATGCCGTTTTGCGATTCCCTTATTGCGAATTACAAAGATTTGCAATTAGGCAATTGCAAAACATTTATTTGATACATCTGGCCCTAAATCACAGATTTATGTTTTGTTTAACCTTGCCTAAATTTGAAGACATTTTGCATAACTACGCGAAAACAGATTATGAAAATTGTCACACCCCTAATTAAGAATGTTATGTGTAACATTAGGAACTCTTTGTTGAACTCCTGAAGCTTCTTTTGTTTACCCAAGATATTTTTTACTGTCCTTTCCATGTTAAACATCCACTAGCCACCAAATTCATAACCTCCTCTAAATGTTGCCATCATCACTGATTACTGTTTATATTGTGTGTAACTGTTGCTAGAAACAGGATTTCTTTTAGAAATTCTTCTGCAATGCTGTAATAATATTATTATGATCATTATTGTGATGATAATGATGATGATGAGGATGATGATGATTATTATTATTAGTATAATAATTAGTATCACTATTAAAAAAAAATAGGAATAATAAAACTGGGTTCAGGAAATAACATTATTCACCAGATCTTTTTTGTTGTGGTTGCATTTTTAAATGTGTATTTTGTCCTAAAAGGCTCTTGTAGCTTTGACTTGTGTCGCTTTTTATTTTTGCAGTTTGCCTCAATCTGCAATTTCTGACTATTGATCCAGGATGGCCTGTTTGTCTGATAGCACAATTCTTATTAGAACAGTGGAATGTTGAGAGTTTCATTGAAGACAATGTAGTAGTTCCGGGCTTGTAAGGGCTGGCATATATGTCCGGAGCTCCAATATTCCACTGTTTGTCTTCATGTCTATTTTTAAAGTTTAAGATGCTTTATTGAAGAGAATCAAGCAACAATGCAAGAATATAATGATATACATCGCCTAAGCATTATGAGTACATCAGATATAGAACAATAAAACAGCAAACAAAGTATTATAGATTCGTAAGCAGTACCATTGAAAGTCGTAATGCTTAGCATCAAAATATTTAAAACAATTTAAGGAAATCAAGCATGTTTCAAAATTTCTTAGGACTTAAGGAGAAAAGGGAGAAGGAGAGGGAAAGAAGAAAAAGAAAGAAGAAGAAAGGAAAAGAAAAGCAATGGTTCTCCCTTTTAAATGTAGTACTTTCTACTCTTAGCTGGTTGAATGCTCTAATAGCCTTATAGTTCTTCTGCCTAAGTATGCCCGTTGTTAAAGGCTCTCTACCTTGTTATAGGCCCCCGCCTGCAATTTGGGCCTATAACTCGGGTTCAGGGCCTTTAACAACCGGTATAGCCTTTGGCAGCAGTCTATAAGGTTATAGTATGTTATCATCGAAGAAATTCCATCTACATGCTTCGATCTCCAGTGTGGACTGAGACTTCCTCATCTGTCTTATTTCTTTGTATGTTGGCACAACATTTCTCCTTTGTGCAGGGTACTCTGTTAAAAATGTTGATGACCCGAAACTAGCAAGACCAAAATTCGGTAAATAAGCATATTCATTTAATTTAAAATGCACGTTTTATTGTGTGACTGGCAAGTGAACTCGGAGTACCTGCTAGCCAGTAGTAGTTTTAAACACACACAGAGAAAGATGTTAATTTGTGGACCTTGTCATGAAGTTTATGCAGATACTCAAATGTCTTGTGTAACTAAACCTCTGGGCAATAAATATATCTAGCCACTATCTTCATGAGCATTCAAAGGAAGTTGTAATTACTAGTGTAACTAACAAATGTGAAATCAATTTATCAATGTTTTTATTTTTCATTATAACTTTGTATGAGAGCATAAAATACAACCTTAATTCTGGCATACCTAATACATTTTTATTCATAGGCTAATGGATATTCCATTTTGCATCAAATCATTTTTGGTTTTAGGCAACAGATACATCAATGATCAGTAGTAATGCAAATAGAAAATTGGTCATTTTGTGTAGTAAAATACTATAAGATGATACAACAACAAATAAACATTTCATTTTGAGCATCATTCTCCAGTAAAGTAGGGGGCCTAAACATAATGACAAATATCTGTCATACACCAAACCGCATAATTGTTCACCCCAAAAATATGCAAAATATGCAGACAAAAGGGGGGATTAAGGTCAGATTTTTAGACCAATGACCACCCTACCATTCCACAGTCAGATTCAGAACTGAATTCTCCATTTAGCAGAAAGGACGTATCGTATCCCTGTCCAGCTCAGACATGTAGAAATACTAAAGTAAAGGATTGCTCTCACCTGACTATAAAACTATGAAAAATAAGTAGTATAAAAAAACTGCTATAAAATGACTATAAAATAATATGTCCAAAATTGTCTCCTTACTGGGTACCAAACACCCAATGGTAGCACTTGGCTCTCTTCGTCCAAAGACTACTAAGGGAGGTGGTATGGGCTAGTAATTTTCCTTTGCTGGCATGTAACAACACTCAATAAATCCCTGTCCAGTCAGTGTGTTTTCTATGAAAAAGGAAAAGTACATTTATTACACACAATATTAAATAATATGTATTAATTTACAAATATATACAAAATGTACCTGAAAAAACCTTTGACATTTTAAAATCACACTTGGGGACAGATGTAGGTCGCCAATTACCGGTCGGTAACGGCCGAATTCGGCCGTTACCGACCGGTAATTGGTGATTGAGATGTAGGGGCCATTATTTTACAGAATCGGTAAATTTACCGAATCGGTAAATTTACCATTCTGTAAAATACCGAATCGGTAATTTTACTGATTTGGTAAATCAAGATGTAGGTGGCACTCCACAGAGTGCCACAGGCCCTTAAGAGTCGGTATTTTACCACCCAATCCTATTGGGTGGTAAAATACCGATTTCAGGTGTGCATGCACATCTGTGCATGCACACCTGTGTAATGTGACACACAGAAATGCCCTTAGGGCATGTATGTGTGCCACATGGAACACAAGCCTGCACTTGGGGTGCTAGAGGGTGTCAAAGTGACACCCCCTGCACCCTTGCTGGATTCGGTATTTACCGATTCGGTAAATACCAAATCGGTATTCCCCATTGATTCCTATGGGCTCAAAAGCCCCTAGGAATCAATGGGGAATACCGATTCGGTATTTACCGAATCGGTAAATACCGAATCTAATAGATTCGGTAATTCAAAATAAAAAATTACCTACATCTCCCTCCTTCTAATTTACAGATTCATAAATACCGAATCGGTAAAATTCGGTATTTATGAATCGGTAAATTAGTTTAACCTACATCTAGCCCTTTATCCCTAATGGGTCATTGTCGCTCCAAACCACCGTACCCACCCAGCCATATCAGATAGAACATCACAATATAGGGAGTATCACTTTAAATAAAGGAGGCCTCTTGGCTTTCCCAGGGGGTCAACACATCAATATATACGTCAAACCTTGGCTTGGTCAAGGAGTCAAAACATTATTATTGTAAGGCAAGCCTATTATTCAAGGAGTCATCAAATTGAAATATAAGGAAAGCCTATTGGCTTCATCAAGGGGTCACCTACATTATAAAACCAATTACAATTTGTTAAAAATCACCATAATATCACTGAAATTAGAAACCATGTTTAAATGCATTCATTATGGTCAACAAATGAATTGCAATGTTTATCAAAAATCAGTTAACATCATATTTTCAGTAAAGTATTTAAAATCAGCATAACATGTGTCTTAGTAGTTCTTTCAGTCAGATCCAGATCCACAAAACAATAGCAGTTTGAGCATTAACCTGCCATATCAAACCCAGTGGGATGGATGAACGACAAGTGTCCTACCATTCCCCCTGGAGCTCAGAGTGGCATTCCTCATACAGGTTCCTACTAGAGAACCAAACGAAATGGGGGAAGGGACAAAATATCAAACCCTGGCCAGCTGTTATGCGGCGTCTTCACACATACACTTAACTCTGGTCTCTTCCAGGACATGGACTAATCTCCATCTGTGTTTCATGTTGTGTGGTGTTCTCATGTGATGCAGAGGAAGAACACACTTTAGTATGAGCACACTTCACAACTTTCCACTTGTGCATTCATGCAATCTTACACACTTATGAGGTAAGAGCAGTTTATATACCACAGTGTACATGTTTAAGTTTGCCAAGGGTCAATACGCACTTTGGTTTGTGGTGATTTTCTGATTTAAGATGCAAGCCATAATCTTACAGTCTTTTTGCTTGCTTAGGTTCTATCCATGATTATTGGCTCAAAGCACACTTATTCATAATCTGGGTTTGGGTACTTGACTTTTCAAAGGCACCTTTTGTACTTTACAGCCTTTGTCAATGAGGTGAGGCTGAGGTTAGCTTTTAAGAAGCAAAGCTTTGCTACTTTTAGGGATTGGCTAGAAGTCCTGAGGGTATCAATTCTTTAGTGCGCTGAGGTCAGCATATTAGTAGTGTGCTGCTACTGTGAGGGATTGCTTAAAAGTACTGAGGTTTTAGTTTGTTTGGGCTTTGGGCATACACCCACTTACTGTCTGTGATCTTTTTTCTTTTCTCTTTTGCAGGCAAGATGTCAGTGCAACTCCAGAGATTGCCGAGAGAAGCTGGCCAGCCACTATTATTTGGGGTTGCCACGGAGGACCGGACTCTGTGAATCAGGTAAGATGGGATCAAAAGACTCATAAAAGATCTTCATCTACAAGCACCAATTGCCTACCAAAGGGTAGCTGCTTCTATGGAGCCTTTTATAGAGTTCCTTCCAAAATGGCTGCCCAGATTGTGGTAACTCTCAAAAAAGAAGTTCTAGCATGACAAGTGTTTCAGCTCTGGAATGCCTCCAATCGCATTTGACGTTTGTGGTGCTGAGACAGTGCACTTTCCTTCTGTCTTGGCCACATGAGGTGCATGTATGAAGGCCATAAAGTTGCCCATATTTCCCATTCACACATTTTTAGAGGCAGATGCACACTACGATAAATCATAATCAGGTACTCATGATATCCAGGATCTATGTGGTAGCGCGTATGGTCATGTGTTAAAACTATCTGGGGTTACACCATGAGGGGATTTGTGCTCATGTCAGTGACTGCCTTGTGTGACCATGACAGTTCCCCCACTTTAAAATCTGTCTCAGTGGTTGTTCTTTTGGTGACTGTGGAAACTGTCTGTAAAATTGCTGAATGAGCCTGAGAGCATGTAAGTGGTGTGCGGATTACCAAGATCATTCTTGTGGTCGAAATTCCTTCTACTCTGTTAAGTAGTACAAAGTCTCATGTTTTCATGTGGAAACTAAAACCTTATGTACTTTATACTTCATTTACCCCTCCAATTCTGTGAGTCTGTAGGAACTGCTGCACGTAGATCCAGGTGACAGGGTTTTAGTAGTGTGACTTGAAATACTTGGTGGATTCAAAGGTCGGCAGTAAATGCAAAGGTACCACTACTGGGTTTAATACCTGTTTTATCACAAATGGACTTATGTATTTAGGGGCTCATTATGATTGCGGATTTTCCGCATCCTCCGGGCCGGCGGAAGCCACCGCCGGCCCGGAGGATGCGGAAAATCCGCAGTGGACCCACCAAAGACCCACCGCCACATTAGGATGGCTGGTGGGTCCCGGTTTCCGTCCGCAGCTTTTCCTCCGCGGTTGGCTTACAACCGCGGAGGAAAAGCACTAATCTGGTGACGGTGTCTCTCAGACACCGTCCGCCAGATTAGTATGTGCCTGCAAACATACTTTTCCGCGGCTGCTTTTCCGCCGTGGAAACGCATGTGTAACTTCACTGCGGAGGCCCGTTGCGGGCCCCCTAGGTGAAGGGGGGGTGGGGGGTGCACATGGGGGGTACCTATGGTACCCCCCTGCATTTGTATGCAGAAAGCGGAGGCACCGCGCGGTGCCTGCCTCTTTCTGCATGCAAATGCAATGCATGCATTTTTAACATTGCCGCGGGTGCAGCTTGAAGCCGCAGCCGCCGCAATGTTAAAAATAGAGGATGTGACCGCAACCCTGGCGGTCACATCCTAATCGCACAGGAGGGGACTCCGCAGCCCATGCGGACGTCCCCTCCTCCTCAATGATCGCGGACGGACGCAAGTCCGTCCGCGATCATAATCGGCCCCTTAGTGTTCAATTTTTATATCCTTACAGAGCTACAGAACAGCTATTATGCCGTTATCAAGAGGGCCAAAGGCCTTTTTAATGCGTAGCGCATTGCACAATCTAAAAATAACTCTAAGGAAATCATTGTTCTGAGTTTCCTGAAGCCATGTGCTGAACGTATGGTCACCCCTGCCTCTAACTCCTGGTTGGGGAGCAGCTATTTTTTGTAGATAAAATACAAAAAATCCAGGATATTTCCGGCCCTGCACTTCACAAGCAGGCAGAAAACCCGCTCCAGGTAGCCTTAGATCCAGAGCCAGCCCGCACTCTCCTGACAGTGTTTACCCTCATTCCTTTAGCAGACTCTCTAGCCATTCTTAAATCTCTTAAATCAGGGTCCCCGGCCTATCCCTGTCTAGCCAGGCAGCTAGCAGCAGGGGCAGAGGTAGTTAATCCTGAAGTCAACAACATCCTTAATTTGTCACTGCAAACTGCCACGGTCCCAATAGAAGGGAAACAGGCAAAACTACTCCCCCTGCTAAAAAAAAAACATCTCTAAACCCTGCCACTCTGGCCAGCTATTGACCGATCTCACTCCTCCCAGTGGTGGTGAAGGTGTGTGAGAAGGCAGCCTACAAACAGCTTTCTGCATTTGTGGAGACCTCTGGTGCCCTCCACCCAGCCCAGTCTGGTTTCAGGGCTTCTCATAGTACGAAGACAGCACTGGTCGAGATGGGAGAGGCTATTAGGGAATGCCTAACTCAAGCGGCAGAGCGGCCCTGATTTATTGGACCTCTCTGCCGCGTTCGACATGGTACCACATCGCCAATTCCTAGCCCGCCTGTCTAGCAATGAAATCTCTAGCCTGGTGTGGGACTGGATCGAATCCTTCATGACAAATAGAACACAACAAGTGTGTCTGCCACTTTTCTCTTCTTCACCAAGAAACATGTCCACGGGCATCCCGAAGGTCTCAACCCTGAGCCCCCTCCTTTTAAATGTCTATGTGACACCGCTAATCTATCTGGGGGAAGAGCTGGGTTTGAAAATCATAGCATATGCTGAAGACACCCATCTTCTTTTCACATGGAAGAAAAATGATTTATCCCCTGACCAAGCCAAAAACTGTCTGACTGAAGTTTTTAAATGGTTAGCGCTGTCCCAACTCAAATGCAACGAGGATACGTCTGAGGTACTCCTCTACGGGTCTTTCCCGCGGCATTTGCGGGACGACCTGGGTTATCCCATGCTGAAGGCCATGGAAAGGCTATCAAAAAATCTGGTGGTCTGGTTTAGCGAGAACCTCAGATTCCTAACGCAGTTTAACAAACTGGCAGGAGTATGCTTCGGCACACTGAAACTCCTTAAGAAATTTTTGCCACTACTGCCTAAAGCAGCTAAAGAAATGGTGACCCGTGCTCTCATTCTCTCGCGGTTAGACTATGCCATCGCCCTTTACATTGGTCTTCCTGGATACCAGCTAAAAAAACTACAGACCGTCCAGAATGCGGCGGCTAGAACGCTACTGGGTATTCTGGGTAGGTTCAATGCTAAGCAACCTCTCCGCGATTTGCACTGGCTTCCGGTTTACCAGCGTGTTCTGTTTAAGTCCCTTACCATCGCTCACAGTGCCCTCTACAAATCAGGGCCGATGTATCTCAGGAGACGCTTTGACTTTTATGTCCCTCCCAGACACTTTTGTTTAATGGGACAATGCCTTGCGGTTATTCCTGGTCACTGCCTTGTTAGAATGGGAGGCAACTCCCTTCCGGTCAGGGTAGCCACGTCGTGGAACAGTCCACCCTTTGAGCTCAGAAACAACCATGAACTTAGGCTGTTTAAAAAGCAATTAAAAACGTTGCTTTTTAATTAACCCTCCAGCTAGGGCATATGCCATCCTCTCTCCTCCTAGTTGGCCCCCGCCCAGGGACACTTTCGAGTATCCGTGCCCGTTACAAATGTTGGATAACATAACATAAATGCTTTGTGTAGAGCCATACTCTACCCCTACTCCATAGCTGGGTTCCTGGGCTCTTTTGCTATCTGCATAGCATTTGTTTTGTGTTTAAGCTATTCCCAAGTGTGCTTTCAGCTTGCTGGAGGACTGTATATAATTTGTGATGGTGTTCCTGTAGTGAAGGGTTAGAAGAATCAGCTGACCATTTAGAAGGTAGAATATTTGGATGATACCCATAAGTGAGAAAGAATGGTGAATATCCTAAAGCAGAATGTTCTGAGTTATTATAAACTAATGATGCTTTCCATAGATGGGAACTCCACTCCTCTTTCTGCTGGACAGCCAGACATTGTAAATATTGTTCTAATGTTTGCTTTAGGCACTCTGTTGCTCAATCTAATTCTGGGAGGTAACTAGTTGATAACTTTTCATCTATTTTCATTGTTGCACACAGTTCTCACCAGAAGTGGGCAATATACTGTGTACCTCGGTCTGTGATAAGGGGACTTGGTATCCCATGTTCTCGGATTATGTCTTGTGCAAATGTAGTCACTAAACTTACTGCCAAATGTAGTTTCTGTAAGGCTATGAAATGCCCAACTTGGTTAAGTTATCGAAGGCTACATAACCACTGTGTGGCCTTTATTGACAGACATTTCCACTATAAAATTCATGGAGATGGTGTGCCATGAACTCAGAGGTACCTTGGGGGATATTTCACTGTAAGGAGATGTACAAAATTACTTTCTAAATGTCCCACTTTTAAATATCATGCACCCTGCCTTTATGGAAAATAGGTCATGCATATGGGTGACTTATTAATATTTAAAAGGAAGGTTTAGGCATGTCTAAAGGGGTATTTTGACAGGATGAATATGCAGTTTAAAACTGCCACAGGCAAGTTACCTGTGTGCAGCTACCAGACTGGGCACAACTGTGGTCTCTCATGTTAAGTCTGCACCTGTGCGCACTTGTGTGTGCACACCCTTTCATCTGTGATCAGGCCAGTGCCCATTAACCTTGCTGTGTCACAGTGGCCTTATGTTAAAAGACGGACATTGGCTGTAAACACGTCCAGTCCAATTACCATACAATTATTGTGCATGAGACTCAGATATTGAGACTCACCCACAGTTAAGGTCTAGAACCCGGGTGATCATAAAGCAAATAATCCTGGCAACCTAAAATGGTGGAACTCATTTTCAACAGTCTCCCTCCCACGAGACTATGTGCTGCTTTCCATGGCAAAGGCATGGTTTTGATTTTTGGATTGTCAGGCTGGGGTGTTCTTGACCTATATTTCTATCATGCATCATTAATACATCCTCAGAACATAGCAGATCACTATATGTATATCCTGGCTAGGGAATCAGGGATAGCTGAGGAACTGTCAGAATTTGCGGTCTAAAGCACCTACCTAAGTAAGAAAATACAACTCCCATGATTCCCTGTTGAGGGGGAGGTACTTAATGGCTAGACGCGCGAGGGCGGATGCGCGTAATTCTGTTCCTGTTCCTGTTTCCTTTCGCGTCCTTGAGTCCCAGCCTTCACGTCGCACTGATTCCCGCTCTTTGGCTGGAGAGTGGCGATGTTTGGAGATTCCTTCCTTAGGCATCGTGAAGGAGAGCGGTGAGTTCCAGAGTCCCGCTGCTGCGCTTATACTTAAGAGGCATTAAAGTGTTGAACGTGGTGTGTCGGCCGACCACGCGTTACCGTTTATCGGTCTATTCTTTGCCTGCATTCCTTACGCTGCGGAGCACGGTGAGTTGCCTGCCACGCACTACTGTGTCGTTTCTATATTTAAAGCCTCATTATCTGACAGCGGAACGCTGTGTGTCAGGAGGCCACGCGCTGCCGTTTTTTCTGCACGATCTTGTATATTTCATTAATACCACATGAGAGGTATCTCGGGCAGCAGAGTGCAGTGGTGAAGTACTACGAGCTACCGTGTGCCATGTTTACACATTGTAAAAAGGTCTAGAACATTGTGGTGATTTTCAACTACAGTTAGAGGGTGTATTTTGGTCTCCAGGATCTTATGACTTGTAATAATCTTTGGAGCTTATGGAGTTTTGTGGGAACTAAGGATAAAGACTTTCAGTTGATGTTATTTATTCTTTTGATTAAGAGAAGAGAACTGCACTCAGTCAAGACTATAAAGATATTTTACATTCCCTCTTGGAATCAATTTAGATGTATCCGTGTATCCAATATGGTACGTGGCATTTTGAGGCTTTTATTAAGTATGTTAGAATTCAATAAATGAGTATAAGTGGAACTTATAACTATTTTCTATGTTTGCAGATATGGTTCAGGATACAGAATCTGTCTAGAATAATCTGATGTTTAAGAGGTCCTTTGACACCTTACAGGTACAACTCCTTATAGTGAGATCATTTGAGAGTAGCTCTTCATGTACGGTTTGTATATAACTGTTTTGCTTGTGTCATTCCAGATCCTTTTTCCCTGCAGTTCCCTTCCCCTTCCTTCCCACGCTTGATGGTTCGAACACCCTGTTATTATACTTCAGGGTGTTGGTAACATCTGGAGGTGGACCCCTGTAAGCAACAACCGGATCCTACGGAGCAAATCTGACAGGAACAATATGTCAGTTGAGAATAGTGCAAACCCATTTGTGGTATGTGCAGGCTCCCTTTTTCTGTATGTATCAATCAACTAGCATTTGTAAAGCACACGCTGTCACCCCTAGGAGTATCTGGGTGTTATGCCTCTGTCGAAGAGCAAGGCCTTAAGCCTCTTTCTAAAGTCTGCCAGCAAGGGGGCGATACGTAGCTGGAGGGTGAGGTCTTTCCAGGTCTTGGCTGCAATTTAGGAGAAGGAGTGGCCGCTGCTGCAGCTGCTATGGGTGTGGAGGGTGTGTCTGAGGGTGAGTGAAGAGGAGCACAGGTGTCTAACGGGTTGGGGATATAAACACCTTGAAATAAGATTCTGTATGGGATAGGATTGATCTTTGATCCATAACCAGCAACTTCTCAAGACTATAATTATAGTACCATAAAATAACCATCTTCCTGCTTGTACTCTTTCGCCAAGGATAACTGTATTTGGGACCACTTGCCCGTGTAAAAGCTTATGTGGAATTTCCCACTTAACCCCAAGCTTGAGGCATTAACCAATAGCTATGCATTTGGTAAATATTTTGTTTTTCATGGACTGGGAAATCCTTAAGTACTGTGGCTTCCAACCATATTTGAACTGAGTAAAGGACTCCACCTTGAAAAGGTCAGTGCCTTAATGAAAATATCTCGTACTTTGGTATGGTAACAGTTAATGTACAATGGCATGTATATCTGGGATCACTGCAATATTGTGCCTTCTGTGAGAAAGTGTCCTTTTTGCTGTGATCACCACCATTTTATTACTGGTACTGCAGTTTTCTTGACTGTGCACTGGGACACTGATAACCAGGCACAGAACATGTGCTCTAACATCAAAAACATGGTAAAATTGCTTAATTGGCACAATTCTCTCTCCTATAAGGCCACAATATGTGGTACAGAAATACACCCATGGCATGTAAAGTTAAATGTCACTTATGGAGTGCAGCACTAATTGTTCTATTCACTAGGTTGACAGGGCATACCAGTGTAGTCTGACTGGTGCAGGGTAAACCTGCAATTGGGCCTGCCAATATAACAGTATTTGGGAAACCTCCTTTTAAAATATTAATATGTCACTCCTTTATAGGGCTTGCAGCCACAAGGTAGGGTCAATTGTATTCAAAAGTAGGACATGTAGGAATGTTACCTTATCTTATAGTGACAAAGCCCCAAAAGCTATTTTCACTGTATAAGGTTCTGGTTGTCCTGCAAGGAAAACTAGGGTATGGATTAAAATATGAATTCTGGAATCTCAGGTTTTAGACCTATTAAAAAAACAGTTTTACCACTAATTCTAATATTTATTAAAAGCCCAATTCAATGATGAAGTTGGATATTTAATGAATATTGGGGGAAAGAACCTATTAGAAGTTGTGATTTCCTTGCCTGAGTTTCCTGGAGGCTAATTTGCAATAGCTCTCAGCAGGTGCCAGCCAGTGCAGTACCTTACTGAGGTGTGAAAACTGCTTCCAGAGCAGCGACATTTGTCTGGAGAGGTGTTTTTCTTCACCATGCAGGAAGAACAGTTCAGGTGAATCCATGAATGTGATTAACTTATAAATGGTATACCCTATTGCAAATAAATATAAAAAGAGAGACCTGGGAAGGCAATCATTGTATATCCTCTAGGCTGGCTGGCTCCAAAACCAGTGGGAGGGGACCTAAACCCAGAATGTGGTTTGAGTGACTACAGAGGAGGGGGATGCTTGTTTCCCTCCACACTACTTAGTGATCACACAGACACTGCACATGGGAGAAATGTATCTGCATCTTGGTGGATATTAGGAGTAATGTGCATGGTGGGATTGCTTACAGTAGAGCAAACAGAAACCACTGAAAAAATAGGTAGGGATTTCCCTGGGCACTTTTTCCCCATTGGTTAGGGAGAAGCAAAGAGGCATCCCACCCACTAGCTAGTGTTAACCAAAAATATGACACCCAAATAAACTATTCCTAGAACACTCTCTGGACCTATGGGAGAACAGAAGAAGGACAACACCTGCTGTTTGAGACCTGTGAGGAAACCTAAAGGTTTGGACTTGCTCCTACTTATACTTTGGACAAAACTGTGAAACCCAAGATTCAGCCGGATGACCTCTTCTGTGACCACAGTGACACAAGAAGCTTAAAGAGGCCCTTTCCCTGAAGTATCCAGCTAACCAGTAGAGACTAGGTCTGAACTGTACCCGGCTAGTATCCTCTGTTGGAGTGAGTACTGAACTCCAAGTGTTGTTCCTTAGGACCACAGACTGTGTTTAACTGGACTTCTCCTAGCAACTCTGGAAAGCTGGATTTTGTAAATGCTTAGACTTCCAGACCTCCAAAGCACCAGGACCAGCCACCCAAGCCAATCCGCCTAAGGCACGGGGTGCTAGGTGGCACTTGACCGTCATGGCTGAGCTTTGGCGAGGCTCCCGCCAATCCGGGTGGTGATTCATACAGCATCCTCATCCTTTTGCCCATAATGGCCCCAAAATAGTGCCACCGGACAGCGGACAGCGTGATGCTTCTGGCGACCCATCTTGGCTGGTGGGAGACTGCTGCGGAGTATAGTGACGGGCGGCGGTACCGGGGTGCGGCGTGGGGCGAGGACGGCCTGGAGGACCTTGGCAGCTGGAGCGACTATGCAAGGCTGGGGATGCATGGGCCTCGCTGCACTGCCGAGTAAGTTGCTGGGCAGCTGGTGGTGGCTGCAGGGCGTGACGGTGCCACGCGCCCGCCTGATAAATATTGCTGAACCCTTGCAGTGACCGTGGGTGACTGCTGAGCGGCTGCTCTGGCGGATAGCCGAGGAGAGCCGTCAGAGACCTGTGTATGGCGTGTGGAGTCGGGTGGAGAGGCCTGCGGCCCGGAGGTCAGCGCAGTGAGGAGCGGGAAGGCCTGGGGGCAACAGGGGCGCTCTCATGAACACTACGGCCCTGAGGCTGGAATAAGGTACAACAGGTGGTGTACAGCAGCACTTAGGGGAGGCGCGTACGGTCGAGGTGCCGACCACGAAGCAGTGTGGGACCCAAGTCGCCATTTTATGCGGAGATCGTGGGAGCATTAGCTACTGCCCCCCGGCGAGGCGTCTGAAGCACAGAGGGTGTTCCCCGTGTCAACTTGACAGCCACAGTCCCTTATTGGTTCCATTTGCTGGCTTTTGATCGCTTTGGGGCAAACACTTGCTGCTGAAACCCTCCTGGGCTCCCAGCATTCATTTTGCAATGACAAACACTGACTGGCTGACCCATATTGTGTTGTGTTACTGGCTGGAGGCGTAGGAAGAGGCCACAAGCTGCGGCGGAGAGAATGGTACATTAGCGCAACTGGCAGACTGGAACATTTATATCAGCCCTGCGCGCAGTGTACCTGTGACACGAGGCCGGACAGCATGGGGAGGACAGAGGCCAAACAAGAGAAGCTGTCCTTCGACGCACGGAAAACGCCTGGCTCGACCTCCAAAGAACGTATCGACCCGGACCCACCAGAATCACAAGATGGAGACTGGAAAGCATTGCTGGTGGGGATGCAACAGAGTCTTAGTTTCATAGACTCCAAAATGGATGCTATGAATTGTAGACTTGAGGCAGTGGTGGCCAAGATTGATCAGCATGATGAACGGCTCAAGGAGGCAGAACACAGAGTATCAGGACTGGAGGACGGGGCGGCGGCCAACAAACAGCACATGCTCCAGATGGATAAACTGCGGAAGATCATAGCGGACAAAAATGAGGAGTTAGAGGCCCGCTCTTGGAGGAATAATGTGCAGATACTGGGCCTGGCGGAGTCGACAAACACTGGGAGGATGGAAGACTTCATGGAAAGGCTGCTGGTGGAGCTATTCGGAAAAGAACCCTTCTCTGCGCACATTACCATTGAGCGAGCACATAGGTCACTGGTGGTGCGTCCGCCCCCGGGAGCCCCACCGCGCCTGGTGATAGTGCATTTTTTGAACTATCGAGATATGGGCACTGTCCTACGCTTGGCTCGTGGGAAGGGTGTAGTGCGATATGAAAAAACTGCCTTGGCCTTTTATCCTGACAGCCGTGCAGGAAGCCTGTCAAAAGTTTGTGGCTATGATGAAGAAGATGCAAGTGCAAGAAATTACGTATGCCATGCTTTACCCTGCCAGATTAAAGATCCATCATCATGGAAAGCAACATATCTTCAACTCTCCACAGCAGGCGGAAGAGTACCTCAAGCGAGATCGCAGAGCGGCATCCCAGGAGGGGGCTTGCCGCCCGCGGTCCCGATCCCAGTCGCCACTGTCAGACACGGACTGATCCTACGCCCCTGCGGAGTGCGGCACGCCGCGGAGTCAAGGCAAAGAAGCTCCTGAGAACTGTACTGAGTCGGTGATGTATAACTGATGTTTAATGTTTGTTATGACACTTTTACCGTCCGGAAACTCGCTTCCGCCCGTTAATGCAGCCCGCTTAGTTAAGTGGGTTAGCGGACGGGTGAAATAGGGAGGTTGAGTGGGCACGGCAGGAGCCCCTAGTGGTCCCCCCTAGTGGTCCCCCCTTTGAGAGCATTCCCCCTTTTCAAGTATATTGTTTAATATTAGGCACAGATGCTGATATTTGGACATAATGCCGGGAGGGGAGGGTGATTTTACCCGGCGTGTTGGGGAAGCCGGTGTGGGTGGTGATTTGGGTTGTACTAGTGATTACCCAGAAGTTAGACTTGATCTGACTGTTTTTGCAATTGGGCAGGGGGAGGGGGGACGTACTCGGCAAGTTGGAGGAGCCGTAGTAGGGGGGGGAGGGAAGGTCGGGGGTACGATTACACTGTATGTTTGATCAAGACAAGCATGACCACTGCAGAAATCAGAATGGAATAGATAGATGCCATGACTGATGACATAGGTAATAGAAATGATCTCCACATCCTTTCTTGGAACGAGATCTGAGGAAACGGAGGCAGGTGCTGGGATATCTAGATCGCCACCATGTCCACGTGGCTCTATTACAAGAAACCCACCTTCAGCACAGCAGCACACCCCAATTTGCAACACAATGGGCCTCCCATAGATGCTTTGCATCGTATTCTAGCTACTCCAGGGGGGTGGCTATACTTATTAAACGGGGAGTCAGGTTTGTGCTAGGAGGGATGAAAATGGACCCTAATGGGAGGTATTGCCTGCTTTAGCGGAAGCTGAACTCACACGATGTTGCTATTGCGAATTACTATGGCCCCAACACAGATGAAGTGCATCCCCTACTCATATTGAGAGGCAAACTTCACACGCTTGGATTCAAGTATGTTCTCTGGAGAGGGGACTTCAACACTGTGGTGGACCCCAAACACGATCGCACTCATGCCGTGGCAGCACACTACACCACTGCCCAATGCACCCTGCATGACATAATAGAATCCGATTATTTATTGGACACATGTCGTCACATGCATCCTTCACGGAAGGAAGGAACACATTATTCAGCTGTACATAACACGTGGGCAAGATAGGATTATGTACTAGTGACGGTGGGCATGACGCAGTGGGACGGCAGGGCGACACATCTGGCCCGTACGTAATCTGATCACTCCCCTTTACTGGTGACAATTCATACCCTGATAGATCAGTCCCCCTATCTTAACTGGTGGCTGAACCCTCTACATCTGATGGATGCCATGTTTAGAACAGTGATGGAACAGGATATTCAAGTTTTCTTCACTAGGAATATTGATTCAGTGGCAAGTTTAACGACGGTTTGGGAGGCGTTCAAAGTGACAGTGCAAGGCTGGTGCATTTCCAAGGGAGGGGGTATTCTGAGGGACCTCCGTCGAGAACTACACAAACTGGAAGGTGAGCTGAAAGTGCTAGAACAGGAAATAAGCGAGGGCGGTGAGACCGGAATGCTGAGAAGTAACCTGAGAGGGAAAATTACAGAATATGAGGAGGCGGCAGATAGGGAGTGTAAGTTTCGGGGGAAGCACTGTTTGGTAAGGGTGTACGGTGAGGGAGACAGACCGGTAAGGGCTTTGTCCAACGCGGTATGCCCACCCATATTTCATAACTACGTCACTGAATTGCAGGATGAGCAGGGACAAATGCACAGAAATCTCCCTGAACAAATGACTACCTTAGTAGCGTATTATACCAAGCTCTATACCTCGCAGAGAGTTCCTCCGCTAGACCTTCGGGGGTACTTTGAGGACACCGCACTGGCATGGCTAGGGGACATGCTGCGTAAATTTCTGGCTCTAGATTTGGAGGTGGATGAGAGAACAGAGTCCATTATGTCCATGTCATCAGGGAAGGCTCCGGGGTCCGATGGACTTCCCATAGACTTCTATAAAATGTATGTGATGATATTAGCACCTATATTGAAAACAGTATTCTACAAAGCGCTGGAGGAAGGTAGCTTGCCACCAACAATGAGGGAAGCTCAAATAATGTCACTATTAAAACCTGGTAAGTCCCCAGTCTACTGCGACTCGTATCGGCCTCTGTTGCTCCTCAACAATGACACAAAAATCTTGGTGAAAGTATTAGCGACGAGGCTCAATCTTCTCCTATAATGGTTGGTCTTGCAGGCTTTGTGCCGAATCGAGCCACAGCCCATAATCTCTGCACTCTCCTGGCTGTATTGTAGGATATTGATCCGAATAGCGCTGAGGTAGCGGTCTTTTTGGACGTCACCAAAGCGTTCGACTCCGTAAAATGGGATTATGTGATGGGAACACTGAGCTATATGGGTATGCCGGACTCCTTTGTAAATTGGATTCAACTGCTTTATACGCAACCGTGTGCCAGGGTTCTTCTTAATGGCTCATGCTCTGAGGCCTTTCCGGTTTCCAGAGGAACGAGGCAGGGGTGCCCGTTCTCCCCAGTGCTATTCGCCTTAGCAATAGAGCCTCTAGCGGCGAAACTGAGACAGCATCATCATCATAGGGCCCTCATATACCCATCCAGGCAGTTACTAGTGTCCCTTTACGCAGACGACATCACGCTGTACATACATAAACCACAAACCAAACTTAACCCAGTCTTATGGAAGATCACGAAGTTCGGGGCCATAGCTGGGGTTGCAAATAAATTGGAATAAATCCACAGTCTTCCCCTTGACGGACAAAACTTTGCCCCATCAACTGGATTATCCCTTAACATGGGAGACAGGGGATTTTAAATATTTGTGCATTTATGTCACTAAAGATAGAGACGCACTAATGCGGACAAATTATGGGCTGGCCATGGACAAGTTAACGGATAACATTTCCAAATGGATTAAAATTGCCCAACTCAATGGCAGGAAGGATATCTTTAATTAAGATAAATATACTGCCGACATTTTTATATTTATTCATAAATGTCCCTTAACATCCGGGTGCCTTTTTTTCAATACGCTTAAAACGCAACTGGTGCGTCTCATATGGTGGGGTAAGCAAGCACGTCTGAAGTTGGCCACGCTTATGTTGCCATATCATCTTGGAGGGTTTGACGTCCCTAATTTTGAACAGTATTATTAAAGCGCTCAAGCACACTTCCCGGTGTATTGGTTCCATCCGCCCCCGTTTATGCCCCATTTTGCGGTGGAGGATGGGCATATGGCCCCGGTCCCGCTGTCGGGATATGTGTTTACACCATCCAAAGAAGGAGAAAGGGATCCATCCACTGTTGACTGTACAGTAAAGGCGTGGAACTGGTTGGCGCGTGCTGAGGGGGTGCAACTGATGTACTCCCCTAGGGTGTCCTTACGACACTGCCCATTGCTGCCAGTTACGAATGAAAAGATATGCCAAAAATTGCTAGATAAACTGCAGTATAGGACCTGGGGAGATTTGTATATTGGGGGAGAATTTCGCACCAAGGACCAGTTTTTTGGGGAGTGCGAACACTCATTCATGGATGTGTTCCTTTACACCAGACTCAGACAGAGTGTTAGGGCTAAAACCCCGGATTTCCCAAAAGAGCCGGAGACTTTCACGTCACTTCATTTAATGTTACAAGCGGATGCTCCCACACATGTTATCTCCCTGTTATATATGGGGGTACGTAGTGCACCTCCCCCTCACCCAGTAAGGGCCAGAAGGGAGTGGGATGAGGATCTTGACAGCCCCCTTATCAATGACCAGTGGGAGGTGGCCTGCCTCCAAACCGACGCGGTCTCCAGCAACAGCAGGCTGCGCTTACTGCAGCACTATAAGTTTTTACCATACCCCGGCGAGGTTGCACAAGCTCCACCTTAGGGAAGATGACAAATGCCTGCACTGAGGTCAAAGCGGGGTGGACTTAATGCATGTGGCATGGGGGTGTCCTCGGGTGGCTACTTATTAGGAGGAGGTATTCATGGGCCTGACTCGCTTGCTTGGTACTCAGATTGAACCAACCCCCCTTAAAGATCTGTTGGGACTGACTGGCGACATAAAGACACCACACCGAAGATTCCTAGCACTGGGCGTGCTTTTGGCACAAATACAGGTGGCCTACTGGTGGGGCAGGGGCAGGGCACCTAAATTTAGGGCTTGCATCCATGATTTGTCCACCTGGCAGGAATACCTTCATGCGGAACAATTGCCAATGAAATCTCGCCCCAGGGATGTTTGGGGGCCCCTGACGACTTATCTCCTGAGTCAGCATAGGGAGGATGAGAGTGTGTAGGTAGCTGTGGGGGACTTGGAGGGGATGTGATGTGTGTATGTGATGGTGCAAGGAACGTTGATGTATAACCAGATATTGTGGGAACGGGAGGCATGTGGGTCGTTGATGGGTTGGTAAGCTTAGCGGCAGAACTTGAGCATCTGCCACTGTTCAAGAGACATTGGCTCGCTTGGCGAGAGGACTCTCGAGTTTTGAACTTTATATATGGCTGTCTTGGTCGAAATTGTCTTCTTTCGATTGGAGTTTGGGGGGTTCTGTGGGGCGGGTAGTTGGGGGGGTGGGGAGGACCTGGAAGGGGTAGAAGGGAGGGGTATACCACTGTTATTGTATATATGGCGCCAGCCTGGCCTGCCGATTGACAATATTCATTGTATTGTATAACATGCTATTATGTACAATAAAGACTTTTGGATCTTTAAAAAAAAAAATCCGCCTAAGGCACAGCTTTGTTATGCTCAAGAAACAGGTTCTTCCTGCTTTGAGCTTCTCCTCAGCAGCTAATTTATTTTAGTAGCCCCCTGTGAGAAATTAACCAGGCTTGTGGAACTCATAGACAGATGTAGCCTGCTTCTTGTCCCACTGGAGAATTCTGAGCTTCAAGATAATGATTTCGTCCGAATGTAGAAATCTTGACCAGGCAAAGGGGCTAAAAGTATCTGGCCGAGGTGAAGACTTCCCTGGGTGCAAAATTTGAAATTTTCCCACTCTGAACTTTTTCCACCAAAGCCAACAGTTTTAGCAGGACCCCATACAACAGCAATCCGACTTCAAGAGGACTTCCTCTGGGACAACCTGCAATCTTGCCCTGCTGGAGAATTTCAACTCCTATTCCAAAGACTAAGTCCAAAGGTAAAATGTAGAGGTGTGTGAATTACTAGTAATTTGCATTCATGTTATTACAGAAAATTCCCCAAATTAAATGAAATGACAAATATGTCGTTACATGCTATATTTTAGCACAAAATGCGTAATTACAGGTAGTGTCATAATGGAGTAATTTCAGAAATTTCATTTAACAAAATATGGGGAAATTCCAAAAGTATATGATTTATGCCAGTGAAATTAAAATTTCGCCCAGGACTAGTAAAACATCAAAGTGGACAAACCTGGGTGGTGTGGCCAACCTGTGCTCCATCATGGTTTACCTGAAATTGTGCCTTGGCCCTGGTGTACTTCGACCATAGACTATGATTTGCCCTTAGTGCTTTTTGGTGTTATTTTTCTTTAAATCTTCTAAATTTCATCTCTGTGAGTCCCCTTGTTAGGTTTTTGTCATTTTGGATGTTGAATTTTCCACTATTATTTATAAATTGGAGAGGGATTTTATTGCGTTGTGCTTTTGACGTTTTAACTATTTGGTACTTCTAAACACGTAACACATTTTCTGTAAATTAAGCTGGTCTGCTTTATGCCCCTTTGCCTGGACCTAGTAGGGTAATTACTTTATTACTTGTGGTGAGTTACTATTCAGCCCAAAAAATATTTCACTCTCTTACCTTTTACATGCCTGCCTCTGTGAAACCACAAGAAAGTGGGAGTGAGAGTGCTATGGGATTTTCCTAAAGATCATTTCCTGGTTTGCAGGAACTAAAGTCACCAAAAAGCTAACCGTGAGTTTACTAAATATTTTCAGTACTTCAGAAAAAGACAACATTCTGCTATAAGAGTACCAGGGAGAAATACCTGTTCCAATTAGAAGAAGATATGACTTTCCTGGCCTTAGCCATAATCATGATCTTGCTGAATATTTTTCTATATCAGCAAGCCTCTCCAATTGAATAAACAAGGGTCCCATCCAATTACACGACGCTCTACTTGGCTTCAGCCTACCAGTCTTGCCTGCGGGAAAGAAAAGCTCTATAAGTAACACAAAAGACAATCAAATGACAAAAGCTTTCCAGGCGTCAGACGTTGTTGTCACAGTCATAAGGCACCCACCATCATAAGGCACCTTCCAAAGCCTTAGGCCTCTATGCTCTTGTAAGGCACTTGTGCACTGAAGTCTTAAGACCCATTCAGCTTGGTCCTATGGCCCAACCCACCGCCCCTGTACATTAACCACACACACAAATTAGATATTGTCGGTTAATTCTCAGTGAAACTATTATGAAGCCAATTAAGCACCGTTTCACACTTTCATTCAATGTAGCAAAAATACTCTCATCTGCTTTGTACCATATATCGATCATGAGTCTTTTTATTCTCACCACATTCAGCAGTTCAGTTATCTAGGAAAAGGTATGTATTTAAAAAAAAATACAACATCACTGCATGGCGTTTCCTTCTTCCCCTGTGCCACAGTAAAAGTGAAAAAAAACAACACTCGTTCCTGAGAGCTATGATTCCACCCTGGCCGCAGGAAAAAATAAGAAAAGCAGGTTTCACTTCTCACAGTTCGTTAACATGGGAAACACATGTGGCACTGAGTGGCAGTGCTATAAAATATTTAAAACAGCACTGTCTTGCGAAGTTCTGCTATCAATCAATCAATCAATGTCATACTCTGCACAGTTTATGAAAGGAACACAAAGCAGCACTGCCACACCCAGCAGTGCCTTACATAAAGAGGAGATGCTCTCCTGATTGTGGGGATACCTTTTCCGGAAATGCCTAAATTGACATCATTGCTCTCAATCTCACACCCTACAACCATGACCTGACCTTTGAAAATGTTTGACTTCTTCAGAGCGCTCTAAACCACGTGAAGATGTGATCTCACACCCTAGCACGCTTGGCATTTTTGCTACATGGACTATATGTACACACAATCTTAGAGCAGGAAGCGGTTGCTATATCAGATGATGTTTACAAATTTGGGAATCTAAGGGAAACTTAAAATATAGGCGTTGTAAAGGGATTACCATAGCCAATTACAGCGAAAGGTGTATTGTGCCCTGTCTCTTCCTGCTCTCCTAGGTAAATGTATACTATTTATTTTTAGTCCTCCTATTTTTCCTATGTTCTTTGGAACTACTTGTGGCTTTGAAAAATTCTCAGTACGCTTTTTTAAAAGAGATTCCTGCTTCTCTGCATATGGGTCTACAAGCCCTAGGTGCTCTTCACCTACTTATTCACTCTGGAGCTATCTTCATGCGACTACTGGTTCAGGAAGGCACACTCTTCATGCTCGCTCTGCTCCTTTTTAGGATCACCCTGCGCAGCACTTGCGCTGTAGTTGAGAAATCTATTGTTTTTTATATAAACTTAAAAAGGACTCCTCTCTTTCCTGGCTTCTCGTTGGTTCCTGTGAGTGCCACTTACCTTTCTTCCATTTCTATTGGCCGTAGCATATGTTCCTGCATTTACCAATGTTTGTTCCTCGTCTGCTCCTCTTATCAGTTTGCCACCGCAAAAATACTGATAACATCTGCTTTGGTGGAACTATATTTTCATAACATTTTGCCTTTTACTATTGCAGCATATTTATAAAACAATTTATCACAAAGAGAGATTTCGGGGCAGATTTATGTTAACTGGCGCATCCCGAGGGATGCGCCAGTTTACATGCGCCACAGTGCGCCCCAGCTACGCCACCCATGGTGCGCCGCATTTATGATGCGGTGCACCATGGGGCAAAAACGGCACAGATGCGTCACGCCTCTGTGCCGTAAAAGTGACGCATTGCTGGAGTTGCGTCGCAAGCGCGACGCAGCTCCAGCAATGCTCTGGGGGGGCCTATTCTTTCAATGCTGCCTCAAGCCTTACGCCTGCTTCAAGCAGGCGCAGGGTTTTGACGCAGCATTGCCCTGAAAGTGACTGAGTGAAATTTCATAGATTTCACTCAGCCACTTTCAGGAGGCGTTCCTGCGCAGGAACGCCCCCCCTGCGCAGGAACGCCTCCTCATGGCGCAGTGCTGTACAACGTGACGCATCTCCTAGATGCGTCACGTTGTAAATAGGGCGCAGGGATGCACCACGTTTCCGCGCCGTTGCGTCACGCAACGGCGGCGTAAACGTGGCGCAAGCCCTTCATAAATCTGCCCCTAAGTGATTTGCATAGAATTACAGGATGTCACCAGCTCTCCAGTCAGAAGATGTGGCCGCTGCGCCACATCCTCTCCACTTCCTTGATATCTGTCAGGGAGCTCTTTCTCCAGGATGATGATTGCTCTTTATTCATTACATAGGTGAAACCGATGCATTACCAATGCTTGTTAAATCAAGTAACTTTTCCTTGGCTAGTTTACCTAACGGGGCAGTAGCACTTCTAGACCTCTGCAAGACTGGCTCTTTTGTGGCGAGCGTTGCTAAAAGGAGGAGCAGGCATCTACTGAGGAGTACACGTGCACAGTACTGTATCACCAAAATCACGAGCATTCACTGTACACTTTTTCGCCTCCTCGATGGCAGTCTTGGGGGTCTACGGCTCTCCAGTGCAGGCAGGAGCAGCAGGGAGGCTGCTGCTGTGGTCCGCTAGAGTTCAGGCGAGAATTGTCATTTCCTGCCCGGCTAAATAGATTCTTATCAAGAGTGAGCTGGACAGAGTATTAGGATGCTTTACAAATATTTAATAACGTTCACGGCTGTTTCCCCACAAAATAAAGGTACGACGAAAATGTATAGTTATGCATATTTCATATGGAGGAATTCCTACGTGTTGGTTTTAATGTGCCATAGCTTCCATTTGCAATGATGGTGTTTTCCTTTTTATTAGTGAGTATGTTAAAAAAAAGATATACTCTCTCCAATTTGATACCAGTTTGAATCACAGTTTACCATGCTGGGTAGTGTTACCCTATCCGGTGGTTCATGTATTTCTTCCATAGCTGTGGTGGCGTGGGACCAAAGTATTGTCGTCTGAATATCATGTCACTTAAAAATCATATCCTAAATATCGTTTCCGAAAAATGTTACGCCATTATAGTTAATATTCGAAATTCAACCATCAGTGGTACAACATTTTTCTAAACGAAATTTAAGACACAATGTTTAAGTCATACTGTATTTTATATATGATTTTCTGAAGTACCCCTAGATTTAGCTCAGTTTTGTCCTACTTCTCACCCTCTGATTTCGCAGTGAATTTGGTGGAAGCATTTACCAATAATATCGTGGATTTTGTGGGCTATACGTAGACTTTGTTTGAATGGCTGAGGATTTCCAAGCATGTGATTAGTCGTTAACCATTGCCTGTACATTACAATTTGCCCATCAATGTCAAGTCCAGTTTTTTGCCATTTAATTTATTTTGGATGTATTGAGCTCTACACCTTAATCTACTGTTTATCTTTCACTCTCGCCTCGAGTAGACGTCCGATTTAATTATGTCTTAATTTTTAGATCTCCTTTGACCTTGCGGGGCTCCTTGGCTGCCACTGGTGGGGGGTTGAGCTAAAACACTGGTTCTGCTTCAGTGCATCAAATGACATGTCCGTCGTATGTCGCCTGTAACAAGCGCTTTAAGTTCTGAATCAAACAGTGATGTTTACAGTAAAATTAAATATGGCCCACCGATTTTCTCAGCGGAGGCATAATTTATTTATGTCGTGTGATTCAGTCACCCACACAGCAGCAAGCAAACTTTCCACTCGCTGTAGTCAATTATTCCGCCTGGATCTTTGGCACGGAAGGCAGCGCTGTATCAATCTCTGCATCTGATCTATGTTTCACACTTTTTATTGGACAGGCTCAAACGGGCCGCAATGCAGCGGCGCGATGATGAATATTTAACATTATCAAAAATGAGCTGACTTTCAGACCCTGGGGGTGTTCTCTATGGAAGTCAAGACAGCAGAACAGCGTGTTATCCACACGAATTAGGAAAAGAGGTAGAGGGGTTTACTTGTACAGGATCAGCATAAACATGGTGTTGAAAAGAGTGCATGTGGTGGGCATTGCCTGTCAACTCCTAGTCTTCAGATTTCAGAAATGTCCTTACTGGGAAGAGCAGTGAAGTGGATACAACAGACTGGAATGGAAAACTTTAGAGGAATTGAAAAAACTAAAAAATAAACAGACTTGTATGACTGGGAAAACCATCTTTTTTTAATATACATGAAACAATTATCTATATGTGTATAATAAAATGTTCTCAAGAATATAGAATTTTAAAACATTCTCAGCCACATGCATCATTGTAGGAATTTGCGATTCCTAAATTGCGAAAATTAAGGAATCGCAATTTAGGATTCGCAAATTACTATGCATCAAGAGATCACAAAAGTTTTTGCGATTTCTTAATTTTCCTTATTTGCGATTCCTTATTTGTGAATCGCAAATAAAGGAATCGCTTTACATTGATTCCTATGGGCCTAGAGGCCCATAGGAATCAATGGGAAGGCATTCTCATTTTGCGAATTTGCAATTAAGGATCCGCAAAATGAGAATGCAATTTCAAGGGTGCAGGGGGGGTCCAAAGGACCCCCCCTGCATCCCTGAAATGTTACATAAGTACATTTTACTCACACACATGTCCCAAGGGCATGTGTGTGTGTAAAATGTAAGTTTAAAAAATGCATTTATTTGCATTTTTGGAACTTTTCGCAAATTACCATGACAGTGTACTTCATGGTAATTTTTCCCTTCAAAATTGCGAATTTTCAAAAAAAAGAAATCATGCATAGCATTTAAGAAATCGTAAAATTTGCGATTTCTTAAATGCTATCGCAATTTGAGAAATCGCAAAAAATGGTGATTTCTTAAATTGCGATAAATGACAAATGAATGATGCATCCCCAAAAGTGATTTTGGAATCGCAAACGGACGAATTTTGTGATTCGCACCGTTTGCGATTCCAAAATTGCTTGATGCATGTGGCCGCCTGTGTGTGAAAATCATATGGCATTCCATAGTGAGGTACAGCATGCTTATACCAGTGTCCTGGCCTCTTGTTGACTGCTATCTGAAGATGAAGGAGAAAAAGGTGTATTTGATATTTTTGAACACCTGAAAGAGACATGCCAGGCATCACTCATGAGGCTCGAGCCCGCAATACAGTTTTGCCATAATCAGAAATGATAAATATTGTGCTTACTTACTTACGCAAAGTTGGGAATATATCAGGTGCGAAAATATAGACTATTGAGAGTTTTTGGAGAATAACATTCAGATTGTGGTGCTTACCAAGCAGGTTTGCTCTTCCAGTATTTAACACAAACTCATGTTTTCCTGATACATGCCGCAACTAGGTTTACCATTTATATCAGACTTTATCGATCAACTAGAAATAAGGTCCTACAATGTGAAAGTTTGCGGTTGCAACAGATTTTGGTGAAGAACAATCTCGGGGTGTGTGCAGTTGGTAGCAGAATAAATAGCAGGGGCTGTATTACAGAAAGTGCCTCGAGGCCGCAATGGGCGTTTGCGCCCGCTTTGTGCGCCCCTGTGACACTTTGGTATTACAGAAGGGGTCGCAGACACTTCTGTGGCCCATTCTATAATACCGAAAGCACATAAAGCACCAGCGCTATCTTCAGGGGCGTCCCCTCATTTGAATAGGGGTGTGCCCCATACAAATGAGGAAATCCCTTTGCCTCTGCACCCGCACCGTATTACAGACGCGGGTACAGAGGCAACGAAGCGATCAGGGGGAACACTCACAGTGCGCTACCTAGAACGCCTACAAATCCCTCCATGACATTGGACCCAAATACCTCAATGACAAAATCTGTTTCCACGCCCGCAAGGGAAACCTTCGCTCCGCCAACCTCGCCCTGACTGAGGTCCCCAGCATACGAAGAAAGAGAACTGGCAGGAGAGCTTTCTCCTACATCACGGCAAAGACCTGGAACGAGCTCCCTGTCGACATCAGACGCTTCCCTACCTTGCACACGTTCAGGAAGGACCTCAAGACCTGGCTCTTTGACTGATCTGGATCTGCTATGTCCCCCCCCAGCGCCTTGGGACCCTCACGGGTGAGTAGTGCACTTTACCAACCCCTGATTGATTGATTGATTGATTGCCCCCTGTTAGCAGCCTTCTGGTGGGGGGAAAGGGGGTCCCATGGACCCCTCAGACATTGCCCTTACAGGCGAGTGCAGTCACTGGTTGCCACCTGCACTGTAACAACATGGAGTGGCTGTAAAGCAGTCAGTCCGATTTTCAGTGAATACTCTGCCCTGGGAGCCACGCGAGTTCATGGCTGCCCTGGGGCAGCGCATTTAGCATAAGAGAGTGCAATTCATTGTTTGCGCCACACATACTTTTTAAAAGGTGCGCCTGGAGCAAACAATGAAAATGCTCCTTGTCTGTAATGCAGCCCCAGATAGTTGTTTATCTTGAGGACATGCACAGTGATGCGTGTTGTGCGCTTTCTGATTCGTGATCCATTGAAACTGATGAGAAATGCATTGAAACTAGGCTCAATATTGCTTTCTTGCAAGTCTATCATTCTAAATCAAGTAGCAACACCTAATTTCCATTTCTGTAATCAAAGTAATACAATAATCAATTGATGAAAATAACACTATTTGTATTTATATTTCATAATAAAACAAAACACAATAACTCGCTCTGTAATGCAGCAATATTCTCTTTTCTAAACGGTTTTTGATGTTCTTCATAAAAATAATGAAAAAAATGAATACCATAACATATCAAATTTTCTGTGAATTCTATTAAGAGTGTTAGTATATTCTGACTAGTATCAGTTCGATGTTTATAGATAACTAGCTTACCCGTCGCGCGTTGCTGCGATCTCAGAATAAAGGAAATTTAAGGAAACTTGTTATGATCAATTTATATTGTGTCATTTTTATTGAAACATTCATTTTAATAAGGAAAACATTTTAAAGTCTTGTTTTAATTCTGTTTATTTATTCGAGTGCTTGTGTATACACAGTATTTTTTGTTTTTGCGTCTGGTGTGTACACGAATAAATCAGAAGGTTTTCCGACGCGTGAGCTGGCCACATACAGTTGTCCATGTGAGAAGAACGAATTCTCCAAATCTAGTCCACAGACTTGCAGCGATTGTCCTTATGCTTTATTGATGGTCATTGCAAAAGCGAGTCGCACCGGAAACTGTAAACGTTCAGTATTGGAAAGATTATGAGGGCCCTGGGGAGCCGGGGGGCAGATATTTAACCTCTTAAGTGCTTCGAACGTTCGGCGGCCGACGGCACCACTACCTCAGCAGTGCTGCCGTCGGCCATTGAACGTTCGAACCTCATAGCTGCAATGGAACGTCCAGCACTGGAGCTGGACGTTCCATAGCCGTTATGAGGTTAACACATTTTTTTTTCCAGAAACCTTCGCGGGAGTGTACTCAACAACTTAAAACATTTTTTTTTTTTTTTACCAGAAACCTTTGCAGGAGTGTACTCAACAACTTCCCAAAGTTTCATGCCGATCGGATGAATGGTGTAGTAATGCATAAAGGACAAACATACGTACTTTAATTTTTATATATATATAGAAGATGTTTGTCAACCAAACCTTATAAACCCTATTCAGACATGTAAATTTACATATGGTGATCTCCACACATGGAGATCTACACCTACATCTAGGTGCATATCTTCACATAGACTGAATTCAGCATTTTCACGTTGAGCTCTCCTCCTACAATAAGATTTACAAGCCTCCATTCTCTCGAATAAGTGGGTGAAGATCCCTTTGACAGATTTTACAGCCATAAAGTCGCCTTAGTAAATTTCTGGCTGTTTGTAGTGTTCGCTGCCACATGAATGGAGAGTTTCTATAGAAAGCAATAATTGATTTTATATAAAAAAACATTTTTTATTAAAACACATTTCCCTCACTCCTATTAATCTAGTACTCACATTTTAACTTACATCAACAAACAGTTCTAACTTACAATATATGGTATTAAAAAGTTATTATGCATATTAAGAAATTAATATGTATGTTTACATAAATAATATTTATTAATAAAATTATTCAAAATAAAGTTTCATTTCAAATGTTATTTCATATAATTTATTTTATATGTTCCCCTATGTGTTAGTGTTATAGCATGCCTGCATTGTGAACTATGGAAAAGTGTTGCTTAACAAGTGGCTGGCCATTTGTGGTGCTTGACTTATCAAAGGATGAGCAACAGTACATTTAAGTCTTAGGACTACAGAGGCAAATGTAGGTATGAAGTAATAATAATAATAATAATAAAGGAGTTTATAAAGCGCATAGTTACGCCACACCGGCGTGTCCCCGCGCTACTGTGAGAGAAACTAAAGGCAGTGCCTCAACCACGTTCAGAACAGCCCACCTAATCAACATGAGAACAGATGCGTTTTAAGAGCCTTCCTAAACTTTAATTCAGAAGTTTCCATCCGGAGGCTCCGAGGGAGCTTGTTCCAGCTCTGAGCCCCAGGAGCCGAAAAGACCTACCTCCCATTCTGGCCTTCTTCACCTTCAGCACTAGCAGCAGGCCAGTCCCACTCGATCTCAAGGACCTTATGGGCACATAGCGGGTAACAACATCCCTCAGATAAGAAGGACCTGTGTCCTGAATGATACGATGGCATATGCACAACGCCTTAAACATCACTCTCTTCCTTACTGGTAGCCAGTGCAGGGTGTCTAATGCTCTTTTAGAGGCCGCCCTCCTATGTGAACGGGAATTGTCTTACTCTTTTGAGGGTGTGTTTTTGTTTTTGCAATTCCCCTCAAAACCTCTCATGCCTAATCTCCACCCATTTTATAATAATTAATAGCCCTTTTCACATCTTTGCCACATCCCTCCCGCATTTACTACTAAATGTGTGGGGATCTCCACCACATGGGCAGAGATCTATGTACAGAAAAGAAATGTGAAGTGAAGGAGGAAATCACTAGCAAATGTTTGTGTACTGCAGTTTGGAGTATGTGAAGTAGTACTTGTGAATAGGGACCTTTATTGTTTGCAAATAGTCTACATATACAAGAAGGATATGGTTTAATGTGTCGTATGGCACTTCATAGTAGCACAATATACATAAATGGTAAAGTATCGTAGCCCTTGCTCCTTCCATGGCAAGCAAAGTAAAAACAGTATAATCAGAACCTGAAATTACTCACTCTACATTTTGGCCAAAAAGTCTCCTATACAAATTTTAGAGTTCATTTAACATTTCTGTATCTTACAGATAAATACCATTGCATTCTGTTCCAATATTTCAGAAATATAGACAGAAACAGACAACTTAGGCCAATTTATATCCTATCTTCTTACATTTGCCATGTAGATGGACACACACGCACACAAGCACACACACACATTAACAGAACACAGGGATAAGTTATTTTTAAATACAGATTTTAAGGAGGAAAACATATCTACCATAAAGGTACTTCAGTTGACTTTGAGAGCACACTAATGTGTATTTGACACAAATGCAACCTAATACAAATTTGAAAGTCTAGGTTATTTAAGTGTACGGTACCAGGGTACTAAAGGCAAGGTGGTACTGGACTAATGTGCAACATTAGATGAAGTTGGTTTTAAAACGAATCAATTCGCCCCAAATATCATATTGGTCGTACTGTGGACTGGATTTTGACTATACATATGACCATTGGCTAAATCCTTAATGAGAATATAGAATGGTTTGATAATCATTTGTTAATGTTCTAGTTAGAGGTCACTCTATCTAGGTGTATATCAGAATGTGGATTAATCATTTTGGAAGGGTATACCTCCCAGTTTAATAAACACACTCTAATTTGGTTACAACAAAGTTCTAAGTGAATCTCTGCTCAATCTTGTTAGCAATTTTAGAAGCAGCATATTATTTTCCAGACAAATGCATGTCAAGTTCAACTAGTCCCAAGCAACATTACAGTTAAGAACACAACACAATGATATCCCCCAAAAATTCAGAAAGATCAAGTTACAAATCTATAGGCATACATAGACAAAAATGATAAAACTCAGATACATCTAAAAGTAGATACACTTTTTTAAACTGATATGGGAAAGGCACCTATTGAAAGTCATTGTTGTGGTAGACCCAGACCTTCAGTTGCAATAACAGAATGCCCGGCATGCACTTGTGCTGAGGAAAGCGACCTACATGTGGTCTTGTTTTGTCCAACTTACAAGGCCGCAAGGAAATATTGGCTCCTACCACTCATCAGAAACTTTGGTTGTAGGGAGTACCTCCCGATGTACAGAATTTTAAAAACTGACGTCTCGGGGCCAACGGTGTTTGCATTAGCTAAATTTCTTACAAATGTTTGGCATACTCGCACCCGTATTCTAAAGTCGCAGTTCTTCACCTAATTTTAAGATTAAGAATTTTAAATGTATGGTCTTTTATCTGTTTTCACTCTAGTAGTATTTATTTCTTAGGGTGGAATGATTTTACACTGTACAATATGTGTTTGCTGTCTATTTTCGATGGTTTTATATTGTTCCATATGTGTTTTTTTTTTGCATATCTTTGATGGCCAAATCGGCCGAAATAAAGATTGAAACTTGATTGCCTACAATGGAACATGGGTCAAGTAATCCTAGATAGTCATATGATCAATGTTTTACCATTCCATTTTGTTATTTTCGCCATTCTTAAAATCCTCTTGCAGAGCAAGGCATGATACTAAAGCTAGGGACATTCCCTCAAAGTGTGGCATATCGTCATCAAGTTCGCCTTGAGGCTTCAGTTTCGGGTAAAAATGCTGCAAATTGGGAAAATCAAAGCGGTTACTTTGCCACCTCACCACGGTCCCAAGTTCTACCTTTTGACTCAACCCTTTTTCTGGTTCCCAGAGGCAACAAAACAAGCCCAATGACCAGTTGTGGGCTCTGTGGAGGCACAGACAATTTTTCGGCAAGGATTTCTGTGCCCCACAACTGGATTTATTTACCCGTGGCTCGCCTCGCCTATAGGACCCGGAAGTGGATTTATCTTGACTCATCCAGTTGTGTCCACACTCTATATAAAGAGACCACTACTTTTTTGGGGATTATGACATAAATGATGCACTTATATTCGCATGGCAATAGGAACTCGGTTGATATGAAGCTCTGAGATAGTATATGGGGTTCGTCATTGGTTTGGCGATCTTATTATACCATCATGAAACACCTAGATTTCTAGCTTGCCCTGAAGAAGTCCAATGTTTAGGACGAAGCACGTTGGCTGTTTTTCTGCTGTATACACCGTTTTTTTCATGAACATGTCTGAATAAGAGAATAACTTTGAACATACGTTGGATATATCTGAATAACTGTTGTATGCTGCACCTTCTAATTGTTTTGAAATTGTGTAGTCTAATTGGGACCGCACCTTGGCAATGGGTGCCTATCAAGTGTGCACAATGCCAGATACATGGCATTTATTTTCTTCCATTTGATATATTTGGGGATATCTGGAAGCTGCGTTTTTTCCCCAGGGTTCCACGGTCATGCTCAAAGTATTACTATATCATATGCATAGTCCTAACCCAATACAAGCCAGTGACAAGGTCGTTTTAGGTAATTTGCCTTGTATGTAGCAAATTACTTTCCCCTTCTCATTCAGAGAACACATATTGGTGGAAACCACAAGTTAAGTCAAGGCCGTAAATCTTTCATATTGTCAGGGAGATCCATGCATCTCAAGATTAATTAAGGAAGAATCTAAATAGTACATCTTAAACAGCTCCCTCAGATTGGAAAGGTGATTCCATCATCCCTAAAAATAAGATCTGCTTGATGTCGCTCTTAAAGAACTCCTTCTGACATCCCCTGTTGCTCAAAATAAGAGAGACGGCATCTAATATTCAACTGCAATATCACATAGACGTGAACAGTCTTTTGTGAAATAAAGAAGATGGGATTTGCTGTCATCTTGGCATTGAATTGACACTATAAGAAGTCCACAATGCAATTTTAATTTTGTGGCCATTAGCTATACCGCATTTCATTTTTACTTCAACAAGATTATGGTGAACATATTTCTTTACCTTCATTTTGACATATGGCCCCCATGCTATGCCTCTGCTAATCCTGAAGAACTATGGATCTTGAATACTCCCAGCACTACAGAGTTAACACTCGAAGCCAATCAGGGAAGTATCCAGGTCTAGAACAGAACCTGATTCACCAGTTTCGAAAAACAGATGCCCTTCCTCTTTAGTAGCAATATAGTTTAACATTTTAGGAAATGCGGAACACCATTCATATATATATTATCGAGCTATAAGGCTGCAAGGTAAATATTAAATACAATCACAGTTATCGAATCCAAGGCAGTGTATTTGTTTCTTTTTTCTAAGAGTGTCTACTTCAGGAGTAATGTATGTAACAAGCATTTTTTCATGAGGAGTAAACCCTTAATTTAGCCCCTTGTAAATTGCCTTTTTGGGTGGCAAGGTTTATTCAGAAAAAATCTCAATTCTGATATGTTGGATATTGTGTACTAAAATACTTCAGTCGATATTTTATTGTACTAGAGCGCAACACACTTTTTGCAGAAATGCACTCTAAGACTACTGATATTCAACAATAATAGGAAACGGTCTTGATTTTGCATGCACTTGGGTGCAAATTAAAGCTATGCTCTCTTGCAAATCACCTTCAAGCCACACCCGTCTTACTGAATCCCACGAAGAGGATCCAGACAGGTTGAAAATCAATATTTAATTCGATAAATATTTAATGTTCTCAGGGTTATTAAATCATTAGATTTGACCATGATCCCAGTCCCCTTCTTCCGTTATAAATAGATTTAAACCATCCTAGATTTGTCTGTCTTAGTAAAGGTGAAACAAATGTGCCATGAATGTGGAGATCTGTTAATGCAAACGAAACACTAGAAGTATCTGAACATCCGGTTGTCACCACCATAGACACACGACCAGATAGACTTCCTGCACAACAGTGCCAATCAGTATTCTGAAGAATTATCTTGTTTTGTGTTCTTGACGAATTGAAGGGCATAGTCAAGGCTTCCAATATGCACTGTGACTCTTAACACCGGGACACTACCTGCTGCAGTTGAGAAGTACTATACTAAGATCACTCCACTTTTAAACGTGTTGAAGTTTGCTTTAAAATGAAAGTCGGTTTTTTATTCTAAAAATGAAACCATTTGAAAGAAAAAAAGTAAATAGAAAAAATAGATTTTAGAATTTATCTCCAGTGGCGGTATTAGCAAAAGTGTCCCAGGAGAGCAACAAGCATATGGGCCCTTTTTGTGCCCAAGGAGCACTTTGGTATTACAGAAGCAGCCTCAGAAACATTTGTAGGTCCTTTTGTATGACAGATCCTACTAGCACAAATGCAGTGCCTGCACAATCCCAAGAAAACATTCACTCATTTCCATGTGGGCATGGCTCATACAAATAAGGAAAATCCATTTATATAGATGTGGGTGCAGAGATAAAGTGGATGCACTGACTGTGTTTGACAAAGAGATGAGACGCAAACAGTCCCTCTAAGACGCTCCTTGGAAGAAGATAAAGGTGGTCCTTTGGAACCTCCAGAGATGCCCCTGAAGGTGACTGTCACTTCAATTGGCTTTAGTGCCTCTCTACCCTCTTTTCAATAGCAGTCTGGGTTGCTGCCTGTACTCTGCAAAGCAGACCGGAAGCTTCAAACAACCAGTCTGCCTTTCACAAATGCACTGCCCCTCGACCTGGCAGGAGTTGGTGGCTATGCTGGCAGGAATGTATTAATTGTAATTGGTTGCACTGTCCTGGTCTGCACCAGGTGCACCCAGATAGAGGTGTGCCATGGTGCATAACCAGTGCACCCTATCTGAGATATGGGCACAAGAACTCATAATGACATGATCCACATCTGGAGCTATAGCACTAATATTGAACATGTAATCAAAACCAACATCAACAAGAGGACTGTCTTAGAAGGAAAGAATACAACTTTCTTACACCATTGTTTTCCACTGTAGCTCATCCTCCCCAGTCCACTAAAATGCAGGTGACACGGCCAATTTTGTGCATGTTAGAAATAGGTGTCTCTAGTTGGCAATGGCTTGCACTTTTGTCCAAATAGGGACACTTGCTTCTAGTCACGGAAAGGGGGATACACTCCTAAAATAACGCCTGCTCACCCCCTTGGTAGCTTGGCACGAGCAGACAGGCTTATCTCAGAGGCAGTGTGTAAAGCATTTGTGAACACATACAGTACTACAGTGAAACACTACAAATGGACACCACAATATTATAGAAAAATAAATAATCTTTACTAGACTTAACACAAGACCAAACAACAAAAATCCACAATACACCATCAAAAATATGACTTTAAAATGGTACAAATCGCTTAGTTCAATGTAGATGGTAAATGTGACACTTTACTCTCAAAGTACCTTGCATGTGTGACGCAAAACAAACAAAAGGGTTGCAGGGAAGGTGATGCGTCGGTTCCTTGCTTCGGGGGGGTTGATGCGTCGGTTCCTTACTGCAGCACAGGGGAGGTGATGCATCGGTTCCTTACCGGTAGGAGGTGATGCGTTGGTTTCTTACTGAGTTCTGGTAACGATGTGACAAGATGACGCCTCAATGCGATGCAACGACCTGGTGCAATGCAACAAAATGGCGTCTTTGCTGCGATGTAACAACTTGGATGCGATGCATGCACACCTGACAGCAGTGCCGCAAAATCAATGAACTTTGGAGCTGCAACAGGTCCTGCGATATGCTTCTCCGGTGATGCGATGGCAACCTCTCCGGCAGCGCCACACTTCTCCAATGATGCAAAACGCTTCATCTGCGATGTGACGGCGAACAGCTGCAGCAGCGGCACGCTTCTTCGGCAATCCAACGGCAACTGCTGCGGCAGCCGACAAGCATCTCCTTGTTGCATTGAGCTTCCAGCTGCCAGCGACATGCAGTCTTTAAGAGGGCTCAAACAACAGCAGGCACCTCACTGCAGGTAGAATTCCCAGCAAAGGAGCTAGTGGTGAAGTCCTTGTGTCTCTGAGACTTCAGAACAGGAGGTAGGCTTAACTTCAAGCCCTTGGAGATCTTCCTCAAGATGGTGAAAGTACACACAAAGTTCCTTTTCTCCTTTCTTTGGCAATAAGTAATCCCTGAAGGCCAACCCCAAGCAGCAACCAGCACAGGGACAGTCTCCTCCTTCAGCTTCCTTGGTTTCTCTCCTCAGCAAAGGTTCATCTTGATTCCCAGAAGTGATCTAAAGTTCTGGGGTCTGTGCCCCAATATTTATACTCCTAAATCCTTTGTTCTCTGAAGGCAGAGAGTGCCTGTACCTAGTCAAAACCAGTTCTGTCCTCCTGGGTGAAGGTTCCGGGCAGGAGGTGGTGACAGCATTGTTTGAGAGCAGACCTGGTCCAGGTAGCTGAAAGTAAATCTCACCCCCTTTTCTCTATTCTATGAGGGATCAGGGCAGTGAAATGAAATCTCAACCCCCTACTCTCTATTCAATGCAGGTCCTATTGAGCCCAACCCTGAACCATCAGACTGCTGGAGCCAAGGCCCTCTCCAGCCCCCTGTCACTCACAAACCAGATATGGAATACGCAAACCCAGCAGACACATACTGGATGGTTAGGCAAGAAAATACCTATTTTCTGAAAGTGGTATTTTCAAACACTGTATGTAAAAATCACCTTCACTAAAAGATGTACTTTAGCATTCTGAGTTCAGGCATACTAAACTCGAATTTCCACCTTGTTCCATGGGTCAGTTACGATTATAAGATGTTATAATCAAACTGTCCGTTCTGGCCTATGGGAACAGGTAGCCTTGCAATAGTGAAAAACGAAATTGGCTGTAATTGACTACTAGAACATGCAACACACATCGGGGCATGTCCTACCTTTTACATACAATGCACCCTGCCAATGGAGGTACCTTGGGCCTACCTTAGGGGTGACTAACATGTAGAAAGGGGAAGGTTTAGGGACTGGCAAGAGTGTGCACTTGCCAAGTCGACATGGCAGTCCCAGACTGCAACCAGTCTCTGCAATTCAGGCCTGAGCCATATTTTACAAGCTGCTTCTGTGTGTGGATCAACCAGTGCTGCAAGCCCACCACCAGCATTTGATTTACAGGCCCTGGGCACAAAGGGTGCACTGTACGAGGATCTGACAAGTAAATCAAAATAGCCAATCTTGGAGTCACTAATCCATTACAACAATTTACAATAGGGAGCACTTGCCCTTTGGCACTGAATAGCAGTGGCAAAGTGCCCAAAGCATCTAGACCCGCAGACACATGGCAAAAACACAGGAGGCAAGAGCAAAAAATGGAAGGGAGACCCACACCAATCGTGCCAAGTCTAACAGTGCATATTAGGGAAAAATAGATATTATATAATCAGGTGCAATGTTAGTTTAAGTGCCCACGTGTACGGAACTGGGTTTTTGGTTGACTGGGGTGTGAGCCCTGGTCAAGCAGCAACCACAGTCCCTGTAAGGGTGAGGCACAAGACAACCCTAAATTAACATGTGCTAAACTCTCTGACAGCTTTGCACAAAACAGTGAAAACACACCACAAAGGGAGCCTACAACAAATTAAAAGAAATAGAGTCAGTTTTATTAAATAAAACAAGACCAAAAGAACAAAAAAACTGTTAGTAGAACTGGAGATACTGAATTTTAAAGTTTGCAGTGAAAATAGTGTCCTAAAGTCCAAGGCTCATTGGGGCTATCTGGACGCACCGGACCGTGACAAAGTCCAGCATTGTAAACGTGGCAAGCAGCTGGCAATGAGTCAGTTCTGAGGAGTTGCAGAGCTGTGATGCAGAGTCTGTCGTCAAGGTTATCCTTGACAAGAGATGGGAGGACCTGTGCTGTGGATGTGCTACGCCACTGGGGCGATGCATCAGTTGCAAAAAGTGCAGTGTGCTATGTGGGTCTTTGCGATGGGCCCAATCCACTTATCAGTGGTGATGCGTCGGTTCTATGGGGGGATGTGCCGCTCAGCCCAGGAAATTAATTGGTTCTGATCGGGAATGGGTTGTTCAGTAGAGAAGATGCATCGGTTCAGCTGGCAAGCACCTTCGGCCTACTTCCAAGGGTCCAGGACTTGGGTGGCACCACTTAGAGGGGCAGACTCACAGATGGCAGAGTCAAAGTGCAGATGAAAGATGGTAGGAAACCTGTAATGTCCCTGAAGCTTTGAATCAGGAGGCCAGCCAGCTAGCCCCTGGAGTCACTCTTAGTTCTGGGTTCAAGATCCAGTCCTTCTTACCCAGGCAAGAAAACAATAGGCAGCAGGTTAGCACAGCAAAGCAGGAGTACCGAAGAGTACAGTACAGCAGAATGACAGACCTTCTGCGGCACAGTAGTCCTTCTTTCTGGCAGAGTAGCCACAGGTCCAAAATTGTACTGAAGTGGTGGTGTCGGAGGTCCTTTTTTTATACAGAGTTTTGGCTTTAAAGTGCGCAAAACCTTCAAGATGCATACCTTTGAAGTGCACAGATACCCTGCCTTCCCTGCCCTGGCTTCAGACTACCTACAGGGGGTATGCAACCCTTTCTGTGGGGACAGGACACAGCCTATTCAGGGCTAGTTGAGACACAAGGCCCAAAAACAACTACACCCAGACATGTGACAAGAATGGCTAAGGCAACAAAATTTACAAAGGAAGGGAGGTACCCTACTAATTACAATAGGGACTGGGTAAGATCGTCTGAAACATCGAAAATGTCCCAGGGGCTATGCACAATTTTGTGGGCACAGTTTAGCAAAAAACGGTAATCAGACAAAATATCGAAATTTTTATATCGATATGACATAATATCGAAGATTTAATATCGTAGGTTAAATATATCGAAAAAAAGAAATATCGAATACAAAAATATCGTAATTAGTATGTGTATCATTATATCAAAAGTAAATATATCGGAAGACAAAATATCAACAATAAAAATATCGTATGATAGTAAAAAAAAAGTAATGTATGCAAATTTTTTAGTCTAATAATTAACAGTTATATTGAAAAAAAATTAAAAAATAAAACAAATAATATAATTAATAAAAATACATATATATTTTTAGGAGTGGGTTATTGGGTTTATAGGGGATAAGGGTGGGGAGTGTTTTAAAAATATATCTTAATTTTTATTTTATTTTTTAAATGGAAAAAAAAGAAAAATAATAACAGATTAGACAAAAAATATATTAAAAATTAGAATGTACAAATTTAAAAATATCATTAAAAATCTTTTTATATAAATATAGTAATATATTTATTAAAAATACATATATAATTTTAGGAGCAGGTTATTGGGTTTATAGGGGATAAGGGTGGGGAGTGTTTTAAAATAGAAAAAAAAATATTGTATAAATAATTAATTTAAATATAAATTTAAAAATATTGAAATTATTTGAAAAAAATTATACAATTTCGAAAATTAAAATTTAAAATTAAATTTTAAGATTTTTAAACATTTTAAAATAATTCTGGAGTTTTGACAAAATATATATAAACATCTATCATATTATTAACATTAAATATAAAAGTTCATATATTTAAAAGGTAATATTTATTTAATAAAAATTATTTTATTTAAAATTTCAAATAAAAACATATTAATTAATGATTTTATTAGTAGTTGGTAATTAAAATGTAGGGGAATAGGTTAGTGAGTAATTGTAAAAATAAATATTAATAATTAATACAAAATTATACAAAAGTATATTAAATTTAAAAAAAGTTTTTACATTTAAAAAAAAAAAGAAATTTACAAATTATTATTATTTTTTTAAATATTGTACAATAATCTTGTCTATATCTGGGATAATTGTAGAGATGTTTTTACTAAATTATAGTTTGTTTACAAATATTTTGTCCAGCACCTACTAATATTTTATGTAGACTGGAGTTGGAATAGATAATTATATTTAATTAGTGTCCAGCACCTACTTCAATTTTATGAAGACTGGAGTTGGAATAGATAATTATATTTAATTGGTGTCCAGCACCTACTTCAATTTAATGTAGACTGGAGTGGGAATAGTAAATTATATTTAATTAGTGTCTAGCACCTACTTCAATTTTATGTAGACTGGAGTGGGAATAGTAAACTATATTTAATTAGTGTCCAGCACCTACTTCAATTTTATGTAGACTGGAGTGGGAATAGTAAATTATATTTAATTAGTGTCCAGCACCTACTTCAATTTTATGTAGACTGGAGTTGGAATAGATAATCATATTTAATTAGTTTCCAGCACCTATTTCAATTTTATGTATACTGGAGTGGGAATAGTAATTTAAATTTAATTAGTGTCCAGCACCTACTTTAATTTTATGTAGACTGGAGTGGGAATAGCAATTTATATTTAATTAGTGTCCAGCACCTACTTCAATTTTATGTAGACTAGAGTGGGAATAGTAAATTATATTTAAATTAGTGTCCAGCACTTACTTCAATTTTATGTACACTGGAGTTGGAATAGATAATTATATTTAATTAGTGTCCAGCACCTACTTAAATTTTATGTAGATTGGAGTGGGAATAGTAAATTATATTTAATTAGTGTGCAGCACCTACTTCAATTTTATGTAGACTGGAGTGGGAATAGTAATTTATATTTCATTAGTGTCCAGCACCTTCTTCAATTTTATGTAGACTGGAGTTGAAATAGATAATTATATTTAATGAGTGTCCAGCACCTACTTCAATTTTATGTAGACTGGAGTGGGAATAGTAAATTATATTTAATTAGTGTACATCATCTACTTGAATTTTATTCAATTTTATGTAGACTGGAGTGGGAATAGTAAATTATATTTAATTAGTGTACAGCATCTACTTGAATTTTATGTAGACTGGAGTGGGAATAGTAAATTAGATTTAATTAGTGTCCACCACTTACTTCAATTTTATGTAGACTGGAGTTGGAATAGATCATTATATTTAATTATTGCCCAGCACCTACTTCAATTTTATGTAAACTGGAGTGGGAATAGTACTTTATATTTAATTAGTGTCCAGCACCTACTTCAATTTTATGTAGAGTGGAGTGGGAATAGTAAATTATATCTAATTAGGGTCCAGCAAGTATTCGATATATATGTGCATTATTGTGGGAAGATTTGTTTACTTATGTATATAAATCAATATATATAAATGTTGTGTATGGAAATAATATATTTTTAAGATAATAACAGTAAAAACACTGAAAATTATTATCATTTTTTCAACAACATAAATTTATTAGGTATTGTATATTTTGCAGAGATAATATTTTCCTAATTATATTATTTACTTTTATGAAACATGTATATTTGTAAAAAAAATCGTTTTACAAAAGCAAGTTTTTTTTAATAAGAAGAAGACAATATGATATGCTTATATGTAATATTACTTATTTATACTGTTACATATGTTGTTAGTAAATACAATTTAAAAATTAATATTAATATTTAAAATATTAATATTAATTTCTTAAACAATAGATTTTTATACAATTTTTTTAGATATAGGTATATTTTTTTACAAACAGTAATAGGATATCACAACATTGTGTAACATTTTATAACATTTCTAATAATTTTTAAATAAATATTATTTAATTCATAATATTTATTTGTACAGTTTTAATACATATTTCACAATCATTTAATAAAAGGAAAAAAAACATTTAATAAAATATAGTAGGGTTTTTGTGATTATTTTAGGTGAATTTACACAGATTTAATAATATGTTTCTTAGATTGGACTATTTTGTTACTTTTGGGTTCGTTATTTTGTAACCGGGTTAGGTCGTTTTGTGTCATTTGGATGAAGAGCAGCTCGCGGTTGGGGGAGACTTCTCGTCGCTTAAGGTAAGGCTTGTTTTATATGTTTTGTTGTGTTTTAATGTACTTTTGAGAGTAGTCTGCTGCTATTTACTGTTGTTAGATGTAAGTGAGTTGTATTTAAGTTTTTGAGATCGTTTATTTACATGTGGTAGCTACTCGTAGTTTTACCTTGTTTTAGGCTTGTTTTGAGAGTTACTATATTCATGTTTTCATTATATGTAGTAGGAATATAATGTTAATACTAATGTTAGTAGTTGTTTTTTTTTTTTATGTGGGTGGGAATGTATGTTTTATATGTTTCTGTTCTAGGTGTTCGCCATATCGGAAGTAGCGTTTTTTTTTTAAGGAAGTGTTTGTTAGTTTTATTAACTAATGGATTTCAAACACTTCTTTAAAGTTTTTGGTTTTCCTGGAGCGTTTCTTCTATTTTTTACACTTTTTGGGGATTTTTATGGTTCTTCGCAGGATCTTCATTGGATGGATTGTCGAATTTTGGTACAGTTGTATTTTTGCAATTTTTTTTGGGTTAACTTTTCACTAACTGGATTATTTTGGTGGAGATGGATTTTACTGGAATAGCAAAATAATTGGTAAGTTATTTTTATTTTATGTTTTGTGGGTGGGTAATGTAAATATTATTATTGCTCTGTTTTATAGTTCTTATCTTTAACCCCTTCCATGCTGATGACGGAACGGTTCCGTCATCAGCGTCGGTTGAGCTGTGCTGATGACGGAACTGTTCCGTCATGACTCCGCCCGCGCAAGGCGGAGTCAGCACAGGCGGGGAATACGCCTGCAAGCAAGGGGTTAAGTAATGTGTGCATATATATGTAATTAATTATTATATATATTTCATACATTAACCGCATCGCTGCGGCGCGAATTCCCCGCCAATGCTGACTCCGCCTTGCGTGGGCGAAGTCATGTTGGAACGGTTCCGTCATCCGCACAGCTCACCCGACGTGCATGACGGAACCGTTCCGTCAACAGCATCGAAGGGGTTAAAGAGTTTTAAAAATAAAGATTTAAATGTTATTCTGAATGTTTAGGTTTCATTTTTAGGGACTGTTTTGGTGTTTAGATTTATTCAGAGTAGTGTTTTGGCAATTATGTTTAAGTATTCAATGCCTTTTGTACTAGGATATAACTTTACTTGTTCTTCTAGGTATTTATGCATTTGCTTGTTTTGTTTTGATGTTTTAGGGACTAGTTCAGTTATGGATTGCTCCATTCGGAATTCCTGGTAGCTTTGTTCTTTTTGTAGGCATTTTATAAAATGTTCTAAACTTGGTTTTGTTCTGCCAGTCGATTGTATAAAGGCATTGTGCCAACCTTCTACTGCGTTGTAAGTTTTTGATTCACCATTTAAGGTGCTTCTGTAAACGTTCCACCAGGGTATTAGGAATTTAGGGTTTCTTCTGTGGCCAGATCTATGGAGTCTGCCAACCCAGGTGTCTTCAAAGTAGTCCAAAAATGGACTCAATTTTGCTTCATTTTGTTTATAAAAGGTGCTGTCTATTAGAATGTTGTAGTGTTCTGCTACGTCTGTTTCCAGAACATAAGCCAGTGCTATGAGTTTTTTAATTTGATATGCAAAAGATGAGTTAGTTGCATATTCTACACTTAAGGTTGTTTTTTGTAGATGTCTCCATAGACACCGGTTTAAATGGTAGTAGCAGCCTTGAATGCAGGTATGTGGGTGGATTTTTAGGATGGTTGAAAGCATTGCTTGCTCAAAATCTAGGATTATTTTTTCAGAAGAATAGTCATTTGTTTTTTGTTTGATTATATTGATTAATTCCATATGTGGAATTAGTTTTATTTGGTAGTAGTGCATACAGTAGTGGTATGTTGCAGTTTTGGTATAGGCCATGTACAGTATATATTTGGAAAAAAGGTTTGGGACAGATGTTAAAAGTCCCATCCATCATCCAATATTGGCTTTGCTGAAGTTTTAATAGGTTCATATTTGTTCCAAAAATTATAAGTCTTTTATCATCGTTTTCATTGTCGTAAATGATAAATGGTTGTTTGTTTAACGTTATGATTTGGTTGGCATTTAAACTTATATCACTATATGTTCTTGGAGGTGGTGTGGTAGTAGTAGTAGCTCTTTTTGTTATTGCTATAGTTCTTTTTTGTGAAAGAATATTTGGCATCTGTGTTGTGCCAGTTTTAGGAATTTTTGGAATTTCTTCTTTTATTATGACGTTGGTTTGTTTTTGGGAACCTGTGCTTGCCTCTTTTATATTTTCTAATGCTGTTCTAACTTCTATTTCTGTTACGTTTGGTGGGTGGTTGTGTTCCCTAGTATAAAGTACAGTTGCTTCTCTAGTTGTTGCCCTTCCATAACACTTGTTGGAATAATATTTGCAACATTTCCAATTTACTTTCATTCCAAATTGTTTCACTTGGGTATAAGTGTAACCCATGTAGCAGAGTAATAGTTTTCCTTTCTGGCTGGTTACAAATTCTGCTCCTTCAGTCATTTTGTTGTTTGTAAATCTAGAAGAGATATATTTAATAGTTATTTAAGAGGAACTGTTAGTTTTTAAACTTAATTAAGTGAACAATTGTCTTGTATATACTTAATTATTTTTGAAATCTGTGAAATATTTTGATTTGCTTAATTCTTTAGTTGTGGACTGTGTTTTCTGATGTTGTTTGATCTGTTAGGAAAAATAAATATCATTGTTATTACTTGTTTTTGTGTATAGTTTAAGTTGCAGTGCCAATTTTTGCTATAAAACTGGCTACTAATAAGTGTAGGATTTTAATAAAAATTGTGATGATACTTACTTTCTTAGTTTTAGGTAGAATTTTGGAGTAGAGTTGTCTGTTCTTTTTAGTAGAGTATTCTGTAGTGTTATCTGAAAATAAAAAGTACATATGTGTTAGAATTGTCACCATGTGTGTAGGTTTTTAACATTTTACCAGTTACTTTAGTGCTTGAATATACTTACTTAGTGAGTTGTATCTTTGGTATTCGGATTTTGGATTTCTGTATTTTGTCAGTAGAGTTTTCTGTAGTGTTAGCTGAAAAACAAAAGTAGATAATTGTTATTAATTAGAACAAGTGCAATTTTTTGACATTTTTAGTGTTTGGATATACTTACTTTGATAGTTTTATTTAAGATATTGGAGTATTGTTGCCTGTTCTTTTTTAGTGTAGTCTTGTGTAGTGGGATCTGGATAAATACATTAGATATGTGTTAGAAATGTTAATGTGTGTTTTTATTTAGAACATTTTCCCAGTTATTTTAGTGTTAGAATATACTACTTAGTTTGTAGTATGTTTTGTTTTCGGAATTTTCTTCACTGGTTTTTGTCTGTAGACTTTTCTGTAGTGGTAGTAGAGAAAAAAAGTAGGTATGTATAATTGATTACAACATGTGCTCATTTGTTGGGATTGTTCCAGTTAATTTAGTGTAAAACTATACTTACTTTGTTAGTAGTATCTTAGTTTTAGAGTTGTGTAGTCTTGTATTTGTTAGTAGAGTTTTCTGTAGCGTTAGGAGAGAAATAAAAAAGGATAGGATATACTCATTAGAACTTGTATTTTATTTCAAAGCTTTAAACATTTACTTAATAGAGAGATTATATTTACATTTTTAGTAGTTTCTGTGTTTTCAGAAATCAGTTGTTTGTTATTTATTAGTAGAGTATTCTGTAGTTGTTTGGGAAAAGGAAAAGTGGATATTTAGTAAGGAATTAACATTTTAGCAGTAATTTAAATTTAGTTTATTAGAGTTACTTACTTGAAATCTATTATTGTATCCTGTTAATATAAATGTTCTTGTCGGTGTACTGCAATTCATCCAGAGATGTATCTTCTTTCGTTTGTTTTAGCAAGTGGTTTGTGTTTAGTGGGTAATTGTTTATATAGAGGATTGTAATGAGCAATTACTTTGCTATTGGTTATATTACTAATTCTGTGTGTTGATTGGTTAGTTTGTATTTTTGAATTTCTGTTGTGAGTTTCATGTTGTTAAATAAGGTAAATGCAATTTATTTATATTTATAAAAAAGGGAAATAATTTTATATAAATGTTTTGGTTATATAATAGACAATAATTATTTGTTTTAGAGTTTTAAAAATAATATATAAATGTATATTTAAATAAGAAGTGTGTATTTTACTGCCAATAACATTATATTTAGTTTAAAAAATGTGTATATATATATATAAATAAATTCCCGATATATTTGATTACATGATATTATTGTTGACGATATTAGTGAGTTCGATATTTTAGTTCTTGTGTATGTATTTTACTGTGATCGATATTTATTACCATCAATATCTATGTAGTTGATATTATTGATATCGGTGTTTATGTATGTCGATATTGTGTATCCGATATATTTGTATCCGATATATTTGTATGTTTATAGTTAAGTATAGGATGTCGATATTAGTGTTTTCGATATATTTGTGCCGATATTTGTGTATCACGATATTGTGTCTTTCTAATATGTCAGACATTCGCAAAAAACATATACATAAGCAGTAAAATTATATACCATCAGGGAAATAACCTAAAACTTCATCGTGTCAGCCAACGCTTGAATAATACACGTAAGCCCAAAAAATTGATATATCAAAAAAGAAGCATTAAGTATAATCACAGAATTCGATCATTAAGACCCCCGGGGGTCAGAGTACCAAGCATTTTAATCCAATATGATTCTCTCTGCAGTAATTTTTTGTTTATATCAGGGGTCTTAAAAATTACTAAAAAAAAAAAAATGCTTCTTTTTCACGAATCACTCTGTTTCCTCTTGCCTGTATCTATTTCTATTTTTATTATTATTTTTATTTTTCATTTTTTCTGCAGTTAGTCTGGTGTAGTTTATTTACACACTAAGTTTCATTAAGGTAACAGTCATGACATTTTCGCTCTGTGAATGCGGAGCTCTTTGAGGACGCACAGTTTCACATATCGGTAAAGCTTTATTGGTACATTTTAAGGATGAGTATCTAAACACTCTGAACATTGAGCACTGTTTTCGGATCCTAGTTGCTAAAGTTTTTTTGTATTGACAATTCATGTATCACGTCGGTTTTTGCAGCGGTAGCTATTTGTTCTTGGCTTAGCGCGGTTAAAGTTATTTCTTGTATTGACATCTGACGTAGCTTGGCAGTGTCAGTTAAAGCCCTACTGATTGGTTGATATTTTGGGTGATTCTCCAATAGAATGAGCCGTTAGCATAGTTATACCAGGAAACGTTACGTTTCAACATTCGCGTGTGATTCTAGAGGGCAGAGGAAGACCGAGCGGTTGTGGTTATGTGCAGCGCACTTTAGAACAAGGTAAGAGCCGAAGCAGCGGGGTGAAATCTTACATTCTTTTTCGTTTCCGCATGTAGACTATTAGTGACTAGGGTGTTCTTTGTGTGACAGGAATTTGAAGACGGAGTGCCTTTGAGCGGCATTGGATTTACGGGTTGCACAGACTTTACAGACTAGCAGGTATGCACTCGCGTTCAATCGTTCAGTGCTGTATAGTGATAGGTATTGATCAACACTGGTTACTTTAACATTCACATTGTTTTTATAGGAGACGGTTGAGTTTATAGCAGTCTCATGATAGCCAGAGGGAGTGACCTTTGTGTTTTTGTGTGAGTGGTCTTCATTTTTGAATTTATTCTCTTCACACTATTCACATCTTGGGTGCCAATTTTAGGTGGAGGAGTTATAAAAAAAAGCTAATTGAAGCATGTTATCATTGAATTTGTACAACCTATTTATGCGCCTGTACATTATATTTTATTTATTTTTCAGTGTTGCCCCTGACGAAGGGACCCCACAATGGTCCCGAAATGCATTGGGCGAATAACAACATATAAAAAGAGTTCAATGGTTTCTTCATTGTAAAATTTGTATTGTATTGCTTTGATAATGGACTCTTTATGAAATCATGTTTATGCAATTATAACACAATGTTTCTGAGGTGATTCATTGAGTGTTAACATGAATAAACTGCATGAATAGAAAGTATAAAAAGTGTTTGATCGATAGATATCATTTAAGTTGTGCGCAGCTAGGTCTGAGTCAACAGTGTGTTGACCAGCCACATTTTCATGTTCAAATTTAGGGTATTTGGGTATACTCTATTAGTTGCAGCACACAGATCAATAGGATTGGTTAAAACTCATTAAATTTATTTCAAAAATAGATGTGCTCAGAACACAACAGTTTTAACTTTCTCAAAGTGACATTTTAAGAATTGTAATTTAAAATCCAACTTCCACATAATTTAGGATTGTAAATTAGGATTCCAGAGACATCATACTTGAGTCATTTACTTCTTCCCATTTTGAAATTACACATATAGAAGTTCATAAGGTAATCCCAGTATTATCCTTTTGGAGATATAGGCCATGCAGTAGTGAAAAACACATTTGTGAATTTTTCACTACCAGGACATGAAAAACTTAGGGGTCCATTAGGATGGCGGGCGGAATAAGTCTGCCCGCCACCCTAACGGAGATCGGGACCGCCCGCCTAAAGGGCGGGGGGCCCGATATTGGCATTAGGATGCGCCCGCCACAGTGGCGGGCACATCCTTCATTTTTAGCATTGTGGCGGGCGGTGCACTCTGCACCGCCCGCCACAATGCTAAAAATGCATTTTTGCATTTGCATATACAAAGCGGCAGGCACCGCAGGTACCCCCCCGTGTGCCACCCCCCTATGGCCGTCACTCTGGGGGCCCAGATGGGCCCCCCAGAGTGAACACCGCATGCTCATTGAATAATGCCCATTGTAATATTGCGGGCGGTGTCTGACAGACACCGCCTGCATGTTACTCATTTTCTGCCCCAGCCGCAAGGCGACCAGGGCGGAAAAGTGGCGGACAGTGTTTGCCCCCGCTGCGGTCCCCCCGCCATTGTAATGTGGCGGGGGGAAAAGGGTGGTGGGCGGTCATTTCTGTCGGGCGGATCGCCACCGCCACCATGGCGGTGGCGATCCGCCCGACATCATAATGGAGCCCTTAATGTTCCTGCTTTTTAGACTAAATAGCACCCTGCCCTGTGGGCTGTCCAGGGCCTAACCTAGGGGTGACTTATATGTATTACAAAAGGAAGGTTTGGACATGGCAAAAGGTTTATTTTGCTAGGTCGAAATGACACAGGTTCTGCAAATTCAGGCCCGAGACATGTTTAAGGGGCTTATTAAATGGGTAGTATAATCATTGCTGTATACCCACTAGTAGCATTTAATTTACAGGCCCTGGGCACTTACAGTACCACTTTACTAGGGGTTTATAAGTAAATTAAATATGTCAATTGGGTAAGAGTCCATATTACATTGTTTAGAGGAGAGAATACATGCACTTTAGAACAGGTTACCATTGGTAAAGTGCTTAAAGTCCCCAGGCCAGCAAAAACGAGGTCAGAAAAAATGGCAAAGGGAGGCCAAAACTTGGGGGGAACACCACTCTAAGGGCCTTATTATGAGTGTGGCAGTGCGGGGCAGGACTGCCCTGCTCCCACAAAGCAAACCCATGTAAAAACCTCTCAGCAGATTAGGAGTTTTCTCCTGTCTAGCGGGCAGTTCTTTGGCGTTCTCAGGGTGGTGCCTATGAAACAAGCATTGCAATGGGAATGTCAAAGGCAGAACCTGCACAGCATTGACTACTGCAGTCCATGCCTTGCAGGTTCTGGTGTTCATGCAACAGGAGGGCACATACTGTGCCCCCCATTTGCATCCACATGGCGTCAGGCACCATAGGCCCACCTTTGTTTACTTACACCACACTTTTCATGGCAATCGCACCTCAATGAAAGTGTAGCAATAAAGTTTCTCGTACTATTTTTCGGAGGGGCTGCAGCGGCCCCGCTAAGCATATTGTGCCATCACTACTGCTGCTTAGCTTACAGGGATCTCTGATCCCTGGTAGTTGTGGTGTTCCCAGGGCGGCCCAATGGCCTGGTCATAATGGTGCGGTTAGAAGACCGCCACCACTGGGTCCCCGTGAGTCTTGAGGTCCATGGACTGCCAGAATCATAATAAAGCCCTAAGACTGACAGGTCTAACATATGCCAATTGCGGATGAAGTGATATTACATTAGGTAATTGAGGATGTGTTAATATTACTAAGTTTTAAGGAGAGAGCACAAGCACGCACTGGTAGCAGAGTCCTACGGTCAACAAAAACGAATACAGCAAAAATAGAAGGAGTGAAGGGAAAAGGTTTGGGAATGACCCTTCAGAAAAAAGCCAAGTCCAACACCACAGAACTATATCAATTCACCTGAATTTTTACAATATTGGACGAGTGCAGATTTATAACTTTTTAATTATCACTGCAAACGGAAATCTATGTAATTTGCAACTTTTCAGGCATTTCAAAAGCTTAGCTAATTCCATTTAACAAAAAAAAGCTTAGATAATTCAATTTATAAAAGCGAAAGGATACACTTGTACTTTCACATGACAAAAAAGAGAAATTGTAAATACACTTGCTTGTATTTTTCTTTATTACTCACACTGGTAAAAATATATTACACTTTGGAGAAACTGTCTGGGTGCGTCTCTTCCCCTCGTGGAAAGAGATTTGCTTTCATCCTTCTCAGGAGTACAACTGTGACAGTTTCCAGAGCAGTGAGGGCGCCTAAATGAATTGAGAATCTCCACAAAAGTATACGTTTGTTGGTGTTCACAAACTTTCAGGACATTTCAGCCCTGAAAAGTAGGCTCTACTCCCACAGGACAAACTTACTAAAGTAATCTTAATGTGAATAAATTTCCTTAAGAGTGCAAAAACGATTTTTGTGACTAGCAATGCAGCCCATATGTAAGTCAAACTTCACACACAAATTGGTTTGTGATTTGGGATGCAGAGTGATTTTCAGACAGCCATTTCTTGTAAGTGCTGGCTCCTGTCACGTCCACAGATAAGTGGCCTACATCCGCATAAGTAACCTGGTTTCATGAAATTGAATGAAGCATTAAGAATCAAGTATTCCAAATTATTAAGTTACCTTCATGACTGTCCATTTCACACAGACAACACACCGCATCTTAACTAACTTTAGTTGTTATAATGAATTTATTTGTTCTTGTGCTTTTCTCGCTGCACTTACCAACTTGGATAACTGTAATATCTTGACGTGCTTTTGCTGTTTCAAGAGCTCTCAATAATATAGGGTTTGTGTTATGTCTGTAGTGTTTTTACCATTAGTTATATTAAAATCTGTGGTTTCTAGTCATAGTTCTCAGAAATGTTCTTTTCTGGGCCTTTCTATTTGAGGAGTATTATTTACATTCTACTCACCTTTCCTTCAGAGACCAAAGCCTAGAGTTACTAACATGTCACACAATGCAGCACAGCAAGTAAGGTTTCTGGGCTGCTATGCACCAAAAGGAGAGAGCAATAATTCACCATAGTTTCAAATAAACAGTGCAGCTCTGCTCTCTCACTGCCAGGCACATTTTGGGCTGCCTAGCGCAAATTCAAGCACCCTTGCCGCCTTAGAGAAAATGTGACTGCATTAAGGTCATACAATTGTTATGCAGGGAGCGGCACCTTCATGCATAAACACTACCCTTGATGGTTTTGTACTCTTTGTATGCAGAGGGAATGCAGAGAGGAAATAACGAGGAGAAATTAAGCTATTGCTCCTCGCCATGCCACCATCAGGCAATTGTACCATTTTGGTGCAAATCCATGCATACAACTCTTTGTAAATTTGGGTGTGCATCAAAATCCATGGGTGGATGCATGGGAATGCCGATCCACCCATGGAATGCCTACATAAGGATAAGGAAAGGTTTTGGGAGAGACAAGTACCGACCCACAAAGCAGCAAGGCCATTGCTATTCACAACCTGTACTGCTATAGGTACTACAGCCAAAAAGAGTGCAAAACATTTGTAAATGTACTGCAGCTCAGACCTTAAGTGAATCCACTACCACATGTGGACAACCACTGAAACTGCAAAACACACAGAAATATTAGAAGCAAGGATTTCAAATAAAAACCAACAAGAAATAATGCTGAAACAATGTAACTTACTTGACTTATAAAAATATATGTATAATTGTAATTTAATGTTAAAAAGTATACATGATTATAAAATAAGTAAACATAAGTAATATTTCATTTTAAACTAATATACTTTTTAACATTTGATTTTTTTAACTTTTAATGTTTTTGTAAAACATTTAACCTAATTAAAATACATTTTGTACTTAACATTTAGAAGTTTTATCACAGATTACAGAAACATGAGCATTTCAATGTAGGGAGATTTTATTTCACGAAATTGTTAAATAAATATTATCCAGTAATTAAATATATTTAAATCAATAATATTTTAATATACATCTGAGATAATGATTCTGCAGCTTTTTTATCTGTTCTTGTTTTAAAAATATATATAATAAATTATTTCACATTAATATTTTGCATCAAAATATTGTTGCTAAAGTATCTTAAATTTTAATAAACCTTTTTTATCTTTCTCTATTGGGAGATATCTGCCCCGGTGGTGGAGACTTCTGCTTACGTGCTAAAAGTTGCTACAATTAATTTTACACTTGTAAATTTGGCTCCAATTCCTGGTTTTAGGAGAAGGGACATGTAAGCCAACCATTTGGAGTAACTTTACACTCAGAAATAGTGAATAGCCAAAAGTAGTAAAGTTGCTACAGAGTTTAAGAGTAGATTTGCATGTGAGTAAATCTACATGTGTAATGGTTCTAGAAAGTGGATGTGGTTCTCAATAGAAATGCTAGAAAGTACAGGCAAGAAGGAAGACAAACATGTGTAATTGTTCTAGAAAGTGGATAAGGTTCTCAATAGAAATACTAGTAAGTACAGGCAAGAAGGAAGACAAACATTTAGGAATCGAAATTTGCCTAGCTTATGTAACGGTAAGTTTCAATTCTATTAAGGACACGGAGGCGAGGATTATGCTATATCTTCCTTCGCTTTATTAACGTACAAACTCCACAGCAGCTTAGGAAAATATGTAAACAGTGAACAGAAAATGCTTTAAGTCCAAAAGCATTTGAAGGAACGTTTTAACAGTCCAAAAAACCACAACTCCCGAGAGTCTCTCTTGTATTGCTAGTCCATAGTCCTTCCATTATGTCCATCACCGCCATAAAACCGGCCCTCTCTTCCTCTTCCTCCTCTTTCTTCGCGCAGATCACGCATTCCCCTCATTGATCCTGCTTAGCACCCTCGTTGCCTGTCGAAAAAAGGGACAGCGTAAGCGAGGTGGTATGGGAATGCAATAATCAGGCAAAGGAGTACTCAACGACTAGCACAGTACAGGAAACCACATAAAGGAAATTGCTTTACTTACTGCCATACGGGTGGGTAGAGAAACCACTGTGTAGCCTGGGTGGGATAATCCTCGCCTCCGTGTCCTTAATAGAATTGAAACTTACCGTTACATAAGCTAGGCAAATTTCGATTCTATGTCAGGACCGGAGGCTTCAGATTATGCTAGTTCAAAGCTGTTTCCACTGACTGGCATCCCTGAGGTGTCAGGAGTGCCAATCCACTACTTGATTGGCCTGGCCCGGCAGGTACTCCGCCGTCACCGCAATGTGGCGCGACAGGCAGTAGTCCCAGAAGTCCTTCGCCAAATCCGCCAGAGCGCGGGAACGAGGACCCCCTAGATGATTCACATAACGAACCGCTGAAACATTGTCCATTCTCAGTAGGACACAGGCCCTGACCGAATCCTTGGTCCAACAACGGACTGCGAAGGAGCCCGCCAGGAGCTCCAAACAGTTGATATGTAACCGTTGTTCGTCTGAAGACCAGGCGCCGCCGGTGGAGAAATCCCCGCACCGGGCGCCCCAGCCCGACCTGCTGGCATCGGACTCTATGACTAGGTCCGGGGCCGACCCGAAGATCGCCCGACCATTCCACGCTTCCATGTGAGCTAGCCACCAAGACATTTCCTCTTTCACCTCCTCCGTGAGCGGAACCCACTGATCGTAACTCATTCCTCTCCGGAGGTGTTGCGCCTTGAGGCGTTGAAGCGCCCTGTAATGCAGGGGCCCCGGAAAGATCGCTTGGATGGAGGACGACAGAAGCCCGACCACCTTGGCGACATGCCGCAAAGACGTGCGATCCTTGGTGATCATCTGCCGAAGCAGGTGCCGGATCTTCGCGATCTTCCGGGCCGTAAGACTTAGAACCGCCTCCACCGAATCTACCACGAAACCTAGGAAGGTAATTTTCTGAGTGGGAACCAAAACCGACTTCGAGCCGTTGATAACGAACCCCAGCCTCTGAAGAAGCTGTACGGTTTGTTGCAGCTGTCCAGCCAAGATCACTGGACACTGTCCCATAAGGAGGATGTCGTCCAAGTATACCAACATCCGCACCCCTTGACCCCTGAGGAACTCCACCACCGGATGGAGCACCTTCGTGAAGCACCAGGGGGCCGATAAAAGGCCGAACGGCAGCGCCGTGAACTCGAACACCCTGCCGTTCCACACAAACTGAAGGAAACGACGGTGCGGCGGATGGATAGGAACGACCAAATAGGCGTCTTTGAGATCCAGCCTCACCATCCAGTCCCGAGGGAGGAGTACGTCTCGAAGGAGGTGGATACCCTCCATCTTGAAGTGTCGGTAGACCAACCACCCGTTGAATTCCTTGAGATTGATCACAGGCCTCTTTCCCCCATCTGTCTTGTCTACTAGGAAGACATTGCTGAGAAAACCGTTGGGGCGGCGCGTTGATAGACGAATGGCCCCTTTGCAAAGCAGTTCCGAGACCTCTTCGTCTATCAAACGCGCGTCGGACTCTGAAAACACAATCGGACGTGGGGGCACTGCTTGAGTGGGTTGGTCGTAGAACTCTATGTGGAACCCACGTATGGTTTGCAAAACCCAAGCGTCGGCAGTGAGCAACTCCCACTCCCCGTAAAAGGCCGCCTGCCTCCCTCCTATCGGAACTTGATCTAAACAAAGTACACTCACCGGAGGTATTACCTTGTCCGGAATTCTTCCTGAATCCTCTGCCGCCGAAGCGTTGCCCTCTGGTGGGGTAGAAGTTATTAAAGTTTGCGGAGGTCTGGTACTGGCCTCTGCCGGAGCCTTGTCCTTTATTATTGGTCTGCTGACCACGGCCGGTCGCGCGGCCCCTACCGCGACCGGCCCCTCCAGAGAAACGCTGGTGAAACACGCGCTTGATGCTGGACTGGGCCTTGTCCAGCGATGTAAAAGTGGACACAAACTTGCCCAGCTCTCTGATGAAGGGCTCGCCGAAGAGGCCTCCCTGGGCCACCGCGCCCGCCTCTGACGAGGCCAAGTCCCCCAGCTTAGAGTCCAATTTAATCAACAAGGAGCGCCTGCGTTCGGTGGACAGGGCGCAATTGGCATTGCCCAGGAACACAATGACCCGTTGTGCCCAATTCGAAAGCACCTCCGGGGAAATGACCGTGCCATTCGCTCTCGCCTCCTCCGCCATGTCGAGGATCTTCGTGGCAGGCCCAACGGCATCCAGCAATTTATCCTGACAGGAACGCCAGGACCGATCAATACCCTTCCGGGGATCCTTTATAAATTTTTCCAAGAAGGTGGCCATCTTCGGATCCAACTCGGGGGTCATAGCCACCTTCCCTTCCAAAGTTGGTCGAGGACATTCCCCCCGCAGACAACCTCTGGCCTCCTTCTCCAACGGCTTGCGCAGCTGACCAGCTACGAACTTCGCCACCGTCTCACCCGGTGTCCAAGCTGCAAAACGCGGGTGAACAATCTCGTCCGGGTCCAACATCCCTGATGCATCCCGCGGAATTTCATTGGCCGAGCTCGATGGGCGCCAAGAGCGTACCGACTCCCCGTCGTCATCAGTGTCAGGTGAGTCGTACACTGGGGAAGCGGGGGCCGTTGACACGTCCCCCGTAGCATCAGGGTCCGCTAGGGGAGCAGGGGGCGCAGCCGTTGCTTTCGCCAAAAAGGCGTCACGGAGATGCTCAAAGGCGCGCCTGTCCACTCCCTGTGACTCCGAGGACGGGTCTTCTCTGCAGGGCTTCTTCGGCGCAGGTGGCAACCCGCTCGACGTCCCCGGGGGGTCCGCAGCCGCCCCCAAATGCGCGGACGCTAACTTCGCGCACTCCTCCACAATAGGCCCCACCACCTCCGTCACGCAGCGGTAAATGGAGTTATCCACCGCCTGGTAGAACTCATCGTCCTGCAGGTAGGGGCATGGCTCTTCTTCATATTCCCCTTCCATAATGGAAACACAGCAACCCTACAGGCACCCAGGAGGGCGTTAATCGAGAGAACACTCGAGTATGGGCAGACAAACCGACTGCAATCACTTTGTGGGCCAACAGGTGTGGCAGGTAGGGCTGCACCGACCCCCCAGCGCACGGACTCTCCTCACCGGGACCGAGTCTTGCTACCCCTCAAGCACGCCAAGCCACACACAATAATGAGGTGCACAAAAAAGGCGCCCGAAGGCGTTTCACGCGGTCTACGCCGCAATACAGACCCCAGCGGGGCGTCAGAACAAGGGTTACAGACCCGGGAGACCAGGTGTCAGAGGGGTAAGCGAGGGCAGGCTCCGGCGCAGGCAGACTCCTCAGCACGGCCCCCGTAACTGAGGAGACGCGCCGAAGAGCCGGCGAGACGCGTGGGCGCCCCCTGGCGGCTTTATCAGTCACAGCACACAAATGGGATGAAAAAGTCGCGTAGGAACGTTAGGACGCTCCCGCGACCGGGGACTCTGTTATGGAAAAACAAACCACTTAACGAGCCCCCCAATAATCGTATACACAATATACCAGTAAACATCACAGAAAAGAAAACATGAAAAGCACTTATCTGGCTGCGGGAGCAGCGAAGAAAGAGGAGGAAGAGGAAGAGAGGGCCGGTTTTATGGCGGTGATGGACATAATGGAAGGACTATGGACTAGCAATACAAGAGAGACTCTCGGAGTTGTGGTTTTTTGGACTGTTAAAACGTTCCTTCAAATGCTTTTGGACTTAAAGCATTTTCTGTTCACTGTTTACATATTTTCCTAAGCTGCTGTGGAGTTTGTACGTTAATAAAGCGAAGGAAGATATAGCATAATCTGAAGCCTCCGGTCCTGACATAGAATTAGAAGACAAGATTAAGAAAAGGTCTTCAATAGTTGGAGCTAAATCCTCTCTAATAGAAACCAAAAACCATTTAGAGGAATTTGTTGTTAAGACATTGCCAATTGTAAGTTTGAGAATATCTATCTGTATGTAAATGTTGAACTTTAGAATAGACCGGATATCCCACAAGTTCTATAACAATGCAAAAGATGGAGTAGTGAACATTTTATTAGGTTTTCAGAAGCTTCATCGCTCTCAGGTTCAGGTTTGGATAAAGGTCCATTCACGGGAGGTTTCAAAGAGAACACTGGAGGTATTGCAAGTTCCACTTGTTTAGGAAGAGGTCAGCAGAGAGTGAGAGACAGAGGCAGATGGTGGCAAAATCAAGGTTCCAGAGAGGTACATATGAGGAATAAGAACGACAAATTGTAGCTGCGGATTATCCAATTCCTTAACTATCTAGCATACTACTGACAAGCACAGAAGGGCCTTTTAGCTAAAGGCCTGTCATTAGTCAATACAGGAAACAAAGATTTTGTACAATTAAACAAATAAATAGTTCAGTTACTGTGAAAAATTATTTTGAGAAATTCTTTTGCAGACCATGAGATGGAGAACCAAACAGAGAATACTCAGTTTAGAAAAACCTCGACTTGTTGGCTTCCTCTTAGTAGTTATAACAGTAGAAATATTTATCTATGAACACACAGTTCTCAGAGAAATATACAAAGTAAAAAGACATTTGTATAACATGGCTTGTCTTAGGTTGAGTTGAAGCAAAGAATATTTTGAAGGTCAACAACCAAGTAGTGGACAAATGAGCAACTGTAGTGATGTAAAATACATTTTGTTTCAGGTTCCATTTTATGATACTTAATATGAGCTTGGAAAATGTCCAGGGGCTTGATGACCTGTCCTGAGTTTAGAGTAACCGTAAGGCCCTGAGAAATAAAGGAAATCATAAGATTATGAGTATACGTGTCAAACATACAGCTAAATGTCTGATGAATGATTGGATAGTTTTGGGAAATCCCGAATGCCAGGTATGCCCAATTGGTTGTCCTAATAAGACAAGATGTATCAAGAGGTATAAAAACACTTGATAATAATTGTGCTCTTAGTCAGTCCCACAAAGAGTTTGTTTACAGAATATAGCATTTTATTAAGTATGACTTTGTACCTTATTGCACATTTGCTATATATTTTTTTATAGGTTCCTACACTGTTCTACACTGATTCAAGAGAAATACGAATACAAAAAGGAAGCATCGAGACAATTGATCAACACACTTCACTACAGGAGGGTGACTTAAACACCAACAAAAAAGCTCAAAGTTAAAAAAAAATTAAATGCAAGAAGTTATAGAATGAGTGTCACCAAGGACATGGATGCATTGTATATGAATATTCCCCAGGATATAGCTCTCAAAATAATTGTTATACATTAGGGTTGAAGATAAAAAGTCACTTGTGTTGCCTACTGAATTCATTCTACAATTGGCCAAGATCTGCCCATTCTAGAACTATTTCAACTTTGATCATGAGTTTCTTTACCCAATAAAAGGAACATCAATTGGATGGATGTGGCTTCACTCCAGAAATCGCTATTCTCTTCATGGCAGAATAAGAGGAGAAATGGAAATACAATAACAACTGATTCAAACAGCATATGGTATGTATTCTTTGATGCATGATAATAATGACACTGACTGTAAAAAGGAAAGCAAACAATACTGCTTCAAATTTTTGATCAGTAACCTAATATCCTACTGTAGAGTAAGCATGGGCGGAAAATCCGTTTCGCTCGCGGATTTTGCGGATTTTCGGTAAATTCGCAATCCGCGAGATCCGCGAATCTCCCGCAAAATCCGCAAATCCGCGAGCAGCGGATTTTATGGCTTGCTCGCACTGTTCGCGTGAGTTCGCGGCTTGCCAGTACAACTTCGCACCCCGCGAGTAAGTGCTAAATTGCAGAAATACGATCTTAGCAAAACTGAAACTACTTACCAGGTTCAAAAGTTCAGGCTCATCATTAGTAGCCATTTCCTGTAGTGCTTCCTGAGGGGCCCCTCCAGAGTTCAGTTGCCAGTTGCAACTATTATGTGACCCTGCTCTGAACCTCAGAATAGTTACACATATGCCACAAAGGTCCTGAATTACAGTTAAGGGAGACAAGCAGGAGCCAGGCTGCAAGTTAAAATCCATTAATCAGCCCCTAATTCATTATTGTCAGTTGGGGCAGGGCAGGTGTTGTAACTAATTTTGCAACAATGAAAGCACTTAGCAAGTGCAAAAGATCACTAATCAGGAAGCACTAAGGAAGCAGGTGCCAGCTAAAAAAATATTCTGTGACACATTAATCAGCCCCAAATTAATTCAGGTCACTTGAGGCAGGGAAGGTGTGCTTTGCTTTGCCGAAAATAATGTACACTGGACAACCAGAGGGTGTGGTGATGAAACAGAGGGTGGCATGGGTGGGCCAGAGGGTGGCATGAGTAGTCAGAGAGTGGCAGTGGTGACAGAGAGTGGCAGTGATGAAGAAGAGTGTCCCAAACAGGCTGGACACGTAGAAACAACAAGTTCGCAAAACTTGCGACCCGACAGGTAAGTTCGCAAATTGCGAAATTGTAAAAACCCTCGCGAACTGGCAGAAACACGCGTGAACACAAAAAAAAAATCCGCAAATTCGCGGGAATTCGCGGATTTTGCGGATTGCGAGTTCGCAAATCCGCAAAATTCGCGAACGCGAGATTCGCAAAATTCGCCCATGCTTACTGTAGAGCAATTTTAATGTAAAGTAACAAGTCCGACAACATCCCAGTTTGCATTGCTTGATTTTTTAATCAATTACAACTGTACCAACTGCCTGAAACTCAACACATTAAAAACTGAAGTTCTGATCTTTGGGAACAACACCTCACCATGTCATGACTCATGGTGGCTTTCCGAACCTCACCCATACCAACGGACCATACCTTCAACTTTGGCATCATCCTGGACACCAAACTCACCAAGAAAATGAAGATCAACGCCGTATCCTGCACCTACATCCTCACTCTTCACATGCTCTTCTGTTGCACGTTTTATACTTTCTCAGTAAAACTGTGGGTTTATTGGACAACATAAATGACAAAAAGGTGCAAGACGGAGTTCACGCACACTATCAGGATATGTTGGTCTGAGTTCTGGCTTGCTCACAGTGCACCATCTGTACCCATAACCCAGCAAGGTGACAGATGGCACGTACAACCTCAGAACATGACAACCTTAACTCCCCAAGGAAATCGTAGATACAGCTCGAAAGCCCTTTTGTTTTGTAGCTTATGCATGTTCAAAGGGAAACACAGGAACTACTCAAATTGGCAATTCAAATATTTATTGAAGCAATAAGATTCTTGTGTAAATTAAGTGCGCTGCAATTTTCAATAGAAGTAAACAAAACAGAATAATCAGCATCACCAGAATGGTAAAGAAAATGAACAGTTCAACTATTGTGCTGATACATAGAATATATGCTCGCATGCGAATTAAGGGGCCGATTAAGATTGCGGTGAATCCGCATCCTCCGGGCCGGCGGAAGCCACCACCAGCCCAGAGGATGCGGATTCACTGCTGCGGTGATTTACAAGACCCCCCGCCAGATTAGGATGGCATAGGGGTCGTGAAGACTGTCCGCAGCTTTTCCGCCGCGGTTCCGTGGCGGAAAAGCTCTAATATGGTGGCGGTATCTGTCAGACACCGCCAGCCATGTTAGGATTAGCGGTGTGACATGCCTTTCTGTGGCGGCAATGCCGCCACGAAAAGGCATACAGTCTTTTCTTTGGGGGCCCGTTGCGGGCCCCCAGTGTGAAGGTGGGGTGGGGGTGCACATGGGGGGTACCTAAGGTACCCCTCTGCATTTGCTTGCACATAGTGGCAGGCACCGCGCGGTGCCTGCCGCTCTGTGCATGCAAATACACTGCATGCAGTTTTAACATTGCGGCGGGTGTTGCTTCAAGAAGCACCCGCCGCAATGTTAAAAATACAGGATGTGACAGCCAGGGTGGCGGTCACATCCTAATTCACTCGGAGGGACCGCCGCTGCCACTGTGGACAGTCCCTCCACCTCTGGGTCCGTCCGCCATCATAATGACCCCCATAGTTATAGTTCTTCTCCTACCTAGTGCTTCCTGTCCTAAAGTGCCTAGGGTGGGTGACTCTGCTAAAATCCCTGCAGGTGATCTAACTGCCCAGTTACCTGTGGGTATCTTTCATCTGGGAGCCAGTCTTGGTGTAGAGATGGTCACCATCCTTCTCTGGAGGTAATCAGTATGCAGCTGGGCTGGAACTCCGGCATGGGGCGACCTCCGACAGTGTCAGCAAAATGCTCTCTACCAAACAAAGGAGTGATGTTGTATATGTAATATACTTCACGAATGTTGAAATGCTGTAGCCCCAGTCAGGCTGTAATTATAGATTGTATCCTGACAAAACAGTTGCCGAGCGAACAATAACAAACAACAACATTTTTCTCTATGAACTTTATCTTTCATACTGTTGTTTAGTTCCAAGTACCTACCCAGGACCTGCGTGTTTTGGATGACCTAAATTGAGGGATTGGTGTCAGACAGACTCTGGACACCCCCACAGGATGTGTCAGCTGTCAGAACAGCTAGCTCTATAGTGCCACTACCACCCCCTGTGCTCCACAGCTGTGTATGTGGGTTCTGACAACAACTGAACATGACAACCCTGATTCCTCGAGTATTGTGGAAAACAATTTGGAATCTTTTGCTAAGTCACTCGTGCTTACTTTTCTCAGAATACACATAGAATGACAATTGGAACAGTTTCAATAATTATTTATTGGTCAAGCGTCAATCTCATGTAAAACATATTTGCTGCGACAATCAAAAGACAGGAGCAGACAAAGGTAATTGCTAGCATCAATATTGTAAACAGTAGATACATTTCTACCATAGTGCTACAAAGATAAATATAGTATATGAACACAAGGGAAACCGAAAGATCGGAAGGGACCAAGGGTACTTGAGTAATTCTAGAGTTAATGGCCCCTTAACAAAAAATAGAAAATACAGTTGTCCTGGATATACAAATCAGTTCCATAAACAGATTCAGTGATCAGAGTTTTCAATTTTATTTCCACAATTTGATCAAAAATTTTAATTACCCCAGCCAGAATAATTTCAAAAACCAAAGATCAAGAGAGCAAACAAACTATGAACTGAAACAAACAATGAGCAAAAAAACAATAATGCACACAAAACCAGTTGTTACAAACTGCCACTAAAAGACATACACAGGCAAGCAAACAGTGTCCAACATTATTATAACACCTTTAGGTCACTTCTTATTAAAAGCAAATCACTACTGCACCCAAAACAAAAATACTACAAAGCATAGTGTACCGGGTCAGAGTGCATGTTGACGATGTTTTGATCCCTTAATATGGGATAATCATCAGGACTGAGAATCAGATGCCGGGCATGGTATCAATTGATATATTACGTGAAGCACCTGATTTTTCAACAATCTGTAATTATACAAACAAGAGGCTTTTTCAACACAATTAGTGCCTGTTCATGAGTAGCATACGAAGATGAAGCACCTAAAATAAACAAGGAAAGAAAAAGAAAGGAATGGGAATGAGAATTAGGAGAATGAAGTAATAATTTTTATTTTTAAGATATGTATATTAGGGCCATTTGACCCAAATACAGGGCATTTTAAGTGAAAGGAACCCATACAATGACAACATATTAATGTGGAAGAGATATATAGATAATATCTACATGATTTGGTAGGGTGATGAGAACACCTTAACCACATTTATACCTTTTTCATCAAGTTGTGGTAATAAGATTGAAAACTCTGATGATTGAATCTGTTTATGGAACTAATGTTTGTATCCAGGCAAACTGAATTACAAAGATAAATATAAGCGGATTATATAAAAAATTAGCAATGGCATGCTCCTACAATGCGCAGCTTACCTAAATGTACCTAGCCTGCATTTGTAGGTGAAGCATGTATGTGTGCATATGTGAATGTTGAAGTGTAGCCAAGAATCCGCCTGGGAAGTACTAACCTCTCACCTGATGGGTTAGAACAAAGGATTTCGTCTCTGCCTCGAGGATAACACCCCGCAATGGATGTCAGGTCGCTATCTGATAAAGGATCAGCGTGCAGAACCTCAGTCCAGCCTGGAAGGAATTCTCCTCTGATTTGTCAGGGGGAGTGAGGGTCTTTTATACTAAAGTGGTCACTCCAGTTTTTTTTTAGAATTTATATGTTTTGAAAACATTCGCTAATCCTTTTCTAAACAAAAAATGCTCATGCACAGCTGGCAGTTGGCCATGGATGAAAAAAGGTAGTGAGCTTAAAGTGGTAAGCCTTATACAGAATAAACCTGCCATGCCTGGAGACATGTTTATGTGCGTCAGGTTCAGGGATTATGATATGGTACCAAGAGCCTGATGTCCAAGAGACAGAAGTAAGCTACTAGGAAAAAGTCACCTGTGTAAAACCGTTATTGTCATGCGGATGGGACAAAATGGATGTGATCAGTATGTACATGGTGGGACCAGCCTACAGGACATGATAGTACAGAATGTTCAAGGATTTGATAATAGGCCTATGAAAAAGTGTAAATGTAAGCAAAAATCATTTCCAAGAACATTATCCCATACAGGGACACAAGTAAATGTGGTGTCAAGTGTCAACGTTCAAGAAAAGATGTCAACTTTAAACATTAGCATGTAAAATGGTGTTGTTCTTGACTGGGCCTAATGTGACCACATAACAGCGCAAGATCTGAAAATGGCTCCGGGTCAACACAAGACAAACCGTCACTCAAGCCCTAATTGCCAGCTGGTTGGATTACAGCAACACACCCTATGGAGGAATCAACTCACACATCCTGGAGAGACTACAGACCATACAGAAATCAGCGGCCACACTCATCCTCAACCTCCCTAAGCAGACCCACATCACACCCCAACTCAGGAAGCTTCGCTAGCTCCTCATGCAGAAGAGATGCCACTACAAGATACTGTTCCACACCTACAAAACCCTTTGCAACAAAGGACCAGCATACATCACTCACTGCCTGAACTTCCACCAAACATCCATACAACGTCAGACCGACTCCCTTCACCTCGCTCAGACCCCCTGTATATGGCGCAGCCACATTGGAAGTAGTTCCTTCTCCCACCTTACAGTCAAGTCTTGGAATTATCTCCCTCTCTACCTCCAGGCCTCACCCTTGTAGTGGACTTTAGGAAAGAACTCAAGACCTGGCTGTTAGACTGAGTCTCCTTTGCAAGATCCTCAGCGCCTGGATAACCTCACGGGTGATTAGTCGCCCTTTACAAGTCATGATTGATTGATTGACAAGTAAGACCACAGTGCGGTTTACAGTGTGAATAGGTGTGTTTACGAGTTGGTTGCAGCTAAGCAACTCAAAGATTTTAATTAGAGCTGACGTAACTTTTTAGGACTTTAAAGCATTACATTGAAGTCACCTTCAAATAGGAGTTTCTCACCAAGCGTTTAAACATGAAGTACCACTGTGCAGTATTTTTTATTTTTATTTTTAAATAGCCCAATGCTGCCTGAAAAACATACACGAGGTTAGATTCGGATCTAAAAGATCATAGACAAATTAAAATTATTCTTCAAAAAAGCATGCACCTATTAACACAGAACGTTATTTAATAGCCCAACTGTAACGTTTAGTAAATTGCCTAATTTGCGTAACAAGTTGATGTAAACCCACTTTCCAATCAATCAATCAGGAGTTTGTTAAAGCGCAACTACTCACCCGTAAGGGTCTCAAGGCGCTAGGGGTGGGGGGGTGGGGGGGGCAGGTTCCATTCCATCAAGGAGTGAGTCTGTCGAAGAGCCAGGTTTTGAGATTTCTTGCGAAGATGGGGAGCGAAGTTGTCAGTCTGAGGTGGAGCGGAAGGGCGTTCCATGCTTTGGCCGCGCGGAAGGAGAAGGAGCGGCCTCCCGATCTGGTCTTTCTGGTGCGGGGGACCTCGGCGTAGGAGAGCTGGGTTGATCGTAGGGTCCTTTGGGGGGGTGGAATTTGAGCCGGCTGTTCAGGTATGCTGGTCCGGTGCCGTGGGAGGCCTTGTGTGCGTGGGTGAGCATCTTAAAGGTGATTCTCGCCTCGACGGGGAGCCAGTGGAGTGTGCACAGGTGCTGGGAGATGTGGCAGTGTTTTGGCAGGTTGAGAACCAGTCTTGCGGCGGCGTTCTGGATGTTCTGTAGCTTGCGGATGAGGTTTTTGTTTATTCCGGCATAGAGTGCGTTGCCGTAGTCGAGTCTGCTGGTGACCAGGGCGTGAGTGACTGTCTTTCGGTGTTCGAGGGGGATCCATTTGAAGGTCTTACGAAGGAGGCGGAGGGTGTGGAAGCAGGAAGATGAGACAGAGTTGATCTGGCGGACCATTTTGAGCTCGGAGTCCAGGATGATTCCCAGGTTGCGTGCGTGGTCTGTGGGTGTTGGCGGGTTTCCGAGGGCGGTGGGCCACCAGGTGTCGCTCCAGGCGTCGGGGTTTGGGCCCATGATGAGTACTTCTGTTTTGTTGGTGTTTAGTTGTAGGCAGCTGTTTTTCATCCATTTGGCAACGGCTTCCATGCCTTCTCGAAAGTTGCGTCTGGCGGTGTTCGGCTCGTTGGATAGGGAGAGGATGAGCTGGGTGTCGTCTGCGTATGACACGATGTTGAGTCCGTAGGTTCTGACGATGAGGGCAAGTGGAGCCATATAGACGTTGAAGAGCGTCGGGCTGAGGGAGGAGCCCTGGGGGACTCCGCAGGTGGTAGGTTCGGGGTCTGAGAGGAAAGGGGGGAGTCTGACCCATTGCGTCCTGCCGGAGAGGAAGGAGCAGATCCAGTCGAGGGCCTTGTCCTGGATTCCTGCGTCGTAGAGTCTGCGTATTAGGGTGCGGTGGGAGACTGTGTTGAACGCCGCTGATAGGTCTAGGAGCATGAGGGCTACTGTTTCTCCTTTGTCCAGTAGGGTGCAGATGTTGTCTGTTGCGGCGAGGAAGGCGGTTTCCGTACTGTGGTTTTTTTCTGAAGCCGGATTGGGAGGAGTCGAGGATTTTGTGTTCTTCAATGAATGTGGCGAGTTGGCTGTTGATGGCTTTCTCGATGACTTTTGCTGGGAAAGGGAGCAGGGAGATGGGTCTGTAGTTTTTGAGGTCGGTGGGGTCCGCTGAGGGTTTCTTCGGGAGGGGGTTGACCTCGGCGTGTTTCCAGTCGTCGGGGAACGAGGAGGTCGCCAGTGAGCGGTTGATGGTGTGGCAGAGCATGGGTGAGATGGTGTCAGCGGCTCTGTTAAAGATGTGGTGGGGGCAGGGTGTCCGTGGGGGCCCCTGAGTGGATTGACTTCATTGTCTTCAGTGTGTCTTTGGTGGTGAGGGCTGTCCAGTCATCAATCGCTGGTTTCCGGGTGTTGGGGTGGTTGGTGAGAGTTCAGTGTGTTGGTTTTCTTCGTCGAAGTTGTCGTAGATGCTCTTGATTTTGTGGTGGAAAAAGGTGCTGAGTTTGTCACAGAGGTCTTGTGAGGGAGGGATGTCGGTAGACTCGCTGGTGGGTTGGGCGAACTTCTTGATGATGCTGAAGACTTCCTTGCTGTTGTGTGCGTGGATGGAGATTCTGTCTTCAATCGCTTTTTTCCTCGTTTCTCTGATGAGTTGATGGTGAGCGTTGGTGGCGGCTCTGAAGTTGTTGTGGGCTTCTGTCGATTTGGTGTTTCTCCAGGTCTTTTTGAGGCGGCGGCATGTGCGCCTGGACTCTCGAAGTTCGGTGGTAAACCGTCTGGCTTTCTTGGCACGGGTATTGTTGTTTTTCTTGAGGGGGGCTATGGTGTTGGTGCTGTCTGAGATCCATCTATGCAGGGTTCGGGATGCGGTGTTGGGGTCGTCGTTTTCCGCGATGGTTGGGGTGGAGTTGTTGAGTGAGGAGATGAGCTGGTCGTCGGTGATTTTGGTCCAGTTTCTTTGTGGAAGCAGGTGCTGGTGTCTGTGGATGGTGTGTGTTTTGAAGGTGAAGTGGACGCAACGATGGTCGGTCTATGGGAGTTCGGTGGTGTGACTGAAGGTGATGGAGTTTCCTGTAGTGAAGAGGGGGTCGAGGGTGTGTCCTGCTGAGTGCGTGGGCTCGGTCACGATCTGGCAGAGTCCAATGTTGTGGAGGTTGTCCAGGAGGCATGTGGTGTTGGGGTCCAGTTGATTGTCGAGGTGGAAGTTGAGGTCTCCCAGCAGGGTGTAGTTGGTGGATGCAATGGCCTGCGTGGAGATAATGTCTGTGATGGAGTTGGCAAAGGGTCCGTGGGGTCCAGGGGGTCGGTAGATGAGGGTTCCTCGGAGGGCAGCAGTGGGGCTGGCCAGTATCTTGAAGTGAAGGTGTTCCATCAGTTCTATGGACTCATCAGGGAGTGTGCTCAGGCGGAGGCTGGATTTGTGGACGATGGCGATTCCTCCTCCTGGGTGGGTGAGGCGGTCCTTCCTGTAGATCTTGTATCCTTGGGGGATGGCGATGGCGATGTCCGGTCCTGAGGTGGCGTTGGTCCAGGTTTCGGAGAAGAATGCTACGTACGATTTCTGTGGCATGTTTGTGGAGGGATCGGACGTTGAGGAGCATGCATTGCTGGGTCTTCGGTTCGGTTGTGTTCTTGTGGGCGGGTTGTGCTGGATCCGTGTTCTTGGCGGTGCTGCAGGTGTGCTGGCAGCAGTGACAGCTGAAGGGTCCATGGTTGTCGGCTGGTGATGCTAGCTTGCAGTTGTTGTTGCAGCCTGCGTTGAGTGCGTGGAGTGCTGCTGGGTCGTAGCATTGGCGGGCGGAGGTCCAGGGTTCCTGGTGCTGGTCGCGGACGGGTCGAGGACGGGCGAAGACGTGCTTGCCTTTGACGCGCCTTCGGTGCACCAGCGGCGTGCCAGTGGCCGCCATTAAGTAGGGGTCGGGGAGGGCTGAACAGCTGGGAGGTGGGAGCGGGGAGAGGAGCTGGATTGGGCCGGTCGCGCTGGGGGGGAGGGGCCGCAGGGGCAGCAGCGGCGGGGAAAGGTCAAGGGAGGAAAGAAGGGATAAAGTAAAAAGGGAAAATAAGCAGAACTAAGGCACAAAAGAGCAGAGATGCAGAAAAGGGCAGAAAGGTGAAAGATGGAAAGGGTAGAAAAACAAGTGAAAACGAGTGAAGGAGCAGAGGGAGAGAAAGGGAAAATGGGCAGAAATAAGGCAAAAAAGAGTAGAGGTGCAGAAAGGTGAAAGATAGAAAGGGTAGAAAAACGAGTGAAAACGAGTGAAGGAGCAGAGGTAGAGAAAGGGAAAATGGGCAGAAATAAGGCACAAAAGAGCAGAGATGCAGAAAGGTGAAGACGGGTGAAAGATAGAAAGGGTAGAAAAACGAGTGAAGGAGCAGAGTGAGAGAAAGGAGACAGAGGTCCACTGGACCACCAGGGATGAGGCGCAGGGAAACCTGCGGGTGGAGGAGAGCCTCCATCACTAACACTCAAGAGTGCAGGGGCAGGGGCACCTCACTTAATGGTGGAGCTGCGAGGGTGGGACAGCAATTTCACTGACAATGAGTCAGTGGTCTTGCTCGCCTGTCCCCGCAGTGGCCGCCATTAAGTAGGGGTCGGGGAGGGCTGGACAGCTGGGAGGCGGGAGCGGGGAGAGGAGCTTGATTGGGCCGGTCGCGCTGGGGGGGGAGGGGCCACGGGGGCAGCAGCGGCGGGGAAAGGTAAAGGGAGGAAAGAAGGGATAAAGAAAAAAGGGAAAATAGGCAGAAATAAGACACAAAAGAGCAGAGATGTAGAGAAGGGCAGAAAGGTGAAAGATGGAAAGGGTAGAAAAACGAGTGAAAGCGAGTGAAGGAGCAGAGGGAGAGAAAGGGAAAATGGGCAGAAATAAGGCAAAAAAGAGCAGAGGTGCAGAAAGGTGAAAGATAGAAAGGGTAGAAAAACGAGTGAAAACGAGTGAAGGAGCAGAGGGAGAGAAAGGGAAAATGGGCAGAAATAAGGCACAAAAGAGCAGAGATGCCGAAAGGTGCAGAAGGGTGAGAGATAGAAAGGGTAGAAAAACGAGTGAACGAGCAGAGTGAGAGAAAGGAGACAGAGGTCCACTGGACCACCAGGGATGAGGCGCAGGGAATCCTGCGGGTGTTAAAACATTTGGAAATGCTTAACTGCCTAAACTCGAAGGAAATCCATTGAAAAATAAGCAAGTAAATAAGATTGATAACAAAGTCAACCATGTTAAGCAATTGACTGAATAAAAAAACACTGTAACTATTGGTGTTGTGTATTTTAGGCCTTTAACAAAAGAACACTAAACGATGTCTACAGACAAGACCTAAAAACAGCTTGTGCTAAATCACACATGCAGAGGAGCATGGTGTGACATTGCTGTGTAGTGTGATTGTCGAGGCAGGTGTGAAGGATCTTGACATACACAAACTTACAGCCTGATTCATGAAACTAAATTGCGCTCTCAATAGCTGCGAAAATGCTATCGCGGGCGCAATTCCCATAATCGGTATTCACCACGAAAATTGCGAATTCGCTAACACAGAATTGCGAAATCGCTAAAAGATTTGCAGATTCCCGGCAGTAGACCAGTTGCGAATCGGAAATAGCGAGAAATCACAGATTCTGCGAAAATAATAGCGAAATCGCAATTTCCTCGCAATCGGGATTCATGACAAATCGCAATTAGCGAAAAAAACCAAAATCGCATTTTGCGAGGGGCAATTTAAGGACAACCCAAAGCAGGTGGTAACCATCAAACCCATAGTAAAAAAAAATCGAAAAACCGTTGGCCAATCAGCAACTAGTGCTGGCCTGACCAAACACACTTAAAGAGAAGCTGCATCAGCATAAGGAGTGTCACATTGCCAGGAATGTACATGATGGTCAGGCGGCGAAGGCTACAGCGAGCAGCACGGAGGAGATGCAGAATCCAGGCCAGGATATTCCGCCAGCGGGTCACCCTGCTGGGCCAAACCAGAGAGCAAATTTACGCAAAGTACCGCCTGAATGGGGCAATGATCATCAAGCTAATTCAGGACCTTGACCCCCTGATGCAGCACCCAACAAGGCGGACCAATGCCATGCAAACACATGTCCAGGTATTGTGTAGCCTGCACCTCCTGGCCTCCGGGAGCTTCCAGGGGATAGTTGCGGCTGCTGGGGGGATATCCCAGTCCACCATGTCCCGCTGCCTAGGGAGTTTCCTTGACGCAATGCTGACCCAGCTACACCACCACATCAAATTTCCAACAAGCCAACAGGAATTGGATGAGACCAAGCTTCAATTCTACAATGTTGGGCATTTCCCACACGTGATAGGATGCATTGACTGTACCCACATCCACATCTGCCCACCAGCTGCAACGGAGTACATGTACCGCAATCGCAAGTCCTACCACTCCCTCAACACCCAGATGGTCTGCAATGCTAAGACATACATCACAGACATAGTGGCACAGTACCCGGGGAGTACACATGACTCATTCATATTCCAGCACAGCGGCCTCCACACACGACTGACCAGGGGAGACTTCGGGGAAGGACACCTACTTCGTAAGTACACTTTGCCCACAATGTCACACTGCGATGAAGTAGCTGCGCAGCACAGGCACTCACCCTCTGCTCCTCTCATTCAGGTGACAGTGGCTACGCCCTGCGTGAATACCTCCTCACCCCATACCTCAACCCTGCTACACCACAGCAACGGCGTTACAACGTATCACACATACGCACAAGGAATTGCATTGAGAGGACTTTTGGGCTACTGAAGAGCAGATTCCGCATACTTCACAAGACAGGTGGGGCACTTGTACTACAGTCCTGATGAGTGCTGCCGCATTGTGGCTGTGTGTGCAATACTACACAACATTGCTACCAAGCGCCGGATAGCTGTCGACATCTCTGGCAGTGAATCAGAAGGGGACGACCGGCCACCTGCACATGCGCCATGCACGCGGCGAGAACCCAGCTGAAGGCCACAGACGCCGCAACCACATCACAATGAACAGTTTCTAGTGCACCCTCTCCCCTCACCCAACAAATCACAATTGCATGCAAAATGAAATAATGACAGAACGCCAATGTGTGATGCTATAATAAATATTATTGTTTGATTCACAATAATAGTGCAAGTTGCCATCCTTCCATTGCAAACAGTATTGCCCCAAACTGCTGCGTCCAATACACAGGGCAGGCTTATAGTGTTCAGCCTTTGCCTGTACAAGTAAATGTAAGTCAGGTGCGCCACCGGCGCGAAGCACCCAAGCGCCTCTCCGGCTCCTCCTCAGCCACTGCACGTGACCCTGCAGTGGGCCTGGTGCTACGTCTCAACACCCCTACGTGTGAGGCAGAGTGGCTGCTCACACTTGAGGTGCCCTCGCTGGCATCGTCCCCCCCGACATTGGCAGGTAGAGCGGGATGAAGTGCCATTACGGCAGTGGTGAGGTGCTCTAATACCCTGGCCACATCCTCGCAGCATTGAATGAGCTGCTGCTGCTGCACCAGGGACCGGCGCGATAGCTGCGACGTGGCATTCCCGATCACGTAGTTCGACCGAGTGTAAGCCGTCAGCCGCGTCAGTAGCTGCCGGTGGCGGCGGCGGGCCGTGTTGCGCTGGGATATCAGAGCAGCTGTGTTGGCCTCCATGGCTGCCGTCATGCGGTCCATCCCCTCCCCCACACCTGCCATGGCTGTCGTCATGCGGTCCATCCTCTCCCCCACACCTTCCACATTGCGGCAATGTTATACAGCTGCAACTGTATGGCCCCTTGCCGGCGTGCCTGCAGCTGGTGAATGCGTAGCATTCTACGCTCGATACTCATGCTCGGCAAGCGCTGTTCCATCCCCCTCTTGGCGCTGGGTGATTTGTTCTGCAGGCGAGCCCTGCCACGCCTGCTCTGCTGGCTGGCCACAGTGGGTGGCTGCTGTGTCACCGCTGTCGCTGGACCTGATGTGGATGCGCCAGCTGCTGGTGGAGTTGAGCTAGGTGTAGATGGTGCGCCAGACGGTGGAGGCACAGATGTAGTGGGCCTGGCTGCAGGGGTTGGTGCTGCGCCAGACGGTGGAGGCACAGTTGTAGTGGGCCTGGCTGCAGGGGTTGGTGCTGCGCCAGACGGTGGAGGCACAGATGTAGTGGGCCTGGCAGCAGGGGTTGGTGCTGCGCCAGACGGTGGAGGCACAGATGTAGTGGGCCTGGCTGCAGGGGTTGGTGCTGCGCCAGGCGGTGGAGGCTGTGTTGGTAACAGCACCTCCTCGACATCCAGAGCTTGCTCATCGATGAGCAGCCTGTCACTGTCGCTGCTGTCTACGCCACCTGTGAGGGGAAGTGGACGTTCATTAATTGCATGTATCTGTCACACGTGCAGTTGCTACATGCATGCTGGATGACATTCCCTGACTGGCCATGGCATTGCGTACTTTTGAACCTGTCTGGCTGCATTGTGGCCACACTACATGTCCCACAATGCTTTAGGGCATTACCTAATGTGCACCGATGGCATGACTTTGGAACATTATGGGAGGCTATAGGGTCATGGCCATTCATAGGGGACAGGGTCGCAGTCGCATGCCACTTACCTTGGCTCTCTTCGGTGGGGCGGGATGAGTCCAATCGGGTGACTCCAATGCACGCCTCGGCCTCCAACGTGTCTTCGACGCGATCCTCCATGGGGGTGTTAGGAGGGACTGTAGGTCCTCCCCCTCCAGTGCCCAGGTACTCTCCCAGCCTCTCGGCAACCTTCTCCTTGGCACGACCTCGGAGGTCATACCACCTCTTCTTTAGTTCATCAAGTGACCTGCCGGCCACGCCCACGGAGTTCACTGTGGCCGCTATCCAGATCCTGTGCTTCTACTGCTCGGGCACCCTCCTTGACTCTCTCCCAAACAGTTTGGAGTGGTTCTCCACCACCCCTTCGATGAGGTGCTCCAACTCCTGTTCGGAGAACTTATGTTTTCTCTTGCGCCCAGTGTTGCTGTGCCCAGGTACTGCCTCCTCAGCCATTGCTGCAGTGGAATTGGAAGTGGTAGTCCAAGTTTGCAGGTGTCCTTGCAGGAGCTGACTCTGTTGCTGCCTCGAGGTCTGCCTCACTGTGGTGAATGAGGGTGGGAACTGGCTGCTTCCTGGTTGTGTTGTCATCACTGTGCTCGAAATGCGACTTCCCGTTTTCCCGATCTCGCGATTTTGCGATCTCGCATTTTGCAATCTCGCAATTAGCGATATCGCTATTTGCGATATCGCAAATCCTACACGGATGTTGCCGAAAATAGCGATTTTTCTGCGATTTTCGATAATCGCAAACGGTTTTTGCGGCCGCGTGCGAATCGCATTTTTTTCTCGCAAAAAATCATGAATACCGATCTGCCATTTCTCAATTGTGATTCGCAGTTAATCGCAATTTGAGAATCGCAGATTCCGGTTTTCATGAATCAGGCTGTACATTTCTTGATTCATGGCAGCCAACAGCACATCCCAAGCAGCATTCTACTTGCATTCTATATACGAAAGCCTCCACATAAAATGAATACACGAATATTAACACTGATAAAAAAAAATACTTTTATGAATGGTACCATAGGTAGCCTATTACAGAATATGTACGTCACCTAATTGTCTTCTTGCTTCTGCCCCAATCCCGTCCCTCATGGATTCCTTCATATCTCAGTAAGCACTCAAAGCCCTTCCAATTAAATACAATAACCGTTTCTACTTTTAAGTGAATTAACTACAAACACATTACCACTGCCATGGAGACAGAGGATTGAAAAGTCAGATTCAGTTAAACATGATATAAAGCAAAGCAGATCTTCGCATCTTGAAGTGAACTCATGTGAAAAGTAACAGGATGATGAATATCTTTTTCCAAGAACTAACAAGGTTTATATTCAAATAAGTATGTTCAGCCAAGAAGAAGGGTGACTTTCATGTAATATTAAGTGCAAACCGCATGACTGGGTGTACTGAGCCGAATGCAGTGTAAAAAGGCAGTGCTGTGTTATTTATTGACCTCGGGGCTGCTGTAAAGAATGCCAACAATATTAGATACGTGAAGAGGCATAAACAGACCAGGAAGTATTCCTTCTTCCCATAACCCGTCAGAGTAAAGGGGAGGTTTTGAAAGAGTTTTCGTTTCTCTTATTTTAATGACTCTGTGAAATATTGTTTGGAGCGCTTTGCTTTTAATGAGAGAACTATACCAAGCCAAATCACTATGCATGCTAGGCTCCATAAGGCAGCTTAACATGCGGCCCCTCGTTAGGTTTGCTGCTACAATCTGTTCGCCTGTGCGCTTTGTGAGGACTTATTGTATTCAATAAATAAGAAACATGTTTCTAATGCTATAACACAGAGAAAGGCCAGTCTTCAAAATGTGAATAATTGTTTTGTTTACTAATGTAGGGGTGATTTCCTAGGTGCTATGTACCAACACACAGGCCAGGTACAAACAACAAAAAGATGGATTATTGTGTGCGAAGCAAAAAAATAGATTATATTCTTATACAAGTATTTGCTTTGTATATGAGCATGACTGACAATAACCAGGTAGCTGAGGAAGCAAGTGGCGAATTAAAACCAGCACAAGTATGGAGGAAGGATACAATAACCACACCTGGTCGAACAAATATATTTAATAAATAAAATCTCCACTCTCTGGCATATAGCACTTCCTTTTAACCATTGACACAAGCATGCTACAAAGGTCAATTCATATATGACCCTCAGAAAATGTCAAGAAAGGCTTCCCTGCCGCAACAGTTTTAGTTGAAAAATAGTGGTTCACCAGGCTACGTTTACCCAACAAAGTACCAGAAAGTATGTTGCCAGCATCATGAGTCATGCACTTCTTTAGTGAATGGACAACTGTTTAAGTGAATCAGAGATACTGTATTATTCAAAAAGAGAAACTCAAAGGCAGGATGTTGCGTATGTACCTATATACTTAATCGATTTATTTTCAAGTGTCGACAGTGAATTACAGTGCTTTGGCCTTTTGGTTTTTATGTGTGAATTACAAATGATAAAACAAAAAGGTGCAGTAAATGTATACAAGTGGTGAGATAGTGGCTTCTAGTTCATTATTCCACTTGTACATGTTGATGTTTTGACACTTATGGCTTACAGTTCAAGCATTAAACCGGGTGAAAAATAAATATTTATGAGCATTTGAAAGAGGAAATATGCAGGATGGGAAATATAAAAGTCCCAAAGTCTTCCCTATTTTGACTAGCAGAGGACAACCAGTGTTGGAAAAAAAATAATCCAGCAATCCTCTGGCGATACCAGTGGTAGTACCATCCCTCATGCTCCGCCTGGTGCGTTACCAAATGTAAAACTTTTTTTAAAGCAGCTCAGGTTCCTGTAAGGAGCACAGAAGTGATCGCAAATTGTGTACTGACTATTTGCGACCTGTGTCAATATTGGAATGAGACCCATGTACTAATAGCGTGTGCTGTAAAATCTCCAGTTGAATATGGGTTGGAATGATCAGCCTAATGAACTAGAATGGCGCCATTTGTTGCCCTCTTTATTGGCTTCAGACACAGAGATGTTGGCCTACAAGGAACAGCAAACCACCATCCCACTTTGTACATATTCACATAGGAAATATTATCTTTTTACAGCAACCTGTGCTCCTGAAAGGAGTCTAAGCTGCTTTTAAAAACTGTTTCCCAATTTGTAAAATATATGGAGGAGCAGGCAGTGACTCCCTGGACCACTGCCTGCACCTCTTGAGGTTGCCCTAAACAATTCTCAAAGGGGAAGCTGTCCAACGGAGATAGCTTCATCTTTGGAAATGTGCTATCACCTCCTTTGAAATGTCTATACCTTTTCAATGGTTTGTGTCTGTTGTTGCGGTCTGAAACCATTGATAAATCTCTTTGTGATTCACAATTAAATGGAAACTTCCTAATTGTGATGCAAAACTAGTCAGTAAAAAAATGTTACATTCTGAAAGGCTTTACTGAATCATAAAATGAGTTAAGTAGATAGCAAAAAGATTTTGGGAATCACAGGGCTGTGACCATAAAATGGTGCTGAACAGCTTTCCATAAATAAGCTACCCTATTCTGAAAAGAATGGCAAATCTGCAATATAACCTATTTTGCCTTTTACTTTATTCACATCAAATCTTAATGTTTTTTTAAACATTATATTATCATGTATTACTATAATACCACTTAATAGATGAAAGCAGAATCTCCATTGTGTAATGTAATTACTTCCTGTGTGGATAATTTAATTGCTCATTTTCTCAGTCACAATGCCTACACACACACACAAACATGTTCAGAGATTCTCACTCACAAGTCCTAAAAAAGCCTCTGAGCTATTGTCTTCAGTGTATGGTGTCATGATGGACAGCCAGTCATTGAAAACATTCTTTGACTTCCTTCCCCTAATGGCCAACAGTGTCTGTGGCGCTGATCCTATCACAACAACAGAGAAAAGATGTCCGGTCACACGAGAAAAAATATATATGTGTGTCCTGTACTAGATGCTAGAGAAAACTAAGGATCATACAGCAACCAAACGAGTAACACCTTGCTGAGAACCTCCCATCAGCCCACCCTTCTGGCGGAGCATCATCATGTGAGATTTGGTAGTGGATCCAAACAACGCCCACTCCATCAAGTAATGGTGCGCAGATGGATACCAAAGGTGAACTCTACCCAAGGTGTTTTTCAAATGGTGCTGATAGGGTGCAGTGCTAAAATGTGAGTGAAACTTTAAAAATGGCTACTAGGAGAATAAAATAAGTTTAATCAGTATTGTCCAAGTGTCAAGGTTAAAATAACGCCTAATAGTCTTAAAATATAACTACACAGTGGCGCTGTGCAGAGAGGTCAACATGTTTCAGCCAAGCGGAAAACACTGTCCGGCTTTCTTCAGGAACCAAAAAGGTGGAAAGCTACTGCAAAAGTGACAAACTGTGTAAAAAATAGTGTAGATGTGTATTAGCAAAGTTCATATCATCCCACAAGGAACTTGGAGCCCTAATGTGCACTGGTGGAGTTGAACATGTTTTCCTTTCCTGTAGAAGAAAAGGAAGAAAAGAAAATACACAAATGCATAATATATATAGTTGCTTGTATATATCCCCGTGATCATAAAGAAACTGTACAGAAAACACACCAACGGAGAAGTACTCTACTCCGCTGAACAAAAAGTATATTTAACTTTGTTTTATTTAATCCTTTCAGTTTGAATTAGTTGTAGAATGAAATACTCACCCAGCTTTTTGTGGGAGATAGCCTCACCTCACCCAGCAACCGCTCTGGAATATGAGGCCCGCTCTATTATGTAACATAAAAATATGGACATAGTCAACACGCCTTGTTATCATGCCCAGCCTAGTCGCTAAACATTTTTTACATTAACTGAAACCTAGTTGTTTGTTATAGACACCTCTCAATTGACCATGGAGGCTGAATGGCTGCAAAAATTGGCTAACAGTACAGAATAATCTGTCCCAAAACTGATGAAGAAGGTGGGTCAAAATAAGGTGTTTGACAAAAGACCCCTGACATGTGTTTATATGCTACAATACCCCTTTGAATAGAGAATATACAATACCAAAGGGAGGGCCAAAGAGATTGTAGTCAAAATATCAAAGTATCAAGCCCAGGCTGATAATTAAACAGGTAGATCTCCCTTCCAGAGGGAAACACAGGGCTCGGTACTCATCGGGCAGTAGTCTTGCATGAAACGCCGTGGACCTACCTATCCGTCGGTACCTCTCTACATCCGAGAGGAAGTGGAGGTGATGGTAAGGCACCTTATCACGCTATTTATACGTGACTAGATTGGTCAATTGGTCCACAATTAGTCCTTAATTGGTGGCGAGGTGACTCGCGTCATGCCCATGAGTGCAGATGCGTAATTGTAAGCCTGCTAGTCTCTGACGCATTCGCTGTAACATATTCATAGACAGAGCATGCGCTCCGTGATGAAAGCTGGCCTCGAAACCATATTTGTAGTGGTTCAAAGCCCGTGTAGGGTTACTAGTTTTTAACACATGCGCTGTATCACTAAGACAAACAGCGCATGTTCTCTATCAAGGATGCAAGGTTTCCCGGCGTCGGGTGAGTCTTGATTAAGAAACGAGGGGTTAGTTAACTAGCAAGCAATGACACTCCACTAAACATGAGTGTCTACTTTCCAGCGCATGCGCTGTGCAAGTGGAGACAAAACTTGAAGGTGTTGCTTGTGTTAAATCTAATAGCCCGCTAGTGTACACAAAATCTCACAGCGGCTATTCACCAAAAGTATTCACAAAAAATGCCGGGTTGCAATTTATCCTTGACTGAATAACAGGACTAATTATTCGTGGAGTCATGGGTAGTGGATGGATTAAAGCCAAGTATGAACGTCCTGTGTTGGTATATCAGAATGCAGGGCGGCCCTATTCTCCCATGTAGCAGTAGGGATGGAAAGGATCGTGATCTCGTTTTCTTTTGTTATTTAACCATATAATAATGGCCAAGCAATGTATCCATACACCACCAGGGAGAATCCAGCCACAACCGTAATGCAATCCACAGTGGATAACAACTCAGGAAGACGTCTAAGTGTATTGTACTTCAATGGTAACTAGGGAATATACACAACCCAGGGAAGACCAGCCACAACTATGATGTGGTCCGCGGAGGATAAAACCTCAGGCAGACGTCTCGGTGTATTCTGCTACAATGATACACACGGAAACCCTGGCTACTCAAAAAACATACGAACTGTAACTCGGAGAGAGTTATTTATATGAAAACATGTCCTTGTTCACTTAGATACATTGGTCACACAACCCGCAAGATTAAGCTCAGGATCAGCGAACATAAGAGTACTATCCGGTTTCACAAACAGTCCACCCGCCTGACCAATCACTTCCTGTCCTTGAAACATACAGCTGAAGTTATGAGGTGGGTGATCCTAGAACACCCCTTTATTACACCACACATAAGCGATGTTTCCAGATTCTTATTTGTAAAAGAGCAAAAATGGATCTTTAAATTGAGAAGTGATAGCAAAGGCTTGAACGATGATATTCTGTGGGTATCATTGTAGCAGTTGTGGCTGGTCTTCTCTGGGTTGTGTATATTCCATAGTTACCATTGAAGCACAATTCACTTAGACATCTTCCTGAGTTGTTATCCACTGTGGATTGCATTATGGTTGTGGCTGGAATTTCCCTGGTGGTGTATGGATACATTGCTTGGCCATTATTATATGGTTAAATACCAAAAGAAAACGAGTTCACGATCCTTTCCATCCCTACTCCTACATGGGAGAATAGGGCCGCCCTGCATTCTGATATACCAACACAGGACGTTCAAACTTGGCTTTAATCAACCCACTACCCATGACTCCACGAATAATTAGTCCTGTTATTTAGTCAAGGATAAGTTGCAACCAGGCATTTTTTGCGAATACTTTTGGTGAATAGCCACTGTGAGATTTTGTGTACACTAACGGGCTATTAGATTTAACACAAGCAACAGCTTCAAGTTTTGTCTCCACTTGTACAGCGCATGCACTGGAAAGTAGACACTCGTGTTTAGTGAAGTGTCATTGCGTGCTAGTTAACGTACCCCTCGTTTTATAACCAAGACTCGCCCGACGCCGGGAAACCTTGCATCCTTGATAGAGCACATGCGCTGTTTGTCTTAGTGATACAGCGCATGTGTTAAAAACTAGTAACCCTACACAGGCTTTAAACCACTACAAATATGCTTTCGAGGCCGGCTTTCATGACGGAAAGCATGCGTTGTCTATGAATATGTTACAGCGCATGCGTCGGAGACTAGCAGGCTTACAATTACGCATCTGCACTCATGGGAATAACGCGAGTCACCTCGCCACCAATTAAGGACTAATTGAGGACCAATTGACCAATCTAGTCACGTATAAATAGTGTGATAACGTGCCTTACCGTCACCTCCACTTCCTCTCGGATGTCAGAGAGGGATACCGACGGATAGGTAGGTCCACAGCGTTTCACTGCAAGACTACTGCTCGATGAGTACCAAGCCCTGTGTTTCCCTCTGGATGGGAGATCTACCTGTTTAATTATCAGCCTGGGCTTGATACTTTGATATTTTGACTACAATCTCTTTGGCCCTCCCTTTGATATTCTATATTCTCTATTCAAAGGGGTATTGTAGCATATAAACACATGTCAGGGGTTTTTTGTCAAACACCTTATTTTGACCCACCTTCTTCATCAGTTTTGGGACAGATTATTCTGTACTATTTGCCACTTTTGCAGCCATTCAGCCTCCATGGTCAATTGAGAGGTGTCCATAACAAACGACTAGGTTTCAGTTAATGTAAAAAATGTTTAGCGACTAGGCTGTGCATGATAACAAGGCGTGTTGACTATGTCCATATTTTTATTTTACATAATAGAGGCGGCCTCATATTCCCGACAAGTTGCCGGGTGAGGTAAGGCTATCTCCCACAAAAAGCTGGGTGAGTATTTCATTCTACAACTAATTCAAACTGAAAGGATTAAATAAAACAAAAGTTAAAGTAAAACATGTTCAACTCCACCAGTGCACATTGGGGCTTCAAGTTCCTGGTAGGATGATATGAACTTTGCTAATACACATCTACACTATTTTCTTACACAGTTTGTCACTTTTGCAGTAGCTTTCCACCTTTTTGGGTCCTGAAGAAAGCTGAACAGTGTTTCCGCTCGGCTGAAACATGTTGACCTATCTGCACAGCGCCATTGTGTAGTTATATTTTCAGACTATTAGGCGTTATTTTAACCTTGACACTTGGACAATACTGATTAAACTTTTTTTGTCATAGTAGCCATTTTTAAAGTTTCACTCACATTTTAGCACTGCACCCTATCAGCACTATTTGAGAAACACCTTGGGTAGAGTTCACCTTTGATATCCATCTCCGCACCATCACTTGATGGAGTGGGTGTTGTTTGGATCCACTACCAAATCCCACATGATGATGCTCCGCCAGAAGGGTGGGCTGATGGGAGGTTCTCAGTAAGTTGTTACTCGTTTGGTTGCTGTATGATCCTTAGTTTTCTCTAGCATCTAGTACAGGACACACATATATATTTTTTCTCGTGTGACCGGACATCTCTTCTCTGTTGTTGCTATAATTAAGTAGGGGTATTGAGATGTCAGGGTCGGTAAATATATTCCCGTAGACCCTCATTGTACTCCTTTTTTCGGCTGATCCTATTGCGCCTGGATTACTGTAACAGCCTCCTGGCGGGAGCCAACAAACCAACACTTAAAAGACTACAGGTGGCACAACACGCTGTTGCACGTCTAGTCCTGAACCTGCCACAAAGGTCCTCACCATCTGCCGCACTTAAAACGCTCCACTGGCTCCTACTGCACAAGAGAATCCTATTTAAGATTCTCTTAATCACCTCAGAGCCGCACAAACTTAGGCCCAACATATCTCTCAGACAGATTCAGCCCATACACCACATCCAGAACTTTTGAGATCATCGTCAGCAAACTCCCTCAAACCTCCCAACTTTAAGTACAAAACAAAAGGAGGTAAAACAGTAGTTGCATTAGGAACTAAAGCCTGGAACCTTTTGCTAACGCACCTGAGGATGTTAAAAACTGAGACACATTTCAGGAAGGCACTAAAAACCTGGATCTTTGTAGCCCCAGACAAACTCTGCCTATCCCTCATATAGAGTTCCCACAGCTTCATCTTATCCTCTCATCTGCCTAGCGCCAGGATGCTCCTTCTGGAGTGACAGTCTGAGCTCTATAAGTGCAAAAATGAATCAATCAATCAAATTGATTCCTCTTCAACTACTTTCATCATTGCTGTGCTAGCAAGGACAGCGGTTCAAACTCTTTCAGCGGGTCCAATATCTAAATCTACAGTGCCAGGTTGCCAGACTGAAACACTCAGTTTTACCTTGAATGTCCGGTGACTTGTGCTCCACTTGGGTTCAAAGACTGCTAGACACCCTCAATCAACACATGGGAAGTAGTAAATCAGGTTACTCATTGACCAACCATTTCCAACAGGTTGCTGAAAGCTAATGTGTAAGCATGGTAGAAGGTATTGTTTTTTGACTTGCGCCGTACACACAATCATGTCCCTGGGTGCATGGCTTGCTTGTACAATGATAATGCGAGTACTGCTCTGTTAGCGCGATTATAAGTCTATTTGGTGCTACTTGTAAGCAGACCTACAGCAGGGGTCGTGTGGTGCCCCATGGGCCAAAGTACTAAAGTATTTCAAAGACATGGAAAGACCAATCATTTTGCTACTTATTAGGTAATGTAAAGTCTTAGGGCCTGATTACGAGTTTGGCAATATGGGAGGGGGCTCCCACATCAGCGTCCCGCTTCCACCCACCAAACTCAACCACTGGCTGCCTGCCAGATACAAGTTTCCTTGTCATCTGGCGGGTGGTCCTTTGGCATTTCCACAGCCGTGCCTAATAGAAGGGCACCACAATGGGAGCGCCAAATCCCGTTCCTGCATGGTATGGACTGGGGAGTCCATGCCGTGCAGGAATGGGGGTCCATGCACACAGGGGGCACACCCCAGACTCAGAGGGATCGGGGGCCTCCTTAGTTTCCTCACCACCAGCATTTTCATGCCATGAGCACCACCATGAGAGCGCTGATAGTGAGGAAGCTCATAATATGCTATAGGGTGCTGCTGCGCCACCACCAAGCATATCATGGCCTCAGATGGCTGCTCCACTTCCAGGGATTGCGGTTACCCTGTGGTTGCGGCGGTCCTACGGTGGTCCAACCACCAGAGTCCTAATACGGAGGTCGAAAGGCCGGCGCTGCAGTAACCACACTGCCACCACTGTGCCACCGTGGGTTTCACCAAAATCATAATAAGGCCCTTAGTCTACATTTAATTAAAACTGCACGTCCCTGTACATAGAAAAAATAGACATGCATTTCTTATTTTAGTAACGCATATACTGTGTTACAGCAAGCACCCAAGAGTCTAGCCAGAACAGCAACTTTGACCCAGTCCTGGTTCCAGCCTGCTTCTGCCATCTCATTTATACTGTCGTCTGCTTACTATAAGCAATCATGTGTGAGTGCCTCAGCAATTAATCTTGGAGATTCCTGGTGTATAGCAGACTTTTATTAAGAACCAAAGTGTAAGAGCCATAAAGAACAGTGAACATGTCCCCACCGTGAAAGACAAGAATCTATCACTACTGTGGGGATTCTACCTAATGGCTCACCCTAGTATGGAACTCTGAAACCTCCATTACGATGAAAACTTCCTGGTTTTATCACAAACTTAGAGAAATTAATTACCCTCCTTGTGCGATATTTGATTTATTTACAAACGTTAACAGCACAAAGAAACAGTATAATGTCCCGTATTCACTGTTATACACAACTGAAGTATTTTGTATGGACTAGAGGCACCCAGAAACGATTTAGTTTTTGATGTTGTCCTACACCTCACAATCTCCCTCTCACATGCAAATATCTCTTTGCAGTTCAATCCTTTATGTCATGGACTCCTTTCTGAAGCAAAGATTCCCCCCACTGCTTATATTCTTTTGTGACCATTTTCTTAACCCCTTCACTGCGGGGGCTATTCCGCCGCAGCGCTAAGGGGGCGGGGCAGCCGCGCGGCGGGTCCATGCTGGTGACGGAACCGCTCCATTACCAGCCACGGTTGAAATGTTCTGATGACGGATCGGTTCCATCATGGCCCCGCCCGCTCAATAGAATGCCTAGCGCAGGGGGGGAATCCATGCCGCGCAGGCGCGTCGGGCGGGCTATGACGGAACAGCTCCGTCATCAGCACAGCGCGACCGCGGCTGATGACGGAGCGGTTCCGTCATCAGCACGGAAAAGGTTAAACACATAGAGTAGGATGTAGTTTCACTTCAAGGAAGCAGTATTCTCTTACCTCATGACATTGGCTGTTTGATGTATCATTTTGCACCCTGTGTAAAACTTGCTTTCCAATGCATGTGGGACTATTTTACATCAAAACTCAGACATCACACTTTTATTTAATTACATCATATACTCATTCTATAACTAAAGAAATACTTTCTTGGTATTTTATTTCGCTGCAGCATTTTTTGTTGAAATTAGGTGAAAATGCTCAGGGGCTGCTTATGTCCTAAAATATTCCTTGAGCTTACACTGGCAATTAATGTTTCTCATTAGAGCTCGTTTTCTTTCACCAATCCAGGCATTTAATAGGTGGATAAGATAATCAAGCGAGAATATAGAGCTCTTTAACTGTCACAGACTCACCTAAGGAGTGAATGAGGATGAGCAGGAAGCATACACCGATTACAGAAAACATGCAGTGACTAGTGTCTACAGTGTGGGTTCAACTCTGTAGTTCTTTCACTGGCATTGGCTCATGCCAGGAGTGAATGAACATAAACAGGAATCAGTTAGAATGTACAACTTCATAATCCTTGAATGAGCCTGTCCACAAGACATTAACATTTTCTGAAAATGCTCAAGGTGTGCTCAGGTCCTAGCATCTTGTTTATGTTTTTGTGCTTCACCTCCAAGCATGCATTTCTTCTTCACTAACCGCAAAGGCATTTGAGCCCCCGCTTTAGCAGCTTAAGTGGGTGGTATCGTATCCACTAAAAGTTAAATAGTTTTCACTGGCCTCTGCAGGGCTGCATACATTCATGGCTCACAAGCGCTCTACGGGAGAACCATGGCACGGCAAAGAATGGGAGGAGCTTGAGCGCTGCTACGTGGGCCAAGTTACATAAAGGCGAGAGAAAAATAGATGATGCACACAAGAACTATCTACAGAGAGAGCAGAAAATAGTGTGCTATAGTGAAAGGCAAGTAAGGAAAAATACTGTGAGAAAAGAAAGAATTGTGGTACGCAAAAAATAAAGAGGAAGGGGAGGAGGAAGAAGTTGAAAATAATGAAAGGTGAAAAGAAGGAAATAAATAGCAAAGTAAAATGAATGGTGGGGTGAAAAAAGTGAATGAAAGGATGGATGGTGGAAAGGATGAGAGGATGGATAGAAGGGTGAAAAGATACGTTTGAGATTGGATGGAAAAAAGGTGGAAGACTTGATGGAGGGATTGATAAGCAGATGGAACGATGGATGAAAGAGTTAAAGGATGAATGGCTGGATCGCTGGAAGAGTAAAAGGATGTTCAATCTATTTGTCATTGGATGGATGGATGAATGGATGGGTGGGTGGGTGAATGGGTGGATGGATTGATGGATACGTCAAAAGATGGATGGGTAAAAGGCTTGATGAATACGTGAGCAGATGTATTGATGGAATTTCAATAGCAGGTTGTATGGAAAGATGAAAAGGTGAAAGGATGGTGGATGGGCAGATGGGTGGAAGGATGGATAGACAGATGAGTGTATGTAAGGATGAAGGAAATTATTTTAGGAAGGGTCGGGCTTACTTCCCTTGCTCACTCAGTGCCATTAGATGTTTGGGTCAAAGTGGGGGGTATTTTAATTTTATGGCTACTCCCCTGGGTAGATAAATTGTATGAGTTTTGCCCATGGAATGCCTTCATTGCCACTTCATGGCAGGAGTAATTGAATAGGAGCAGAATGCAAACATTGATTACAGTCAGCCTGTGGTGATTAGTGTTTACAGTTAGCACAAGTAAATGAGTAGGAGATACAGATTGATCACAAATAGATAATTCACGATAGAGGATGACTACAAAGCAGCAGTGGCGTACCTTGCATTTTGCCTGCTAGAGGAGAAAGATAGCTGAACACTTCTGTCATCAAGAGTAAACACATGAAAGTATGAAGGATTATAGAGTAAAGAGACCCTTGCAAATGGTTGGATTCCCATCACTCACCAACGTGATCATCATCATTATCATCATTTGGGTATTCATCCTACCTTCCACTTACCCTCTTGATCATAGAGGGGAATTAAGTGGATTGTATCCTCAAAGAGGGTCGGGTAAGAAAAGCGAAAGATGAAAAAGAGATTATACCTTGAAATATGTTTAATCTTCATCAAGAAGAAAAGTGTTGACAATTGTTGCAGTGAAGGCTCTAAATTTTATACTGTTTCCTTCTTGTCACATTGTTTGTATTTTTAAGTACCCTTATCTGATATGATTTGATTTTTCAAGATAAAAAGTGAATTTTTTTCTATATACACCCGCTTCTGTTCTAGTTTTTTGCACAATTTTGCACTTATGATTCACATTTTGTATGATATATTGTTTTCGCCTGTGATTTTGATTCACTGTATGAAGAGATTTTGCAGTAGAATTAGCTGCTGAAAGAAATTAATTAGTAAGGTAACCATTTATCTGGCCTTGAAATCTAAATATAAAAATACATTATTTAAATCTTCAAATAAATCCCTTGAAGGCATACTTACCCTATGATCTCATTTTGCCCGAGCCCTCAAGGGTAGTTTGGGTTGCCCATATTACTTTTCATTATCATTAGGTGGGACTTGCGACATAGGACAAGGTTGTAGCTACTTTACCTGTATCCCTATTTTAAAGAAAACTGAGACATAATAGAAGGTGAGCAATCAATCAATCAATCATATCATTTGTAAAGCGCACTACTCACCTGTGAGGGTCTCAAGGCGCTGGGGTGGGGAATGATGCTACTGCTCATTAAGCCAGGGCTTGAGGAGTTTTCTGAAGGTCAGCAGGTCTTGGGTCTGCCGTAGGTGGATGGGGAGGGTGTTCCAGGTCTTTGAGGCGAGGTGGGAGAACGATCTGCCGCCTGAGTTCGCTCTTCGGAAGCGGGGAACTGTAGCGAGGGCGAGGTCGGCAGAGCGGAGCTGGCGGGTGGGGGTGTAGAATCTGAGTAGTCTGTTGAGGTACGTTGGACCGGTGTTGTGGAGTGCCTTGTGTGCGTGGGTGAGGAGCTTGAAGGTTATCCTCTTGTTGACCGGGAGCCAGTGCAGGTCTCTCAGGTGAGGTGTGATGTGGCTGCGGCGAGGGATGTCGAGGATCAGGCGTGCAGAGGCGTTCTGGATGCGTTGGAGCCGTCTCATGAGTTTGACCGAAGCTCCTGCGTAGAGGGCGTTTCCATAGTCCAACCTACTGCTGACAAGGGCCTGGTGACTGTTCTTCTCGTTTCAGTGGGGATCCACTTGTAGATCCTACAGAACATGCAGAGGGTGATGAAGCAGGAGGAGGAGACGGCATTGACCTGTTTAGTCATGGAGAGGGTGGAGTCGAGGATGACCCCTAGGTTGCATGCGTGGTCGGTGGGTGTTGGAGCGGTTCCCAATGCGGTCGGCCACCAGGAGTCATCCCAGGCCGAAGGGTTGGATCCGAGGATGAGGAAGTCTGTCTTGTCTGAGTTCAGCTTCAGTCGGCTGTTCCTCATCCATTCAGCAATGGCCTTCATTCCTTCATGAAGGTTGGTTTTGAGCATTGAGCATTGAGCATTGTTAAAACATAACGCAGAGGATTTAAGTGGTGTTCCTGGAAGGGATGCCATCTCCTAATACTGACAAAACATGGAGACATGCAGAGTGGGAATACATTCGGTCACCACACCACTGCTTATATGCCTATTGGAACTAGCACTTTCTGACTGGCTCACGTGGTGCGCTATCCAGACTGAACGTATAACTCTATGATCCCCAATTCTTAGGCACCTCTCCCTTGATGCTAGACCTCGCCTTATCTGAAAACCTGTAAGATTTGCTCTTGTTAGGGAGGTTTTTGCCTATGCCCACACCATGGCTACACAGGTGGGTAGGCCCAGAGAGTGGAGTGGATAAGAGAGATCAGAGAGCAAACTGCCCAAACACTCAGTGGACTGGTCGGGAGTTAGGGTGGGGGACAGTATTACTCCTTCCACTGACCAATCCATCTCCTCAATCCCAGGAGATTGGGGAGAGGTTCACTCTCCTCTTCTTCCTACCCATCTGTCAACATTAGCATGGTGGCCTCAGACCTCTCAAAGTGTGGCCTGAGGCGATTGAAGTGAATTACCTGGATGGCTTTCTCAAGTGTCTTGAGATCCACCAGGTAGGTGGTCTCCTTTTTCCTCTCATTCAACTCATAAGGCCCAGTCCATAAATCCTGGAGGAAGCCCAGCTCTACAGCCTCCATCACCCACACTTTCTGTCTAGGTGTCAACTCCACGGGAGTATCATCCTGTTGTACCACTCCTTCATGACATCATGTCTGGCTTCTAAGTTGTAGGAGGCTTGCTTCCACAACCTGATCATTTGGCTCCGGAAGGCAAGCATGTATCTTACTACATTACTAGGAGTTCTCTTGGGAGACTGCTCCCAGCCCTCCTTGACAGAATGCAGCGGTCCCCAGACTGAGTGCCTGAACAGAAATTAGAAGTTGCTAAAAGCCACTCCCTTCTGAGGGACCTCCTGAGGTTCTGTAAATTGCGAATTTGTTCGTGCTCAGCCTCCATTTTGTAGCCGCCGCCATTTTGCATTGCCCTCACTCAGGCAGCACGGCGAGTGCAATGTTTTTGTCATTTCTGCATTGACGTGTCAGGTGGCTTCTTCGCTCTTGTTTATTAACGAGTGTCAGGGTCTGGCCGAGTACACTAATTCCTGTCTGAGCTGATTAATCCCCGTCTGGACCATTTGTTGGCTCACACCATTCTTTCCTGTAGGTTATCTAATCTGCTGTCCTTCGCTACACGTCTCATGCATTCTCCTGTTTCACAACTGTCCTTCTAGAGCATACAACTGTGTTTTCTCTACTCGTAAACTGGATTGTGTGGATTTGTTTGTAATTTACTTAAGGGGTCGAGTGACAAACATAACCAAGGGAACTTGGGTTACCTAAGACTTAAAGCATTGTCTATAATATTTGCCTATGCCTCATGCTCTTGTGTGTTTGTATTTTGCATTGCATTGTACCGTATATAAGCCTGTGCGCCACGGAGTTAAGTGGCAGTCTCTTTTGAACCTCGTTATATCAACGACTTCTAAGACCACTGTACTAGCTGCAGCTAATAAATACAATCTTCTACGCCAGATGAAGAGTCCGTGTCTCTGTATTTGACAAGGCAGGTGAATTCCGGGTATTTCAGGCGTACCCTGCGCCGCTGAGCCTTAAGGCTACGGTTCTCCACTCCCAGTAGGCAAAGAACAGGCATCCCATGTTCACTCAGGGCCTCTGGCAAGCCTCTGATCATGCCTTTCAAGGTATTGTTGAATCTCTCATCAAGCCCATTAGTTTGGGGGTGGTAAGGGTTGGAGAAATTATATGTCACTCCACACTCATTCCACATGGCTGTCATGTAAGCAGACATGAAGTTCATGTCCCTGTCAAACACCACCTCCTTGGGTAACCTACTCAGGTAAAAATCCTCATCAGGGCCTTTGCCATCGCAGGTGCAGTTGTGTTCCTCAGAGGGATTGCCTCTGGGTACAGAGTGGTACAAAAGGGGGTGGTAATGGACAGAGCAACTGAACCAATCAAACACTCATACCCAGTCAAAAGATCTGGGTGTAATCTATCACCGTTCTTTAGCCCACTCTGCCACCCCAGTTCAGACATGGCTATATGCAAATCAGTCTGATCCTGTGCCTCATGGGAACAGTCCAACCCGAACTGCCAAGTATTGCCTTCCCTGGACCGGAAACAAGCTTCCGAGGACCGGTTTCTGGCATTCCAACCGTCTTCAGCCCCGCTTGCTTGAATCCAGTGGCAAAGTGAGCAAGGGACTCATGTCTGAGCATACCCTGCCACACTTATGGTGGCCAAAAGCGGTACAAAAGGGGGTGGTAATGGACAGAGCATCTGAACCAATCAAACACTCACACCCAGTCAAAATATCTGGGTTTAATCCATCACCGTCCTTTAGCCCACTCTGCCACCCCAGTTCAGACATGGCTATATGCAAATCAGTCTGACCCTGTGCCTCATGGGAACAGTCCAGCCCGAACTGCCAAGCCATGCCTTTCCTGGACCGGAAACAAGCTTCCGAGACCCGGTTTCTGGCATTCCAGCCGTCTTCAGCACGGCTTGCTTGAATCCGGTGGCAAAGTGAGCAAGGAACTCACGTCTGAGCATACCCTGCCACACTTATGGTGGCCAAAAGCAGTACAAAAGGGAGTGGTAATGGACAGAGCATCTGAACCAATCAAACTCTCACACCCAGTCAAAATATCTGCGTTTAATCCATCACCGTCCTTTAGCCCACTCTGCCACCCCAGTTCAGACATGGCTATATGCAAATCAGTCTGACCCTGTGCCTCATGGGAACAGTCCAGCCCGAACTGCCAAGCCATGCCGTCCCCGGACCGGAAACAAGCTTCCGAGGACCGGTTTCTGGCATTCCAGCCGTCTTCAGCCCGGCTTGCTTGCATCCAGTGGCAAAGTGAGCAAGGGACTCACGTCTCAGCATACCCTGCCACACTTATGGTGGCCAAAAGCGGTACAAAAGGGGGTGGTAATGGACAGAGCAGCTGAACCAATCAAACACTCACGCCCAGTCAAAAGATCTGGGTTCAATCCATCACGGTTCTTTAGCCCACTCTGCCACCCCAGTTCAGACATGGCTATATGCAAATCAGTCTGACCCTGTGCCTCATGGGAACAGTCCAGCCCGAACTGCCAAGCCATGCCTTCCCTGGACCGGAAACAAGCTTCCGAGGCCCGGTTTCTGGCATTCCAGCCGTCTTCAGCACGGCTTTCTTGAATCCAGTGGCAAAGTGAGCAAAGGACTCACGTCTGAGCATACCCTGCCACACTTATGGTGGCCAAAAGCGGTACAAAAGGGGGTGGTAATGGACAGAGCATCTGAACCAATCAAACACTCACACCCAGTCAAAAGATCTGGGTTTAATCCATCACCGTTCTTTAGCCCACTCTGCCACCCCAGTTCAGACATGGCTATATGCAAATCAGTCTGACCCTGTGCCTCATGGGAACAGTCCAGCCCGAACTGCCAAGCCATGCCTTCCCTGGACAGGGAACAAGCTTCCGAGGACCGGTTTCTGGCATTCCAGCCGTCTTCAGCCCGGCTTGCTTGAATCCAGTGGCAAAGTGAGCAAGGGACTCACGTCTGAGCATACCCTGCCACACTACAGAGTGGCATGATCCACCAGAACCAGGATGAAAGTGTGCCCTGCTGGAGTCTGTCGATCCATAGGCACTGCAATGTCAATGCCCACCCTCTCAAAGCGGGTGGCAAGAACAGACAAGGGGTTAAGGGGTGCTTTAAGTTTCCACCCCACCTTGCCCCTTGATTAGCAGGTCACACAGGTCCTGCAGAATGCATCTGAAAACACCCTGAATCTGGGCCCTGAATCTGGGCCAATAAAGGGGAGGAGTAAGCAGGGCAAAGGTCTTGTCCTGGCTCACATTTCCTGCCAGGGGAATGTCATGGGCTAATTCCAGTAGGAATTCCCAATAACACTTGGGGACAACCAGGACCCTCAGACTCACTGTACAGAATGTTATCCTCCCAGTAAAGGTGATGAGTAGTGGATTCTTCACCGGCTGTTTGGGCCTCAGCTTGTCTCCTCATGCCTTTCGGGGGTGGGGCACTCTCTCTGTGCTCTACAAAACTATTCCCTGGTGGTGCAAGGCACCAGGAGGAGTAACGTCCTCTTCAGTGGACTCTGGGGCAACATCGGTTAGTTCGCCATTCATCTCTCCGGAGGTACATTCCGAAGGGGGGTACCCCCATCCTCATCCTCTTCCCTTCTTAGCAGGTGGATGAGTCATTGTTCCAGACTCCAGCCCTTTCTGACTCCCTTCTCGGGTAGCCATGGACCCCAGCCCCGTCTGACTCCCTTATCGGATAGCCATGGACCATGTGGTAGCACACATCCAGTCGGGTAGCCCCAACATCTCCACAAATGCTAATCAGTGTGCGCAATGAAATTCGTTTTATTTATTTATATATTTACTTACCTCTAATCAGCCATAATCTGTTGTTTACTACCCCCACCCTGCCCCTCCCCGCCCCACGTCAGTGCCCAGCAGCACTCTCACCATGGGCAGCTACTGATACAACGGAACACAAATCCCCTCCTCTGCACCTCCCTGGAAATGAGAGACATCTGGTGCTGACAATACCAGTCACACTCATTGAAGAGTTGCAAATTTTTTACCCGTCAGACTCTTACCAGAATTTATTTGCAGCAGTGAAATGAATATGTTGAAAGTTCCCAGCTTCTCTTTAGGTCAAGCGGATCAAGATACAACCCTACCTGACCCAAGGGAAAGAAGGGACACAAACCGGTGGTCGTCAGAGTGAAACCGCAAGACTTCAGTATTCTAGTGTAGAACCCATTTTTTATTATCAAATGTCCTTTCATCTTTTGTCAAGACTGCTGATGATTCCCAGGGTGCTATTGCTGCATTTTAGATTTAAAAAAACGACAGGGTAAGTATTAATAATATCTCTATCAACTATATGGAAGAAATGTTAGCTAGTTATTCTGCCACATACCTATTAAAATAATCTTCCCTGGTGTTAATTCATTTTAAAAGATGCAACTTTTCTGTTCTAGTAAATTCTTTCTTTTGAAAACATAAAAAGTGAGTTTCCATACACTTTTATAACTTTGAACAAACAAAATGAGATCACGTTCATAGCTGATTGCAGCACATCTAGTTAAAGTTCTAACCAAACTTAAGGTGCGTTCAGAAAATCCAATACATTCTTAAAGTCTGATATTTTGCACCATCTCGACAACAAAAATAATGTTAAAAAATGTTTCATATATTCATGTTCATCACAAACACATTATCAATAACAGTCTCCCCTTTTCAGATAACGCAGTTTATACACAGTCAAGTTCATCAAGCAATAGTCATATGAAAAATGACTGGCACATTCTTAGATAAGTTAAATGATTTACTACTACTCAGACACTATGAGGGTGTTTCCTCCGGTGGAGGGTCTGCCTCTTAAATGATTCTGCTTTTCTTGTTTCTCTTTTAGATACTGATAGTTCTAGAAATGTCAGAGAAGGAAATCGGAGGGCCACAGATCCAATGAACCTGGACGAACACAACGCTCCAGCTAAGCTAGCGAGGACGCAGACGTATTAAGGGATCACTGAAATAATATCGAGGGACAAAATATCGACTTGCCAAAATATTGTGGACAAAATATCGACAGTCAAAATATCGAGTTTGTATCTACAAACAGGTAAGTACAAAAATATCGAGTACAAAATATCGTTTACAATAATATAGATGTAAAAAATATCGACTTTATTAAAAACAGTGTTAAATTAAATTAATATTAAATTTTAATTACTAAAATATACTTAAAAATACTTACATTAAATTATAATAATTAAATAATAAATGAAAATAATAAAAATAATTTTTTACAATCTTATTTGTTAAAACATATATATATAGTAACATACTATAATTAAATAAGATACTATTATATTACCGTACAATACCAGAAGTGTAAAAAACTACTATTCCCACTCCAAAGAGTATCGACGGTCACATTATCGATTAGCAAAAATATCGTTAAAAAACTGAAAACTGACCCTGAACCCTAAAATAGACCCCTTTACCCAAAAACCCAAAACTGACCCTGAACCCTAAAAATACCCCTTTACCCAAAAACTAAAAACTGACCCTGAACCCTAAAAATACACCTTTACCCAAAAACCCAAAACTGACCCTGAACCCTAAAAATACCCCTTTACCCTAAAACTGAAAACTGACCCTGAACCCTAAAAATGCCCCTTTACCCAGAAACTGAAAACTGACCCTGAACCCTAAAAATGCCCCTTGACCCAAAAACTGAAAACTGACCCTGAACCCTAAAAATACTCCTTTACCCAAAAACTGAAAACTGACCCTGAACCCTAAAAATACTCCTTTACCCAAAATTTATCAATATTATTTAATTACCAAATAATTATTAAATATATTAAAATTTACTCTAATTAATGTAATTAACTAATTACAATTAATTAATTACCAATTAATTACTAATACAAAATATGTACAACATTATAATAATTAATTAACTAATTATTATTAATTAATTATCAATTAATTATTAATTAAAAATATTTACAAACATATATTAATTAATTAATTATTATTAAATTACTTCCCACCCTATTCCCCTATAAACCCTCAACCCGCTACAGAATTACATTACGCAATTATTATAAAAACAAAATTCATTTAATAAAATATTTTATAACATTAATACACACTTTTCACACATATTATTACATAAAAATACACTATAAAATATTATATATTATTAAAAGTCGATATTTTTGCTATCTATATTTTATACAGTCGATATTACTTCACTTACCTGAAAAACGATATTTTTGTAGTCGATATTATGTCCAGTCGATATTTTGTCCAGTCTATATTTAAAACTCAATATTATGTCCAGTCGATATTTTGGAGTCGATATTTTGTCTATGCACCGTATTAAGAAAACTGGAAACAGGAACCAGGGAGCACAGAGATGAAGAACTCACACACAAGGAATGCAGGACGCTCATGGTGCAGCGGGCAGTCTTGTTGGCTGCGCACTCCACTCATTAAAGAGACCCCTCTGCCAGGAGGCTGCACTCGAGCAGCCCTGACAGTACACCCTCTACTAGGGTCCTCCCAACTAGCTTAGCTTTATCAGGATATCGGTGATGAAAAAGTCGTAGGAGGCGAGAAGCGCGCACATGACATGCAGGATCCCAGGTACGTTCCTTCGGACCATAACCTTTCCAATAAATCATATAATAAAGTCAATGACAAATTTGTTTCTACTTCAAATTCAGGTTCATCAGCTACAACTACTACTGAAGGTTTAGTGGGAAGCACAGTCCCTCTAGCAACAGGTTTTAACGATATTTGAAACACTTGATGCACTCGAATATGAGGAGATCATTCCAGTTTCATGGCAGTCATTGATGTTTTTTTTTAAATACTCAAATTTTAATAGGTTTTACCAGACAATGTAGAGCCATGACAGTACTTGTACATGAGTTGAGGATGTTTGACCCAGACCACGTTTAAAGCGCCAGGCGACAAACCCGCATGAACTTAATACACATATGTAGCCATGGGAAGGATTAGAGTTGGAGACACCTTTGCCTCCCCCCCTTTTCAACCCAGTCAACCAAACCATTTGCCCCACACTCGTTTGCACTTCTTAGGGCATCCCCAAGCTAGGTATACTGGCTGTTCCTGTGAGGTGCACCAGTCCAACCCCTCCTCCATTGGGTGCTTGTAGGGGGGGTGGAACTCTTCCCTTTCCAGCAATGTCTCTATTAGCCACCACATAAGCCGTACCTAGGAATACCCTGTCTGGACTGGATCCTCCTATACCCTCGAGGATCCCCATGAGCACCACCTGGGGCATACATGGATCCTCCGTTCCCAATGTCACACTCTGCTCCCCAAGAAAGTCAGCCCAGTATATTGATATGGGGGCGCATGACCAAATCATATGGCAAAAGTCTGTGGGCTCTTCTGCACAGCGGGGGCATCTCGGGGCAGGCAGACGTCCTGCTCGGTGTAGCCTGACGGGGGTGAGGTATGCACAGTGGAGGTGGTAAAGTTGGATTAGTCTCAATCTGTCTTAAATGGTGATCACCCATAGGGCCTTAAGGGCATCCCTCCAATCATCATCCTCAAAAGGTCCCAGCCAACCCTCCCATTGTGCTCTTTAGGAGGTCCAGCGTGGTGGGAGACTTAATGATGAGGGAACACTCTTTGCCAAGGTTGACTGTTCAATTTCTGTAGCTTATTGCTATGTTTGGGTGTTAAACTGGTACTATCGAGGTACCACTAATGCCCAGACAGTGTTTACAAGCTTAAAAATGACAAATAATGAAGTAATACTATCACTAAATGTGCCACAAAATGCTGCATAATTTGCCTTTTTGCCACATAATTTATTCAAACCTGCTGAGTAATTGGACTCCCCCTTCCCACAATATTCCAGTGGCCTCCTTGTAAGCAGGGCCACTGGAATTATCAATTGTACGAGCACAGCACTTTTTGCATAATTATAAATTTGCCAAATGTTCACATAATCCATAATCTGCTGCATAACCTGCTGAGTTTAAGAAAAAACGATTGCTTCTTGCTCAAACGGTTCAAAAGTTATGAAAAATGCAGCAGCTTGTTGCAGCACAGTGAAAGGCCCTTCGCAAAGGTTGACTGTAACCTTTCTGTTACTTGTTGCTATATGTGGGAGTTAAACTGGCCATAATCATGTGTATCCATCACCCAGACAGTGTTAACAAGTGTAAAAATGGCAAAATAATAAAGTAATACTAACACAAATTGTGCTGCAATAAGATGTATATTTCGCCTTTTCTTGCTGCATAATTTACTCAACCCTGCTGCAAAATCTTGTCCTCTCCTGCTGCACCATTTCAGTTGCCGAGCCTTTAAGTCAGGCGGAGAGTGGATGTGTCCTACGGAATAACAGCCTCTAGGGGCCTTATTTATGAAGGCCTTGCGTCAGTTTTGCACCGCCGGTGCGTCACTTTTTGTGATGCACCAGCGGTGTAAAAAATGCGCCTTGTTGCGCCATATTTAAAAAGTGACGCATCTAGGTAGATGCGTCACTTTTTAAACCCCTGCACCACATTATACCTGCGTCAGGTATAATGTATGCAGAGGGGGCGTTCCCCCGCAAAAAGCCTCGTAATAGTGACGCAGTGAAATCTATGAGATTTCACTGCGTCACTTTTAGGATGCTGTTGCGTCATAATCTTGCGCCTGCCTCACAGCAGGCGTAAGACTGAAGCAAGCCCTTTCACATGGGGCTTTCCCCATGTGAAAGGACGCATTGCTGGAGTTGCGTCACTTTTGTGACACACTCCAGCAATGCGTCACTTTTGCGCTTACAGATACGTCAGAAATACTGACGTATCTGTAACTCCTTGCGACATGATGCGTCATACATTAAATATGACGCATCAGGAATGTCGTAAGGAGTGCGCAGTGAAAAGTGACGCATCGCTGTTTTCACGCAGCGATGCGTCACTTTTCATAAATGAGGCCCTAGGTCTGCCAACCACAAGCCACCGGGTGGGGCGGCAGGAAGGAGCAGAAGATCGGTAATAGCATGCCACAAAATCAACTTTAGACTCAAAGTCAGAACAAGTTCATTTGCGTGTCTGCTTCTAAACCTGACCCTGGTATGAGTACCTGCTTGTATTTGACAAGTGCAGGTACTCTCCAATTAAAAGTGTATTTCTCTTGAGAAGTTGCGGTACTCTCCCTCTCAAAATAAAAAAGTGCTGGTACTCAGTACTGGAAAGTACTGTCCCATTTAAAGTACTGCTATGAGGAATGTCTTCCATTGAAGTCTTTGACCTCGGGACTGGTTAAGTGCCGGGGCTGGGAATAGCTGCACCATGGGGATGCATGGAAAGTACTGCGGCCTCTGTGACAGAATGCACAGAGGGATTTCAGGTGGAGGCCTCACACCCCAAGAAGCACTGCCAAGCAAGTTACACATTAGTTGGAAACTATTTTTCAGCAGTTCTGAATATTGTTTGCAATTCCAACAAATGCTAGATTGACACATTTTCAGGCCACAAAGGCACTTACATTTTGTTTTTCGAAGTGCATCGCCAATCTCAAAACTAGTGCTTAATTTGTAAAAGAGTAAGTGGAGGGACCCAACCTTTTGATAAGAAGCCGCAGCCAGTGGCAATGTATGTCACAGTGCAGAATATCAAGGCTGCCTAGTCTTGAATCCACCTCATACTGCTTTCATCTACCACCAATTACTGCACCTTTATCTCACTCTTTCAGGGTCTTTTACATCCCTGCTTTCTTCCTCACTGTTTATCTTTCATTTTCCTCCTTTTTTCCCCTTTTGTTTTTTATTTCTCTTTTTCTGGGTCAGAGTCTGATGGAGAATGATAAGTGCTGATACCCAAAAATGAGACCAGCAACCTCTAGCTGAAATTAAGCACTGTCTAAAACTCATCATAAGCCTTGTTCTGCACAAATAAATGTATTTTTTTGTAACTGTGAAATCTGTTCATTGACACTCCCATATTGTTTTTAGTTGTGTGGGTGACATGCTGCAGCATTTGCAGTTGACTTTCAAGGTTGCCTACTCTCAATTCCAATGTGTGACCATTTTTCTATCTTTCCCTTGCATCATTCTCCCTTTTCTGCCTTTCTCTTGTACTCGGTCAGTCGAAATCTGAAAAATAAGCCCTGTTGATCTCAAATTATGTACACCACATGCAGCTACCTGCATAAATAAAGCAGTGAAGAGGAGAGTGTCACATGGAGAAACCCGTAAAATATTTATAAACAATGAAAATGAAAGAAGGAACAGGAGAACATAGTAGGAACAGAGGAAAAAGAAAGGCACTGAGGCTTGCATGCTAAGAAAAATGGAGATGGAGAGAAAGAAAAAAGACCGAGAGAAGACAAGGATAACATTGAATTGAAGTAAATAGGTTAAAAAAAAGAAAACAGCATAAGGACAATGAAAGAAAGAGTCAAAATGCACGAAAATGATCATAATTGGGGAAGTGAAGGGTTGGGTGAGTGGATACACTAGAATGAAACAACAATGAGGGAGAAGAACTGAGTGAAAAAAGGGGATACAAGACTGTAAAAAAGGAAAACAATAAGGGGACAAAGACAGTAAGGGTGCAAGATATATATTTGTATGTAAAGGTGTTTTATGCCAAACATATTTGGAGCCCGTGCGGTATAGAATTGTTTCCCCTTCATTTTGTTTACATGCCATCATAAAACGTGGCACTCCGCAAATGTGCACACACTGCGACAATCAAATGCTGCAAGTAGTTTTTTTCAAGAAAGGTGGAAACTCTTGGCTGCGAGAGAGCAGTGGGCACAAGACATGGAATGGGCACAAGACCATCTTAAATTGGGAAGAAAGCCGAAGTAATGGTAGCATGCTTCAACAAAAATACAAAAGGCAAAATTGATAAATTCGCATTGCAATAGTGTTTGCAGGGCTCTAACATATCAGCTGGCACATCACATTTCAATAAAGAGAAAAAACTACTTGTGGAGGGCAGGACAGAATCACAAGCTGGGATTTCAAGCTGTCAGCTTGCAACAAACAAAAGAGTCTTGGTGGCCTGTGCAAAGGGGCAGAAAGCACTTTCAGTGGTAGATAGCAAAGTTGCTTCAAATGTGAAAAGCAGGTTAAGACTGCAGGGGAAGTTCAACGGTGAAAGATGTGTCATTGTGAATTTCAATGCATTAGGGCCTTGCGACTTTGGTACCTGCTTTACATATGCACGCCATGCTGTGGAACATTTAGCCTTTCAGTCTTCAGACGCCAAAGCATGAACAACAACAGCTGTGTTTGAAAAATGAGTAGGCCTTTAGTATTATACATCCCGCATGTGATTGGGAAATGGCAACACTTTCCATTTTTTATCAAGACACTATTCTCTTCACACTATTACTATCACTAATACTAACAGCCATAATATTTTGAATAATATATTTAAGACAATGACATGTTCCAGATAGACCATGCAACATGGTGATAAATGATAACATCACAGCTGCTTAGAGCAATTGGTAAATTGTGAAATATTTGTTTAGCAAAAGGAACCGACACAATTATAATGAAACATGTCTATTGTATTCATCATTGTTTTTTTTAATTATATTTGTGTTTTTTTCTGCATTGTGATACACCCTTAGCTATTGCATTTTATCTTGCATTTGTCAAGTGTCACAGCTAAATTTTAATCACCATGAAGTGCAATTCATTCAGATTTATGTTTTTGCAAGTCAATGGACGACATCACCCTTTAATTCCATTATTATCATTAATCGCTCTCATCCATTATTCACAGATAATCGCCCTCATCATACAATTAATAAGCACTTACGTTGAGCAGTGCAGCACATGGTAGATAGTGCTGAATTTTTAAAACATTTTGAGTGCTCCAGAATATGTCCCTTTTCGTGTCTAGTTTTACTGTAGCTACATTGCAACAACATTTAAGAGATGCAAACAAAACACGTGTCCTTAAGACTTTTCTCTCTTGTGTGTAGAGCCAGTAGAAAACATGTCTGCCACTAGAGGGAGACAAAACTAAGTGTATGGCATGGAGAAGACTTTTCCAGCATAAGAAAAGCATAACAAGCACTGACAAGTGGCAGTGACGGCGGAAAGTAAACATTTAAAACAAGCCAGAGTGATTGGTTCGTGGGTGTGGCTCTGCAGAGCTTCAATGCCCAGTGGGGAGCAGGGGCCATCACGTGCTGTTCAGTGAGGAGAATGGACAATAAAAACAATCCCTTAGTGAAAGTGCCTCAGCTGAAACAGGCACCCAAAGGAGGGACAGTTAGGAGGAAAGGACCAATAGAAGGCCAGCATTATGTATTGGCACAAGAAAAAAACAATGGCAATTGGTGTGTTTGCCAGAGCCTATAGGAGAGGATACAACAGGTCGATCGAAGCTCGACCAAAAAACAAGGATTAAAACCATAATTACATTGGAAAGGAGTCATTTTAAGTGAGCTATGTTGCATATTATTATACGCAGCATCTGCTGCCCATAAGAACTTCTCCCAATTATTCACAGTCCGTAAGAGCTGGCATCTTATATATTGTTCTAAACATTGATTTACTCTCTCTGTCTGGTCATTTGTCAGAGGGTGATAACTTGTAGATAAATGAATTTCTATTTGTAGTATTCTGCACAAAGCCTTCCAAAATTTTGAGAAAAATTGGGATTCACGATAAGATACAATAATTGATGGCAAACCATGTAAACATGCAGTGGGTTATAGGAAATTGTATGCAAGTTTTTTAGCATTTGACAAAACTGATAATGGGATAAAATGGACCATCTTGGAAAACATATCTACTATAACCATTACTGTTTTCTGTCTTGGGTAAGTCAGTTATGAAGTCCATAGAAATTGCACACCACTGATATAGGGGAGTAGGTGATGGTTGTAAAATACCTGCAGGTGCATTATGTATGTCTTTACTTTGTACACGATAGAGTGCACCTCTGTACACACCAACTGTTTAATGTTAGATACTAGTGTGGGCAACCAAAAATATAATTGGACAAACTCTAAGGTCTTCCTTTCCCCAGGATGACCTGCTAAACATTGTGCATGACAGCATTGCAGTGTTTGTTGCTGTAGGACAATTGTAGGTACAAATATCCTTTCATTGATGTAAGTCCTCAATTTGCTTAAAATGGTGATTCTGTAAGACTTCTTCTGCTTCTTTGGTTCTCCGTACGGCAGCTATCTTAGTTAAAAAGGTGCGTTCAGAAATGACTGCTCCTATCAAACGATTTGGATGTATTATAGAAGAGCATCCAGTTTCACGTTTTCTATCATCATGTTCTAAACAAGATAATGCATCAGCCTTTCCATGCTGTCTGCCTGCTTGGAATTGGATTACTTAATCATTAAATAATTGAGCCCTTTCCAATTGTTCCATGGACTAGGCCTTAGCAGATTTCAGATATTTTAGATTTCTGTGATCTGTGATGTAACACAACCATAAGATAATCCCTCAATTCCACAAATGCCTTCTTTATGGCTAACGATTCTTTGTCACCTATAGAGTAGTTTTCTTCCGCTGGAGTAAACCTATGTGTAAAATAAGCAACAGAATGGAGCTGACCCATTTCCTTATTTTTTGTGATAAGACTCCCCTACTTCTACTTGTGACACAACAGTGTCTACTGTAAATGGCTGAGATGTGTCTGGATGTTGAAGAATGGGTGCACTCAGAAAATCTTGTTTCAATAGTTGAACATCCTTTTCAGCTGCCAAGGACCAATGAAAAAACACTGCTTTTTTCAACAACTGTGTAATTGATGCTTCAATCGTGGAAATATGCCTTATAAATTGATATTAAAAATTGGCGAATCCAGAAAACTCTGGATTTCCTTCACTGACTTTGGAGACTTTAATTTTAGGATTCCGGACACCTTCTGAGGATCCATACTAACTACCTGAGGTGAAAATATGTAAGACAGAAAGAAGACTCTAGAAACATGGAACTCTTATTTTTCTAAATTGACATGCAATTTATTGTCTCTTTATTGTTGTAGAATGGTCTTACATGATACTTATGTTCAACCAATGTAGGATAGTAGATCCGAATATCATTGAGGTAAACAATTGCACACACATCCAAAAACTCCCTCAGAACTTCATTAATAAAATATTGGAATGCTGCAGGTGCATTACATTGGACAAACTGCATCACAAAATATTCATACAGACCAAATTTTGTACAAACGGTTGGCTTCCCCTCGTCTCCCTCTCTAACTCTCACCAAATGATATGCACCACCAGTCTAATTTTGTAAATACTTGAGCATCCTTTATTTATATATTAAGCTGGGATTAATAGGTAAAGGATAATGGTTTTTAACAGTTACCATATTAAGGGCTCTATAATCAATACACAAGCATAACTCACCTCCCTTCATTGGTACAAAAAACAAAGGAGCGGAGGGAGTGGATCACAACGGTTTGATAAATTCTATGCGAAGCATCTCATCAAGATAGTCTCTCAAATGGATGTTGTCTTTCTCAGCTAATGAAAAAATCCTACTCCAAGGAATATGAGTCCCAGGGATGAAACCTATTTGGCAATCATATTGCCGGTGTGCTGAAAGAGTAGTTGCCTTTTGTTTATCAAAAACTTCTGCCAAGTCTTGTTAGAAAGGACGAGAGGGGAAACATTTTCATCTGTAGACATTGCTACAGTCTTTTCATGATCCATGTTAGATGATTCATATAAACACTGTTCCTTACAATAGGTTGAACAAAAAGATAGTGTATGATTCTTCCAGTCAATATCTGGATTATGAGTTTCTAACCACGGAATCCCCAAAATGGCCTGAAACGATGGGGTTTTAATCAAATCAAACTGAATTCTCTCTTAATGATGTTCCTGCATGTCTTACCATGTTAGCAGTAGAATGGGTGATGAGACGTGACTTAAATGTGCTATTGACGATTGTTTTAACCTCATCAAGTTCATCTTTACACTCCACTGGAATACCATATAATGACACTAGGGATTTAACCTTAACATTTTTGCTCCTGAGTCTATTAACAGTGGAAAACAAACCGAACCCCCTTCCCAGGATAATTGGGCTGTTACAAGAAAATTTCGATATTGTCTTATATAGAATGTTTGAGCTAACACTGTTCAGGCTATTTCCTGAAGTAACCCTGAAGCACTTGCTTCTCAAGGTCCCAGACAATCCAGTTTTCTGACTCATCTTTCTTTTTAGGTTTCACTGGACAGTCTTAATCTTCTGCAACATTTTCATTCTTCTAAACGTAATGGTCCCTTTAGGCTTGCTATCTGCATAGGCTCAGGGTATTCCTTGAGTTTCTTCTCTTCATGCCCTACAATATTTGTCTCTGCCTGTCCTTTATCCCAATGATGCTTTGCCAGGTTAGGATCTAGTTTCACTACCAAAACAATCAGTTCATTACAGTTTTCTGGAGGATCCCTCACTTCAGCCAACAGGTCTTTTAGTTCATCTTAAAGTCCCTTATAAAATAAGGAACTCTTTTTACTTTCAGGCCATCCTGATTTGCCTCTACCCTATTGGCCTAAACGTGGTTCTATATGCCAATAAATCCTTACTCCTTTGTCAGAAATTTAGCAACTCAGTGTCTACTGACTGGATAAAAGTATGCCAATCAAATAATCTTTTAATTCTGTCTTAAAAGCAGACTTATACAGCAATGGATTGTCTCTCTGAACTAAAGGTATTGACCAGGTTGCAACTGTGCCCCTAGATAATATTATAATACAGGGATTTATATTAATATTATAATAATATAATATAGTGATTTATAAAGTGCCTGGTTACATCATGCGGTGTGTTCCAGTGCTGCGAATTGCCCTGCCCTGTCTAACCTACAATCAAAGAGTCTGAAAAAAGAAAAGCAACAACAGACACTAAGAAGAGCTGAACAACAAGGTTTTGAGTTTGTTAATAAATGATGTTTCAGAGGATTCAGCTCTTAGCTGTGCCAGGAGGGAGTGCAAGCAAGAAGGAGAAGGAGCATGCGCCCAAATGGCCCTAAAGACCTTGGGAACTTGCACCAGATTCACCTTAGAAGATCTCAGATTACCTAGCGGTGACTAGGGCTGTATCATAGTGCATAGGTATTTAGGACCTTTCTGGGGTATAAATCATTATCAGAAGTAAAGGGCTTTAAAACACATTCTCTTCACCAGAGGTAGCCAATGGAGGGTATCAAGGGCTGTAGATGCCGATGCCCTTCTTGGGAGAATAAGAACCAAACGAGCCACTGCGTTTTGTACTCTTTGGAGGTTTTTCAGACTACCTTTGGTAGCTTCCGGGTAAAGGACATTGCAGTAAGCTAACTGCGACATTACCAGAGTGTGTACCACAGTTTTGGGAGATTCAATTGGTGATCCAAAGCATTTCTCTGATAAGCAATTAATCTGGTGTTCCAAGGATAGTTTGGAATCAAACCATTTTCCTAAGTTTTTTACTTTAGGTTTGGGTTTAGGAATCTGGTCTATTGCATCAGGCCACCAGCCAGATGACCATACGGAGGGGACCTTTCCCATGATAAGGATCTCTCTTTTATTTCCGTAGAGCTTCATACAGCTGTCAGCTATCCATGAGGCAAGTTCTGCCAGGCAAGATTCGAACCGTTGCACTGGACTGTCCCCATCCTGGGAGAGAGTCACGACTAATAGAGTGTCATCAACATATGACACTTGTTTAACACTGTGTCTCTCAATGTTTTCTTTTAAGGGACAGATATAAATATTTAAAAAAGTGGAGCTCAGAATGGAGTCCTGTGGAACTCCTTGTGGTAAAGTAAGAGTCTGTGATGTAAAGGGTCTCTGAGTGTCTTGTAATGTACGATTAAGCAGAAATGTAGTGCAGCGCCGTCAACACAGCACTCGTTATGTCTCTGAATCAGGAGACAGTGGGATACGGTGTTGAAAGCCATGCTTAGATTAAGCAATATCAAGGCTGAAGTTTGGCCTACATCAGCACTTTTCCTAAAGTTTTGGTCGCAAGTAATGAAGCAGACTCTGAGGAAGCAAGTCCCTGGATTCAATGAAATATGTTAGCTGATTATTTATGTGTTTTTAAAGGATTTTAGCAAACACCCAGGATGATGGAATCAAGGGTGAGTTTTGTGCGAATAGGGAGCACAGTTGCATGCTTCTATATCTGGGGCAACACACACAAGGTGATGGACGGAATGTTGCACATTGGTAAAACATTCACCCGAGTCACAGATATGGGTTTAATCCATCGTTCTTTTGCTCACCACAGCACCCCAGTCTTGAACCTGTGCCTCATGGGAACAGTCCAGCCCGAACTGCCAAGCCATGTCTTCCCTCCCCAACTTAGTCCATTCAAACCAATAATAAATAATTTGGCACAGAAGATGAAAATATTAAAGAACATTTTTATTAAACTCAAATGAGTGAGAGTACATCACACAGAACCCTTAGCAACTGAATGAGGCAGTCTGCCTGAATGGTCTCACTTCACATGGTGCACAGACAAAATATCGACTACAAAATATCGAATGGACAAAATATCGAGTTAAAAATATCGACAACATAAAAATATCGATTACAAAAATATTGTTGGTCAAAATATTGTATAAAATAATGATAAAAAAATATTGAGTACAAAAATATCGACTCAAAAAAATCGATAATATGTAGAAAAAAGGTTAAAAAAATTAAAACAATTATTAATAGTAATATAAATTGTAGTTAATGTTTAGGAGCGGGATGTTGGGTTAATAGGGGATAAGGGTGGGGAGTAATTTAATAATAATTAATTAATTAATATATGTTTGTAAATATTTTTTATTAATAATTAATTGGTAATTAATTAATATTAATTAGTCAATTAATGAATATAATTTTGTTCATATTTTTAATTAGTAATTAATTGGTAATTAAATAATATTAATTAGTTAATTACATTAATTAGAGTAATTTTTTTATATATATAATTTTTAGGTATTGTTAATTAATTAATTGGGAAAAAAGAATATTAATTATTAGATTAAAGTAATTACAGCTAATGTGCTAATATATTTACTTTATTGTTATTGTTAATTAATAATTATTTGGTAATTAAATAATATTAATTAATTTTGGGTAAAGGAGTATTTTTAGGGTTCAGGGTCACTTTTGGGTTTTAGGGTAAAGGGGTATTTTTAGGGTTCAGGGTCAGTTTTCAGTTTTTGGGTAAAGGGGTATTTTTAGGGTTCAGGGTCAGTTTTCAGTTTTTGGGTAAAGGGGTATTTTTAGGGTTCAGGGTCAGTTTGGGGTTTTTGGGTAAAGAGGTATTTTTAGGGTTCAGGGTCAGTTTTCAGTTCTTGGGTAAAGGGGTATTTTTTGGGTTCAGGGTCAGTTTTCCCTACTGTTGCACCCACTGGAGTGGGAATAGTAATTTTAACCCCTACGCTATCCAACGCTTTCCCTACGCTTGCACTCTTTGGAGTGGGAATAGTATTTTTTACACTTCTGGTATCGTACGGTAATATAATAGTATCTTATTTATTTATAGTATGTTACTATATATATATGTTTTAACAAATAAGATTGTAAAAAATTATTTTTATTATTTTCATTTATTATTTAATTATTATAAGTTAATTTAAGTATTTTTAAGTATATTTTAGTAATTAAATTTGAATATTAATTTAATTTAACACTGTTTTTAATAAAGTCAATATTTTTTACAACTATATTATTGTAAACGATATTTTGTACTCGATATTTTTGTACTTACCTGTTTGTAGATACAAACTCGATATTTTGACTGTCGATATTTTGTCCACGATATTTTTGCAAGTCGATATTTTGTCCCTCGATATTATTTCAGTGATCCCTTCACATATCATATACTCTTTATCCTGCACCAGGTATGTAAGGGAGTTATATCAGTTAACTTTTTATTACATTCCTAAAAAAATGGAAAATCTGAAGGGTCAGCAGGTGAGTAGCCTTTGGGGTTTTAGCAGGATATGGGCAAAACATTATAATTACATAGTTCACAAAGGTTAATCTGATTTAGATAGCACTGCAGGGCATGGCATGATTACATGTACAGTATCCCAACCCAAATGTTAATCAATAGGAATGTCCCAAATTCAATCTCCAAAAGCCGGACAAACCTATAATTGAAAGCATAACCCATGTAATGAAGAAACATAAAAAAGAAACAGTAACAGACGATGTACAAGATAAAGCATGTGCAAGGAAACTAAAAGTTAACGATGTCCTGAACATCGATTGGCAATCTCAGACAAAGATCGATCAGGGAAATTGGCTTTGCGAGGTCAGTTTCAGGTGAAGAGGTCAGTTTCTTACAGCTCATTTCAGAGTCAAAAAGAAACCTTAGTTAATGTATACATGGACTAAGAAGGCCAGGCCACTTTGTTCGCAAGGCTACCTTCACAGGCCTACATGAGGGCAACACAAAATGTTGGCACAATATAAAATGGAGTCAGACTCGAGAATTACAGAACCTCAAACTCTCTATTGTTGCGCAGTTGCGGGCCGGCCCGGGCTGCCAGGCATAGCAGCTGCTCAGGTTTTACTGTATATTACTGGAGGCTCTTGTGTAGATTTCACAACGCTCCTGTCTGAGTCCCAGCAATCCTCAGGGAGCTAGAGTGCGCTATTCCTGTGATCACCACTGCTATTTATTTATTTGTTTGATTTGCATCACACCAAACAGGCACTTCGCAGCGCTAGGGAGCAAACAACAGGCTCAGTCATCAATCAAAGTGTAATAGATACCAATATTAACATTATTTCAGTATTTATGGCTATAATTATAAACTGCGTAAAAGGATCCTGCACCGTTGCTTGGGTGCTCATGGCGGCTTCTACCAAAGCCGGAAGGATTGTATCTGCCTCGGAGGCACCAGATAACACTTTGCATCTGCAGTCAGGCAGTGTGCAGCGCATAGCCTAGTCCCACGGACACCTGCAGCAGCACAGGGGCAGCAGGCAATGACCCTGGGACAGACAGCAGGCATCCCTGACCTCCTGCACCCATGTCCTACCAACACCCCGCCACCTCACCTGTCCCCCAGCAAACGTTTTCCACCTGCTGAGACCAGACAGACATGTCTGGGGTTTCCTTCCAGCAATGGAGACAATTGCACTGTAAAGGACTCTGTAGTTTTTTAATTCGATTCATGCAGCTATGACACATTTTTTCTGCAGAAAGCAAAGGTGCCTACATAGGATTACTGGAACCTTGGCTTTGCCTCACTTTATTTGAGGACATAATTTGCTGGTTGCTACTCTGTGGTTTCAAATCCTGTCTTCCTCTTCTTCTTTATAGTAATAGGTTGGTAGGGTGTTGAAATATCGATTACAAAAATATAGTTTACAAAAATATAGCTGTAAAAATATCGTTTACAAAAATATCGACACCCTATACCTAAACAGGTAAGTACATAAATATTTACTCAAAAATATCGTTGTAATAAATATAGATGTAAAAAATATCGACTTTTTAAATTAATTAAAATTACATTAAATAATAAATAAATATAAGTACTATTAACAAAATACATTACATAACTTTTATTTTTTGACTATTTAAAACAAATTAACTACACGTTTTCATTATAAACTTAATAAATGTGTAAATATACATATATTTAACACATTACTTTATATAACAACAATAATACATACATATAATTAAAATATAAAATATATTATTAGTTAAAACATTTGATAGCGAAGGGGTAAAAATTACTATTCCCACTCCAGAGGGGGTAACAGTAGGGAAAGCGTTGGATGGCGTAGGGGTAAAAATTACTATTCCCACTCCAGAGGGTGCAACAGTAGGGAAAGCGTTGGATAGCGTAGGGGTAAAAATGACTATTTCCACTCCAGAGGGTGCAACAGTAGGGAAAGCGTTGGATAGCGTAGGGGTAACAATTACTATTCCCACTCCAGAGGGTGAAACAGTAGGGAAAGCGTTGGATAGCGTAGGGGTTAAAATTACTATTCCCACTCCAAAGGGTGCAACAGTAGGGAAAGCGTTGGATAGCGTAGGGGTAAAAAGTACTATTCCCACTCCAGAGGGTGCAACAGTAGGGAAAGCGTTGGATAGCGTAGGAGTAAAAATTACTGTTCCCACTCCAGAGGGTGCAACAGTAGGGAAAGCGTTGGATAGCGTAGGGGTAAAAATTACTATTCCCACTCCAGAGGGTGCAACAGTAGGGAAAGCGTTGGATAGCGTAGGGGTAAAAATTACTATTCCCACTCCAGAGGGAGCAACAGTAGGGAAAGCGTTGGATAGCGTAGGGGTAAAAATGACTATTCCCACTCCAGAGGGTGCAACAGTAGGGAAAGCGTTGGATAGCGTAGGGGTAAAAATTACTATTCCCACTCCAGAGGGTGCAACAGTAGGGAAAGCCTTGGATAGCGTAGGGGTAAAAATTACTATTCCCACTCCAGAGGGTGCAACAGTAGGGAAAGCATTGGATAGCGTAGGGGTAAAAATTACTATTCCCACTCCAGAGGGTGCAACAGTAGGGAAAGCGTTGGATAGCGTAGGGGTAAAAATTCCTATTCCCACTCCGGAGGGTGTAACAGTAGGGAAAGCGTTGGATAGCGTAGGGGTAAAAATTACTCATCCCACTCCAGAGGGTGCAACAGTAGGGAAGGTGTTGGATAGTGTAGGGGCAAAAATTACTAAATGTATTTACATTGTTTAAAAATTAACAAATCTTTATTTTTATTGAATTAATCATTAATCAAATAATTATTCAATTAAAATGTAATTAATTCACTACATTTTCACTTAAAAATTCCACTACACACACCTAAAATTAATTAAACAATTAACATAATTAATTTACATAATTATTAATCAATTAACTAATTGAAATTAATTAACTATTATTTATTACACTATTTATATTCAATTAACACATTAATTAATCAATTATTTTATTATATTTAAATTACTTTCCACCCTACTCCCCTATAAACCCACAACCCGCAACGGAACTATTAACACTAAATTCAACATAAAATACATTATTAACTAATAAAATACTACAAAAAATACTACTTTGACAACCAATACTCATTAAAACACTAAATTACTTATAATTATTTAAAAAACTATATTTTTGTAAACTATGTTTTTGTAAACGATATTTATTACAACTATATTAATGTTAACGATATTACTTACCTGTCTGTCGATATTCTGGTCAAACTATATTTTTGACATCGATATTTCTTCTTGTAGATATTTCTGCAGCGATATTAAGGTTAGTCGATATTTTTACGACGATATTCCCGCTCTGCACCAATAGGTTGAACAAATTATGTTGTCAGCTTAAAATATAAACATCATGCCTTGTTATTTTTTTTATTATATTGTTGGACTGCGTAGTGAGTCAAGAGAAATTGGCACAAGTTATCTTGGCTGGTAAGCTTACTGACAATCTCTGAGGTGCCTCATCCTCATGTCAGATCGTGCCTTCGGATGTTATGTTTAATCATTTATGCATTTTGTTTTTTTTCTCAGCATGATGAACCTGCACTACAGGTGCTAGGCCGGTAGCTCTCCCTGTATCTGGAAGAGCAAGTCAGGTCAGGGCTTTTCGGCGCTGATGTGGGCTTGTCCAGCAACAAACTGATAGAAGGGGAAAGTACAGAGAAAAAGCACGATGCCTAAATGTTTAAAGTCTTCTTAAAAATATGGGCTAAACGTGTTTCGGGATAAGAGTTTAACTGCCCTGGATTGGCACTGTCAGGCTGAGAGGCTGCTGCAGAAATGGTTGTTTGGGGAAGAAGCGCAACTGGATAAACTGGGTTATTTGAAGTCAAAGCTGATCCGTGCTGTGAGGGGGCCCAGACCCCAGCGATCAGCAGCTGAATAGTTAGGACGGGGTAGTCTGAGGGGCAAGGTATTTATTATTTCTCTGTTTTGGAGTTTTACAGAGCGCTGCGTGTCTCCTTTCTGGGTACGTCCAGGCTCTAAGAATATTAAAGATAACGTCAGCTCTCTCAGAATCAGTTGAGGTATAGCAGGACCTAGTACCCCCCCGGACTTGCGCTTCTACTGCAGGGGCTTGATTTGACACTCATGTCCTCTCTGTGTCCTCTCAGACTTTCATCTTTCTGAGGAGATGGGACCAAAGGGCCTGAGCTGCCGAGACTGGAACTGGGGAACCTGGTTTGAGTTCGGCGTTGGCTCATTTTCTGATTCTGGACAAATCACTTAATCTTCCCTGCCTAAAAAACACAGACTTTGTGGAATGTGATCCGGTACTTGTGTAAATAGCTCTAATGGCCTTGAACAAGTTCACTTCTCACTATATGACAACTGAAAAAAGATCAAAAGAAATCAGTATCATTGAGTTGGGTATCAATAAACATCCAATGCCTGCCAGTAGTGCCAAGAGGCTTTCTCTAGGGCGAACGTGTGTGCTGCAAATGCACATTTTATGGTATGTTAGAATCTGATTGTCGAGGTATAATCTTCTCCAATGTTGTGCTGTTGTAACCCTTTTCTGCGTGAAACCCAGATGTAGGTGCATTTGACGCTCTGTTTGAACTGTGTTCTGACTCTCAATGTAGGTGCCTTGAAGGCTGAGCTGTTGAGTCAATGTGCTGCTGGTTCAAGGGTCACCAGTGCAACTCAGAAGAAACGTGTTGTTTGCACAACTGCGAGCACCGGGGATTACACACATAATACACAAATTGGGTAGTGAGCAGGGTGGGGGGCATTAAAGATATTGTTTCAAAATCCAGCCTTGACAACCCCAAGAATTGGATGGGAGTATTACATCTGGCTTTTAGCAGTGCCATTTGAGGATGTGGGTGGAGTCAATAGAGGAGGTGGGTGGAGCCGGTAAAAGTGGGTGTGGCCTCTCACAAACATTTGAGCACCTGGACTTCATATTTTACAAATTAAGCACTGGTATTATGTCATTTTGTCCTGGGCCACTCTCCCTGAATTCATCCTTAGTAAGATTGGGGGTATAACCACATGACCTGAATGTGATTTGGAAACCACTTACCTCAATAGAATGGCAGCCGTCAGTATGTAGGGCAGGAGCTAGTTTCCTGAGTTTGAGGGCAGAGTAGTGCCTTCACCAGGGGTTAACACGGGCAGGTGATCTGGCCCTGGATCCTGGACCACCACAGATGGGCTCGGATGGGCTTGCCTTTGGCGCACCAGGGGTGTATCTGTGCCTTTTCATACCAAAATAGGCTGCCTCAAGAGGGGCGTGTCTACCCTTTGGGCATAAAACAGCATTCCTGGGTCCAGTAACCCAGTGCACGTCAGGAGAGCTTCCTCCCTTGCATGGCACTGCTGAAAAAAACCCAGCAAGCTAAAATAAGAATAATAACCGAAAAGTGAGAAAGGGGAAAATATATAATCATTAAAAAACAGAGGGGAGACAGGCATCTCTCTGCACTGAAAGGGCTACAAGGAAAAGAAGCATACAGTATAAGCAATATTAAAATACACTCCTGACAAAGTGGTAAAGCCCACTCCGAGCGGAGTGGTAGTAGACTGTCGAAAAAGACAGTGATCACCTATCAAAGGTTATGGCCGGCGCGTCCACGCATTGGCAGTACTGAAGTAGACTGCCTCAAGAGTGGCTTGTATATCCTTCGGCCAACAAACAACAACGGAGGAAGGCAAAGAAACACCAACCAGGGTCCAGCAACATGGCACACATCAGGAGAGCTTCCTCCCCTGCACAGCACTACTGGAAACGAAACAGCAATCTAAAATAAGAATGATTACTGAAAAGTGAGAAAGGGAAAACATAATCATTAAAAACAGAAGGGAGATATGCATCTCCCGGCACTGAAAGTGCTACAAGGAAAAGAACCACACAGTATGAGCAATATTAAAATCCACCCCCAACAGATTGGTGAAGCCCACTCCAAGAGGAGTTGTAGTAGACTGACAAAAAAAGAGTAATCTCCTACCGGAGGTCAGGTCTGACCCATCTGCGCATTGGCCATACTGAAATAGGCCGCCTCAAGAGGGGATACGACAAAATAAAAGCTCATTAGGGAAACAAACAGGCTTACAAATAAAGTTCTCAGATGGGTCCTCTGAGGATTATCCACCCTGATATTATCGGATTCAAATTAGTTGTTCACTGTAAGGCATCCATTCTTTGAACTAAGACCTGAGCCTGTTATTGTAAATTGCTGAACATATCAGCCAGATCGGCCAGGGAAATATCGCGTAACTCCATTTCACTCAGGGATTTTTTTGGTTTTTTTTTTACATGGCCTCATCGTTCTGTCAGATTCTTACCAGAATGTATTCGCAGGAGTGAAAAGAATACACTGAAAGTTCCCAGCTTCCCCATAGGTCAAGCTGACCAAGATACAACCCTACCTAACTTAAGGGGATGAAGGGACATGAACTGGTGGTTGTCAGAGTGACACCTCAAGGCTTCAGTCTTGTCTTGACAATCTTGTTTCTATAAAATAAAGAACATATTTTAGGCTTAAATAGGCTTATTGTAGGATGACTATTCTAGTATTAAACTCACTTTTAGGGCCAGATGTAGGTCGCCCAATACCAGTCGGTAATGGCCGAAATTACCGAATTTCGGCAGTTACCGACCAGCATTTGGCTTTTGAGATGTAGGTGGCATGATTCCTGGATTCGGTATTTTACCGAATCGGTAATTTAAGGAATCGGTAAATTAGCGTATTCTTAACATACCGATTCAGTAAATTATGGAATCCGTAATGTAGGGAGCACTCAAGTTAGTGCATTCCTGAGTTAAGGATTCGTTATTTACCACCAACTACAAGTTGGTGGTAAATTTCGAAAACCTTTGATAAAGCAACTATTTTGCTTTTACAACAGTGCAATGTGGCAGACATACATGCCCTTAGGGCATGTATGTGTGCCACATGTGCACCCATGTGACACCCTGCCACCCTTGAAAATGTTCCCCCTATTACCGATTCGGTATTTACCAAATCGGTAATACTGAATGGCTTCCCATTCATTCCTATGGGCCTCCAGGTCCATAGGAATGAATAGGCATTACCGAATCGGTAAATACCGATTCTTGATTACCGAATCCTACCGATTTGGTAAAATGTACCGAATAATTATCTACATCCCATTTACTTATTCTTAAATACCCAATCGGTAAAATTTGGTATTTAAGAATAGGTAAATTGAGATTACCTACATATGGCCCTTAATTATCAAATGTTCCTTCATCTTTGTTCTGGCGTGCTGATGATTCCCAGGGTGCTACTGCTGAATCTACGGTAAAGAAAATACAGGGTAAGTATTAAGAACATCTTTCTCAACTATATGGAAAAAATGTTAGCTAGTTATTCTGCCGCATACCTTTCAAATTACTCTTCAATCGCTTTAAATCTTTTTACAAGATGCCCCTTTTCTCTTCTAGTAAATTCTTTCTTTTTGAAAACATAAAAAGTGAGTTTCCATACACTTTTAGAACTTTGAACAAACAAATGAGATCACTTTCATAGCTGATAGCAGCACATCTAGGTAAAGTTCAAACCAAAATTAAGGTGCATTCAGAAAATGCATAAAGTACTTAAAGTCGGCAACAAAAATAATGTTAAAAATGCTTCATATGTTCATCACAAACATTAATAATAGCAGTCTTCTCTTTTTAGATATCGCAGTTTGTACACAGTCAAATTCATCAAGCAACAGTCATCAGAAAAACTACTGGCACATTTTTAGATAAGTGAAATGATTTACGACTTCTCAGATGCTAGCACCGTGTTTCCTCCAGTGAAGAGTCTGCTGCTTAAATTCTTCTTCTTTTCTTGATCTTTTTCAGATGCCGATAGTTTGAGAAATGTCAGAGAAGGAAATCAAGGGACTAATGATAAACCGAAGCTCCAGCTGAGACGGTGAGGATGAGACAATGAAGAAAACAGAAAACCGGAACCAGACAGTACTGAGATGCAGAACTCTCAAAGCATGAAAAGTAACAGGACTGCAGAATGACAAGCAGTTGTTTACGGTGCAGCGTGCAGTCTTAAAGGCTGCTTGCTCCAACCAGTAAAGAGACCACGCCTGCTGGGAGGCTGCACTCGAGCATTCCTGACTGTACCTCCCTGGAAATTAAGCCTGACACTACAAGTCACACACAACAAAAAGTTGCAAATTCTGTACCTCCCTGGAAATGAGGCACAACGCCTGTGAGCTTTATTACGAGTTGTACCAGACAATTATGTTTACACACACAGATGCAAGTTTAGCAGTGCTGCATGACATAGAACAAGGCACTCCCTCCGTGGGTTGCAACCTGTGAATTGGACACCGCATGCAATGAGCATGCAGTCAGCGTGTCACACAAGAGGCGGCACGATCGACGAAGCTGGTCTCAACAAGATTCTTATTCGTGTTGAGGCCCCAAAAATGCAAGGGTCATACTCCATAGATGTGGGCAAAACCTTTGGGGCTCTTCACAAGGCAATAAGTCTCTGGGCACAATACTTAGTTCCACACTCATGCTGAGCTACCAGTTTATATTCAGCAGACAATGTGGGCACTTAAAAGATGTCACATGTCGGAGGTGTGGGTCCCTTGCAGAAGGTCTTTGATGTCCCTGAGACCTCCAAAAAAAGCCGGGGTAAGCCAACAAGCCCTTGGAGAGCACACTTCAGGGTGCCACACAGCAGCAGGCAGTCAGTACAGGCCAGCCACTATTCAGGAAGGGTGCACAGTCCCTTCCAATGGCAGTAATCTGCTTTATGAACAACAGATTCCTCTGGCAGGGTGCACCACATAGTTCCAGGATTTCTGGTCCCAAGTCCCCACAAGAATATCTATACCTTGCTGAAGCATGGCACCTATTGTTATACTGTAGTGTGCCTTTGAAGTAGGGGTAAGTTCAGAGGGCTCCCTTTGAACCACACATGTCTTCCTTACATTTCAGTACTGTCTGCCATGAGGCTGTGGAATGCAGATCTTAATCTTTAGTGGGGTCATGATCTGGATTCCCAGAGGCCCCGTGTTAAACCCTCTCCCTCCAATCTATCCAGCTAGCCCTTCAAATGGCGGAGGTCTGTCATTCCAGTTTCATGCCCAATGTTTATAGCTGTCTTTAAGGATTGCACAGATGTGGTCCCCCAGGCTCCATTTGTGTGGACTGCAGTCAAACTAAAAGACACACAAATTGTTATAGAGCAGATAAATGGCCACTTCTTAGGAGTGGAATTTCTAAGCTATTAATGACAAATCCACCTTTACCACAGAAGAGGGGTTGTCATTGTGAATCCAATGATACGAAACATTGTGAGGCTGCTCCACTACAAGCCACTATTGCAGCTTGAAGTAATTTCAACCATTCCCCCATGTTAACCTATGGGAAGAGCAGACCTCATAGGTAGTGAAAACACACATGGGTATTCTTCACTTCCTTGGCAGGGAACACCAATGTGTACCTGTCCTTCCTTTGACCTACCATTTGCTTCACCCCTCAAGACTTACCCTAGGGGTGCTCTAGTGGTTGTGAAAGTTCCCCTCAGGAGTGGCCAAAGGTTTAGAAAGGCCAACATGAGCATACAAGCACACACAGGCCTGCAATAGCAGTCTTGAGACATGTTTAAAAACATCAGGTAAGCACCATTTCCTAACATGTGTGGGAAGGCCACACACACTTTCATACTGCATTTACAGAGGGAAGGTGCCCAGATCCCGAAGGCCTCTAAACGAGACTCAGAAAAGCCCAGGAAAAAAAAGGCAAATGTTTAGAGAAACACAACCCCAAGAGTATCAGGTCTAACAATGCCTCTAGTTACTGGTGTACCTGCAATGAAGATCTACAAATCATGGGCATAATGCAAGCCCCTGCAGCTTCTGTGGTGCAAGTTGGCCCTCAAACCTCCAGGAAGGGGACCCTCATTAAGCTCAAGGCCAATGAATATAGGTGCGATATGGGATATTCATGGGCTCCTCATCACATTCTGTAGGGTGGCCTCATCATTTTGCATTACGCCACTGTAGCAAACTTTTTACAAGCAAGCATGATACACACAACAACTGGGTCATTTGAAAGGACACAAGGCCCATTGTCTCTATGGGACAAGACCACCATTGTTGAGAAGCAGTTCTTCCATTGGAGTGGAGGAGCGTCGCTCACCGCTGACAGTGGAGAACGCATGGAAATCAAAATGGTAATGAAGTGAAGAGATTTCATTTCAATTTTATTTTTCAGTTTAGACGAGCTGAGTGGCAGCGCTGGGCAGGACAATAGCTGCTGATTGGCCACAGAAAGCAATGTTGCTGGCTGCTCCAATTTAAACTGCACGTGTCATTTTGGCCGGCTGCCTTGAAACAGCCAGCCTGACATGCGCATGGGTGAAGAGCAGGCAGAGACCTCCAGATCCTGCAGGAGCATTGAGGCAGCCCGCTACAGCCAATCCTGGTGCTGCTCTAATGCTACGTGACATTATCTGCAGCATGAGAGCAGCATCAGGATTAGTTAGGGGTGTGACTCAGAGACTCCTTGCTGCCTTAGACTGCCACTGGACTGAAGAGGAAAACAAAGACAATTTAGTGGGTAAGTCGTTTTTTTATTTGTTAATCACTTACAGGCAGTGTGAGAAACTCGTACTGCCTTGGTTCAGTCTCCAGAGCTCTCAATCGTGGCCCATTATAAACATTGTTTTTAACGGACCACAATTGAGAGCTGGGCTGCTTTCTCACAGTGCCTGTAAGTGGGTAAAACATTTCGCAACACCATTTTATAATGTAAGCGGCCGCTATAGTCATAGTGTCCATGGTTTAGGAGGACGGCCTCAAACACAAATCATCATTGCAAGCCACTCACTTCACAGGGTCCACCCACTCAGTATTCACATGGCTTAGGCCTCACCACCCAAACCCCTTTACACAACACAGCCATGAGGATAACCTACACCCTCCAAACGACCCACCCACATCAGTGTGTTTTGGGGGAAAACATCTCTCAGGATACAACCTACGCAGGATGAACCTGAAGCGTAAAGTAATGTCTGAAAAATCAGCAGAGAAGCAAAGTAATGTGTGACTGCTGCGCAAAACAAATACCCTGTACCAAAAATTATTTTATCTTAGTGCTATCATACAGACTCACAGGAAATGTTTTATTTATTATTAAAATCACTTCCAAAGAACAACCTTGCACTGCTTGAGAAGTCCTAATTGAGAAATTGAGATGAGAACAATGGTACCATATTAACATAACATAACATACACTTCTTAATATAAAAAAAAACTTTTGCAATATAAGTGCAAAAAATTATAAAGACTCTTTTCGGTATAATGTAAGGTTCTGAAATACAGAGTGATGCAAAAATTATCTCTCAAGTTCAACAGTTCTCTCAGAGCTTTGCAGATGTGTGTGGAAATAGTCTCTAGGGGGTTGCTGACTGTACCCAATTAAAACAATGTTTACATGGCAAGCAGTGCAGTGCATAAAAATGCCAAAGGGCACGTAGGCTTTCAAAACTGCTAATTTTAGAGTCAACTGCTGCTTATATACTGGGCGTTCAGTAGGATCTGTCATTCCTGAGAACATATTTCACAAACAATAACAGCTCTTTCATTCCACAGATACACAAGCAGATGTATTAAGAACGGTCATAATGAAAAGCAAAATATAACTGGAAGGGAAGATCGATAGGCATGTTTAGTATGGTGTGAATAAATTCTCCTTAGCCCTATTTAATTTATGGCTTTTGACAGCAGTTTACCATGAGAGAGGACATGGGGTGAAGACGCAATCAGGAAGATGGAAAAGACATGTATTTGCCCAGACAATTCTGGCGATCTGTCACGACTTCAAGACACAGACTAATCTCGAAGGGCCATTTCGTCAGAGTTATTATCGAGGCTTTTCGCAGCATGAATCTTAAAGCATTTGATTGAAAAACTCTGCGCCCCTCATAATTCTCACAGGAAAGTGGGCTCGCAGGAGCGCAGAAATGTCAGTGTCGGGGGTCTGGGGGTTCTGACTCAGGTGCGGCTCAAGGAGACGTGCCATAGCTTCACTGCATGTGGACTATAAGTCACCTCTTCTGCATGAAGGCGATGCGCCCAGGGAAAACAACATAAATCAAAGGCTTCTGAAAGAGCATACTTAGTTGCTGTTCCCAGGCTTCATGACATGAACGTGCCTCCAGCACCTTTGGTCCTTAGAGTATAATTTAGATGAAATAGGGCGAAAAGCAGAGAGCATACTTATAAAAGAAACATGAAGAATGGAAGGAGCAGCGCTTGTGTGTGTGTGTACGTGTTTACACATGCGCGCGCGCGTACTTGCGTCTGTGGTTGCGTGAGAGGTCACAAATGAGAGGGATATGGCACTATTGATAAAAGGAAGATGCAGATTATAAAGAAGTTGTGAGCATAATTGCTTATCCAGTATTTGGCTATGGGTGATATTTTAATTAGTAGAAGAAGAGAGGGTGTGCTGGTGGCAAAAGTACATGAAAGACCAAGCAGAGTTCAAACAAGAAAGAAAATGAAAAGTAATGATCAGCAGACTTTGTAGACAAAGCCTGATTTACACATAAAAAATAACCACCAAGCATGGTGCCAAGATTCCTTAACTGGCATCATGTACAACATTGTGGTGGCTTTTGTAGGCCCTTTTCGCTCTTTAAATATTGTAGTATACCTAGTCACACTGTTATGAAGTTTGTATACAAAATAATTGCTTAGGAATTGGGTTACCTTCATGCCCTTAAGACCTCAAGTTACAGCAAAAACAATAGTTTTATGAAGGCGGAACGGATTACTGATAGTCTTTTTGTAACCATTTTACTGTTTCTAGACATATGTTCTAAGTGCCTCACTGGACTGGAGGGACCCTTCTTTTCAAGGACCCTAAACTCGGACCCACACTATCAAAACCTTAGGGAGGGTAGTGGTCCACAGTAGGCTTCTGTCAATTAAGAAGCTGCTATTCAGAGGTGAGGATCAAACATCAGGTGCGCAGTAGGTTAAAATTGTGTAATTGAAGATTAGTGCAGTATATATTTTTTTCTGATTTCCCTTTTGCAATATTAAAAAATTATATTAGATATCAAGTGCCTTGCAAGGACCCTCCACGGTCCTGGAGCAGCGCAATTTAGGTTCCACCCTTATGCGTCACAGAAATGCAATTATATATGTGCACCTGTTATGACACTCATCATGTGCCTTAACTTTATGAACATGTGAAGCATTTAAATGCATGATTGAAATATATTTACTGTAGAATCCAGGGGCCTCATTTATGAGAAATGACGCATCGCTGCGTGAAAGCAGCGATGCGTCACTTCTCAGTGCGCACTCCTTGCAACATTCCTGATGCGTCAGTATTTCTGACGTATCTGTATGGCGCAAAAGTGACGCATTGCTGGAGTGTGTCACAAAAGTGAAGCAACTCCAGCAATGCATCCTTTCACATGGGGCAAGCCTCGTGTGAAAGGGCCTGTGTCAGTCTTACGCCTGCTGTGAGGCAGGCGCAAGATTTTGAAGCAACGGCGTCCTAAAAGTGACGCAGTGAAATCTCAAAGATTTCACTGCGTCACTTCTATGACCCTTCCTTGCGTCAATATGCCCCCCTTGCATACATTATACCAGACGCAGGTATAATGTGGCACAGGGGTTTACAAAGTGACACATCTATCTAGATGCGTCACATTGTAAATATGGCGCAACAAGGTGCATATTTTACGCCACTGGTGCGTCACAAAAAGTGACGCACCGGTGGCGTGAAAGTGACGCACAGCCTCCTAAATGAGGTCCCAGAGATGTATATCCGTGTGTGCACTAATATTTAGTTCAAACAGGAAGACATGTATATCTTTACTCATGTTTTACATTGATACTTCAAGTTACATTTGTTTTTGTAAACATGTATTCTTCTGCTCACAGGCTGCACTTATCTTAAAGTTACACGTGTGCATGTATAAACATACATTGTGAGTACACATTAAATCCTTAACTAAAGTTAGCCTGACTTCAGGCCTCAGCTGAAATTCTTTTTGCTTTGCCAGCATGTTTTCTCTTTTCCTTACAGGTTCATTATCATGATTTATGTTAGCTAGAGAATGGTTTATTATCTGTGTTATTATCTTTATTAGACAGCTGATAGGGAGGACTTAGAGAAACTTAGCAGTGCACTTGAAGAAACAATGGTGAAGGAGGCCTTCTGTTCATCCAGTACTAGGATAGTAAATGGTTCAAGGTTCAGAACCAAAGCTTTAGTCTGATGTGATGTGATTCTGAAGCCATGTCACAGATGCACTCAATAAGTATTTTTATTAATCCCTGGTGGTGTGAAGGAGATTAGAACATTTCTAAGTCTCTTGTTACTTTTAAATTGGTGTTCACACAGCCGAAGGAAGAGCAGATTCCCTTTAGATTAAGGGAGATACAGACCTCTCCTCTTGCCCTTTACTTGCAAGTGTGAAGCTTTATGCTAAACACTTCTTTCCTTTTATTTTCAGACTTTTACTGGTCTGTTCTTGCCTACAGCTTCTTCTTCTGAGCTCCTGATTTTGAGATCCTTGCTAGATGACCCTATATTTTAATTATGTTTAGAAGGCAAATCCCTTTTCTAAGTTTCTGTATGGAACACCTGTTTGCTTTAATCTGTGTTTATACAATTGTGGTTATTGGAATTCAATATGTACTTCTGTTATGCCTTAACCTACCTATTGTATTGCTGCATTTACGGAACTTATTCTTGGTTTGCATATATAATGATTTGGTTGGCAGACCGAAATAAAACTCTTTAACTATATTCAGTGATTCCTACTCATTATTGTTGGGTCACATTGGCTCAACAAGTTATAAATGTTCTGTTGATGTTTTATCCCTTTCAATGCTTCAAATCAGCTATCACAGGTCCATACAAAAAATGGGTAAAAATGTTTGAGGACTTGACTAAGAGATTACGTTTTAGGGAACAGTGCTTCATCAGTCTTTACAATAATGTCCACTTGTTTTCCACAGAATTGTTAGCGGTTCTCTGTCTGGGTATTAATTTATTCATTAGGATAGTAGGACCCCTAAGCAGTCAAAACAAAACTCAAGTAAACCGTCACTGTACAAAAAAGAGGACCATACAATATAGGTTATGGTTCTTACTTAAATACTATGTGAAACAATAAAAAAACAACTCTTCAAACTAGAAATATATCATTGGATGTTCATGCTATGAAAAACAAGGTAAAATGTCCATCATGTCATTCATGCCCTTTGTGAAACATTACTCACCTCACACACCACTACAATCACAAAAAAAAAATGACAAACTCAGTTATCCAATTGAGACATGAGGGGTAAACTTAGCAAGGAGTCCTAAATTATGGGCCCCTTTGTTACAGGGAAAGTTTACTTAGTGAAAATTACACAACATTAAACCATCTGCCAAAAATCTCCTTTATAGGGTCACTTTAAGGTGATCACTTGCTTCTAAAAATACCTTCAGTTTCCCTAGTCTCCTGAACCCCAAGATAAAGGAATTCAGTTCTTAAGGACATGGTGCTAGAAGCCAAGATCATTAGGCTTTGTGAGACTTGTCAACATGATGACGTGCAAATGTGTGCAGTTTTCTCAATGGGTGATATTGAGCAATGGAGTCTACCAAGGAGTTTCGGGAATTGCCCTTTGTACAAAGTTTTGATAAATCTGTCCCTCAATCAAAACCACTATTTAATTAATATAGGCCAAGACACTAGTCTTTAGGCACACAGCAGAGGGCATCTAATAAAGTTATTCATAATTGTTTAGATGCTAGTCCTATATGTTAAGCTACATTTGTAAAGCGCACTGACACCGGAGGTTTCCTGGCGCTGAGATTGAAAATGGGGCAGGAGAAAGGGCTAGTGAGAGTTTGAAAAGAGCCAGGTCTTTAAGCCTTTTCTGAAGCTCAGCAAGGTGTCAGAGGTTTTAATGTGTAGGGGGATGGAGTTCCACAGCTTGGGTGCCAGGGAGCTGAATCTCCGGCCACCCAATTTTTTTAGCTTGAACACTGGGGAGGTGAGAAGATGAAGGTGAGCAGAGCGGAGATTGCGGGTCGGGCGGTGGGGATTGATGAGGGATTTCAGGAAGGTCGGGCATTTGGTATGCTGTGCTTTGTAGGTTATGCATCCGATCTTGAAGGCGGCCCTTTGCTCAATGGGAAGCCAGTGCAGCTTGGCCAGGAGAGGTCTAGCAGATTGCCATTTAGGGACTTTACAAATAAGCCTTGCAGCCTGGTTCTGCACCATCTGGAGGCGGTGGAGCAGGGACCTGGAGAGGCCCCAGTAAAGGGCGTTGGAAAAGTCGAGGCGGGAAAGAACGAGGGAGATGACAATTTGCACCAAGGCCTCGTGAGAGAGCAGATGAGAAATTTTCCGGATTTTGCGAAGCTGGAACATACTAGCAGAGATAATGGCTCCGACATGAGTTTTCAGGGAGAGATCTTTATCAATGGTGACACCCAGACTTTTTACTGAACTCGATGGAGTAGGGGCAGTGCCCAGTTCAGCTGGCCAGAATTGGGGTCCCCAGTGGGCAGAGCTAGAACAAGGCAGGAGGAGTTCTGTTTTTTCCGGATTTAGTTTTAGTTGATTAGACATCATCCATTGTTGGATGTGCAGCATTACAGCCTGGAAATTGGATGTCGCATCCGGGGTGTCTAAGGGAAAGATGATCTGCATATCATCTGCATAGTTGAGGACAGTGCAGTTCCAGTTGCTAAGTGACTGAATTAGCGGACGAAGATACAGATTGAAAAGTAGAGGTGAAAGGGAGGATCCCTGAGGGACTCCACAGGTGGTGGGTACCTGGGTTGCAGTGAAGGGGCCTAGGTGGACTGTTTGCACTCTGCCAGAAAGGAAGGACTTAATCCAATCCTGTGCAGGGCCCTGGATGCCAGCTTGTCCGACACGGTGGAGTAAGATGTCATGATCTACCGTGTCGAACGCGGCCGAGAGGTCCAGAAGGATTAGTGCCTGGGGGGACCCTCTATCGGCATTCTCCCGAAGAGTATCAAAGACTTTTACAATGACTGCCTCGGTAGAATGGGCTGGCCTGAAACCTGCCTGGTTAGGTTCCAGGAAGCCAGAGCTCTCAATGAACGCTGACAGACAGGTTGTGACATGGGCCTCCAATAGTTTAGAAGAATAGGGTAAGAGGGAGATAGGCCTATAATTGGCTGGATTGGCAGGGTCTGCTCCGGCTTTTTTTAGAAGGGGAACCAGTATGGCCTGTTTGAACGCGGAGGGGACCGTGCCAGTACTGAGGGAGGTGTTTAAGAGAGGGAGAATACTGTCTGGTAGAGCTGAAAAGATTGCTCTGAGGACCGAGGGGGGGCAACAGTCCTCGGGAGAGCCAGATTTGATGCGGGTTGTAAGCTCAGTAAGAGTGCTAGAAGTGATAGCTGGGAACTGGGTGAAGACAGATGAGTTGAGGGGGGAGGAATCAGGGCAACTAGGGGGAATAGACGAGGAGATGGCGTTCTTGATGTTAGCGATTTTCTGAACGAAATAGGTGTTGAGCGCAATACAAGTATCTAGAGTGGGAGCCTGAGTGGGAAGAATTCTCTGGTCAGAGGAAAAGTCATTCATGATTTTAAAGATTTCTTTAGATTTGTTAGAGGCTGAGTTGATTCTTTCGGAGATATGTGAGGCCTTAGCTTTTATGATAGCACTTTTATATTCGTTACGGGCTGACACATACTCTGCGCGGTTCTCTGTGGAGTAACCCCGTCTCCATTTGCGTTCGAGGAGGCGCAGCTTTGATTTAAGGGTTTTTAATTCCTCAGAAAACCAGCGGTGGGAGTTGCCACACCTCGTGTGAGCGAAGCTGGTAAGAGGGGCGAATTTGTCGCTGGCCGCTCGCAACCAGGTGGAGATTGCGCCCTCCATAGAGTCGGTACCGGAAGACGGGTCGATGGTAGGGCAGGTGTTGGATGCAAAGTCGAGGAAGCCCTGGGCATCATAGGCATTCCATTTGCGGCATTGTCCTCCAGGAAGAATAGGGGCCTTAAAGCTCCCTTTGATAGTGATGGTAACCTCTATCAGATAGTGATCTGACCAGAGACAGGGGGAGACGTTGGGCCGAGACAAGGCGAGGTTATGGGTCCATACATGGTCTAAAATGTGGCCTTTGGAGTGCGTCGGTGAGGTGATGTGCTGGATAAGATTCAAGCTGGTCAGTGTTTCAAACAGCTCCATAGCATGAGGCCCTGCAAGATCACTGTCGTACGAATAGTTAAAATCCCCAAATATGGCGATTCTTGAATTATGCGTGAGCAGGTCAGCTACCTGTTCACTCAAAGAGAGAGGAAAAGATGGCATCGGCAGAGGGGGACGGTAGAGTAGTACTAGTGCAAGTGCACCACCAGTAGTTTCCAGTGTAATGACTATATTGTCGGTCCCAGGTAGAGTGAGTGAAGCAGAAGTAAGAAATCTAAACTCTTTGCGGATAATAGCCGCTACTCCGCCTCCAGAGCGATTCAAAGGGCGGTTGACATTAAGAATATAGTAATCTGGAGGGAGGGCAGCTAGGATATCAGGATGGGAATCTGGGGTAAGCCAAGTTTCGGTGAGTAGTAATACATCAGGTCTATCCGTGGTAAGCAGAAGGAATAAGTCGAGCTGATGTTTCACCATGGAGCGAGTGTTTAAATAGAGTACTCGGAGGTGGGTGTCAGAACTGAGCACCCGTGAGTGTGATGTGGGATGGGGGTGACCGGTACTATGGTCAGGTCGGGTGTAAGGATGGGGGGGATGTTTAGAAATCTCGAGGAACGCTGCGCGTTCGGCCGCATCTGGTGGGACCGGAGGAGTGGGAAACTGTAGTTCCCTGAGTGCAGATGCGGAGTAGGTGATGAGTTGGCCAGGGGTCCTGGCCCCTGGGCCCGGGCGGGCGCGGACGGGCGAAGACGGGCTTACCTTTGGCGCGCCTTCGGCGCGCCGCCGGCGCGCCCGCTGCGCCCGTCCGCTGCACCTCCGGGGAAAATACTCCATTTATGTAATGGCCGGGGGCGGGAGGGTGTAAGGGGCCTAGCGCTGAACTGGTGTCCCTGTCCCAGCTCCTCACGCAGGATGGTGACCCTCCAGGCAGCGTCCAATCGGCTGCTGGGGGTAGAGTCAGGCAACAGCTGCTGGTTCTAGCCGTCCTGGAGTATCCAGCAGGTTCCGATTTTGGGGAGCTAATGAACCGCTAAGGCGGCGGAATTACAAGCGCTAATCAGGGGCACAATAATCAGTGACTCAGACAGAAAATGCAAGCAGTTTAAAAAATCGGCGAAAATAAAAACAGCACAATGATTAATTCTGCAGTCCCGGCTTTCCGCCTCAGGACGAATTTTTAAGCACTCCTGCACAACAATTAACAATCAATTGGAGTGAGGGGAGCAAAGCTTTTTGTAGTGGCCGGGGGCGGGAGGGTGGGAGGGGCCTAGCGCTCAACTGGTGTCCCTGTCCCAGCTCCTCACACAAGATGGTGACCCTCCAGGCAGCGTCCAATCGGCTGCTGGGAGTAGAGTCAGGCAACAGCTGCTGGTTCTAGCCGTCCTGGAGTATCCAGCAGGTTCCGATTTTGGGGAGCTAATGAACCGCTAAGGCGGCGGAATTACAAGCGCTAATCAGGGGCACAATAATCAGTGACTCAGACAGAAAATGCAAGCAGTTTAAAAAATCGGCGAAAATAAAAACAGCACAATGATTAATTCTGCAGTCCCGGCTTTCCGCCTCAGGACGAATTTTTAAGCACTCCTGCACAACAATTAACAATCAATTGGAGTGAGGGGAGCAAAGCTTTTTGTAGTGGCCGGGGGCGGGAGGGTGGGAGGGGCCTAGCGCTCAACTGGTGTCCCTGTCCCAGCTCCTCACGCAAGATGGTGACCCTCCAGGCAGCGTCCAATCGGCTGCTGGGGGTAGAGTCAGGCAACAGCTGCTGGTTCTAGCCGTCCTGGAGTATCCAGCAGGTTCCGATTTTGGGGAGCTAATGAACCGCTAAGGCGGCGGAATTACAAGCGCTAATCAGGGGCACAATAATCAGTGACTCAGACAGAAAATGCAAGCAGTTTAAAAAATCGGCGAAAATAAAAACAGCACAATGATTAATTCTGCAGTCCCGGCTTTCCGCCTCAGGACGAATTTTTAAGCACTCCTGCACAACAATATAGGCACTCGTATAACATCACAATTCATTTACAAGAGTAATCTATGTGAATGATTCAATGCAAACAGTATAGGACTATTTGTGAACTCAGCAATCAAATTAAGGAGCTTAGGAAAACCACGTCTCAGTCAAATTCAGTATTCAGATCTGGCATGTCTGATATACCCAAATCAGTGAAGTACCTGTGTGAAGTTTTTGCTGTTGATTCTCAGACAAAGAGGATTAGTCAACGATACACAGAAATCTGCCCCTGCTATGGGAAGCGCTGTGGAAAGGCTGAAATCCAGTAGTGACTGCTACCCAAAATGGGTGCTGGGCTGGGGGGACTGAAGGGAGGGGGGAATAAAAAAAATAAAACGCAACTTACCTTCATATTGCTGCCTTCCCTCCATCCTCTCTGGAGCAGCCTTGAACCAGGCAGCAAGGAGCACAGCCTCCCAGAAAGCCCTGGCCAATCACAACACTGCTTTTACGGCATTGTGATTGGTCTGAGGGCAGTGGTTGGCGCTCAGACAGTGGTTGCAGGCTGGGCATGTTCTCCACCCAGTCGGTAGAGCAGCTTAGGTGGAGAACATGCACAGTGCGCATGACACTGTGGCCGGCCCGAGACAGCCGTCCAAAGCACCATTTGCACTATTGGTGCTGCCACCACTCCAACTCGCTGTGAGGCGTGGGCAGCCCAGCCCTGCCTGCCCCTCCAACTGCAAGCTGAATACAAAAAGCACAATGATAATAAAGGAATATTATCATTATTTTATTTGTTGCTGTCAGCTTGAAGCTAAAGCAGTGGGGCGCTCCTCCGCCTTAGTGGAGAAGCCAACACTCTGGGAATCTAGTCCAACACTCATATGCAGGCGAACAAACGTCGTCATAAAAGAATCTTGGGGCATATTACCAAGGGCATTATCGCCGCATTAGCGAGACTTTTTCCCAATAATGCGGCGATAATTTTATCGCCCTATTACCAAGCTGTCGCTAACACCAGTTAGCGACAGCTTGAAGGCGATAGCGGGCATTTAGGGGCCCACTTTGCATGTCAGCGATAATTATCGCTAATGACATGCAAAGTGGGCGTGCCAAGATGAAAACAGTCGCTAACATCTCTAACTCCTATTAACAACTTTTGGAAATATTCGCGCTAAGCGCGGATATCTCCAAAAGCTAACGCCTGCTAAAAGCAGTTCTTAGCCATGTTATCCAATGGAAGGTGGATAACATGGCTAAGAGCATTGTCACGATAATGCATGAATATATCGCTGATTTTTCAGCGATATTAATGCATTTCGCAGGATTTTTACCGCTTTTGAGATAAACCTTGATAATATCAAGGTATCTCAGCGGTAAAAATCCTCGGTGCGCGGCGATATTTTTTTCCTGGTAAACAAGCAATTGCGATAATTATCGCTATTGCTTGGTAATATGCCCCCTTGAGTGACAAAATATGAAAAGGTAAGTGAATGTATGGAACTATATTGTTACTTTTACTAACTCTACATCTACGTATTTTGAAGATATATGTACAGTGCAGGTGCATGTATGTGGAGTTAGGTATAAACAATCATGACTAACTTACCTGTCAATATTTTTTTTCATTATTTTGTCCTTGATATTCTGTCTTATTGCTATTCAGGGGTCGATATTCAAAGTCTCACCAGTGGAAATGGTTTGCCTCTCTGGCGATGTAATCAAAAACCTTTCTCAAATTACAGATAGTCTAGGAGAAATGCAGACAGCTAAAACTCAAGTTGGACAAACCCTGAACCAATAGAAATTGAAGAGGCTTCAAGGGTTGGCAGTGTGTCATAAGAGTGTGTCATAACGGTAGAGCCAATCACAGCTCAAAGGAGACATGTTGCATAGGTGAAGTGTAGTGATACTCATCGTGCCACAGGAAAAAATGTTAGTAGAAGTTCTAGACTAAATTAAAACATATATATAATTTATAATTGTCATGAAATTCAGAAAAAGTATACTTAGTATTCATTTTAAAATCAAGCCAGTTGGTTGGTTATGTCATTATTTTGAGTTGCACGGTACTGGGGGCCCAGAAAAATTGCAATCAATGTTACTGTAACTGTGCGGTAAACCCACCCCAGTGCTGTGCGATTCCAAGTTAAAAGACCATGGATTGGGAAATTGTTATGTGTACCAAATATTCCAATCTTTAATCCACTTGGAATTCCCAATCCCATGGGGTTCAGCTCGTACATTTTCCATCTGGACTGAGCAGTTTGTAAATGTATGCAGGGATCTTTGGGTAGGGTAGGGGAAAGGAGGGATTGGGGGTGTATAGGGAAGGAATAGGAGGTGTTTCCTGGTAGTGGGACAGTGTATACTCCATGATGTATTTCCGGTCCACTGACTCACAATGGGAGCCTTATTGATTAAATAATTTTTGACTAAATATCACAAATGGGAAATAATTTTTAAAAGAAACAAAACGAAATAATAAAACTTAATTTAAGATTTAAAGTCTTTCTCATACAAAAATTGTTTGTAGCATCTGTCCTGCAGGCACGTTATTCTACAGCTCTTTCATTATCGTCCCTAGGGATGAATTCTCACCTCATTATCAGAGGTATCATTAACGTTTCCCTTTGGCGTGTCTTTTTTTTTTGCTATATTGTGTTACATTGGACTTATGGCTAGTATTTTACATGTTACTAAATCATAATCCAGTGCTCACCCATTCTTCTGCAGACAAAGAAACTGCATTGAGCAAACCAAATATTCTTTCAATAATTGATGTAGGATTCTTGTGTGCAGAATTGCTTCTTGTTTCTCTCACCGTCTGGGGATGTAAGTATGGTGTTATTATCCACAGGCGTCGGAAATAAGCACTGTTATCTGTAAGAAGAATGATGCATTTTTGAATGTGTGTTTTTGTAAAGATCACATAATAATTAGTCACATTTCTGATAAGATGTAGCTTTACACAGCAACTACTCATCTTCAAGCTCTCCTTTTACCAGACGGTTTTTACATAAATGAGCCATGTCTTCTTCCAGGAAAATACACAACTGTGTCAGTTATAAGGGATATTTCATTGCACACAACCCGTATAGTGAGAGTGCTGACTTTTATGACTTAAGTAAATATTCCCACTCTCTGAAGGGTGCAACTAAAGGCATGAGTGTCACCAATAAGTCCAAAATATTTAGAAATGGTGCTATTGAATAACATTGTAGCTTTTTAGCCTGCAGCTCCTGAGGGGTATTTGGAAAATAAATAAGTAAATGTATCCTTTCAATGACGGCATCTTCAAAATTCCGAAACATTGTAGAGACTGGGATATTCGCTCAGCAACTGTTACTGTCCACTAGTAGCTCCCGGATGACAGAAGGTGTAGGCTACAAAAAACCTGAATGTGTGCCTGAACTGCCTCATTGCATTGGGCGTGCCTGCCCAAAGCAGGATGTAACTCATCAATCAAGTTTAAAACCACTTGCTTGCTTAATAGGTATCTACCATAAACCTCCAGTTTTATCAAACATAGTATCCCTCTGATTTACTTTCTCCTCCTCTGATCTCTTCTTAGGATATGCGTCCTCCTTACCATAGCAAAGAGTGTTGCAAATGTGAAAGTTTGTGTTCCCTTTCGGGTGACCTATTACACTTTACACTTGGCAACCACCTGCTTCCATTTGATGATAAATAGTTTGCAAGTGGATGGTACATAAGGATTGAACATTGGTAATTAGATATCACAAATTTAGAAATGCAATTTTCATTTACAAATTTGGAATTTGTTAAACATTTTGTATCTTGTGCAGTTTTTTGTGAGCAAAGTTTACCCACACTTCATATATCACACAAGTCAGATTAACCCCTTGTGTGCGGCGCAAATTTTTTACAGAGTCAGGGGTTTTACAGAGTCGGCGGGATTCGGACGGCCAGGGGCCGTCCTGCGCACACCCCCATGGTGACGCGTGACGGCTCCCAGCCGTCGCGAGCATGCAAGGGGTTAAAGCCAGATGTACGACCATTGGCAATTGCGACTCGCAAATTGCGCCAAATTGTGAGTCGCAATTGCCAATGTATAATAGTGTCTGAGACACTGTTTGCGATTCCCAATGGGGTAGCAAATTCCATGCCTCATGCATATTAATGAAGCTGTCGCAGTTTGGGACCCTATTGGGATTGGCTGGTCCTCCCAGGGATGGTGGCCCTCTGGAGTCAGCAGACCTCAGTGTCTGAAACTGCTTTTAAATAAAGCTTTTTTTTTAATGCAGCCAGTTGTCCTTAAAGGAAAACAGGATGCATTTGAAATAAAAAACATAAAAAACATTTTTAAGGGCAGGTAGTTATCCCTGGGACCACAGCCTACTCAGAAAAAAGTTTTGCACACCCATTCACAAAGGGGACCCCTTCCTGTTTGCGAATGGTTTACCACCCTCTTGAAGAGGGTGGTAAACTGCAAGTGTTTTGCGACTGCAATTACGGTTGTAAAACATTCTTAAATAGGGTTCAGACTCACTATTAGGAAGGGACGCCATTGGAACGCCCCTGCCTAATAGCGAATCGCTAACCCTATTTTGCGAGTTGCTATTTAATTAGCGACTTGCAAAATAGGGTTAGTACATTGCGATAAGTTTTTTGAATGCGCAAATGGGTCTAAACCCCATTTGGGAATTCAAAATCTGTTGTACATCTGACCCTTAGAGTGCCAAAACATTTATGCAAATAGTTTTTAACCATGGGCAGATTTACTAACATTTTGTGTTGTGGTTGTATCACTTTTTTGGTACAGCCACAACGCAAAATGCTAGTCGAGATTTACAAAGCCACGCCAGGGCCGATTTGAATAGTCTTGTGTTGCTTTTTAAAAAAAGAATGCAATGTAGCACCTTGCACTGCATTGCATTATGCTGCATCGGGTAGACATTACATTGGTGTAGCATGAGCATTAAATACACAAATGAGTGATTGTGGGTCTATGAAAATTAACTGTTGAACAATGCCTGGAGCTCCAAAAAGGAAAATAAAGGACCAAAGTGCATCAAGTGCCACCGGATAACTCCACAATTGTAAAAGTACCCATCAGTTTTCGATCGGTTCCGCCCTTATCATCATTTGGGACGCCTCACACAGAGGAGAGCAATCCTGCAACCACTTGATGCTGAAAGTGGTGGTTGCCCTAAAGTGTTTAGCGGCATTAAAAGTAGTCAACATACCCATAGTGTGCTTCAATTATAATGTGTTTCTGGCCTTAAAAAATTATTTCGTGTTTTAAATGTTGTCTTTGCCTGTTGTCTCCATTTTTTCTTCTAGTAAGGAGGACCAATACCTGTCAAGAGAGGACTGGTTCATTTGCAAGAAATGTAAAGTAAAATTCTTTCTATATATTATATTTTAAACACACCTCCAGTTTGGGGGCACAAGCAGTAGCGAGATGTGGTCCTTAAGAAAGCAGCAGGGCACCCAGGTGGGTCCACAGTCTGCAGAAACATGTCGACCGAATAATACCAACAATAGCAGCTATTTGTTTTCCTACTATATCTCAGCACATTTTTAGCATTGGAAACGTAGGAGATACCTAATAACGTTTTTCTCTCCTAGTTCTCCAATTTTATATCCCCTCACTTAATTTTTCACACCTTTATTCTTTCTCATGCACTGCTTTCTCAGTTGTCACGGTTATCTGCCTTGCACCGCTAAACACATTAGGGCAACCACCTCTTTCAACATCAAGTGGTTGCAGGATTGCTCTCCTCGGTGTGAGGAGTCCCAAATGATGATAGGGGCGGAACCGATCGAAAACTGATGGGTACTTTTACAATTGTGGAGGTATCCGGTGGCACTTGATGCACTTTGGTCCTTTATTTTCCTTTTTGAAGCTCCAGGCATTGTTCAATAGTTAATTTTCATAGACCCACAATCACTAATTTGTGTATTTACTGTTAGTTTGGGGAGTGTGATTGGATGTGGTCTTTAAACTTTCCCTTGGACCCCTTTTTCTAACGGTTGTGTTATGTAGCATGAGCATTCATATGCATACACCCATGTATTTGTCAAACCCAGCTTTACTAAAGGTAGTAAACCTGTGCTTGCACCAAAATGGCGTGCCTACTAGAAAGATGTGTAACAAGGAGAAAGATTCTCATTTCTCCCCAATACTCAATTTTTCCATATGTGCTGCATTCTGTAGGACATATAGAAGGCTGACTATGCTTCTAAGGATTGTTTTTGTGCAGGAAGCCCTCCCTTTCTGCACAAAAACAATCCTTCCTGTAAAGCAGGCACCCTTGTACCATGGGGCAAGGTTGCCTGTGTTGATGCAAGACTGCCTGAAGTGCACTAGCGCTGTGAGAGAGCAGAAGTGTATCTTAGTAGATATGGGGGCATCAAAGTGATGGATGAAATGACTGAATTATTCTCAGCCACTGGCAGTCGCTAAGGCCACATCCCAATCCATAATTTTTCACCCACAATGTCACCTCAATTTTGACCCTGCCATGTGCAAAACAGCCTTAACGCTGTTCCTCATTGGAACAGTCCAGCCTGAACTGCCAGGCCATGTCCTTCCTGAACCAGATTATAAGCTGCCCAGGACTGGTTTCGCCCGTGTTGAATGCGCACATCCATGGTCACTTAGGGAAAATAATGCCACGAGACAGTTCTGGAGGATTGGTAGAAACTGCTCAGGCTTCACAGACAATAAGATAGAGGCAAGCATTCTTACTGAAAAACATATGGCTTTACATTACCCTAAATAAATCATAGATAGGGCTAACATACGAGCATGTAACAATCATGAAGAAGCAGTTTGAAGACAAACAAAAAATGGCCAAGCCAGAATTGTCTTGCATAGGTACTCATAATATTATCTATAATGCAGTCAAACAGATCATTATGAAACATTGGCTGATCATGAACAGTGGAAGACTACACTATGAAGAGCTGTTATCCTCCTTTAAGAGAAATACGAGTTTCAGAGACATGGTGGTCCACACAAGACCTAAACAGGAGAGTAAGGTACAACATGCCTTATGGGACCTGCTAAAATTTGTGGGGCATTTTCCCTGTGGCACTTACTCTGCATGTTGTTTTTCAACACCTGCATAAACTATTGACTTTGATATTTACACTCCATGAGAACAACAAAGACCACTTGGTCCAGCTTGACTGGGGGCCAGCCATCAACTCCATAAGGAGTGCTGCTGTAGTGCATATTTTTATTGAGAGGGAGCCTGAATAAGTTGGGTGAAGCTGCAGCTGCCTGGGCCGCTGGGGACCACATGTCCCAGATGTAGTGTTGTCACGCATGGTTCCTGAGCACGGCGTTAGGACCATGCAGGGCAAGGTGTGTGAGGGAGGAAAGGGAAGCGCAAAGGAAGAGGAGGGGCAGAAACAATAAGGAGAGGAAATGAGGAAGAACAGGAGCTGGGGAGAGAAGAGAAATAAAGAGTTAATTAAGCCATACTGCGTCCGTCCCAATAATCTGCATGACACCCTCAACCCTTGCTGCCTCATACTCACCTGACAGTGCTATCAAAGCGCACACTGGACCTGCATGGCCCTTGGCTCCGTCATTTCCAGGGAGAGCCAGGGCAGGGTCACCCTCCTTAGTTTTGCACTGGGCACTGCTTCTTGTGCTGGTAAGCCTTAAATGTTTTCTAAGCCTCTTCGTGGCTGCCAGTCCCTCTGCTCCCACACTGTGGGTTTTGGCTATAGCAGTGACTACACCTTAACACAGTGGGCAAATTGTCAGGGGCCCCCGCCTGTCACCTCTAATCAGCAGCGGCCAGTGCAGGTAAGAGCAGTGGGGCCGGGTTGGGGGGAGTACAACAGATGACGACATGGGTGAATTCATTATTTATTTCATTTTTGTTTGTCATCGTCCATCAAAATACCCCCACCCCGCCCCACCGCTCTCAACTGTACGTTCTGCGGCTGCTGTTAATCCAACCTATCCCCTGTCATTTCCTTCTGTCTGACACTGGTGCTGGTGAGGCAACCCTTGTGTTTGTGGGACTCCTGAAAGTGAGATTGGTTGACTAATGGATATGCCTCGCTGAATCATGGGACAACAGAACGTACTTTGCTCTTGAACAGGGTGACTGTTTGCTACGCTTGGACTTAGCACAAGATATCACAAAGTGACACGAGTCTCCTGTATTGACCATTGCCTACTGCCCTACGAATTGACACAGCACATATCATAAAGCCCCTTCCCCTGCAACCTGTTAGTTGAATTGACTTCCGTTACTGGAATCTAAGATGTTTTGATGCCAAATGCCTCAACCAACCTCACCTGAAGGACGTGGTCGAAATGAAAACTGTTGCCCCAGAGGGGACCCAATCAACAGGGCGCTGATATTGTTTGCTACTCATTACACTTTTGGGACTGACATAAAAGATTGCTGCTTAAACCCGCCACTTGTGTTGCATGTCATGTGGTTACTGTTGTTGCCTATCAGCTTTAATTAGTGTAACCAAGATCTATCGCGAAACCTCCACCATGGAAGACATTCAAAGACAAAACAACACTCTAAGAGACGTCCAGCACTGAGTATCACTCAATCACTTGAAACTCAACCAAGACAAAACAGAACTCCGGCGGGGGACGTTGACAATCAGTTGGGGGGAGGCGTTTTGGATGCGTTGTAGTTGGCGTAGGTGTTTGACTGGGATTCCTGCATAGAGTGGGTTGCGGTAGTTCAGTCTGCTGCTGACGAGGGCCTGTGTCACCGTTCTTCTTGTTTCGGTCGGGATCCACTTGTAGATCCTGCGGAGCATGCAGAGGGTGTTGTAGCAGGAGGAGGAGACGGCGTTGACCTGCTTAGATGTGGAGAGGGAGGAGTTGAGGATGAATCCTAGGTTGTGTGCATGGTCGGTGGGTGTTGGTGCTGTTCCCAGTGTGGTCGGCCACCAGGAGTCATCCAAGGCTGAGGGGGTGGGTCCGAGGATGAGGACCTCCGTCTTGTCCGAGTTCAGCTTTAGACGGCTGCTCCTCATCCAGTCGGCGATGGCCTTCGTTCCCTCGTGGAGGTTGGTTTTGGTGGTGTGTGGGTCCTTGGTGAGGGAGAGGATGAGCTGGGTGTCGTCGGCGCATAAGATGATGTTGAGGTCGTGGTGGCGGGCCACTTGTGCGATGGGGGCCATGTAGACATTGAACAGCGTTGGGCTGAGGGATGCGCCCTGGGGGACTCCGCAGATGATGTTGGTGACTTCGGAGAGGAAGGGTGGGAGGCGGAATATCTGGGTTCTGCCTGAGAGGAAGGCCGGGGTCCAGTCAAGGGCCTTCTCTTGGATTCCGGCTTCTAGGAGGCGCGTCTTTAGAGTGCGCTGGCCGACCGTGTCGAAGGCGGCTGACAGGTCCAGGAGGATGAGGGCTTATAATTCGCCGTTGTCTAGTTGGCACCTAATGTCGTCTGAGGCAGCAATGAGGGCTGTCTTGGTGCTGTGGTTGCGTCTGAATCCAGACTGGGATGGGTCCAAGATGTTGTTGTCTTCCAGGTGGCGGGCCAATTGCATGTTGATGATTTTCTCAATGACCTTTGCCGGGAACGGGAGCAGGGAGATGGGCCGGAAGTTCTTGAGGTCCTTGGGGTCCGCTTTGGGCTTCTTGAGGAGGGCGTTGATTTTGGCGTGCTTCCAGCTTTCCGAGAATGTCGCTGTTTCGAAGGTGATGTTGATGACCTTCCTTAGTTGGGGTGCGATGGCTGCGTCTGCTTTGTTGAATACGTGGTGTGGGTACGCGTCTGACAGAGATCCGGAGTGGATGGAGGACTTTGGACGAGGAGGTGAGGTGGTTGGCACTGGTTGTGTTCACAGGGGAGGTGGAGTCTGGCGTAGTCGGGGCGGTCATGGTGTTAAAGTTGTCGTGGATGTCAGCGATCTTGCGGTGGAAGAAGGTGGCCAGTGAGTCACACTGTTCTTGTGAGGGCGGGATGTCGTTGGCATTGGCGCTGGGGTTGGAGAGTTCCTTTACGATGCTGAAGAGCTCTTTGCTGTCGTGTGCGTTGTTATCCAGGCGGTCTTTGAAGGAGGATCTCCTGGCTAGTCTGATGAGGTGCGGAGGTCTGCGGGTGGCATCCTTGTGGGCTGCGTGGTTGTCCAGTGTGCGTTCGTGGAGCCATATCCTCTCCAGTTTCCGGCATGCGCATTTGGAGATCTGGAGTTCATTGGTGACCCAGGTGGCTCTCCTGCTGGTGTGGCTGTTGGAGGGTTTCTTGAGCGGGGCGAATTAGTTGGCGCAGTCGTCGATCCAGCAGCAGCGAGGCAGCTGTTGGGTGCGGTGGTGCAAGGTTGGTTTTTTGAAGGTGAAATGGATGCAGCGGTGGTCGGTCCAGTAAAGTTCGGTGATGTGGTCGAAGGTGACATGGGAGCCTGTGGAGAAGACGGGGTCCAGCGTGTGGCCGGCGGCGTGGGTGGGTGTGCTGACGAGTTGTCTGAGGACGAGGTTGGCGAGGTTGTCGATCAGGGTGTCGGAGTTGGAGTCATTGTTGTTCTCGAGGTGGAAGTTCAGGTCCCCGAGGAGGACGTAGTCAGTGGAGGCGAGTGCGTGGGTGCTGGCGAGGTCGACAATGGAGTTGCTGAACTGAGCCTGGGGTCCGGGGGGGTCTGTAGATGTGTGTTCCTCTGAGGGTTTTGTTGGGGTCAGTGTGGATCCGGAAGTGCAGGTGTTTTGCAGTGTTGAAGGTGTCGTTTGCCTGTGTTGCGACCTTAAGGGTTGACTTGTGGACGATGGCTATTCCTCCTCCGATTCCATTGGTGATCTTGTAGCTGTCCAGGATGGATATGGCAATGTCGGGCGTCGAGGAGTCGTTCCACCAGGTCTTGGTCAGAAAGGCCACGTCTGGGGCGGAGGTGTCGATCAGATCCCAGAGCTCGACGGCGTGTTTGCGTGCAGAGCGGGTGTTGAGGAGTATGCAGCGGAGGTGGTTGGGTCCAGTCCTTGGAGGTTTGGTGGTGCTGTCGCCGGTGAAGCAGCAGGTGCGGCAGGAGAAGGGACCGTGGGTCTGTTTTGGGGCTGCCTGGAAGCAGGTGTGGTTTCGGCCAGCATGGATTGCGTCGTAGTGGATTCTGGTGCCGTGGCGTTCACGGGGTCCAGGGTTTCTGGTGCTGGGCGCGGTCCAGGCGTGGACGTGCACAGAAGGGCTTGCCTTAGACATGCCATTGGCGTGCCAGCGGCGCGGCCGCGCAGCTGCGGCCATTTTAAGAGGAGCTGGGAGGGAGAAGCAGCAGGGAGGCAGGAGGCAGGAGGCGGGGGTCAGCGAGTGGGTGCGGGGGTGGGGCCGCAGGGGCAGCAGCAGCGGGAACGGTGGGCAAGGGGGGCAAGGAACAGCGCACAGAAATGGGCAGCAAGCAGCAAGCAAGCCAAGGGCATATGGCACAAAGTGCTGATGGAGCTGCAGCGGGGGGGGCAACCTACCTGGAAGGTCAAGGGTCGCTCTCCTCACCACGCAGCTGCCGCCATTTTAAGGGGAGCTGGGAGGGAGGAGCAGCTGGGAGGCAGAAGGCAGGGGTCAGCGAGGGGGCGCGCGGGGCGGGACGCAGGGGCAGCAGCGGTGGGAAAACATTCAGTGGGCAAGTGGGGCGAGGATCAGCGCACAGAAATGGGCAGCAAGCAAAGAACAAGTCAAAGGCACAGGGCACAAAGCACTGGTGGAGCTGCAGTGGGTGGGAGCGACCTACCTGGAAGGTCAAGGGTCACTCCCCCCCCCACTTAATTGGTGCAGTTAGCTAACATGGGGAAACGTAAAGCCATCCTACACAAGGTGTTGTCAAATACAGCAATGCCACCGGATTTCTTGGAAACCAGACTGTGCCGTGAAATAGAACAGTTAATTGAGGAGGTGGAGTCCACTATAAGAGCAGTCATTGTTTCTATAAATGATGTAAAAGTCAAAATCCAGAAAACGATCTAAAACGTCTAGTTATTTTGGCAAACCAGTCACAACACATGATACCCAAAAACAATGTTTAGGGAATGAGCAGCTAGAATCAAATTTGCCTGTAGCTTCCCTTCTAGGTTTCCTTGTACCCTGCCAAAATTGATTTATTTCATTGTTGGAAGAAAATGAGGAAATTGTAGCCAATCACACAGGCGCATACAATGACATCTTCATTCCTATCAGCAACCAATATGGCTACTTATGTCTTTCTTATTGTGGACTTAAAGGCACAGGTGGGGGAGTTCAAATCTATGTTAGGTCTACTCATGGGTATAGTGGATCCAGTATTGTCTCTTAGGCAAACAACTGTACATCATGGGGAATCACATACCCCTAAGAGGGGGCCTATGAGTTCAGTCGATCCAGAAGTTTCAATGTCTTATCCTCCAGATGATCCTAGTGTGAGCCTTTTGAGACTAGCCTATCTAACTCAAGTGGTATCTAGTAGCTCCCAGGGTGATAGGCCTATGATTAAACCAAAAGCTCACCTGGAAAGTCTATGTCATAGCAACAGCAACGTGTTGCCCACTGCTTGTAAAGATATGACAAAATCAAAGAAGGAATAATCATTTAAATAGCCACGCTCCAACTGCATTCAAACTAGCCATGATTAATGTTCTAAAACTATCAGATCCATAGAGATTTGAAGATGAGGAGTCTATTAAAAATTAAGCAATCCACTGAATGAGGCATATCAGGGGTTGCCACTCAGTTATAATGGATGATATAATTGGGGCCAGAAGGAGTTCTGAAACAGGTTTGCCCTTTGACTCAATTGAATCATGCTTTAGGATAGGCACATTATTAATGGCCATGTTGCTTTGGATATCCAGTCTTGTCCTCCTAATGATTCAAGAATAAAGTTCAAATACATGGGGATTAGTAAGCCTTCTAACCTGCGGAATTCAGCTGATTTGTTAGTCACCACATAAAGGCTGGATTGTAATGATTGAAATACGGAAGGCCTTGGTGCCCCTTTCAGGCATCAACCTCAAACAAAGGAGGTCATTGAGTGCTTCCTTCTCTGTAAAGACCTGCATATATTAGCCTCTGTACCCTATACTAGTGGTTGTTTCATAGATTATCTGACTGGTGTTAGCTCTCCACTTAGCGTTCAACTGCCTAATACTTTAACATCTTTATCTGATAATGCCACATTGAGGGTTCTATACGCAAATACTAGGATGCCTAGATGACCCTCTTTTTAAAGATTGTGTGGCATCTTTGCCTGATGTTGATAATCCAAGTTTTACAGTCACCCAACCACCTCTTGATAATTCTAGTTTTTCTCAGGCAAAATGTAAGATGAGTCAAGTTGAACTAATATGCCTTGGAAAAGAAACAGTGGACTCCACTATTACAAGTGATATAGTTAAGGCCGCCAAGGGGATTATTCCACCTTCTAGTAGCCTCTGTGCGAACTTGCTACCATCTATAATTTCAGTTGTTTCTTGGAATGTAGCAGAGCTCATAAGCTAAGTTGTTGTTACCTCATTGAGGAGAATTTCTTTAGAATTATGATATATGCATTTTTCAAGCAATGTGGTGTATTGAACCCCTATATCAACTAGATTATTTATCATACCATGTCCCATCATGGCCAAACAAGGTGGGGAGGCCAGCAGGTGGGTTGACAATATAGTTAAAGGCTTTCCTAAATTGTAATATACGGCAGCTGGCAGTCGACAGTCTGGATATAACAGGCATTGAATTGAGAAGGGGTAGGAATCCTAGTATGACACTCTTTAAAATCCATGCAATAAGGGAAAAGGGTGGTTTCACCTTGCAAATATTCCAAACCCTTGAGGTCCTTTTGGATAAACATCAGTCAGTGACAAATTTGACTCCCGCAGGAGATATCAATACTACATTTGAGTCCCTTGATAAAGATGATAGTGAACTCACAGTAGAGGAGGATGAACTATGGGTTACTCCCCAGATGGAGGTCGCCCCAGTGAAAAGATGGGTGCAGGCTGCTCTCCAATTGAAAGCGCTTATCATTGAACTAGGAGTCAGGGCCACCAATGGCTGGAGTAAATCAGATTGTAAGGGGCATATACCTTTATAATCATGTGTTCAAAAGCGCTATTGATTGCATATTGGTAGACTTAAAATAGTGGCATCTACTTGAAGATATGATTATTCAAGAAAAATTGGAGAGCAGCCACAATTTTCTATGCCTTACTGTTTTAGATGAATCTAGGACCCTAGTGTAATGTTCCCGATTCATGCCCTTAGATAGGTATAGATTACCCTATCCTTATATAGGCATAGAAAGCATTACCATATTTAGACTGAGCCTATGGAGTCCAAATACGGCAGGGCTACTTCCACTAAGTTCCGAAAATCAACAACGATTTCTTAGAAAAACCCGCCTTCAGCAGCTAGAGACATCCCCTTACCTGAATACTAATTTATCTAGGAAATCATGGAGTTTTCGAAGAACTGAGCCTTCACTGACGTTATTAAGTCTAATCATACGTCAAACTCGGCACCTTCAAAGTGTAAATATGCCTACATTTGCCCAGACAAACACGCAGTGGTTTGGACAAGATCAACTATCTACTTGCCCGACGCCCTGCAGCAGCAAGTGCCGAAGGAAGCCGACCCTCCCGCAGACGCACTGAGAGACTCTGTCTTTTCTCCTGCCAAGAAATCCAGCTCCAGTGTTTCAGAACTACCCTTGCGGGTTGCTGGGAAATCGAGTCCTGAGAGAGAGATACAAGACCTGCTTCATTCTAAAACCAAGGTACGGTGCTGATTAGACCCTTAGAGAATTCTTGGAATATATTCTTGCCAGAGAAATACTAAACTTAAGCTACTCCTCACTTACTTCTTCCCTTGTAATAGTCTAAGGTTAAGTACACCGGGTTAGGCGTATTTTAGAAGCACAAGTTGAGTATAGTCATTATTTTATCACTGTATGTATTTTATGTATTTTATGTATTTTATGGCTTAGAAACCATACCATGCTTTTACAGTCCTACTTTATAATACTCATCGTATTATATACCTTGTACTTTATAACCAGTATTACGATTGTAGCAGTACATTTCTTATGCTTGAGAAAGAAGACTGTTCGATAAATACTTTTTATTGAAAACGCCCGTCTCTCTATTTTCTCAGAACCTCTGGTGAAACGAGGCATGCACGATTGACTGAGTAAAATAGCTATCTATTGTTTCCGTGACTCTAGAGATTGATTTCTTATTCTTGGGAAACAAAGTTGTCATGTTTATGCGGTTGTCAGAAACAAATCCCTTCTTGTGAATGCGAGAAAGTTTCTAGTGATCTCTGAGCTAGCTGGTACTCACAATTAAGTCTAATATATACGATAGAGACCTAGTCAACCTCAGTCCTACGTATAAACTATAGTATATAATATTCCAATGCGCAGAGCCTATTGGGAATGTAGGAACTACACTACATGGTGCCCAACGTTTGGTAAGGCGATAATTTAACGCTAGATACTAGAGTAACTCAGTCGTGCTTTTCACACAGACCCCTTTTTCCCGTAAATACTCCAATAGACGTCTGGAGTGGGTAAAAGGATAATATCCGCTAAAACTGAGTAGGACCAAAAATCCTATGTATTAGTTTTGGGTTTTGTTCAACGTTGAAGGATGCAGTGTTCCAAAATATTGTGCACCTAATCTTAGTCTCCTTGAAACTTGATATGCAAACTCTCAATCAACAACATAATGATTAGTGACGAGGAATTGGATAGAGCTGCAACAGCAGCTCAAGCAGTTTCAGAGGACACAGGTCTCCAACAAAATGACCCGGGTGCTGTAATCATCTTTGTTATAGAGGCACATGAATATCGTCAGACAGAGGTATTCTATTCATGGATACAGTTTCCTGCAACAAAAGCAGTAACACATGAGTTCCACTACTACAAAGTAGAGGAAGCTCCAGCGGAATACGTTCCTTTCGAGGACGTTGAAATTCCACTAACTTACCAAGAGCATCAGCTCTGGTTTAAAGGCACCCTACAACATCTAAATCACATTACCAGGCTCGGTCCACTAGGTAGACCAGGAGCAACATGGCCGGTACTAGCCAGCTACACACCACATCCTGACATTAACAAAATGACAGGTCCAGAACTGTTAGCTCAGCTGAAACAGTTAATTAAAATACACAAACAATTGGTTCAATATATCATGCGGACTTTAACAGTCCAACCAGCTGTAAGAATTCCACAGCACACCCCTCACCAGGGGAACACAAACAAAATCACACCACAGACTATACAATTAGTCATTGGAAAATTGCCCGCAAAAAGGGAACAAATTCCGTTCTGGATAGCTCAGAAAATTACTCAAATAGGGGAGGTATTCCCTGATAGTACACTTCATGAGAAACACAGAATTCTGACAATCTGTTTACCAATGGAGATAGCACCGCATGTGAAGGACTGTGACACTTGGGGTACAGTCTTTGCTTCAATCTACACAAAAACACATGGTGTTCCGTCTATGGCGGTAGTACCAGATGTCCTAAGACAAATTCAAAATGAATACGGTCCAGAACCGGCCTTGAATCTTGGTATGAAATTACTAAAAGATTTCAAACAGGTCTCGGCTATACTATTAGCCAACATCAAAGGTGAAGCAGCATCAGTGGCAATCCGCCAAAAGTTAAAAGAAACAGATATCACAGACCAACCATATGAGCTTGCTGGAATTATTGACAAATCTTATGAAGAACTAGGTAGAGATAGTTTGGGTGGAAAACCAATAAAACCCCAACTAACAGAAAATCCTGAAAAAGTTTTTATTAAAAATAATCTTACCACTCCTAAAAAGAAGAGGGAAAGTACTAAAAGACACTTTCTAAAGAGAAACGTTCTCAGTCCAGAGGAAGATCTCCCCAACGGGGAGGTAGGTCTCCACAACGGGAGCCCTCTGAGAAAAGATATAACCTTAGAAATAGGGATAATCTGAGAAAACCTGATAGATATCAAGATACTGATACACGCTCCTCTCATACATTTCAGACTTCATCGTAGAAATCAGAAAGAAGAGGACGATCAGAACAGAAAGAGGAACACGTGAAGTCAAAAGAAGAACAGTACGTTTAAAAAAATTAGAAACCTCAATTTACTAAGAAGAAGGTAGCAAGCATAAAAATCAGACATGCCAAGGATCTTGAGGACACAACTCAAGAATGGGGAGTGGGCCCAGACAATGCTAGACAGCGCAGCAGAAGTCACCATAGTTCGAAAAATCTTGAAGGATCATCTGGAGACAGTGGACTTGAATGAATACATTCAAGTTGAAACTGCAGACACCAGGGTTAGTGTACCCCACAAGTTATATGAAATAACACTCCGGATGGACGGGGACATAACTAGAAAAATAAGATATCTCTTTTGGAAGAAGCTCTCTAAGGGCTATGACATTCTTCTAGCTAAACAAGACTGGGCACCTAAATTTGTCAGGGAGTGCCCACATGGCGAAGAGATAATTATGCCAGCCTTCTCAAATCACATTTCAGTTCATAAAAAATACACATATGCTACAAAATGGGCAGTAGCTCAAGCTCCAGAATTATAGAAAAATCATGCAGGATGGGATGAGGACTCTCCTCGTCCTAAAATCCAGTTAAAAAATCAGCCCACTGCACAAAGGCAGTATCCAATTAAGCAAGAAGCTAAAAAACAGGTCAGGAAGATCTTAGATCAACTTGAATATCAAGGGGTGATTGAAACATGCACCTCGTCTATGAACAATCCTTTTTTCCTGTCTCCAAGCCAGACAATACATATCGTCTAGTTTTGGACTACAGACATCTAAATTCTTGTTGCAAAACTTTTGCAGTACAAAAAGCACACAGTGCAGCACTGATGAATAACATTATGCGCAAAAAGTATAAAAACACATTAGATATTTCAAATGGGTTTTTCTGTCAAAACATTGCACCTGAAAGCAGGCATTTGACCGCTTTCTCAATTATGGGGACACAGCAACAATTTTGCCATCTCCCCCAGGGATTCAAGAATAGTCCTGGGTTATTTTCAGCCAGGGTAACAGAGTTACTACAAAAGTATAATGATGAGGCATTACCTTATGTCGATGACATTTATCTTACAGATGATGATTTGGACGTGCACTTGAAAAGAGTGAACACCATAATACTGGGGTTTGCTTCGGAAGGGTACAAATTCAATCTTAAGATATCACGAATTGCCCACCACAATGTCCCATTCTTAGGGTACGAACTTTCAAGTGAAGGCAAAAGCCTGGCAGCTAACTTTCTAGAGAAATGTGCACTGCTCCAGCCTCCAAAGATGCTGAAAAACTTACAGTCAATTCTAGGTTTCCTGAATTTTGGAAGAACTTATGTTCTAAACTACGCAGAAAGGGTTAAACCACTCTACGAACTAATCAAACCTGATTTCAAACCAACTAATTGGACTAAAAACCATACAGAAATTTTGTGTTCAGTGCAAACAGACATGTTAGCAAAAACACAGTTAGAAACACGCAACAATGTGTGCAATCTTGTGATCTGAATCATCCCAGGGAGATGCGGATTCACATACCTAACCTTTAATGAAGGTGAAAAGGTACCAATAGCTTACAAATCACACTTGTACACACAAGCTGAAATAAAATTCACTTCTACAGAAAAAATTCTAACAGCAGTTCAAACTGCAGTAGCAAAAGAGAGAGCTCTTGCACAGGGAAAACGCATAATGATCGTTACACCTGTACCTGCCTTAGAGGCAGTGACGAAAGCAAGCATTCCCAATGCTAAAGCTTTCCATCCGAGATGGATTCAATGGGTTAACTCTCTTGCTGCAACAGACGTTGAATACGTCTTTGACCCCTACTTGAAGACACAAGAATTCCTACAATATGAACACGAAGTCCCTTGCCGACCGAAATTCTGCCTTTAGAACATTACGGATGTATAATCTATACAGACGGATCAGCACAGCCCGCAATTGGGGGTAAACAAGCCTATAGTGCTGCATGCGCGATTGTTAAAGGTAGATGGCACGAAGGTAAATTTAGACCTATGGTCACTAAAACTCAATCACTCTCAGACTGTACAGCTCAGTGAGCTGAACTACAGGCTTTCAAGATGGCGCTTAAAAATACTGATCGTGAATTCCCCAAACTAATAGTGTGCGATTCATAGCGTACAATCTTACAATGAGTATCTGCAGAATTGGGTTCAAAATGGTTTCAAAGACGCAAAAGGTGGCACAATCAAGCATAAAATGCTCTGGGAACAAATAGTTCTTTTACAGAAAGAACTACAAAAGACTCACGTGATTCATACACTGAGTCATCAGCGTGATGGCGTTCACGTTGCAGGGAATTCATTGGCTGACGAGGCCGCGAAGGCAGCTGTACAAACGGCTTCCGTAGCAGCCATCACTCGGTCAAAAACAAAAATAGACAGCGAAATAATGCAAGCTGTCACTGCTTCAGTGAAAGACAGTGGTAAGACACTCCCGAAAGGCTTTCCAGTAAAGTACTCATATATAACTGATGCGAATAATGTTCCTTTTTCTCAAATCCCTGGAGTGGGGGATAGAGCAATTCCAAACATGGAACATAGGTTAGGACTAATCTTAGCAGCACATGAAGGACTGGCCTCTGCACATGCAGGAGTTTCCGCCACAGTATCATTATTAAAACAGAGATATTGATGGCCACGCATGAGGAAACAAACTAGGAACTATGTTCTAGAATTTGAAATCTGCCAACAAATGAAAATTTCTACTGTAAAGTGACCTGCACAGATGCCCCTTCTGATTTCAGATAAACCACTAGCATGTGTTTACCTGGACCACTTTGGTCCCTTAACAAGGGATGGCAACTATAAATATATCTTGGTTGCAGTGGATTCCTGCACAAGATTTATTTGGATGTGGCCCCAGCGCTCGGCTAACGCAAGAACTGTTATAAAGGATTTGCAAGTCTTTATCGACACATACACAATCTGCATGCTACATTCTGACCAGGGTCCTGCGTTTAGCTCTCGAGCTTACAAAGAGTCCATGGCTAGCTTGGGCGTTGCATTGTGGTATTCTAGTCCCTTCCATCCTGAGGGTAATGCGGTAGTGGAAAGAAAAAACCGTGACATAAAGCAATCCATAACAGCTAAGGTTCGGGTGATGGGTGGGTCAAACATCTAATAAGTGTCCAACATAGTCTTAACAATCTGCCAAGAAATTCTCTGGGTGGAATCACTCCATATGAATCATTATTTGGTACTAGAATGATAATCAAAGACCTTGAATGTCAAACTTCAGTGGTGGAACAAAAACCCTTTGATGCCAAAGATTGTTTAGCTGTTTTACAGGACTTAAATCAAACAAGAAGTCTGAGTAACACAACATAAAAGCCAACAGCCATTGAAGAAAAACCACCTGTCCCAGCAAGACCTGTCTGGATTCCTAAGATTGGAGCTCTAGTCAGGGAAAAGATCGCGGTAAAGAAGGAATTTGGGCCTTCTTACAGAAAAGCAGTACCTGTCTTAACAATCCACGGAACAAGATCAGTAGTACTACCGCCCCTTGCTGGTAAAAGGGAGAACAGAGTTGTGTCCATCAACCTGATCAAACCACATCATGCGGCCAATAATAAGTAGGCCCAGTGGACTCTCAAGATGTAGCAGAAGACCAAATCTTGCTACAATCCAAGAGGGTCAAACTGAAAAACTTATCACTTTTGATACACCTGTAGTAAGAAAAGAAGGACTATGCAACAAAGACATGGAACTTGTGCCTCTTGAGACCCAAATACCAGTTCGTAAAGAAACACCTGGTCTACAATGATGTAGCCTCTGACTATACAAATATGACAAAGGAAGAAGCAACTCCAAAGGTTAATAACAATCCTGATGCAATTCCAACAATTGACAGAACTGCCTCTGGCTATTTTATCAACTTTGATACATTTTCTGAGGATCCTAGTGAACCTGAAGATAAGCCAGCAAATAAAACTTTCAAAGAAAAAATAACAGAACTCTTTCATCAACTTGAAAAAACATATCTGGTTTCACCATGGATTGAATTTTGGATTGTGTTAGGTTAACTTTTCCTCCTGCTCTGGCTCATTCTGGTTTTAAGCTTGGGAAAAATGATAGATGGAAAATACAGTACAATGGACACAGCAAGTAAGAAAATCAACTTGTTCCTGAAGCCTCACAAATCATCACATTGTGAACGAAGAGACCGCTCATCAGTAAACATCACAGCTGTTCCTATACCTGGTGGTATAGCATGGGACAGAACTGATAATGATAACTATGGCCCGGTGGAACTGCTGATGATTCCTCACCAATTCAAGGTTTCTTTGAGTGACTTTGTATCACTCAGCACATTTTGTGATGATTGGGATTTTGAAACTGTTAATACCATGATGACAGACTTAGAAATGTCAGCTAAATTTACAGATCATGAATACTTAGAAGGTTCATCAGATTATGAACAAATGTATTGTTTTAATCACTATGGTCACCATTATTTGCATAAATCTGCTAGCCCTAGGAATGTTTTTACTTATAATCAATGGGAACATTGTCCAACGCCGCCAAAAGGTAGCTCAAAAACATTTTATGAAAAGTTTCCGTACTTCTCAGGGTTCAATCTTAAAAATGCAGAAACGTTTATGTCAAAAATGTGAATAAGACAGGAATGAAAACAATGTTGACCAATACTAAACAAATGTATTCTGCAAACGTTTATGCTCAGCTGCCTACATTAGGTTTTGGCTTTTGGAAAGACAACATTGAGACAAAAACTGTCTGGTCCACAAAAGACTGTCAGGTGCAAGGTTTAGAAGCCCTATTCAGAGCCTGCATATACCAGAACAAATAATGTTTTTAAATGACTCTGTTCAACAAACTTCTTGTCTTGGCCTGGCTAAGATAAAAGACGTAAATAAACTGTCTATACCTAAACCCACATCTGACAGTAATGATACTACAGAAGAGGGGATAGACGTACACTATATTTTGAAACAAAACAGAACTAATCCTAATTGGAATAAATAGGTAATCTGGCCCACAGACACAAATAACTGTCAAAATAGATTCCTGAACAAAACACAAGGGTTCAAAATGAATAAGCCAGATCCAAGAAACTCCCAGAGACAACATCCAAGGATAGTAACTACTTACAGTGTAGGAAAGCTATGCCTTGAATGGCTATAGAAATCTACACTTCCAGAAATCAAACAACACTTATCTTTACTTAAAGGAGGCAATGATTTGCGAGATTTCTTAATGGGGCCTCGCAAACCAAGTCAAAAACGTTTCATATACGCAGGTATATACGCTGCGTACAACGAAGCTTGGAAAATAACGCAAATGGAAACTGCAGAAAGAATACGAGAAATTGATCGTATTAATTTAGAGAAAACTCTCTCTGTGGTGGACAATGGGTTAATGACTCTGTCCTCCAGAATATATTCTTTGGACAGCATTGTATAATCTGCAATTGACATAATAGAGCAGGACTTGCTAATGTTACAACATGGCCAGTCTCAATTACGTTCTATAATGCAGATAGGCTGGATGTTACAAAATCTTCGTTCAGGCTACGTGCCATGGAGTCTAATCAACACAACGTCATTATTTGTTGTATTTAACCTTACAGATAAACAAATCTCTTTGGCAAAAAAGTTGAAAAATTACCATTGACAGATTCTGAGAAGCCTGTCATTGAATTTTAATACATGGCACCATCACGATGCCAGTGACGATTTTCCAATTTCAGCATTGTCTACAGCATATACCAGCGAGCCTGTTGAAAGGTTGGGTAAAGAATACCAACATTTGTTTGTGTAAGGACTTACCTTACACATACAAATGTTGGAGTGGGGGAAAAGAGGTATTCCTTAGTGGTAAAAATTGTAAGAACTCACTAAGTGGTACACTTTTGTGCTAAGGAATTAATTTACACGGAGCCTGCGAAGGTTCGGAAATAACCTCTTTGCCACCTGCACGGTACACCCTCCACAGTGATAGAACCAATTTTCAGGCAGCTATCCAATGGCAGCTACGTTATGCTCAATGACTAAGGGTGGGCGTAGTTCGCGAAGTAGTGCTACGCGAAGCTACGCGAAGTGCACTTCGCACTACGCGAACTTCACGTACCACTACGCGAGCTGCGTAGTAGCATGTTCGCACTGTGCAAGATGTGTTTTCAATGATTGCACAGTGCGGACAAGCATCAGGCACTGTGCAATCATTGAAAACTGCATCTTGCGCAGTGCGAGCTGTAGTTTTCTGCTGCTCGAGTAGATTATTACTCGAGCTGCAGCTTTCTCAACGCGAACTGGTAGTTTCTCATTGAGAGCGGTCGCGAGCATGCACAACCACTCACAATGAGAAACCTTACCTCCCCGCGTTGAGAATCTCGCCGGGATGTCATTTTGCTTGCTCGCGGTCGCAAACATGACGTTCAGGACCGCGAACAAGCAAAAAATGAGCGCTGCACGACGCTACGCTGCACTACGCGTGTTCGCACTGTGCTACGTGCAGCTCGCGTAGTGCGAAGTTGCACAAACTTCGCAAACTCCGCGAGCGTAGCGTAGTGCTTCGCCCAGGCCTATCAATGACCACAGCTGTTGTGGCATGTTGCCAGGAAAAGCGTATTTAGTTAGTGTGTCATCCAGGGTCACTTGTTGTATGCAAGTATTACATCCAAAGAGCAATACAGACAGGGAGGCGGCGTAATGGGCTTCACTGAATATCTCTTCTATAGGAATTGATACTTTAAGCAGAATGAAAGTCATTCTTTTGTAAAAAACTGTGCCATTGACCTCGTCTAAAGAAACGTATGATCTGCAAGTTGCAAGGACTTCTGCAGAGATACATGCATTATTATCAATGAACTGCCCAGTACATTTCACAGAAATGTTAAGTCAAATCTTAAACATGTCTGATACCAGTGGCATCACACATGTATTTAAGATGATTTTTTCGGGACTGTTAACACCATTTGAAGCAGTCCTAGGCATTTTTCAAAATTTCGTGCACTCTATGTTCGGCGGCCTGCATCTCATCTTGGGACTCGTAGCAGGAATTCTATTTTTATTCCTTTTGCTTTGATATGGCAAGTCCGGTCACCAGCGATACCCAGACTTCCATGGAACAATGCCTCCTTGCCATGAGGTAACGTGAGAGAATTACACAGATTCTTGGCTTGCCTCGTTTAAGAGATCTGAACACAACGTGGTTTCTTTCGTTCAGACCAATCTGGCAAGATTGCATCTTACCTGTTCTGCGATGCCTGCTTTGCGGAGAAGAATGCATTTTGGACATTTGTCGTACACTTTCATCAGTCCTGCCATCGGATGTTGACGCTTTGCTAGGTCCGGTAACGACTCGTGCATCGTGTTGCCCTCAACGGCTGCCATTTCTGATGATGGCATTCATTGAGGTCTTACTGGCAAGTCTAACTGAGATACGTGACACTTCAGGCACACAGGTACCACCTACTGCGGGCATTGCTAATGCATCAAACGCTGACAGCGATGATCCTCATCTATGCACATTTGACCTGCTAACTGAAGTGGCCCCACTTTCGCCTACTATGGTAGACAGTTTCTTTGCCAGCCTAGACGATCTGATGTTTTCTCCTGACTCCGAGAATAACTTTTGATTCATGCACACAGCGTTCCCTGAACTCTGAGATTCGGCCTTCAATTTTTTAAAACAAACTAGCTAACAATTTGAACTTTTTCAAAATAGAACATTTTTGGCACAGAATAATCTGCCTAAAGTAGAACTAGTCTAAGAGAACAAGATTTCATTTGGAAAACTTCCTAATGACAATATTTGGTCTAATCATCAACACAAAACAGTTTAAATATTATACTATGGAATGGTCTTGGTTGCTTTTCTATAAAGTTAAGGGACATTTAATGAATGTAACTTTGTATTTTGCTAGAATGTATGCTCTCATAAAATGCTTCATATATGTTGAGATTCGTTTATACTCATTTCGTGTGAACAAACCTTTTCAAATGCAAATTGTATTTTGGGTGGGATTGTAAACACTAGCCTTAGATATGTTCAGTGCTTGTACATTTAGTTTTCTTTGAACTTAATATTTTGGAGTGGGTGTTGTAGATGAATCTAGGACCCTAGTGTAAGTTTCCCGATTCATGCCCTTATATAGGTATAGATTACCCGATCCTTATATAGGCATAGAAATCATTACCATATTTAGACCGAGCCTATGCAGTCCAAATACGGCAGGGCTACTTCCACTAAGCTCCGAGAATCAACAACGATTTCTTAGAAATACCTGCTTCAGCAGCTAGGGACATCCCCTTGCCTGAATGCTAATTTATCTACGAAATCATGGAGTTTTCTAAGAACCGAGTCTTCACTGACGTTATTAAGTCCAATCATACGTCAAACTCAGCACCTTCAAAGTATAAATATGCCTACATTTGCCCAGACAAACACGCGGTGGTTGAGAGAAGATCGACTATCTACTTGCCCGACGCCCTGCAGCAGCTAGTGTAAATGGGTAAATGTGTAAAAGTGCCGAAGGAAGCCGACCCTCCAGCAGACGCACTGAGAGACTCTGTCTTTTCTCCTGCCGAGAAATCCAGCTCCAGTGTTTGCGAGCTACCCTTGCGGGTTGCTGGGAAATCGAGTCCTGAGAGAGAGATACAAGACCCCTTTATTCTAAAACCAAGGTGCGGAGCTGATTAGACCCTTAGAGAATTCTTGGAATAGATTCTTGGCAGAGAAATACTAAACTTAAGCAACTCTTCACTTACTTCTTCCCTTGTACTAGACTTAGGTTAGGTACACCGGGGTAGGCATATTTTAGAAGCACCAGTTGAGTACTTTTTGTCATTATTTTATCACTGTATGTATTTTATGTATTTTTTTTGTATTTTATGGCTTAGAAAACATATCATGCTTTTACAATACTACTTTATAATACCTATTGTATTATATACCTTGTACTTTATAACCAGTATTACGATTGTAGCAGCACATTTCTTATGCTTGAGAAAGAAGACTGTTCAATATATACTTTTTATTGAAAACGCCCATCTCTCTATTTTCTCAGCACCTCTGGTGAAACGAAACATGCACAATTGACTGAGTAAAATAGCTATCTATTGTTTCCGTGACTCTAGAGATTGATTTCTTATTCTTGGGAAACAAAGTTGTCATGTTTATGCGGTTGTCAAAAACAAATCCCTTCTTGTGAATTCGAGAAAGTTTCTAGTGACCTCTGAGCTAGCTGGCACTCACAATTAAGTCTAATATATACGATAGAGACCTAGTCGACCTCAGTCCTACGTCTAAACTATAGTATATATTATTCCAATGCGCAGAACCTATTGGGAATATAGGAACTACACTACATTACAATGCCTGATATTTTTAACAAGTTTTTGGTTGATCCTTTTACCCTTACTTATTTTATTTATTTATTTGATTGTTTTGTTTTATAGAGGGGGAACTTGACCCGTTTGGGTATCAGAGTGCTTTACAGAGTTATAGAGTTGTACAAGAGGCATGGGATCACAAGAGTATAACATACATTTGGGAGGGTGGGGGGTGCTGAGTACAAGAGGGATGGAAGTATACAAATTCAGTTAATATTACAGTTGCTGAGGACAGGCCCCAGGTTTCTTTGTGAGGTGAAAAGTCGAAGGAGGGAGGCCATAGTCTCTGTGGTGGTTGTGGGTCGGAGTTTAGCTGAGGAATTTACCCATGAGGAAGGATTTGGCCTCCTTTTTGAAACGTGCAAGAGAGCAAACATCTGATAATCGCCACCTTAAATGGTGGCATGTAGCGGGGAAACCTGATCTTTAATGAAATATCAGGAATGACATTCAAGCAATTCTTTCTAAGTTGATGCATTGCAGGGATATGAATAAACATACACTGGAGATTATTGAGCTGCAGAAACGTTTCTTTGAGAGTATGCAGCATATTTTTAAACATTCCCTGAAAATGGCAAGAAGTATTTATCCTAAAGCAATAATTGGCTCAATAGAGAGTGTAGGGAGCTAAGGTGTTCATTAGCCAAAGCTAATAAGATGAAAAAAGTTCCCCTGATTTTGACTACTAGGAAGCAAAGCAAAAATAAAGCTAAGAAAGAGTGGGACGCCAACAGATGATGTGGTTTAGTGGAAGAGTGTTCATCCAAAGATCATTCACGCTTCTGAAAGTTGATGGCTAGAGGTGAGAATATAACAGGCTTTAAACCCCATAAACATGTTCCCCCCTGTGACTGGTTTACCCCCTTTTCAGCCCTATATTGTGATAAGGTGCTACCCCTGCATACAAAACTATGAAAGGGACTTTCTTGAATTTTACCTCACTGCCTTTTTATCTAGCAGATGTTATTAATTCTTTGGCTGCCTTCCCAAGAGGTAGGTCTGCTTGCCCCGATAGTCTCTCATTAGATGTTTTTGTTCATGGCTTAGTGTCTAGGATGAATGAATACTAATCATTGCAAATGCCATAGCAATAGGTGTTCCTATTCCTGAATCGTAGTAGGGAGCTGAGGTAATACTGGTTTGAAAAAAAGGAGACAAGAGGCTCCTGGTAAAAATACAGGCCTATCAGCCTAACTGACTGTATACAAAAAGTCTTCTGCCACATGGTGCTAGTAAAAATCCAACAATGGATTGAGAGGAATGAGATTATAAGCCTGTTACAGGCTGACTTTCAAGCTAAAACATCACCCATGGCGCAGGTTTTCAGATTTGCTATAATTGATTGGAAGATTATATTGATGGGCAGAAGCAACTTATATGCTGCATTTGTGAATCTTAAATCCACCTTTGATCTGGTTCCATGCTCAAGGCTAAGGCTGGTCCTTAGAGAGATGGGAATGCCTCTTGACATATTGTGCTTGTTCATTAGGCTACACGATAAGAACTTTGCTGGGGTGCAAGGAGGTTCACAAGGCCAATTGACTGACAGGATTCCAGTATTGAAGGGTGTCCATCTAGGATGTGCATTGACCCCTATCCTTTTTACTTTAACCCCTTGCATGCTGATGACAGCCCCCAGCCGTCATGCACTACGGCGCTCGTGTGCTGATGACGGCTGGGGGCCGTCATAAACCCGCCCACTCACGATTTTGCCGCACAGGCGCAGAATCGCGGCCGCATGGAAGGGTTTAAATCTAAATGGCTTGGTACACCAACTTTCTGAGTTTGCAGCTGATGTTCAAGTTCAAGTTCAAGTTAAAAATTTGTATTGCGCACTACTCACCCAGAGGGTCTCAAGGCGCTTGAGGGAGGGGAGGTACTTAACTTATCGAATATCCAAGTTTTTAGTTGTTTTCTGAAGGAGAGGTGGTTCTGTGTAAGGTGGAGGTGGATCGGGAGAGAATTCCAGGTCTTGGCCGATAAGTATGAGAAGGATCTTCCCCCCCATGGTGGATCTTTGGATGCGGGGAATTGCGGCGAGGGCTTGATTGGACGATCGTAGTTGGCGGGTAGGGGTGTAGAAGGACACGCGTGTGTTGAGGTATTCGGGTCCTAGGTCGTAGAGGGCTTTGTGTGCGTGGGTGAGGAAACGGAACGTTATTCTCTTGTTGACGAGGAGCCAGTGGAGTTCTTTCAGAGGACCGGAAATGTGAGCTTGGTGGGGGATGTCTAGGATGAGTCTGGCTGATGCGTTTTGAATGCGTTGGAGTTTTTCTGTGTTTTGACTGTGGTTCCGGCGTAAAGGGTGTTTCCGTAGTCCAGCCGGCTTGTGACCAGTGCATGGGTGACCGTCTTTCTTGTTTCGGTGGGGATCCAATGGAAGATTTTTTTGAGCATACGTAGGATGTTGAAGCATGATGATGAGACGGCGTTGACTTGTCTGGTCATAGAGAGGGAGGAGTCCAGGATGAAGCCCAGGTTACGTGCATGGTCCGTTGGTATGGGTGCGTTTCCCAGGTCCGGTGGCCACCATGAGTTGTCCCATGCAGAGGGGGATGATCCTAAGATGAGGACTTCTGTTTTGTCTGAGTTCAGTTTTAGGCGGCTGTTTTTCATCCATTCGGCTACTTCTTTCATCCCTTCGTGTAGGTTGGTTTTGGCGGTGTTTGGGTCTTTGGTGAGGGAGAGGATCAGCTGGGTGTCGTCTGCGTAGGAGATGATGTTGAGGTTGTGTTGGCGCGCAATGGAAGCGAGGGGACTCATGTATACGTTGAAGAGGGTGGGACTGAGTGATGATCCTTGTGGTACGCCGCAGATGACTTCAGTGGCCTCTGATTTGAAAGGGGGGAGGCGGACTCTCTGGGTTCTTCCGTCGAGGAACGAGATGATCCAGTCCAATGCTTTTCCTTGTATTCCGATGTTGCTAAGGCGTTGTATGAGGGTGCTATGACAGACTGTGTCGAAGGCTGCGGAGAGGTCAAGTAGGACGAGAGCAGCTGTTTCTCCGTTGTCCAGTAGAGTTCGAATGTCGTCTGTTGCTGGGATGAGGGCGGTCTCGGTGCTGTGTTTGGCTCGGAAGCCGGACTGTGAGGGGTCGAGGGATTTGTTGGATTCGAGGAAGGCGGCGAGCTGACTGTTGACGACTTTCTCAATGATTTGGCAGGGAATGGGAGGAGCGAAATGGGGCGGTAGTTCTTAAGTTCAGAGGGGTCTGCTGTGGGTTTCTTTAGGAGGGCATTGAGTTCGGCATGTTTCCAGCTTTCCGGGAAGGTAGCAGAGTTGAGGGAGCAGTTGATGACGTCTCGGAGGTAGGGTGCGATAATGGAGTCTGCTTTGTTGAAAATGGGGTGGGGGCATGGGTCGGTCGGCGATCCGGAGTGGATGGAGTTCATCAAGCGGATGTTGTCTTCAGTTGTGACTGGGTTCGAGGCGCAAAGGTTGTTGGAGGGGGGTTTTGGTTCGGAGGAGGATGGGGTGGATAGGTCACCAATGCTGTTATGCATGTCGGCGATTTTGTTGTGGAAGAACGAAGCTAGAGAGTCGCAGAGGTCTTGGGAGGGGGTGATGTCGTTGGTGCCGGCGGTGGGGTTGGTGAACTCTTTGACGATGTTGAATAGTTCCTTGTTATTGTGGGTGTTGTTGTCGAGTCGATCCTTAATTGCTAATTTCTTGGTGGATAGGATCAGTTGGTGGTGTTTGCGGGTGGCGTTCTTGAAGGTAGCTAGGTTGTCTGTGGTTGGGTATTTTCGCCAGGTTTTCTCGAGGGTGTGACACATCTTTTTGGATTTCTTAAGGTCATCATTGAACCAGAGGGCTTTTTTGCTGCTTTGCTTGATTTGACGGTTTTTCAAGGGTGCTAATTCGTGGGTGGGTGATCCATTGTGTGTGGGTGATCCATTGTGTGAGGTTGGTGGCTGCTAGGTTTGGGGCCGATGATTTGGCAGGAGGGTTTTGGTAAAGTGATGTGAGGAACTGGTCGGTGGTGATTTTGTTCCAGTTTCTGCGGGGAATTGGTTGTGGGTGGTTGTGGGTCGTCGTCTTTTTGTAGTTGAAGTGAACGCCGCTGTGGTCCGTCCAATGGAGAGCTGTGGTGTGGTTGAAGGAGATGTGCTTGTTGGAGGTGAAGATTGGGTTGAGCGTGTGCCCAGCATAGTGGGTGGGGGTGTCAACAAGTTGTTTGAGTCCGAGATTGGCAAGGTTGTCCAGAAGGGTGGTGGTGTTGCTGTTGTTGTTCTTTTCCAGGTGGAAGTTGAGGTCTCCCAGTAGAATGTAGTCCTCGGAGGGGAGGGCGTGTGGGCTGATGAAGTCAGTGATGTCTTCGCTGAATTGTGTGCGGGGTCCAGGTGGTCTGTAGATGAGGGTGCCTCTGAGTGTGGACTTGGGGCGGTGTGCATCTGGAAGTGAAGGTTTCGGTGGTTGCGAGGTTATCGTCAGAACTGGTCGTGATGCGGATGGTGTTCTTATCGACGATGGCGATGCCTCCTCCTGTTTGATTGATGCGGTCTCTCAGGATGATCTTGTAGCCGTCCGGGATGGCTATGGCGATGTCGGGCGCTGATGAGGCGTTCATCCAGGTTTCTGTAAGAAAGGCGACGTCCGGCGATGTGGTGTCGAGTAGGTTCCAAAGGTCAATGGCGTGTCTGTGGACCGAGTGGGTGTTGAGCAGGATGCACTTCAGGTGGTTAGTGTCGGAGTTCTGTTTGGAGTTAGTGGATTTGATGTGGGTCTTGGTGCAGTCGAACTTGCAGGAGTGGCAGGTGAAGGGTCCATGGGTGTGTCCTGGGGTGGCATGGTGGCAGGTTGGGAGGCGGCCGGGGTTAAGTGCAGAGAGGGTAGCGGCGTCGTAAGTTATGCGGGTGGAGTGGTTTTTGCGGGGACCAGGGGGTTTGGCGCTGGGGGTGGTCCAGGCGCGGACGGGCGTAGACGGGCTTACCTTTGGCGCACCTTCGGCGCGCATGGGGCGCGTCCGCAGCGCGTGAACGCTGCGCGTATGTGTGACTGTCATAAGTGGATAGTGGGGGGGCGGAGCGAGGGAGGGTCAGCTGGGAGGCGAGAGCGGGGTGGGGAGGCGGGCTGGGAGGCAACAAAACAACAACAAAATGGCAGCAAACCAAAGTCGAAGCAGGATGAGATTGGGGCACAGATAAGTATATTGCACAGATGTGGGCACCGGCACCCGCACAATCAGGCACAATTACAATTAACAAGCAATGCGAGCATATACAAAAAGCGCTACGAGGTCACACAGGCGCGATGTGGGCTATGCACTGAAAGCGCTATAAATATCACTCAGGCAAATTACAAGCAGCCACAATTAATGCGAGCAGAGCACAGATGTGATAATGTAATACGATTTCAATTGGTGATGGCAGCAGAGATCAACAAAGCGCTACAATACCAGAATTTGAGGAGGGAGCGTGGGTAGCGACCGCTTCTGATCGAGTCAGGACGGTCACAGCGTAGGTTTCGGAGAGGTCAGCCTCTAACTTCTAGTGGGAGGGAGGGTCAGCTGGGAGGCGGGAGTGGGGTGGAGAGGCGGGCTGGGAGGCAACAAAACAACAACAAAATGGCTGCAAACCAAAGTCGAAGCAGGACGAGATTGGGGCACAGATAAGGATATTGCACAGATGTGTGCACCGGCACCGGCACAATCAGGCACAATTACAATGCGAGCTTACACAAAAAGCGCTACGAGGTCACACAGGCGCAATGTGGGCTATGCACTGAAAGCGCTATAAATATCACTCAGGCAAATTACAAGCAGCCACAATTAATGCGAGCAGAGTAAGTGGCTTCTCTTCAGAAAGAGGCTTAGAGATTAATGTAGTCAAAACCAAACTTATGGCATTTAGTCGTCATAAAAAATATAAGGGTAGCCTAGTACGGGGGTGAAGTATTGGAGATAGTAGATTCCTTTGCTTATGTGGGAATTAAACGTTCGTTCATTGAAACCGCATATCAATAAGGCAAAGATAAAACATGGACAGATAGTTAGTGGAATTTTAAAAGAACATTGTGCTCTCACACGAAGTCCATTGCACCAGCTCTGAGAGTCTATGAAGACAAAACCCTAGAAGCAGCTTTATATGGTGCTGAGCTATGGGGCTTTAGTGATGTATCAGACTTGGTGAGAATAGAAAACAATCTTTTTAAGATGATTAGCCTCACTTCCGCCAGCACCCCATTGTACCCCTTATGCCTGGATATGGGCTTAAAAAAGCTAGCCCATAAGGCTCCGCTGCAACGTCTGCTTCTCTGGTTGAGAATCTGGCCGCTCCAGAATTGGTGCATTATACAGCTTCCCTAGAAAAGATTATCAAGGCTGACAGGTCCAATAAAATCCCATGGCCATCCTCAATCAAAGAGCTGCTGAACTCTCTAGGTTTGGGTGGTCTTTAGCCACATCCTATTATAGACAAAATTCCTTCCAAGGGGCACTGAAAAGAGTATTGGACTTTCACTCTACAGAGGAAGGAACAAAACTTTAGGGGTACCAACTTGACTAGTGAGTTCCTGGACCTTAAGCCACAATGATAATAAATAATAATCCGTATTTGTAAAGAGCATACATATCACCCCTTAAGGTTTCAGGGCGCTGGGGGCCGTTGGGGGGATAAAGTGAGCTATTGCCCAGAGTCACAAGGTGCTGAGCTGAGCTGCCTTATTGTGTGTCAAAGGCCGCTTTATTGGAAGCAGGTGCACCTTACACAAGAACAAACACCCTTGGCCTGTGCCGTACAAAACTAAGCCTCGCTAAATATAATTTTTCCTAACAGACCACCCCACACCCTCCCCTAAACATGGTTCCCCCCAAAAAACGAGCATGAACACCAATTTGCAATTTTCAACTTGCCTCTCTACCTAGCTAAAGAATTTCTTGTACTTAAACCCCCGAAACCACCAGGCCTCCTAAAATTCCCCCAGAACTTAGAAAAACCGCCACCCAACTACAGACCAACACACAAGCATCTGTTCCAGCGACCGAAAAGGCCCCCATACATGAAAATCCCCCCGATGCACCGGCTCCCAACAAAACCCCTCCAAGAAACCACTTCCAACAAAACACTCTACCAACCACTGTTCCCTCCGGCAAGATAAGCCAAAAAAAAACAGAAACAAAAAAGCGAGAAAGGGAGGGTGGGTGAGAAAAAAACAACTAAAGCTCCACAGAAACCACTCCGAGCCAGCTGCTGTGTCACTGCCACCGAAATGGTGTCTCGTGACCAATGTTCCCTCTAATTTTTTTCCCCTGTGTGCGGCACTGGAGGGTCTCTGTGCGCTGCAACCATGGCTGTGTGTGCCAGGAACCAGTCACTCGCGTGTGCAGTGCCAAATTTCACTCCAAACGTTTACTTAAAAAATTGAAAGGATGGTGCATTTTTAACACATACAGCGCCACGTTAAGGGTTTAAAGTTTCTTTCTTTCTTTTTTTGAAACCATGACTGGGTTTAAGGTTTATGTATGGTCATGTGAATTGTAATGTTTTCTCATTATTACTGTACGATGTCTGTAATATTTAACTAAGAAATTGACAACTGTATAATATGTGCTCGGGCATGCGTATAATAAGTTGAAGGTTAACTCGATTTTCAGTAATCCTGTTAAGACATGGCAGCAACGAGATGAGTCGAAGATTAGTAAGGGTGGTGGGATCAGGAAGTTGTTTCTTTCGGAGCGGTTTGACTGCTTCAATTTTAATTCGTTTGGGACTACTGCTAGTGAAAGAAAGCCGTTTATTAGGTTAATAATGACTGGATTTACAGTGTCTATGAATGCGTATAGAATTAAAGAGCGACATGGGTCATAGGGAGAACCTGATTTAACTGCAAGAGTAGACGGACGGGATTGTTCTAGGCCAGGGGTCTCCAAACCGGGTCTCCTGGAGAGCCGGATCCATGCCAGATATTTTGGATATCCCCATTGAGATACATGTAGTTATTTTAAAAATGTGGCATGGATCCGGCCCTCCAGGACCGGTTTGGAGACACCTGTTCTAGGCTAATGGCTTGAAAATCTCGAAGAGATGGTCTGTTTCCTAGATCAGCATTTGTCGTAACGGCAGAGGTGCTGGAAAATGTTGGTGTAAAGACTGGACCTTCTGTTCAAAATAGTCGGCTATACGATCGCAGAGAGACTGTGATGGGGGAATCTCTTGTTTAAGTCATCCATTGCTTTCGGTAGGACCTCAACACTAATTTGAGTAAATCTGTATCAACTGTATCACTATTTAGTCAACTTCCAAAAAGGAATAGTGGTGTCACACATACACGCGATGCATTTTAAAAAAACTCACATTTGTTTAGCATGCTCAAGGAGATTGTGGACCAATGACTACCCTCCAACAGTCATGCTATTCGGAGAAGCAACCTGAGATGAAGCGCGTCACTGAGGCTGGTGTGGAGGATTTGTGTTCATAGGAACACATGTGGGCAAACAGTCAGTTCCTTTTCTCGATTCTTCTGGTACCAGTACAAGGACCAGTTTCTCCTGCCCTATGTGTCCTGTGTGTCTTGTGCACAGAACACTCTAGAGCACTCTGCCCTGTATTACAACTCCTTGCTGCAATCTGCCACGGGTGCTCAAATTCTTGCAGCTGTACGCCACATGTATTCAAATTCTTGCTGCTGTTTGACACATACACAAATCTCTGCAGCTCTGCCATGTGTGCTCCAGTCCATGCGGCCTGAAGCCAGTATAACATTAGGGACTTGTAAGTCCCTAAAGTCACATGTTCAGACCCCTCTGTAGCCATCAGCCCTTTGTACACAAATACCTACAACAGTTGTGTACAAAGTCTCCACTGTACAAAACTATATAAGCCTTCTGCTCAATGTCTACAACTACCTACAGTACACCACGCAAAGTGTACAATTACCTCCAGCTGCCTGATCAGTGCATGTATCCCCCATTCTAATCAATAGCCAGCTGCCTATTTTATAGACATCCTTACAGATTATTCTCCACAATGTATACAATAGCCTTCTGTCCAGCTTTTACAAATGTATGCAGCATTCTGCCCAATGTATACAACTCCATGTAGCCGAATGAAACTTTCTAAGCAGTGTATACCTTATAACTCTCAGCCCAATTCTGCCTACAGCAGTCTGCCTGGTGTACACACAATAGCTAAGTAACAAAGCACAGTGCTGCTGTTTGTAAAAGTTATAATCTCTTTATTGCAGCCACAGCAGACCAATGCAGCTCGTCTCCACAAGCAACAGCTACCCACAAAAACAGCATCTAAAATGGGCACGCTTTTTACGAGAAAGAAGCACTCTGGAGGAGTTGGGTTTTAAATACAGATTCTACAGGTGTGATGAGAAGGAGTGGGCAGATCAGATACTGCACTGGAACAAAGGGGCATCAAGCGATGGCCACTGTGACACAAATTAAATAGCGTGGAACAGTTTATTGTATTGGGGCATCTCAATATCGCTTTGACCCCTTTAACGAAGCCACAAAGTCCCAAGTGTTAGGCTCTTAGAAACTAGGCCTGCAGCCAAGGAATGGACAAAAATCAAAAATCTCTACTGGAATCATGGCACGGACTGCACCATTGTGGCACAGCTCAGGGAATACTGCTGGTAGCTCACTGTAGTGTACAATTATGCTACATTAAATCTACCACTGGAGGAGAGATGTGGCTCTACCTTGGTATTGAGCCTGACCAGTTTGCCAAGACTAGAGAGTGGAGGGACCCCTTGCAGAAGGAAAACTACTTAGTAGGGAAACCAAGCTGTGGCCCAGGAAAACAGATTGCAAAGGAGGACATCACAGAAACAGGCCAGTGCTGAAGGATCCGTCAGTGCCCAACGAATATGATGACCACAGCCCGTGGTGTCCATGTGCTGCACTCAGGACTGATGGTGAAACTGTCAGTGACATCTGGCTATCTTGAACCAATTAGCTCACTGAGAACTCAATGGAGGACTCTTCACTGTTTAGGGGAGGGAAAGATGAGGCTTTGCATTGGGCATGGTGGCACCTCCAGAGCTCAATGCCGTAACTGGAGACAGACTTTAGGATTTGGCGTTGGGGAGATGGGAAGGGGGGGCACCAATCTACTAGGTGAACTGGTGCCGAATGAGATTGACTGAGCAGTCAGATCTCACATTTACCTGTGCTTTCATCATAAGCTTGCATCACTGATTGTGGCGTGTTCATCACATTAATGTCTTCTAGAATATTTTTAGAACCCTTTCCACCTGTTTATATCTTTATATATAGAAGTGCATAGTGGGTAATAATGTAGTTCTTTTTCATGTGAAGCTAAGGGCAGGACTGGACAGCTGTGCTTTTTATTACTCTCTTGGATGACTGCTGAATTCCAAGTCTATGTCCCAATACCTCCCTGTGAAGCCTTGGACTGCTGGTCTTGCTACCTGGGAGTTAAGCGCTGTAAGGGTGTGCTTTTGGGTTTGTTTTCAGTGCTTGTGGGATACCAGAGGTAAACAACCACAACTACCTCAGTTGTGGCCCAGGTACTCTCACTTACCACATGAGTGTGGAATCGGTTCTGAAACTCCTTAATCACTGTGTTCTAGATGATACACAAAAATTCCAATTACATTGCCCTAGATACGACAGCCATTCTCCTATAACATATAAACTTCATACTTTCACTGCACACAAAAATAACAAAAAATATGCAACAGAACTCATACTAGTCTCACACTTCAGATTTCTACAGAACATGGAGAAGATGATTAAATACCATGCCTATCACTATACCTGAAATTCTTACAAGTACATTAGATGCCTTCGTAGCCTGTCACTTCTCTTAGCTCTAGAAGCTACGGATTCATAGATATCCAACCATATTATTTCACTTAACCATCTATGCTGGTATGCCCACCAATTACAGAAGACCTTTTTTCACAAAACCTATCCATGTGGTTCACATATGGAAACCGATCTTCCTCCTCAATATGCAAATCTTTCCTTACCATGCACCCTTTCTTAGTTTCCCACATTTTCCTTCACCCACACACAAGTCCCCCAAACAACCAAATCTTTCACAAGTGGACTAAATTTTAAGTCACCCTTCACTCCACAGCCTGGTCAAATTATTCACACTAATCCCACTTGATTCTATTGTAAACATCTTTGCCCAGTTATCAGTCAATAACCATCTCTAACACTCCTTCCCTTCAGAATATTCAATTTAAGAAATCAAACTCAGGCAAAACTAATATAGTTTCACAAACGCCACCTTTATGCCTTGTTTACAGACTTCCTGTATTGGTTTGGTAGTAATGCGAGGCTACGGGGGGGGGGGGGGAGATTGTGTGCTTGTATTTAAATATCCATGTTAATCGCAGCCCCTTCACGAGCTGCGAGTAACATGGATTCTTAAATAAAAGCACTCAATCTGCGCGCAGCCTCGCTTTACTACCAAACCAATACAGCAAGTCTGCAAACAAGGCAGATTGGCCTAAAAAACACACGCTGTGTTTTGAAACTTGCTGTATTGTTCTGGTAGTAAAGCGAGGCTGCGGGGGAGATTGAGTGCTTTTGTTTAAATATCCATGTTAATCGCAGCTCGTGATGGGGCTGCAATTAACATGGATACCTAAATAAAATCAGACAATCTCCCCTGCAGCCTCGCGTTACTAAGGAAGCATTACAGCAAACAGTGCGTGCGCTTCAGGGTAATAGAAAAAGCACACGCAAGTGGCCACATCTTACCTAACCTCCGTAATCTGTAAATGCCGGTTTTTCGCGCCGCCCGCCTTTTAAAAGCGGCGGCGGCGCGAATACTCTTGCGGGATGGGCCCTCTGTGCGCGCTCCACACATGGCACTGCGCGCTCGGGGGTAGGGAAGTGCGCGGCCGCGCGGCCGCGCGGCTTAGTGGGAACAGTGCTCGTGACCTAAAATGGCCGCTTATATCTCCTACAGCCCAAAACCAGCCCAACAGCAGCCCACCCCAGCCCAATGCCACCAAAAATGCCCAAAACCAGCCCTCTTATGGTGCTGGCTATTTTTTCCCCCCCCCTCCCCAGGCACCAAAATCCCCAGGGGGTCGCAAGCCTCCCGCTGGTCGGCCGCCCCCCCAAGCCCTATTGGGGCCTACCGGGGAGGTAGGAGCAGCATCGACCACAGACACATTTTATGGTGTGTCAAAGGCCGCTTTATTGGAAGCAGGTGCACCTTACACAAGAACAAACACCCATGGCCTGTGCTGTACAAAACTAAACCTTGCTAAATATAATTTTCCTAACAGACCCCCCACCCCCTCCCCTAAGCATAGTTCCCCCAAACAACGAGCATGAACACCAATTTGCAATTTTCAACTTGCCTCTCTACCTAGCTAAAGAACTTCTTGTACTTAACCCCCCGATAACACCAGGCCTCCTAAAATTCCCCCAGAACTTAGAAAAACCGCCACTCGAAAAGCGTACTAATGCCTTTCGACCCCCCAGGACACCTGAACTTCCGGATACCTGCGCACCCCAAGTGCCTTGTCCAGTGCCTCCTTTAACTGAACAATGTAGAGCTCCATCACATACCTAGAAAGGTGAACCCCGTCCTCTTGAAAGAAATACACTGCCCTATACCTGAGCTGTGGATACTCCATTCTACCTATCCCCTCCTTCTCACAGAAAACCTTCATCTCCCTGTTTATTTTCCTCCGAGTCTTATCAATGGCCGCCGGCCTCTGTGCTACCCTCCAGACCCATCTTGGAACAAACTCTGACCATATCACATGGCACCCAGACCACCGGCGCCGAATTTCCAACAGGTCCCTCTTAATCTGTTTTACCAACGCTAAACCCTTGCACTGGACCAGATCATTCTCCCCCAAGTGAATAACAACCACGTCTGGACACACACACCCCCTGAAAGGTGAACCCCGTCCCTTTAAAGAAATACACTGCCCTATACCTGAGCTGTGGATGCTCCATTCTACCTATCCCCTCCTTCTCACAGAAAACCTTCATCTCCCTGTTTATTTTCCTCCGAGTCTTATCAATGGCCGCCGGCCTCTGTGCTCCCCTCCAGACCCGTCTTGGAACAAACTCTGACCATATCACATGGCACCCAGACCACCGGCGCCGAATTTCCAACAGGTCCCTCTTAATCTGTTTTACCAACGCTAAACCCTTGCACTGGACCAGATCATTCTCCCCCAAGTGAATAACAACCACGTCTGGACACACACACCCCGTGACCACCTTGTTTAACACCGGCAGCAATTCAAGCCAACGCATATCCCCCTTTCCTTGCCATTAACAGTGAAACAACCTCGGGTCCAACTCCGGGTTCAAACTTCGTTGCTTCTCCCACTCAGCCCTCTCCGCTTGCTTTACAAATGAATGTCCTATAACGTATATCTCCAGAACTGCCGCAGTTGGCCCCGCCACTACACCTGCAAAGACACATATGTGAGCGAGCGGAAAAATATTGGTCTCATTGCTCTGCCCCTACCCCTCTCATCCTGATATACGTCCTGTAACAGCCCAACTTCCAACGCCCGAGATGCATGAGGTCCTCCCTCCCCCAACCCCGTTTTGCCTCCTCCATCACCGCTCCGATCCGGAACTAAAGCGCCCCAAACGCCTTCGGGTCCTCACCCATGATGTGTAGGGTGTGCCGCAGGACCCCCAACAACTGCGCCGTAGTCACCCTGCGCTTGTCAACCCGTTGAAACACCTCCCCCGGCAACTCCCGCCAGCCAGACGCTGGTCACCTTCCCCATACGGCTGGGCAAACCTCCTTAGGCCCCACCAGCCCCAACACCACCCAAGTCCCCATACCCCGCTGGTCAGTCTTGGAACACTGCAGCCACACCGCCACCTCTTGAGCCTCATGTCCACCTCCCCCAAAGAAGTCCTGGACTACCCTTATGGCCAACCAACTCAGAAACCCTAAAGGCTCCAAAAAACATCCACAAAATGGTCTCCCCCCCTGATTATAGCAAATCGTCGGCCATGTCCGTGACACCCCCGTGAGTGCGCCCTCCATAATGGGCCAGCGCTGACTCACCCTGGCCCTCTTTTTCCTCGCCCAACCCTCCAAAAGACGTGTCCCCAGTTCCCCCGCTGACGGTGCATAACCCCACCACAACTACCCCATGAAAGCCACTGCTGACAGTTTACCCGCAATCGTCACCCTCAACAAACCTTTTTCCATCAAGCTCAGCATAAACTGCACCACCTGTTCCTCCCGGCGCCACCAATCGCCCTGTTGTACCGTTCCACCCTGTAAAAACTCCTCCCACGCCTGTTCAGACACCCTCCATGTGGAAATGGCCACCGACGCTCTTACCAGTTGCATGGCCCGGTCTTTCCCACCGACCACAAGTCCACTGGCACCAGTGTCTTGCGCTTGTCCGCCTCCATGGCTAGCCCATGGAACCTCTGCCACTGTAAACGAGACAAAGCAACCGCAATGTCATTATCCACCCCAGGCACATGTCGAGCATGAAACAAAATGTTGTGCTCCAAACATCGCAGAACGAAAACTCTCATCAACTTTAACACCTGTGGATCCCTGCCGACTGCCCATTGACAACCTGCACCACTGCCATGTTGACCACTGTGAACAGCACCCTCTTGTGTGCCAGCTCCCGTGCCCACACCGAATCCGCCACCACCAGCGGAAAGAGCTCCAAAAAGGCAATGCTCTGCCCTCCACCCTGCCAATGCGGCGGCCATTGTTCCGCGCACCACCTGCCCTCCCAGTAGAGCCCGAAACTGCCCACCCCCGTCGCATTGGACGATAAGGTGAGGTCCCATTCCCAGTCCTCAGAGTGCCATGGGCACACCATTGAAGCGCTCCATGAAGACCCACCACATGTGCAAGTCCTCCTTCGTCCCCGCCAACAAACGCAAATGGTGATGTGGCAGCGTCAAACCGGACAACGCAATACCTAGCCGCCTGCAAAAAGTGTGACCCGCCCTCATGACGCACCATGCAAAGTTCAAATGCCCCAACAAAACCTGAACTTCACGCACCGTCACTTTTCGTTTTTCCTAAATGCTGCCTACCAAGGCCAACATCTGAGTCGTCTTCTTCTTCAGCAGGCGTGCTTCCATGGCCACAGAGTCGAGCTCAATACCCAAAAATTACAGCATGTGTGTCTTCTCCGACGCCAGGGGCACACCCAAGTAGCCCATGAGTTCCATAAAACCATTCAGCTGCTGCTGGCAGTCCATCGAGCCAGGCCGTCCCTCCAAGAAGAAGTCGTCCAGATAGTGCGTCACCGTATCTTAGCTTGTGTGCCAGGTAAAAGCCCACTGCAAATAGGAATAGAAGCGCTCAAACAATTTGCACGATATGTAGCACCCCATAGGCAAAGCCTTGGCAACAAAAATGCCCCCGTCAAACTGGAAACCCAACAACTGGTGATTCGCCGGGTGTACTGGCAATAGCTTGAACGCTGACTTGATGTCACATTTTGCCATGAGGGCACCTGCTCCCACCGCCGCCACCAGCCTATGCACCACATCCACGGACGAGGAAGACACCGACATCAGCTCTACCAATATGTAATCGTTCACCGACGTCCCTTACGGCCACGACAGGTGTTGTATCAAGCGGAATTGGCCGGACTCCTTCTTGGGCGTGTCCTGAAAGGGGCCCTCCATCTGGCCCTCCCTCACCTCTTTGAACAACTTCTCCCGCACAACACCTTTCTGTGCATTGACCGATTTCAAATTCTCCGCCCACCTGGCGATCTACGGACCCTCGTATCCCAGTCGGAAAACCTCCCAAAAACCCTGTCGCAATATGGCCGCATCCTCCGTCCGTGGGTAGGATGCCAAGAGGGCCTCGAGACACTCTAGCTTAACCGGCGTATGAGACTTTTCCCACTGCCCCGGACACCCCTTTTCCACCCCCCGCCCCCCAGATTTAGCCACCCCCCGACTCCCCAGTAGCGCACCACCGGGTGTCTCTTTCCGCACTAGGAGCACTCATGCCGAAAACGGCAATACTGCCTGCCACACGTGCCTTTGTTGAAAGCTCCGATCGTGGTATTTGCAGCACTTTCTGCCTGTGCCACCCCCCCGGGATGGGGTGGGTCGAAAAGGGAGGCGGCACTAGCGGCAGACCGCTGGCCGTATAAATCGTCCGGCCGAACTTCGCCCCCCTTCATCATCTGGTGGTACAAATCCGAACCGAGCTCGCCCCACTTCGCCTCCGGATCCGACACCAAGCGTGCCCGGAACTCCTCGTCATAGTGCGACCAGGCATACCCCCCATACGTGGTGTGTGCCCGCCTAATCACATCCATGTACTTAAAAAGCGCTACTGCCCGGTCCGTGCTTTTTTTGCAATAGATGCTGGCGGACATCAGAAACCCCGCCGACCAGTTGTCCATGGTCAAGGGCACCTTGGGCCGCCTAGCCGACTCCTGCTCCTCCTCCTTCAACCCTTCCTTTGCCGTTAGCTCCCTGTTGAGGAGCTTCAGGATCTCCACGTACTCCCCTTTCCATATTTTTTCTTTAGTCGCCAGCTACAGGTGCGCCCCCAGTGGCTTTGTAATACCCATGTAGGGAAGCTTGCGCACCGGAACGTCACAGCTCTCCTTACCCCCCCGACGGCCCCCTCGCTTGTTTTTGCCACCCCAGCCTCGACACCGCCGATGCCACTGTCCACCATACCGTCCCCAGACCCCACGGCAACCTCTGACGCCGCCCCATCCGGGCCCACCCCGTGTCTTTGACAAATGCCCTCTGCTGAGAAGCACCCAAACTCTCCCCCTGGCACATCCGTTCCCATGGACACATGCACACATAGGGGCCCGCCCAACCCACTCCCCACTCCCCACTCCGTCCTTACCTGGCGTCAAGGCTGGCATCCGCACTGGATCCCGCTGCCTAACCAGTGGAGCAGTGGGGGCAGTCACTCTCGGCGCTCCATGTATTGGGCGTTACTGCAAAACACTAGCAACATCGTTACACCGCTCCCCCCGAATCTCTCCTTCCTCCGAGGTGTCCTCCTCATAATCCAGTTGCAACATTTCACCATGATCCACACCTAGTCCTTCAACCAACTCCATCCCCTGGCCGCCCTCTACGGGCTCCTGCCGGCTCAATCCCGCCTTCTCCCTACAGGCACGCAACAGGTCCCCCAAATCCAAGCTCTCCCTTCTCCCCCGGCTGATATTCTTCCGCAAGCTGTTCCATAGCACCTGACCTCCGTCCCCGTCCCCCTGCGGCCCTCTCGGCCCTTCGGGAGAGGGGCTGACGGAGACCTACCGCCCCGCCTCCCAGCGTGCTGAATTGCCTGGTCCCTCAGTGGAGCACGATCGCCCGTACAAGGCAGAGCCGGCCCATCCCCTCGGTGGAGTGGAGCCGCAAGCTGCTCTCCCGAGTACCTTGGCACATGTTCCTGCCGAGAAAAAGAGGTGGAGTCCAGCATGCCGGGAAAACAGCGCCCACCGGCCCCGCCCCTTCCCCCAAAAACCCCCCACTCCGACCACATGCCCCGATCCCATCCTGCTGAGGGCCCCCTGAGGAACCGGATTTGATTTTCGGTTCTATGAAGCATATAATCGTTGTTTAAGAATTAGCATGATGTATCTAAAATTACTTACCGCAAGTACGCAAACACTAGCATACACCGAAATGCAGTAGTTTAGGGCTCTGACATACACTGCATTGCACGTTTTACACTTGCTTGACTTGACCGACGCCATTTTGTGGCCTCGCTCGAAGTCCTACATTGGCAGACCTCATTCAAGCATTGCACCGAAGCCGTTCCCCTGAGAAATAGCCCAACTGTTGCAGAACTGCTGTCTCTGCTCGTTAGGCCTGTCAAGGTTATAGGTAGAAGGAGGAGGCCAGATAGGAACATTCCGGGGGGGTGCGGGACGGACTCTCTCGGAGTTAGCAGAAGGGAGTCACCCGTACGACCTTACTAATCTAGGATGAGCTAAACCAAGAGCGCTTTGTCTCCCATATATGGTCTTTCCCTCTGCGCCAACCTGTACCAACTTGTATTTTTCCATCTAAGATAACGGTTTGGAAATGTAACAGTATATATGTGATGTTCTGACAATGTGCCAGCAGTCTTCTTGGCGAACCTCGTGGGGTTAGGTCGCAAGGAGCTCCTCTGGCAGAGTTTGTTTGTTATAATAAACGATTGGACCTTCTACACTGCCAACCGACTGATTATTGGTAATGGGAATGGGACTGGTTGTAAGTATAAGTATGAGTGGTGCTAAATATTTTTTCGGTACATCAGTTGGCAACTCCGCCGGGACTCCGCGTTGGGGTCGTCCCTCTGTAATCAGAAAAGAAGCGGGACATTGAAAGGGGCGATTTTGATCGGGGGTTGAAGAATAGACCATAAGAATTTGGGGTCTGCTCCGCTCTCCCGATCGCGAGAACCCCAGCTGCTAGTGGCCCCCCGCCGGCGTCCTCGGGTGTAACCCGAGAACCGGCCACGTTGGCATTAGCAGGAGTTGGCAGTGAAGAACGTACAATCAGACCTGCGTGCACCAGGTGAGTGTCTTGTCTTGTTTTGTGTTGGATATCGTTTTGCAATTTTGAACTTGGAACTTGGCATTTGGTGACCTGTGGTCACGGAGAAACTTTGGAGATAGGGGGTCTGACGGGGCAACATTGAAATTGCACGTGCAGATGCCTCTGGTTTGATCTGTGAGAGATAACTAGAGATAGAGACTAGACGCCTTTGTGGGAATTGCGGTTTTCACTAAGGGTGCGCGGAACATCCGTTCCGCTCGCGGATTTCACGGATTTTCAGTAAATCCGCGATCCCCAAACTCCCGCGAATTTACTGAAAATCCGCAAGATCCCCAAGCGGCGGATTTGGGGGGGAAAAAGTTCAAGACTGTTGAACTTTTACATTTTTTAGGATGGTGCCGGCAAGCTGCCAGCGCCATCCTAAAATAGTTACTAAGTTAGCTTCAACAGGAAGCACTAATAGATAAAATAAAGCAGGTGCTCGAGCACCTGCTTTATTTTATCTATTAGTGCTTCCTGATGAAGCTAATTTAGTAACTATTTTAGGATGGTGCTGGCAGCTTGCCGGCACCATCCTAAAATAGATACAGGATGATGTGTGTTTTGTCGAGGCTGGGTAGGTGTGCGTTCTCCCCATATCTATTGTCGAAAATTAGTTATGATGCTTGATGGAGGCCTTTGCATAATTGACTTTCACGAGCTCAATCCCTGTGCAGTTCCTGTGACCACGAGCTTCTCTGATCGTGCCTGTCCTTTTATACACACAAGAGGCATGTGAACTCGCATATAAGCCCTGTACATTTGGCCCCTCCCCACACACTAGTGGTGTGTGCACCGTCTTCGCGCCCTTTACCCACTTGATGGACAGCTCACTCGAGGGACCCCGGCTCTCTTTGGTGTGATGGCAAAGTTAATCAGCACCCCCAAAAATGTGTGTTTTGTTGAGGCTGGGTAGGTGTGCGCTCTCCCCATATCTATCGTCGAAAATTAGCTATGATGCTTGATGGAGGCCTTTGCATAATTGACTTTCACGAGCTCAAGCCCTGTGCAGTTCCTGTGACCACGAGCTTCTCTGATCCGTGCCTGTCCTTTTATGCACACAAGAGGCATGTGAACTCGCATATAAGCCTCGCCCGTTTGGCCCTGCCCCTCACACTAGCGATGTGCACCGTTTTCCCGCCCGGCCATTACCCACACAATCCACAAAATCTGCGAATCCGCAAATTCGTGGATTTTGCAGATTGCGAATTCGCAAATTTGCAAATTCGCGAATTGCGAATTCGCAAAATTCGCCCATGCTTAGTTTTCACCAGGTTGGACTGCTCTCGGAAACGCCGGCAGTTGAGATTGGGTAGCACCCCGGCAGATCTGGAGCGGCGCTTGAAAAAGCGAGCTTAGCCAGAATAGTTCGGGAGGTGAACCATGAATGCTGTCGGATGGCCCGTAGATCGGTCTGTGGTTTAGAAACCTGTGTAGCTATCTCTAGGCAGTCTAAGGACAAGACTGTTATATGAAGACGTTTTGCAGCTTTGAAGATTTGGAAAGGGTTCTCCATAGGTGGGAGTCGACGGGCTCCACCTCTTGTTTGCAAATATCTGTGTTTTCGTTTTGTTGATGTAAAAATTGAAGATTTGCTTTTCGATGTGAGAGTGACTTTGAATGCAAACATGGCCATGTGTATGAGAGTGTTATGATTAATGAGCATTGATTCTTTTGTGTTATGAACAATAATCCTTGATTCTTTTCCAGCTCAAAGTAGGTAGAAAGGGGCAATGCCGTGCTTTAGTAAATTATGCTTTGGCTGGGTTCACCGAGGGAGTACGAGGTTCGACGAAAGCCAGCCAGCCCCTCCGGAAGGAACCCCCAGCCATGATATGTATTGCAAGCACAGAATAGGGCCCCTTCTCTTCAATACCTTATGGCACAAATATACCAAGGACAATGTGGAACTACAGTGGCCGAAAACTGGGTCTTTTGGCGAGAAAAAGATTCAGTATTTGCAAGAATGTCTCTTTGCTAAGCGCAGTAGACAGGCTATGTTTGACACCCTTAACAAATGGCAGAAAGAGGCAAAGAGGAGACGCATTCGGTCCGAGAAACTTCTGAAAATACAGCAAGGGCAGACTGTAACCCAGAAGGCCATTGCACATGACAAAAATAAGACTGAGAAAAAAATTGAGTACGCGGATAGACAGTTTAGATTGCAGGTGGATAAGAGTTATGTAACACGGAATGAGACAGAAGATGAAATAGAGGATTTGTCAGATAAAAGACCTCCCCCACCGTATGCTCCACAGCGCATATATCCTGCGGTACCCCTTCAAGTGGTGGCTGCACCCCAAGCCTCCGCACCGGAGGAACGCAGGTCTCTCACCCCTCTGGGGAGTAACAGTGCCCCAACTACCTCAGTGAGAGACCTGGCCACCCTCGTCCCTGACTCCAGGCATACCCTGGAATCACCCCATGTACTGTTAAGCACCCCAAGCCCCGAATGGACTTCCCAGTCTGCCGGCACAATGCCCGGAGATTCGGGGCGGACACCAAAAGGGGAACCGGGAGGTTTAGGCAGTAAGCGACTATTCACTAGAGCATCTCTGGAGTATGGCGAAAAAGAAGCATTAGCAGATCAGGCCACCCAATGGATGCGGAACAATGTATATACAGTAGCCGATATATGGAGTACTCTTAAGGATTTAGAGCCAGTGATGCAGCAGCACGCACTGTACCAAATGTCTAGTTTCCTCATAGGGGCTTGGGAAGTAAGCTTCCCAGATGAAAGTGCCCACCAGATACTATATAACATCCGAGACTGGGCTCATAAATTTAATATGGATCTACAGAAAGTATATAAGAACGTAGACACATTGGTTAAGTATCGAGGCAGGATGTTTTTAAAGAGTCCCAATTGGACTTCCCAACATCCCATGAGAGAGGTACACCCTATTTACCACCCCGAAATTCCCGAAGCACGCGATGCTGCCCAGCAAGTAATACGGGCTCTAGTAGATGCCCGGTTCTAGGAGGAATGGGTGTACACTCCGTTGAAAAGAAGCGAAGTTCTTGCTCTAAAATCCCAACTACCTGATCCCCGTAAAAATCCCACCGCCTACTACAAGGAACTGACCGAGGCTGCGGCCTCTGCCGTAATGACCCTGGCAGATGTCGAGTTATTCTTTGGCTTACTAGTTCCTGTTGATATATGGCGGCAGGTGCACGACACTGATCACGCTGAACTAGGGGGGACCTGGGAAGAATTGAGAGGTTGGGACCAAGATCGTAAACCAGGGGATAAGCCTAGAAATGAAATAAGTTCCTTACCTGCAAAAATAATAGCATATATGCATACCTTGATACCTCCACGAAAAGTGGACTGGGATAAACTGACAGCTTTTAGGCAGAAAAAGGATGAAAGTGTATCCAACTTCTTCACTAGATACGAAGGAGTCTTTATAGATTTTAGTGGGCAGGATTTGGCCATGGAAGGTGGAATTAGGTTGTTTGTGAACAGATTTGTTACCAACTTGGCCCCGGAACTTTCTGCGTGGTTACATGCTACAGAAGGTACCTGGACTACCTCCACTCCCTCCGTGATCCTGAGTATGGCTCAGTACTACGAACATAGAGAGAATGAAAGTAAGGATAAAGTAGAGAAAAAGGCCAAAGACCTCAAAACTCGGGTGCTGCTTCAGCAAGTTGTCCGAGGACAAGGAGGGGTGAGAGGAGCAAGAGGGCCCTTGTCCAGAGGGGCGGGTACAGGCCGAGGCACTGGCGGGGCTCCGACGGTGGGGATCAACCAATGTTCATATTGTAAAGAGGAAGGACATTGGAAAGCGCAGTGTCCGTTGTTACTTGCACATAACGGCGTGGTCCGAGGACGAGGCGGCCCCGATCAGAGTGATATGCACAGAGCGGAGGGATCAGGCAAGTCAGAACGAAATCATTTTGATGGTCACCAAGGCAGGCAAAATTATCATGTTGATTACGCATTTGAGGACCAAGATGCGTATGCCCACGCATAGGACAGCCAGGGACAGAGTAGGGGCCAAGTGTCGATCCCAGCCAATCAACAGGGACCTTATGTAAAAGGGGAATTGATGGGGACTTCTAAGAATTTCCTAATTGACAAAGGAGCAATGAATAGTTCAGTTGCTCGATCATTGAGTCCAGGGGCGGCTCTGTCCGGGCAAAATAATGTTTCCGTGGGATTCTCGGGAGTCCCAGTTGTCAGTCCCATCTCCAAACCCCTCCCCTTTACGATCGGTCTCGCCACTGTTGAATCACCTTTTCTACTAACTTCGCATTGTGGGGAGAATTTGCTGGGCTTGGATATCCTGAAAATGTTGAATGCCTAAATATACTGCTCCCCTGATGGGGTTTCTTTAACGATACAACCCCACACTGACTGCATGAAACAATGTTTTGCTAAAAACAAACCTCTTCCCCCCGAGTTTGATGGCATTCCCGCTGCCTTATGGGCAACTTGGGATGTGGACGTGGGTGAGTTGGATATTCCCCCGGTTCATATTACGTTGAAGAATGGCGCAAAATTACCACGCATCCCGCAGTATAAAATTGCACCAGCCAGTGAACGGGCTTTGCTGTCCAAAATTCAAGATCTCATTGACAAAGGGGTAGTGGAAGAAACTGTTGCCAATATTTGTAATAGCCCGATTCTCCCGATTTTGAAGAAGAATTCTGATTCCGGTACACAGGGTCATGGTGATGCTTACCGTTTTGTGATTGATCTGAGAGCCGTTAATAAAAATGTTCTACCACAGTATCCAGTGGTAACAGACATCACCACTATCAAAGTGCTGTTGCAATACGTAGATGTCTTGTTGATCGCCTCGGACACAGAAGAAGGCTGCAAGGCTGCCACTGTTAAATTATTGCACCATTTGGCAGCAAAGGGGAATAAGGTATCCTTGTCTAAGTTACAATACTGTCGACAGGAGGTAACCTACCTAGGTCATCTACTGTCGAAGGAGGGTAGGCGACTAACCCCTGAACGTATTACTACCATCTCTAATATGTCTGTTCCTCGCACACAGCACGAAGTTCGTGCTTTTTTTGGCATCACTTCTTACTGTTGCCAATGGATACCTAATTTTTCTCTTCTCGCTAAACCTCTGTTGCATCTGACTACTAAGGACGGACATGAACCCCTCCCCTGGATGGATGAATGTCAGCACTCTTTTGACTCTTTAAAAACTGCTTTATGTTCTGCTCCTGTCTTGGGTACTCCTGACTACCGTAAACCTTTTGTACTATACGTGTATGAGGTCGACGGTTGCTCACTCTCATTGTTAACGCAGGAATTTGGTGGTAAACAAAGACCTTGCGCTTATTTGTCAGCCACATTGGATAATGTCGCCAGAGCACTTCCTAGCTGTCTGAGGGCCATTGCAGCTGTCGCGGTGGCCATCGGCAGTTGGAAGGACTCGTTCTAAATTCCAATCTGACAGGGATGGTGCTGCATGCTGTGGACACATTACTAAATAAAACAAAAACACAGCATCTCACAAGTGCACGCCTCACTGGGTATGAATTGACACTGTTTGCCCCACACATCACAATCACACGATGTGCTACACTAAATCTAGCCACATTGTTACCACTCCCTCCGAGTGAAACTACCAATGATACACATGATCGCATATACCGTACCGAAGAAGAAACAAAAGGAAGAATTGACCTTACCGACATTTTTCTATCTGACCCTCAGGGAGAGTTATATGTGGATGGGTCCTGTTTTAAATTAGCAGATGGAACAACAACAGCTGCATACGCAATTACAACTTTGAAGACAGTAGTCGAAACATTTCGAGTACCCCACCGGTCAGCCCAAGCTGCTGAACTAGTGGCTTTGCTACGAGCCTGTGAATTAAGTGAAGGACTCGAAGTTAACATCTACACAGACAGCCAGTACGCCTTCGGCGTGGCTCATAGCTTCGGGCGGCTGTGGAGGGAGCGGGGTTTCCTTACTTCCCATGGTCCGAAAATACAGAACGGCCCCCTGGTATTACGGTTGTTGGATACCCTCACTCTGTCCAAGAAATTAGCTATAATCAAATGCAGTGCACATAAGGCAATAGTGGATGAAGTGGGGGAAGGGAATGCTTTTGCAGATCAGGTGGCCAAACAGACAGCTCAATCATCAATGTCAGCTATGTTTGTGATGTCCTCCGCAAGATGGGTGGAGGAATCTGAATTGTTTGATAATACTATGGAAAGTGTGAGAGTATTACAGAAGGAAGCCACCCCAGCCGAATTAGAGAAGTGGGAAACAGAAGTAGGGAGATTGGACGAGAATAATTGTTGGGTTGATCTGACAGAAAAACAGAGATGGTTGCTACCCAATGCATTAGTGCAGGCCGTTGTTACTATGGCCCAAGGCCCTGCCCACGTAGGAGCCAAAGGTATTTGTGGACTCCTAGACCCAGTATGGAATAACCCTAACATACAAAGGACGGCTGTCCGGTTAGTCCAATATTGCATGGTTTGTTTGTATCACAATCCGGGGAAGGGAGAAAATGTCCTGAGTGGGAACTTTGCACCTCCAACGTTACCCTTAAAAGTGCTCCAGATGGATTATATCCACATGGAGCGTGTCAACAATTTGAAGTATGTTTTGGTAGTAGTTTGTGCTTTTAGCAAATGGGTTGAGGCCTACCCCACAAAGGAGAATACTGCTCTGGCCACAGCAAAGGCCCTTCTCAAGGAGTTTGTACCATGATATGGTTTGCCCCATTTGATCTGGTCAGACAATGAGGGGCACTTCCATGGGGCCCTTGTTAAGCATATTTGTGATGGCTTACAAATATAAGAAAAGTTCCACGCGGCCCGACATCCACAATCGTCAGGGCTCGTGGAAAAATACAATGGGATTTTAAAACTTAAAATGGCTAAGATTCAGGAAAGCACGGGGTTGAAATGGCCTGACACCTTGCCCTTGGCCCTCATGTCACTACGGGTTACCCCTCATTCTCGTTTTGGTCTCTCTCCTTATGAGATAACATTCGGCCGGCCTGCTAATATATGGGGGGTGCCCAGACCACAATCCTTTTCTGATATAGAATATCGTATGTTGATTGATTATCTGTATGCGCTAACTAAAGATCTCCACTCTATTCATCAGCAGGTAGCATCTGTACTGCAGCCTCTGCCAGAGGGCCCCGGACATCGATTACAGCCCGGCCAGTGGGTACTGGTCAAGAAATTCGAACGAGACTCCAGCCTGGCTCCAAGGTGGTCTGAGCCGCGCCAAACCCTGTTCGCAACCCAGACGGCTGTCAAAGTGGATGGGAGAAAGCATTGGATCCACGTCTCCCATCTGAAAAAGCTGCCGCTTCCACTTTCACATTATCAGCGACGCCCAGGGGGAATTCTGACCCAGGAGACCGAGAGAGCTACTGCATTCGTACCCTTTTCCGACGCCTGCGAGACAGAACAAAGGCAAGAGGAGGGAGTGACGAGATCAGGTGAACCGGTCTCTGCTGAATCTGAAATTGCTCTAAATCCTGTTTTGAATACCCTGGCAAGCGAAAGCTCTAATGAGAGAGAGATACCTACTGTGCTGTTTTCTGATCAGTAAGTTCCGGGTCATGTGCGATACAACCTGAGGCCAAGAAGACATCACGGTGCCTCAGACCCCACCACTAGGAGATAAGGAAAGACTCGATTGAATAGATAGGGTTTGCTAGCTTGCAGGTCTGAGGTACTGAGCGAGACACTGGACTGAACCCGTTGAGAGCTGGAACTTTGATCACTGTGCTCTGTTCAGAAAGAAAGACTAACTCCTGTGAACGGCCAGGTTGTACAACGGGATCATTCTGACCACAACTCTTTGTTTTCTTGAGATGAACGATAGGAGTCTGCCTGTGAGACTCTGACGGACACAGGGAGAAGAACCCTCTGGCAGAACGGGCTGCTAGGCCCGAGTTTATTTTTGAACTTTTAGCTAGGAATGTACCCTTTTGGTCATATTGTACTTGAAGAAGAACTTCCTATTGCACCCCGATACGTGCCGTTCTATGAACCAATGTTTTCAACCTGGACCACGAGGGTCAAGGTAGCCTTTGTGTTGGTTATAACTGTCATACTAGCTATTTATATGGGCTTATTCATATATTTAGCGCATAAATACCCTTTGCAAACTCTTTTACCTTCTACTGTTGCACCGCCTGAGCATTTCATGTTCACCTTAGCACCCCACAAAGAACGCCATCGCCAGACTTATGCGAAAAATGTATTTGTAGAAATGCTCCATCAGACACACAGTGCTACCAACATTACTGACTGCTGGGTTTGGTGGCTTCTGCCTTCTGTTATGCATAAACATGATCTGTTCCTCTTGCTACCCCTGTCCTATTTAGGAAGTTGTGAAGCATGGTTTAAAATGTTTTCCGCTATGTACAATCATTATGTAGAAAATCCCAAACAGTACACCGAGAGAGACTATAGTATGATCTTAGCATATATCGAAAAGCATCAGGGATTTGACCCAGAAGGTAATGAGGGACAGGGATCGTTGGATCCAGAAGCCTGTATGAATATGTATACTGAGGTTGAGAATAGTACCTGGTTACAAGATGAACTTTATGATTTTGCCCATTTTAATGATTCCCAATACTTCCAACATTTTGTTGTCAGAAATGTTACCAGTGAACGCATTGTACCCATTCAGATTTTAAATACCTCCTACGATTTCTGTGTACGGGGTATGGGGCATTTACAGGTTGGTGACAGTGTCTGTAATTATGCCTATCGCATGAAGATATTTATCAGTCCGCCATTGTTAACGCCACCCAATGTGTATTTTGTATGCGGGGAAAATGCTTACACTTGGTTACCCCGAGTTTGGGCCGGCAGTGCTATTTGTCCTTCTTGTACCCACCTGTATACATAGCACCGTCTGACTATCATAGAACACACCAGCTACACTCAGCAAGAACAGTACCCAATAGGCAACGTAGACAGCTCATAGCAACGGAAGTTGATCAGACCGGCACCTCCTTGCCGCAGTTCACTGATTTTAGCAAAGGTTTGGTACCATTCTGGGAACCTATATTTAATAGCAGAGAAATAAGAAGGTTGTCCAGAATAGTAGAAAATGTCATTAATATCACCACTGATATCATGACTAATATTACGGTAGTGCTTCAGGCGTCCAGGCTCGTTTCGCTTCAAAACCGTATGGTTTTGGACATTATCCTGGCTGATCGAGGTGGAGCATGCAGCGTGATTGGCAGCTCCTGCTGCGTATATATTCCGGACTCCGCCCCCACTGTTCATTTGGCCATCCAGAAGCTGCATCGCTAGCGGCTGAAATGCATACCGAAAATGGATCTTGGTCATTGTTCGGCTGGTTCTCGGGGCTTCTGACCACATGGGGATGGAAGTTGTTGTTAATATTGGGTGGAGCGGCCGGTGTCATTTTCACCTGTTGCGTCCTAATATAATGTGGTCCGGCTTGTTGCTCCTATTGTGCTTCCAGGGTGACGACCATGTGCGTCCCTGCCCCAGTTTCCGCCAAGATTTAGATGCTCCAACAGGAGATTCATGAATTCATGGCTATTGATGAGGAGGTTTTCCAAGATTAGCGTCCCCTTTTTCCTCAGCTACATCACGCTAAAAGGAGGGTTTGAGGAACCGGAATTGATTTTCGGTTCTATGAAGCATATAATCGTTGTTTAAGAATTAGCATGATGTATCTAGAATTACTTATCGCAAGTACGCAAACACTCGCATACACCCGAAATGCAGTAGTTTAGGGCTCTAAAATACACTGCATTGCACGTTTTACGCTTGCTTGACTTGACTGACGCCATTTTGTCGCCTCGCTCGAAGTCCTACATTGGCAGACCTCATTCAAGCATTGCACCGAAGCCGTTCCCCTGAGAAATAGCCCAACTGTTGCTGAACTGTTGTCTCTGCTCGTTAGGTCTGTCAAGGGTATAGGTAGAAGGAGGAGGCCAGATAGGCACATTCCGGGGGGTGCGGGACGGACTCTCTCGGAGTTAGCAGAAGGGAGTCACCCGTATGACCTTGCTAATCTAGGATGAGCTAAACCAAGAGCGCTTTGTCTCCCATATATGGTCTTTCCCTCTGCGCCAACCTGTTACCAACTTGTATTTTTCCATCTTAGGTAACGGTTTCGAAATGTGACAGTATATATGTGATGTTCTGACAATGTGCCAGCAGTCTTCTTGGCAAACCTCGTGGGGTTAGGGTGCAAGGAGCTCCTCTGGCAGAGTTTGTTTGTTATAATAAACGATTGGACCTTCTACACTGCCAACCGACTGATTATTGGTAAGGGGAATGGGACTGGTTGTAAGTATAACTCTAATTGGGTGGTGCTAAATATTTTTTCGGTACATCACCCCCTCTTCGCCGGGTGGTCCCCCACCCTACCCCCACACACCCTGCGCCCATCCAGCCCTCCCACCTACCCGCCCCCCGCAACCCTCCCCCTCCCCAGTTCCCCCCTCCCAGTAACCCAGCTCCCAATGAACGGACCCACCTTCACCCCCACTTGCCCCGCACCCCAAACTGGCCCCAAACGGACCCATGTCTGACCACCATTCCCTTGCAACCTCACCCCCACCCCTCCCGAAATCCCCCAAGGGCCACCGATGCCTCGACCCCCGACCTGACCTTTCCATGCACAGAGCCAGCGCCTCCACCAAACTCCCCCTCTCCCAGCCCCCCACCCCCTCGGCCCCCACCCTGTTCCATCCCCCGTATCACGACCCCTGGGGACCGCGGCCTACTAGGTGCCACCACACTCCCTTTCCCCTCTGATGACAACCCCTTCCCAGCACCCCTCCCTTGCTCCCCCACACCCCCCTCCCCCTCCCCTGCCCATTCCTAAATCAATAAAGGCCCCCCCCTCCGCCTCCAGCGTAGGCGCTCTCCCCTCGTTCCCCACCAACTCCCGGCAGGCGCACTGAGCATCATTATTCTGGCCTCGCCCCCCCTCTGGGCCCCACCTCCCCTCCTGCACTGCTGCTCCAGTCTCCCGCACTCCTGCCCGCCCCTCCGCCCCCACCACAAACTCCAATGCCAGCCTAGGGGCTACGGCCCATTTCCCTCCCGCCCGCCGCTTTCCCCGCAGAGTTTGGGCCGCCGAGCGGCCGCGCCTCCCTATAACCCCGGCCCTGCCCCCCCTCCCCCGCCACGGACGCACCCACGCCAGCTCAGGGGCCATCACTGCTGCAACGGCGTCGCTGGCAGCGCGCCGCAGCGGCCTTACCTTTACCTTCGGCCCCACAATGTCCATGCGGCCCGCCTCAGTTAACAGCCGCAGGGCCTCCTGGACGCGAGGATCGTCGAGGTCAGCCATCATCTCGGGTAAGTCAGACAGCCGGCACCACGTGTTACACACTCCGCAACAAGCCCACGCAGCCTGTCGACTACCAGACCTCGTCCAGCGCAAAGCCCACGCAAAGCACCAAAGCGTCATGCCACTTGCTGTACCTCGCGACCCCCGGCACCATCATAGTGCCTTGCTCACACGTTAAACCGCAAGGCCGGATGAAAACACCCCTGAAGTAAGAGACACTACGGAGTACAAAGAACCCAGAGAATAAACCACTCGAAAACAGAAAAAAACAGCTAGAGCCCAAAAAACCAGCTAGAGCCCCACAGGAACCACCCCGAGCCGGCTGCTGTGTCACTGCCACTGAAATGGTGGCTCGTGACCTAAAATGGCTGGTTATATCTCCTACATCCCAAAACCAGACCAACAGCAGCCCACCCCAGCCAACGCTACCAAAGACGCCCAAAACCAGCCCTCTTACGGTGCTGGCTATTCCCCCCCCCCCCCCCCCCCCCCCCTCGGGCCTCAAAACCCCCCGGGGGTGGCAAGCCTCCCGCTTGTCGGTCGCCCCCCCAAAGCCCTTTTGGCAAACATGGTACCTTCTTTGGCAGACATGGTACCCTCTCTGCCAAACTGATAGACAGTCCTCCAGGGCCAGACCGGGAACAGCAACCAACCCTGGCAGATTGCTACTCAAAGGGCCCGGGGAGGGAGGAGTCAGTGTGGTACCGAAAAGCCCTGCTTCCGCTTTTGTTACAGGGGGCCGATATTGCAGCACTGCTGCAAAACTGGCCCCCAGTGACAAAACCGGTTGCCACTGGCACAATACCAGCCCGCACACCTCGACCCTCAAGGAAAAGGCCCAGTGCCCGCTACAGCCAGTCCAGCCTTGCAGTCCACCCTATTTTGAGTTGAGCAGACCTTCACCTTTCTAACAGTGGTACACCTATGGCTCCACCGTCAGAAGGCTTTCACCGACAGGGTAAGAAAGTCGGATCGAAAAACTGGTGGTAATGGACAGAAAAAATATCCTCCAACTTTTGGGGGGAGATATTCGTTGTTTGGTTTTTCAATAACAAACATTGGCTTTATGCGTTTGTTTTTCAATAACGACAATGCTAGGTCCGTGGTTGACTGAAAGATGGGGCCACTTGCATTCCCTTCAAAAGAACGGCAGTTTGCCTGAAGGCACAGGGATCGCCTCTGGGTGGGCCGTGAGCCATAAATATGACAGACGAGTCTCGCCAGGGACGTAATGCCCTCTGCCACCCTTGCGGACCTCACGTTGCCAATCCAAAGTCAAAACCAGACTCTTATTTATTTTGTTTTAAAATTGCGTTCGCTATTTGCATTTATTGTACAGTTATAAATTAATTTCAAAAGTACAAAATTATGTGTGTACTTTTCTTTCATTGCGTATGAAATGTGTATATTTTTCTCCCAAATAATAGCAGTACGGCATGAGTAGTACTTTACATACTCCAAAATGCTTTTGCGAATAGGTCTCACGCTATTATGTGGACATAATTTTATTATTAATCCTTAACCACTTTCCACCTCTAGAGCTCAATAATATCACCCTCAGCAAAACTTCTAGAAAAAAAAATGTGTCAAGCACAATTTTAAAGATGGTCAATATTACTTAATGGATGTTTATTACGGTGTATCAGATAAAAGAGGATGTAATATTTACCGGCTACATTTGGTGCGTGCTTTACGTGTGATAGTTTACGTAGCATTAAAGGTAAAGAAGTTTAAACAGCTGCGGTGGCAAGATTTCTTGCAACTTTGAAGAACCCCAGCACTCCAGGATGTTATCGTAAAATATTTACAAAACAAATCATACATTAATTAACACAATTCAAAGCTTAGAATTATATATTTTTGATGCTCATTTTTTTTAAGACTTTCCTTTCCAAATTAGCATGTGTCCCACATTTTAAAATGACATCATTGGGTTGTTTTTGTTACAGGTATACAACAAGAACGAATGCTCTTAGGGAGCATTCTCCCACAACTGTGTATATTAATGTATTCAGTATACCTTAGGCTGTATGACCTCTTGACATTCATGACTCTCTAGTTGTGGATGGAAAAGTAATTTCCTTATCACTGGCCTTTTTTGGCCAGGTGCAAACTATAGCCCTTTATTCTTCTCTCCCTATTCCTGTGAATTTCTCACTTTGGAATGTAAATCACACTTGAATATACTGCATCTCTTTTGTAGAAGTATGATATTTTTCTTAAGTATTTTATGTTTTAAAGTAAAAAATGATGTTAAATCTTAAATGGGCATTTGGAATATTGAATTTGAAAACTGATTATCTGATTATTTGAAAGTGGATTTTCGTGTTAGGATCACCCAAACTAGGAACACTTAAAACCTTTTCTGATGTCCTAAAGAGGGAAATAGCAGGGCAGGCCACTGGCTCAGAGAGAAGGCCCAGAGGCAAGAAAGCTCCTTCCTAGACTTGCTGTTGTATATGAGTAAGTGAACCGATCCAAGAAAAAGAAGGACTGGAACTTTAAAACTACAAAAGAGTGTGAGTAAAAAGGAAGCAGTGCTCCTGATAGCAATTCCATAATCCTAAAATCCAGCCTGCATAACATGCAGAAAGTGGATGGCATGCAAGTAATTTGAACCCTCAGCCATTCTAAAAATGTTGCTACTTTGCAGAAGGCCAACAACCTTGTCAGTTTCAAACATCCCATCCAAGATAGCATCTGGTGAATGGGCTGTAGCACCAGCGAGGGGCACACAAGAAGACATTGACTGTAGTGCCACTGGAGAACGGTGACAGGCAATGATGGCTGAGTTTCAGTTTGAGAGATCATCTGGTAGTCTGAGAGTGCTGGGTTGGCATTGGCACTCTGAGACTCTCCATGGGAGATATGTGACGAAGATGGCTGCTTGATATTTCCAGTCCCTCAAAGGAACTCAGCTAACAACCTGTGGGATCACACATTGGTGCCCTGTGCATCCATGTGGAACTCTGTCAGTGACTGCTTGGGGAGTCCCCTCTTGCATCACAGGCCAAGTCACAGCCTCTGACTATATCGTAGCGCACAACTCACACTTGCATTGGATTAGTGGGTTCTGCTGTTGAGGTTGAGAACACGTCTGCTCTCTATTCTAGAAGAAACAAGGCCCAAGAGTCCTGAAGGATTGTTGCCTAGAATGTGGTGCAACATCTTGACATGCAGTCCATGAAGCACATACACCATCCCAGAAATGCTTGCCCACACAACAATAATCAATAGAGTCTCAATCAAAGCAGAACAGGGGCCTCACACAAAACAACTTCTGAAGACTTTCTACAATAGTGGTGAAGGACCGGAGCACAAGCAATGAGAACAAACGGTGCACATTAATCATTGAAGGTAATAAAATACTAGGGAACAAGATCAACACCCTAACCAGGTAGGTATTTTGAAACAGGGTGTGAAGAATATCCACAATAGAATGAAAGAGCCTGAAGACTGGAAAGTGGATATTGAAGATGAGACATGTAATAGTACATAAGTCATATAAGAACTGCGTACAAATATTGTATGATCACACAACACGCTTCGGAGACCTTCTTGATTAATTTATAGAAAAAAGTGTTCCAATCCAGGGCATGGCAAAGGAATCTTAGAGCAGCTGAAGGGAAACGTGTGTCGAGGACCTCGAACATCCAGCCAGTGCACACCTCTGTCCACACGCACTACTGATGCCCAAGGTGCTATACTGCAAAGAAAAAATGAGACAACTAGCTATGGTACAATATCCTCTTGAAATAAGACACAAGGAAGCAGGTTGCACATCTTCCCATGCTTCACATCTGAAAGCAGTAGAACAACACCAGAATACAATGTTGCTAAACGTTTTGACAAGATAATTTAGATACCTTAATGGACCTGAACCATAACTGAGAGAAAGTTCCTTTCCAACATGTAATAACATCCCTATTACGATTCTGACCCCGCTGGATAAATCAGCACAGATTAAAATGACCTCAAGGTACCATACATCAATACAAAGTCAACGTCAAAAGGTTTTATTTGCATAATTAGTTAAAATTGTTACAAAATTCGCATGATAAAATAACAATGCAAGATTTATATAAAATACTGGAATTATTGTCTCTCGGCATCTGTTAAAATTAAGGACAAAACATGTAAGATCCTGAAGTTAGGGTATCCCTGAAGGCCCACCACCTGGGTGTTGCCCCTGCTCAATTTGTCCTAAGCATTTTCTTACTTCTGTCAGGAATTTAACTCCACGGCATGCCAGGATTGTGGAGGAGCCTCCGAGCCAGCTTGTGACTGCGTGTCTGCAGGAACGAATGTTTAGCTCGCTAAAGATGGGTTTCAATAAAAGTCGTCTCTGTCCTATCAGAGCCGGACATACACAGAAAAGGTGGGCAATGGTTTCAGTTTTATACCCACAGAGACGAAATTGGTCCGTCTGATACGAGATTTTCAAGGACGGTAGTAGGTCCTTCGAGACGTGCATCCCCATCCGATAGTCTGTAAAAGCCTTTTTTAGGTGAGCACTGAAGTGGGATAAAAGGTATGCAAGAGGTTTTGAAGTTTTGAAGGTGTTAATAATGGTCCAGCCATGCCGACGTTTTGCCAGTGACTGTTTTTCCTCCATAAAGGATTTCCTTTTTACTGCCACATTGGCTAATCTGCTTAGACTTGGTTTGTCTGTCCCAGATTTCTAGACTGATTCCAGATCCAGCTTTTCTAAACAGAATTTCAGGTACTTTCCCCAGGTGTTCGGGGCTTCGGTATCCGCCCGTTTTTTAATTTCCTCCCAGCTCAGCCAGTCCAATGTATCTGGGTCTGCAGATCGAAGTTTATAACAGAGTTTCACGAAGCCGCTCATGCTCCAGAACTTCTGATTTTGCTGTCCAAATTCGAGCCTGACTTGTGAAGCTGAGGCGGATTTTGGCAGATTGAAGACCGTTTTAAAAATTTTAATCTGTAGATCATTTAAAAGATCGGCCTCCTTTCCACACCACGTAACTAGGCCATAAGATAAGATGGGCATAATCTGGGCTGCCATTACTTTTAATAGGTGGTTATAGTTAGGGCAATCCATTTTTACTTTTAAAGAACGATACGCAAAGATTAAAGATTGTGCTTTTGCTTGTAGAGCTGTTTTGTGCACCTTGTAGTCTGCACCTTTTGTTATTGTTATTCCCAGGTACTTGTAATACCCTTGTTCTTTCACTGTTGCCCCTTGGGTCATCCATTTGTACTTTAGCTTTTGCAGATCTACTAGACGGACCACTTTTGTTTTTTCTTTATTAAGTTCCAGCCTTTCACGTTCCAAGTAAGATGTTAATTTATTTATTGCTTTTTGTAAGCCGATTGGTGTTTTACTCAGCAATACTATATCGTCGGCATATTGTAGGTAGTGTATTGGGTTATTAGCCAAAGATGGTGGGTGGCTATCTGCCTATTCCAGCACGCCTGTGAGGTCAGAGAGAAAAAGATTAAAAAGGGTGGGGGCTAATACGCAGCCTTGGTTTAGGCCTTGGTGCGTTGGAATACTCCTGTTTGTGCTGTCTCCATTTCCCAGTTTCACTCTAGCCCAAGAGTGCTGATGTAGGGCTTTGATAGCTATTAAGAGTTGATGTGGCAACCCCCAGCTCTTTAGTTTTCTCCACAAGCGCTCTCTATTCACCCGATGGAAGGCAGACTTGATGTCAATAAACAGGCGTACAAGCGGGATCCCTTTGCTGCCGCTAGATCCATTAGGATGGACAGGCAAGTTAAGTTTGTTATTGTTCCCATTCCTTGCATGAATCCTGTTTGAAATTTCTGCATTATTTTTGTGTCTGTTATCCAGGCTTGTAATTCGAGTAGAATGCAGGAGGCGTAGAGCTTGGCCTCTACGTCTATTAAGGATATCAGTCTGAAGTTAGTGGTATTACGATCGTCTCCATGCTTGAATATAGGATGGATGATGCTGCCTTTCCAGGAGGCGGGTAGCTCTGCTTGTTTGTATATTTGGTTAAATAGAGGCATTAGGGTCTCTGACCACAGGTCCGGATCGTGCTTAAAGATCGCGTTTGGCAGCCCATTTGGGCCTGCTGCACCTTCTGACTTTAGTCTTGATATTATCATCCTCAGTTCTTTTTTGGTGGTTAGATCGACTGGCTCTGTTGGCCCCTTTGGAATTTTTTCCAGCTCGGAGTCTCTATTTTCCTTGTTCTTAGCTCCTTTTAATTTCTCTGTGTTTTCCTGTGTTGCCCCTAAACTGTTAACGGGGCCTGAATCTGTATTGCAGTATAGGGTTTGCACGTGTCTGGTCCAGGTTTCTGCTCCAACCCTTGATTTAGGTCATTTATAATACCCCAGAAGTCCAGACTGTTGGGATGTTTACCCACGATTAGTAGTTTATTCCAGATGGTTTCTTTGTACAAGTACTTCGCGACACTCAGTGCCTTCCTATAGATGCTCCTGGCTCCCTTCAGATTAGATTTGTTTGTCACTGACCCCAATGTTTTTTGGCTTGAAAGTGCTCGGACCTCCTTGGCGACCTTTCTTTTTTTTAATCTTAGGTCCATGTTAAACCAAGGCTCCTTTTTGATGTTAAAATTACTCTGATTCCCTGGCCTTGCTGGGAACTTTTGCTGAAGGTCCTGAATCATTTGCTCCCAGTTGGATACTCACTCCTCCTCTTTTTGGGTACCAAGATTGGCCATCTGGGCTTTAACTGAGTCCGTGATTTTGCCCAATCCTTCATCACGCCATTTTAATTTTCTTAGGTTGAACTTTGATGCGTGGTGAAGGAGGGAGGTCGTTATTGGCGCCGTACTGGGTACGATATTCAGACTTATTATTTGGGGGAAATTATCACTTTCTACTCAATGTTCTATTCTAAGTAATTCAATGCTGGGAATTAGTTCATCACTTACTATAGAGTAGTCGATTGTTGAATGGACCCTGCCGCTCAGATATGTGACCGCTGCCGGCCTATCCCCCTTTTCTTTGCCATTCAGGATTGACAGTTCATATTCTTTTAAGCTGGATGCTAACTTTTTTCCGCCACTATTTGGTGAGGTGAGAATATAACAGGCTTTAAACCCCATAAACATGTTCCCCCCTGTGACTGGTTTACCCCCTTTTCAGCCCTATATTGTGATAAGGTGCTACCCCTGCATACAAAACTATGAAAGGGACTTGCTTGAATTTTACCTCACTGCCTTTTTATCTAGCAGATGTTATTAATTCTTTGGCTGCCTTCCCAAGAGGTAGGTCTGCTTGCCCCGATAGTCTCTCATTAGATGTTTTTGTTCATGGCTTAGTGTCTAGGATGAATGAATACTAATCATTGCAAATGCCATAGCAATAGGTGTTCCTATTCCTGAATCGTAGTAGGGAGCTGAGGTAATACTGGTTTGAAAAAAAGGAGACAAGAGGCTCCTGGTAAAAATACAGGCCTATCAGCCTAACTGACTGTATACAAAAAGTCTTCTGCCACATGGTGCTAGTAAAAATCCAACAATGGATTGAGAGGAATGAGATTATAAGCCTGTTACAGGCTGACTTTCAAGCTAAAACATCACCCATGGCGCAGGTTTTCAGATTTGCTATAATTGATTGGAAGATTATATAGATGGGCAGAAGCAACTTATATGCTGCATTTGTGAACCTTAAATCCACCTTTGATCTGGTTCCATGCTCAAGGCTAAGGCTGGTCCTTAGAGAGATGGGAATGCCTCTTGACATATTGTGCTTGTTCATTAGGCTACACGATAAGAACTTTGCTGGGGTGCAAGGAGGTTCACAAGGCCAATTGACTGACAGGATTCCAGTATTGAAGGGTGTCCATCTAGGATGTGCATTGACACCTATCCTTTTTACTTTAACCCCTTGCATGCTGATGACAGCCCCCAGCCGTCATGCACTACGGCGCTCGTGTGCTGATGACGGCTGGGGGCCGTCATAAACCCGCCCACTCGCGATTTTGCCGCACAGGCGCAGAATCGCGGCCGCATGGAAGGGGTTAAATCTAAATGGCTTGGTACACCAACTTTCTGAGTTTGCAGCTGATGTTCAAGTTCAAGTTCAAGTTAAAAATTTGTATAGCGCACTACTCACCCAGAGGGTCTCAAGGCGCTTGAGGGAGGGGAGGTACTTTACTTATCGAATATCCAAGTTTTTAGTTGTTTTCTGAAGGAGAGGTGGTTCTGTGTAAGGTGGAGGTGGATCGGGAGAGAATTCCAGGTCTTGGCCGATAAGTATGAGAAGGATCTTCCCCCCCATGGTGGATCTTTGGATGCGGGGAATTGCGGCGAGGGCTTGATTGGACGATCGTAGTTGGCGGGTAGGGGTGTAGAAGGACACGCGTGTGTTGAGGTATTCGGGTCCTAGGTCGTAGAGGGCTTTGTGTGCGTGGGTGAGGAAACGGAACGTTATTCTCTTGTTGACGGGGAGCCAGTGGAGTTCTTTCAGAGGACCGGAAATGTGAGCTTGGTGGGGGATGTCTAGGATGAGTCTGGCTGATGCGTTTTGAATGCGTTGGAGTTTTTCTGTGTTTCGACTGTGGTTCCGGCGTAAAGGGTGTTTCCGTAGTCCAGTCGGCTTGTGACCAGTGCATGGGTGACCGTCTTTCTTGTTTCGGTGGGGATCCAATGGAAGATTTTTTTGAGCATACGTAGGATGTTGAAGCATGATGATGAGACGGCGTTGACTTGTCTGGTCATAGAGAGGGAGGAGTCCAGGATGAAGCCCAGGTTACGTGCATGGTCCGTTGGTATGGGTGCGTTTCCCAGGTCCGGTGGCCACCATGAGTCGTCCCATGCGGAGGGGGATGATCCTAAGATGAGGACTTCTGTTTTGTCTGAGTTCAGTTTTAGGCGGCTGTTTTTCACCCATTCGGCTACTTCTTTCATCCCTTCGTGTAGGTTGGTTTTGGCGGTGTTTGGGTCTTTGGTGAGGGAGAGGATCAGCTGGGTGTCGTCTGCGTAGGAGATGATGTTGAGGTTGTGTTGGCGCGCAATGGAAGCGAGGGGACTCATGTATACGTTGAAGAGGGTGGGACTGAGTGATGATCCTTGTGGTACGCCGCAGATGACTTCAGTGGCCTCTGATTTGAAAGGGGGGAGGCGGACTCTCTGGGTTCTTCCGTCGAGGAACGAGATGATCCAGTCCAATGCTTTTCCTTGTATTCCGATGTTGCTAAGGCGTTGTATGAGGGTGCTATGACAGACTGTGTCGAAGGCTGCGGAGAGGTCAAGTAGGATGAGAGCAGCTGTTTCTCCGTTGTCCAGTAGAGTTCGAATGTCGTCTGTTGCTGGGATGAGGGCGGTCTCGGTGCTGTGTTTGGCTCGGAAGCCGGACTGTGAGGGGTCGAGGGATTTGTTGGATTCGAGGAAGGCGGCGAGCTGACTGTTGACGACTTTCTCAATGATTTGTCAGGGAATGGGAGGAGCGAAATGGGGCGGTAGTTCTTAAGTTCAGAGGGGTCTGCTGTGGGTTTCTTTAGGAGGGCATTGAGTTCGGCATGTTTCCAGCTTTCCGGGAAGGTAGCAGAGTTGAGGGAGCAGTTGATGACGTCTCGGAGGTGGGGTGCGATAATGGAGTCTGCTTTGTTGAAAATGGGGTGGGGGCATGGGTCGGTCGGCGATCCGGAGTGGATGGAGTTCATCAAGCGGATGTTGTCTTCAGTGGTGACTGGGTTCGAGGCGCAAAGGTTGTTGGAGGGGGGTTTTGGTTAGGAGGAGGATGGGGTGGATAGGTCACCAATGCTGTTATGTATGTCGGCGATTTTGTTGTGGAAGAACGAAGCTAGAGAGTCGCAGAGGTCTTGGGAGGGGGTGATGTCGTTGGTGCCGGCGGTGGGGTTGGTGAACTCTTTGACGATGTTGAATAGTTCCTTGTTATTGTGGGTGTTGTTGTCGAGTCGATCCTTAATTGCTAATTTCTTGGTGGATAGGATCAGTTGGTGGTGTTTGCGGGTGGCGTTCTTGAAGGTAGCTAGGTTGTCAGTGGTTGGGTATTTTCGCCAGGTTTTCTCGAGGGTGTGACACATCTTTTTGGATTTCTTAAGGTCATCATTGAACCAGAGGGCTTTTTTGCTGCTTTGCTTGATTTGACGGTTTTTCAAGGGTGCTAATTCGTGGGTGGGTGATCCATTGTGTGTGGGTGATCCATTGTGTGAGGTTGGTGGCTGCTAGGTTTGGGGCCGATGATTTGGCAGGAGGGTTTTGGTAAAGTGATGTGAGGAGCTGGTCGGTGGTGATTTTGTTCCAGTTTCTGCGGGGAATTGGTTGTGGGTGGTTGTGGGTCGTCGTCTGTTTGTAGTTGAAGTGAACGCAGCTGTGGTCCGTCCAATGGAGAGCTGTGGTGTGGTTGAAGGAGATGTGCTTGTTGGAGGTGAAGATTGGGTTGAGCGTGTGCCCAGCATAGTGGGTGGGGGTGTCAACAAGTTGTTTGAGTCCGAGATTGGCAAGGTTGTCCAGAAGGGTGGTGGTGTTGCTGTTGTTGTTCTTTTCCAGGTGGAAGTTGAGGTCTCCCAGTAGAATGTAGTCCTCGGAGGGGAGGGCGTGTGGGCTGATGAAGTCAGTGATGTCTTCGCTGAATTGTGTGCGGGGTCCAGGTGGTCTGTAGATGAGGGTGCCTCTGAGTGTGGACTTGGGGCGGTGTGCATCTGGAAGTGAAGGTTTCGGTGGTTGCGAGGTTATCGTCAGAACTGGTCGTGATGCGGATGGTGTTCTTATGGACGATGGCGATGCCTCCTCCTGTTTGATTGATGCGGTCTCTTAGGATGATCTTGTAGCCGTCCGGGATGGCTATGGCGATGTCGGGCGCTGATGAGGCGTTCATCCAGGTTTCTGTAAGAAAGGCGACGTCCGGCGATGTGGTGTCGAGTAGGTTCCAAAGGTCAATGGCGTGTCTGTGGACCGAGTGGGTGTTGAGCAGGATGCACTTCAGGTGGTTAGTGTCGGAGTTCTGTTTGGAGTTAGTGGATTTGATGTGGGTCTTGGTGCAGTCGAACTTGCAGGAGTGGCAGGTGAAGGGTCCATGGGTGTGTCCTGGGGTGGCATGGTGGCAGGTTGGGAGGCGGCCGGGGTTAAGTGCAGAGAGGGTAGCGGCGTCGTAAGTTATGCGGGTGGAGTGGTTTTTGCGGGGGCCAGGGGGTTTGGCGCTGGGGGTGGTCCAGGCGCGGACGGGCGTAGACGGGCTTACCTTTGGCGCACCTTCGGCGCGCATGGGGCGCGTCCGCAGCGCGTGAACGCTGCGCGTATGTGTGACTGTCATAAGTGGATAGTGGGGGGGCGGAGCGAGGGAGGGTCAGCTGGGAGGCGAGAGCGGGGTGGGGAGGCGGGCTGGGAGGCAACAAAACAACAACAAAATGGCAGCAAACCAAAGTCGAAGCAGGATGAGATTGGGGCACAGATAAGGATATTGCACAGATGTGGGCACCGGCACCCGCACAATCAGGCACAATTACAATTAACAAGCAATGCGAGCATATACAAAAAGCGCTACGAGGTCACACAGGCGCGATGTGGGCTATGCACTGAAAGCGCTATAAATATCACTCAGGCAAATTACAAGCAGCCACAATTAATGCGAGCAGAGCACAGATGTGATAATGTAATACGATTTCAATTGGTGATGGCAGCAGAGATCAACAAAGCGCTACAATACCAGAATTTGAGGAGGGAGCGTGGGGAGCGACCGCTTCTGATCGAGTCAGGACGGTCACAGCGTAGGTGCGGAGAGGTCAGCCTCTAACTTCTAGTGGGAGGGAGGGTCAGCTGGGAGGCGGGAGTGGGGTGGAGAGGCGGGCTGGGAGGCAACAAAACAACAACAAAATGGCTGCAAACCAAAGTCGAAGCAGGACGAGATTGGGGCACAGATAAGGATATTGCACAGATGTGTGCACCGGCACCGGCACAATCAGGCACAATTACAATGCGAGCTTACACAAAAAGCGCTACGAGGTCACACAGGCGCAATGTGGGCTATGCACTGAAAGCGCTATAAATATCACTCAGGCAAATTACAAGCAGCCACAATTAATGCGAGCAGAGTAAGTGGCTTCTCTTCAGAAAGAGGCTTAGAGATTTATGTAGTCAAAACCAAACTTATGGCATTTAGTCGTCATAAAAAATATAAGGGTAGCCTAGTACGGGGGTGAAGTATTGGAGATAGTAGATTCCTTTGCTTATGTGGGAATTAAACGTTCGTTCATGGAAACCGCATATCAATAAGGCAAAGATAAAACATGGACAGATAGTTAGTGGAATTTTAAAAGAACATTGTGCTCTCACACGAAGTCCATTGCACCAGCTCTGAGAGTCTATGAAGACAAAACCCTAGAAGCAGCTTTATATGGTGCTGAGCTATGGGGCTTTAGTGATGTATCAGACTTGGTGAGAATAGAAAACAATCTTTTTAAGATGATTAGCCTCACTTCCGCCAGCACCCCATTGTACCCCTTATGCCTGGATATGGGCTTAAAAAAGCTAGCCCATAAGGCTCCGCTGCAACGTCTGCTTCTCTGGTTGAGAATCTGGCCGCTCCAGAATTGGTGCATTATACAGCTTCCCTAGAAAAGATTATCAAGGCTGACAGGTCCAATAAAATCCCATGGCCATCCTCAATCAAAGAGCTGCTGAACTCTCTAGGTTTGGGTGGTCTTTAGCCACATCCTATTATAGACAAAATTCCTTCCAAGGGGCACTGAAAAGAGTATTGGACTTTCACTCTACAGAGGAAGGAACAAAACTTTAGAGGTACCAACTTGACTAGTGAGTTCCTGGACCTTAAGCCACAATGATAATAAATAATAATCCGTATTTGTAAAGAGCATACATATCACCCCTTAAGGTTTCAGGGCGCTGGGGGCCGTTGGGGGGATAAAGTGAGCTATTGCCCAGAGTCACAAGGTGCTGAGCTGAGCTGCCTTATTGTGTGTCAAAGGCCGCTTTATTGGAAGCAGGTGCACCTTACACAAGAACAAACACCCTTGGCCTGTGCCGTACAAAACTAAGCCTCGCTAAATATAATTTTTCCTAACAGACCACCCCACACCCTCCCCTAAACATGGTTCCCCCCAAAAAACGAGCATGAACACCAATTTGCAATTTTCAACTTGCCTCTCTACCTAGCTAAAGAATTTCTTGTACTTAAACCCCCGAAACCACCAGGCCTCCTAAAATTCCCCCAGAACTTAGAAAAACCGCCACCCAACTACAGACCAACACACAAGCATCTGTTCCAGCGACCGAAAAGGCCCCCATACATGAAAATCCCCCCGATGCACCGGCTCCCAACAAAACCCCTCCAAGAAACCACTTCCAACAAAACACTCTACCAACCACTGTTCCCTCCGGCAAGATAAGCCAAAAAACAGAAACAAAAAAGCGAGAAAGGGAGGGTGGGAGAGAAAAAAACAACTAAAGCTCCACAGAAACCACTCCGAGCCAGCTGCTGTGTCACTGCCACCGAAATGGTGTCTCATGACCTAAAATGGCCGCTTATATCTCCTACAGCCCAAAACCAGCCCAACAGCAGCCCACCCCAGCCCAACGCTACCAAAAATGCCCAAAACCAGCCCTCTTACGGTGCTGGCTATTTCCCCCCCCCCTCCCCAGGCACCAAAATCCCCAGGGGGTCGCAAGCCTCCCGCTGGTCGGCCGCCCCCCCAAGCCCTATTGGGGCCTACCGGGGAGGTAGGAGCAGCATCGACCACAGACACATTTTATGGTGTGTCAAAGGCCGCTTTATTGGAAGCAGGTGCACCTTACACAAAAACAAACACCCATGGCCTGTGCTGTACAAAACTAAACCTTGCTAAATATAATTTTCCTAACAGACCCCCCACCCCCTCCCCTAAGCATAGTTCCCCCAAACAACGAGCATGAACACCAATTTGCAATTTTCAACTTGCCTCTCTACCTAGCTAAAGAACTTCTTGTACTTAACCCCCCGATAACACCAGGCCTCCTAAAATTCCCCCAGAACTTAGAAAAACCGCCACTCGAAAAGCGTACTAATGCCTTTCGACCCCCCAGGACACCTGAACTTCCGGATACCTGCGCACCCCAAGTGCCTTGTCCAGTGCCTCCTTTAACTGAACAATGTAGAGCTCCATCACATACCTAGAAAGGTGAACCCCGTCCTCTTGAAAGAAATACACTGCCCTATACCTGAGCTGTGGATACTCGATTCTACCTATCCCCTCCTTCTCACAGAAAACCTTCATCTCCCTGTTTATTTTCCTCCGAGTCTTATCAATGGCCGCCGGCCTCTGTGCTACCCTCCAGACCCGTCTTGGAACAAACTCTGACCATATCACATGGCACCCAGACCACCGGCGCCGAATTTCCAACAGGTCCCTCTTAATCTGTTTTACCAACGCTAAACCCTTGCACTGGACCAGATCATTCTTCCCCAAGTGAATAACAACCACGTCTGGACACACACACCCCCTGAAAGGTGAACCCCGTCCTCTTGAAAGAAATACACTGCCCTATACCTGAGCTGTGGATGCTCCATTCTACCTATCCCCTCCTTCTCACAGAAAACCTTCATCTCCCTGTTTATTTTCCTCCGAGTCTTATCAATGGCCGCCGGCCTCTGTGCTACCCTCCAGACCCATCTTGGAACAAACTCTGACCATATCACATGGCACCCAGACCACCGGCGCCGAATTTCCAACAGGTCCCTCTTAATCTGTTTTACCAATGCTAAACCCTTGCACTGGACCAGATCATTCTCCCCCAAGTGAATAACAACCACGTCTGGACACACACACCCCCTGAAAGGTGAACCCAGTCCTCTTGAAAGAAATACACTGCCCTATACCTGAGCTGTGGATGCTCCATTCTACCTATCCCCTCCTTCTCACAGAAAACCTTCATCTCCCTGTTTATTTTCCTCCGAGTCTTATCAATGGCCGCCGGCCTCTGTGCTCCCCTCCAGACCCGTCTTGGAACAAACTCTGACCATATCACATGGCACCCAGACCACCGGCGCCGAATTTCCAACAGGTCCCTCTTAATCTGTTTTACCAACGCTAAACCCTTGCACTGGACCAGATCATTCTCCCCCAAGTGAATAACAACCACGTCTGGACACACACACCCCGTGACCACCTTGTTTAACACCGGCAGCAATTCAAGCCAACGCATATCCCCCTTTCCTTGCCATTAACAGTGAAACAACCTCGGGTCCAACTCCAGGTTCAAACTTTGTTGCTTCTCCCACTCAGCCCTCTCCGCTTGCTTTACAAATGAATGTCCTATAACGTATATCTCCAGAACTGCCGCAGTTGGCCCCGCCACTACACCTGCAAAGACACATATGTGAGCGAGCGGAAAAATATTGGTCTCATTGCTCTGCCCCTACCCCTCTCATCCTGATATACGTCCTGTAACAGCCCAACTTCCAACGCCCGAGATGCATGAGGTCCTCCCTCCCCCAACCCCGTTTTGCCTCCTCCATCACCGCTCCGATCCGGAACTAAAGCGCCCCAAACGCCTTCGGGTCCTCACCCATGATGTGTAGGGTGTGCCGCAGGACCCCCAACAACTGCGCCGTAGTCACCCTGCGCTTGTCAACCCGTTGAAACACCTCCCCCGACAACTCCCGCCAGCCAGACGCTGGTCACCTTTCCCATACGGCTGGGCAAACCGCCTTAGGCCCCACCAGCCCCAACACCACCCAAGTCCCCACACCCCGCTGGTCAGTCTTGGAACACTGCAGCCACACCGCCACCTCTTGAGCCTCATGTCCACCTCCCCCAAAGAAGTCCTGGACTACCCTTATGGCCAACCAACTCAGAAACCCTAAAGGCTCCAAAAAACATCCACAAAATGGTCTCCCCCCCTGATTATACCAAATCGTCGGCAATGTCCGTGACACCCCCGTGAGTGCGCCCTCCATAATGGGCCAGCCCTGACTCACCCTGGCCCTCTTTTTCCTCGCCCAACCCTCCAAAAGACGTGTCCCCAGTTCCCCCGCTGACGGTGCATAACCCCACCACAACTACCCCATGAAAGCCACTGCTGACAGTTTACCCGCAATCGTCACCCTCGACAAACCTTTTTCCATCAAGCTCAGCATAAACTGCACCACCTGTTCCTCCCGGCGCCACCAATCGCCCTGTTGTACCGTTCCACCCTGTAAAAACTCCTCCCACGCCTGTTCAGACGCCCTCCATGTGGAAATGGCCACCGACGCTCTTACCAGTTGCATGGCCCGGTCTTTCCCACCGACCACAAGTCCACTGGCACCAGTGTCTTGAGCTTGTCCGCCTCCATGGTTAGCCCATGGAACCTCTGCCACTGTAAACGAGACAAAGCAACCGCAATGTCATTATCCACCCCAGGCACATGTCGAGCATGAAACAAAATGTTGTGCTCCAAACATCGCAGAACGAAAACTCTCAGCAACTTTAACACCTGTGTATCCCTGCCGACTGCCCATTGACAACCTGCACCACTGCCATGTTGACCACTGTGAACAGCACCCTCTTGTGTGCCAGCTCCCGTGCCCACACCGAATCCGCCACCACCAGCGGAAAGAGCTCCAAAAAGGCAATGCTCTGCCCTCCACCCTGCCAATGCGGCGGCCATTGTTCCGCGCACCACCTGCCCTCCCAGTAGAGCCCGAAACTGCCCACCCCCGTCGCATTGGACGATAAGGTGAGGTCCCATTCCCAGTCCTCAGAGTGCCATGGGCACACCATTGAATCGCTCCATGAAGACCCACCACATGTGCAAGTCCTCCTTCGTCCCCGCCAACAAACGCAAATGGTGATGTGGCAGCGTCAAACCGGACAACGCAATACCTAGCCGCCTGCAAAAAGTGTGACCCGCCCTCATGACGCACCATGCAAAGTTCAAATGCCCCAACAAAACCTGAACTTCACGCACCGTCACTTTTCGTTTTTCCTACATGCCGCCTACCAAGGCCAACATCTGAGTCGTCTTCTTCTTCAGCAGGCGTGCTTCCATGGCCACAGAGTCGAGCTCAATACCCAAAAATTACAGCATGTGTGTCTTCTCCGACGCCAGGGGCACACCCAAGTAGCCCATGAGTTCCATAAAACCATCCAGCTGCTGCTGGCAGTCCATCGAGCCAGGCCGTCCCTCCAAGAAGAAGTCGTCCAGATAGTGCGTCACCGTATCTTAGCTTGTGTGCCAGGTAAAAGCCCACTGCAAATAGGAATAGAAGCGCTCAAACAATTTGCACGATATGTAGCACCCCATAGGCAAAGCCTTGGCAACAAAAATGCCCCCGTCAAACTGGAAACCCAACAACTGGTGATTCGCCGGGTGTACTGGCAATAGCTTGAACGCTGACTTGATGTCACATTTTGCCATGAGGGCACCTGCTCCCACCGCCGCCACCAGCCTATGCACCACATCCATGGACGAGGAAGACACCGACATCAGCTCTACCAATATGTAATCGTTCACCGACGTCCCTTACGGCCACGACAGGTGTTGTATCAAGCGGAATTGGCCGGACTCCTTCTTGGGCGTGTCCTGAAAGGGGCCCTCCATCTGGCCCTCCCTCACCTCTTTGAACAACTTCTCCCGCACAACACCTTTCTGTGCATTGACCGATTTCAAATTCTCCGCCCACCTGGCGATCTACGGACCCTCGTATCCCAGTCGGAAAACCTCCCAAAAACCCTGTCGCAATATGGCCGCATCCTCCGTCCGTGGGTAGGATGCCAAGAGGGCCTCGAGACACTCTAGCTTAACCGGCGTATGAGACTTTTCCCACTGCCCCGGACACCCCTTTTCCACCCCCCGCCCCCCAGATTTAGCCACCCCCCCGACTCCCCAGTAGCGCACCACCGGGTGTCTCTTTCCGCACTAGGAGCACTCATGCCGAAAACGGCAATACTGCCTGCCACACGTGCCTTTGTTGAAAGCTCCGATCGTGGTATTTGCAGCACTTTCTGCCTGTGCCACCCCCCCGGGATGGGGTGGGTCGAAAAGGGAGGCGGCACTAGCGGCAGACCGCTGGCCGTATAAATCGTCCGGCCGAACTTCGCCCCCCTTCATCATCTGGTGGTACAAATCCGAACCGAGCTCGCCCCACTTCGCCTCCGGATCCGACACCAAGCGTGCCCGGAACTCCTCGTCATAGTGCGACCAGGCATACCCCCCATACGTGGTGTGTGCCCGCCTAATCACATCCATGTACTTAAAAAGCGCTACTGCCCGGTCCGTGTTTTTTTTGCAATAGACGCTGGCGGACATCAGAAACCCCGCCGACCAGTTGTCCATGGTCAAGGGCACCTTGGGCCGCCTAGCCAACTCCTGCTCCTCCTCCTTCAACCCTTCCTTTGCCGTTAGCTCCCTGTTGAGGAGCTTCAGGATCTCCACGTACTCCCCTTTCCATATTTTTTCTTTAGTCGCCAGCTACAGGTGCGCCCCCAGTGGCTTTGTAATACCCATGTAGGGAAGCTTGCGCACCGGAACGTCACAGCTCTCCTTACCCCCCCGACGGCCCCCTCGCTTGTTTTTGCCACCCCAGCCTCGACACCGCCGATGCCACTGTCCACCATACCGTCCCCAGACCCCACGGCAACCTCTGACGCCGCCCCATCCGGGCCCACCCTGTGTCTTTGACAAATGCCCTCTGCTGAGAAGCACCCCAAACTCTCCCCCTGGCACATCCGTTCCCATGGACACATGCACACATAGGGGCCCGCCCAACCCACTCCCCACTCCCCACTCCCCACTCCGTCCTTACCTGGCGTCAAGGCTGGCATCCGCACTGGATCCCGCTGCCTAACCAGTGGAGCAGTGGGGGCAGTCACTCTCGGCGCTCCATGTATTGGGCGTTACTGCAAAACACTAGCAACATCGTTACACCGCTCCCCCCGAATCTCTCCTTCCTCCGAGGTGTCCTCCTCATAATCCAGTTGCAACATTTCACCATGATCCACACCTAGTCCTTCAACCAACTCCATCCCCTGGCCGCCCTCTACGGGCTCCTGCCGGCTCAATCCCGCCTTCTCCCTACAGGCACGCAACAGGTCCCCCAAATCCAAGCTCTCCCTTCTCCCCCGGCTGATATTCTTCCGCAAGCTGTTCCATAGCACCTGACCTCCGTCCCCGTCCCCCTGCGGCCCTCTCGGCCCTTCGGGAGAGGGGCTGACGGAGACCTACCGCCCCGCCTCCCAGCGTGCTGAATTGCCTGGTCCCTCAGTGGAGCACGATCACCCGTACAAGGCAGAGCCGGCCCATCCCCTCGGTGGAGTGGAGCCGCAAGCTGCTCTCCCGAGTACCTTGGCACATGTTCCTGCCGAGAAAAAGAGGTGGAGTCCAGCATGCCGGGAAAACAGCGCCCACCGGCCCCGCCCCTTCCCCCAAAAAACCCCCACTCCGACCACATGCCCCGATCCCATCCTGCTGAGGGCCCCCTGAGGAACCGGATTTGATTTTCGGTTCTATGAAGCATATAATCGTTGTTTAAGAATTAGCTTGATGTATCTAAAATTACTTACCGCAAGTACGCAAACACTAGCATACACCGAAATGCAGTAGTTTAGGGCTCTGACATACACTGCATTGCACGTTTTACACTTGCTTGACTTGACCGACGCCATTTTGTGGCCTCGCTCGAAGTCCTACATTGGCAGACCTCATTCAAGCATTGCACCGAAGCCGTTCCCCTGAGAAATAGCCCAACTGTTGCAGAACTGCTGTCTCTGCTCGTTAGGCCTGTCAAGGTTATAGGTAGAAGGAGGAGGCCAGATAGGAACATTCCGGGGGGGTGCGGGACGGACTCTCTCGGAGTTAGCAGAAGGGAGTCACCCGTACGACCTTACTAATCTAGGATGAGCTAAACCAAGAGCGCTTTGTCTCCCATATATGGTCTTTCCCTCTGCGCCAACCTGTACCAACTTGTATTTTTCCATCTAAGGTAACGGTTTGGAAATGTAACAGTATATATGTGATGTTCTGACAATGTGCCAGCAGTCTTCTTGGCGAACCTCGTGGGGTTAGGTCGCAAGGAGCTCCTCTGGCAGAGTTTGTTTGTTATAATAAACGATTGGACCTTCTACACTGCCAACCGACTGATTATTGGTAATGGGAATGGGACTGGTTGTAAGTATAAGTATGAGTGGTGCTAAATATTTTTTCGGTACATCAGTTGGCAACTCCGCCGGGACTCCGCGTTGGGGTCGTCCCTCTGTAATCAGAAAAGAAGCGGGACATTGAAAGGGGCGATTTTGATCGGGGGTTGAAGAATAGACCATAAGAATTTGGGGTCTGCTCCGCTCTCCCGATCGCGAGAACCCCAGCTGCTAGTGGCCCCCCGCCGGCGTCCTCGGGTGTAACCCGAGAACCGGCCACGTTGGCATTAGCAGGAGTTGGCAGTGAAGAACGTACAATCAGACCTGCGTACACCAGGTGAGTGTCTTGTCTTGTTTTGTGTTGGATATCGTTTTGCAATTTTGAACTTGGAACTTGGCATTTGGTGACCTGTGGTCACGGAGAAACTTTGGAGATAGGGGGTCTGACGGGGCAACATTGAAATTGCACGTGCAGATGCCTCTGGTTTGATCTGTGAGAGATAACTAGAGATAGAGACTAGACGCCTTTGTGGGAATTGCGGTTTTCATTAAGGGTGCGCGGAACATCCGTTCCGCTCGCGGATTTCACGGATTTTCAGTAAATCCGCGATCCGCAAACTCCCGCGAATTTACTGAAAATCCGCGAGATCCCCAAGCGGCGGATTTGGGGGGGAAAAAGTTCAAGACTGTTGAACTTTTAAATTTTTTAGGATGGTGCCGGCAAGCTGCCAGCGACATCCTAAAATAGTTACTAAGTTAGCTTCAACAGGAAGCACTAATAGATAAAATAAAGCAGGTGCTCGAGCACCTGCTTTATTTTATCTATTAGTGCTTCCTGATGAAGCTAATTTAGTAACTATTTTAGGATGGTGCTGGCAGCTTGCCGGCACCATCCTAAAATAGTTACAGGATGATGTGTGTTTTGTCGAGGCTGGGTAGGTGTGCGTTGTCCCCATATCTATTGTCGAAAATTAGTTATGATGCTTGATGGAGGCCTTTGCATAATTGACTTTCACGAGCTCAATCCCTGTGCAGTTCCTGTGACCACGAGCTTCTCTGATCGTGCCTGTCCTTTTATACACACAAGAGGCATGTGAACTCGCATATAAGCCCTGTCCATTTGGCCCCTCCCCACACACTAGTGGTGTGTGCACCGTCTTCGCGCCCTTTACCCACTTGATGGACAGCTCACTCGAGGGACCCCGGCTCTCTTTGGTGTGATGGCAAAGTTAATCAGCCCCCCCAAAAATGTGTGTTTTGTTGAGGCTGGGTAGGTGTGCGCTCTCCCCATATCTATCGTCGAAAATTAGCTATGATGCTTGATGGAGGCCTTTGCATAATTGACTTTCACGAGCTCAAGCCCTGTGCAGTTCCTGTGACCACGAGCTTCTCTGATCCGTGCCTGTCCTTTTATGCACACAAGAGGCATGTGAACTCGCATATAAGCCTCGCCCGTTTGGCCCTGCCCCTCACACTAGCGATGTGCACCGTTTTCCCTTCCGGCCATTACCCACACAATCCACAAAATCCGCGAATCCGCAAATTCGTGGATTTTGCAGATTGCGAATTCGCAAATTTGCAAATTCACGAATTGCGAATTCGCAAAATTCGCCCATGCTTAGTTTTCACCAGGTTGGACTGCTCTCGGAAACGCCGGCAGTTGAGATTGGGTAGCACCCCGGCAGATCTGGAGCGGCGCTTGAAAAAGCGAGCTTAGCCAGAATAGTTCGGGAGGTGAACCATGAATGCTGTCGGATGGCCCGTAGATCGGTCTGTGGTTTAGAAACCTGTGTAGCTATCTCTAGGCAGTCTAAGGACAAGACTGTTATATGGAGACGTTTTGCAGCTTTGAAGATTTGGAAAGGGTTCTCCATAGGTGGGAGTCGACGGGCTCCACCTCTTGTTTGCAAATATCTGTGTTTTCGTTTTGTTGATGTAAAAATTGAAGATTTGCTTTTCGATGTGAGAGTGACTTTGAATGCAAACATGGCCATGTGTATGAGAGTGTTATGATTAATGAGCATTGATTCTTTTGTGTTATGAACAATAATCCTTGATTCTTTTCCAGCTCAAAGTAGGTAGAAAGGGGCAATGCCGTGCTTTAGTAAATTATGCTTTGGCTGTGTTCACCGAGGGAGCACGAGGTTGGACGAAAGCCAGCCAGCCCCTCCGGAAGGAACCCCCAGCCATGATATGTATTGCAAGCACGGAATAGGGCCCCTTCTCTTCAATACCTTATGGCACAAATATACCAAGGACAATGTGGAACTACAGTGGCCGAAAACTGGGTCTTTTGGCGAGAAAAAGATTCAGTATTTGCAAGAACGTCTCTTTGCTAAGCGCAGTAGACAGGCTATGTTTGACACCCTTAACAAATGGCAGAAAGAGGCAAAGAGGAGACGCATTCGGTCCGAGAAACTTCTGAAAATACAGCAAGGGCAGACTGTAACCCAGAAGGCCATTGCACATGACAAAAATAAGACCGAGAAAAAAATTGAGTACGCGGATAGACAGTTTAGATTGCAGGTGGATAAGAGTTATGTAACACGGAATGAGACAGAAGATGAAATAGAGGATTTGTCAGATAAAAGACCTCCCCCACCGTATGCTCCACAGCGCATATATCCTGCGGTACCCCTTCAAGTGGTGGCTGCACCCCAAGCCTCCGCACCGGAGGAACGCAGGTCTCTCACCCCTCTGGGGAGTAACAGTGCCCCACCTACCTCAGTGAGAGACCTGGCCACCCTCGTCCCTGACTCCAGGCATACCCTGGAATCACCCCATGTACTGTTAAGCGCCCCAAGCCCCGTATGGACTTCCCAGTCTGCCGGCACAATGCCCGGAGATTCGGGGCGGACACCAAAAGGGGAACCGGGAGGTTTAGGCAGTAAGCGACTATTCACTAGAGCATCTCTGGAGTATGGCGAAAAAGAAGCATTAGCAGATCAGGCCACCCAATGGATGCGGAACAATGTATATACAGTAGCCGATATATGGAGTACTCTTAAGGATTTAGAGCCAGTGATGCAGCAGCACGCACTGTACCAAATGTCTAATTTCCTCATAGGGGCTTGGGAAGTAAGCTTCCCAGATGAAAGTGCCCACCAGATACTATATAACATCCGAGACGGGGCTCATAAATTTAATATGGATCTACAGAAAGTATATAAGAACGTAGATACATTGGTTAAGTATCGAGGCAGGATGTTTTTAAAGAGTCCCAATTGGACTTCCCAACATCCCATGAGAGAGGTACACCCTATTTACCACCCCGAAATTCCCGAAGCACGCGATGCTGCCCAGCAAGTAATACGGGCTCTAGTAGATGCCCGGTTCCAGGAGCAATGGGTGTACACTCTGTTGAAAAGAAGCGAAGTTCTTGCTCTAAAATCCCAACTACCTGATCCCCGTAAAAATCCCACCGCCTACTACAAGGAACTGACCGAGGCTGCGGCCTCTGCCGTAATGACCCTGGCAGATGTCGAGTTATTCTTTGGCTTACTAGTTCCTGTTGATATATGGCGGCAGGTGCACGACACTGATCACGCTGAACTAGGGGGGACCTGGGAAGAATTGAGAGGTTGGGACCAAGATCGTAAACCAGGGGATAAGCCTAGAAATGAAATAAGTTCCTTACCGGCAAAAATAATAGCATATATGCATACCTTGATACCTCCACGAAAAGTGGACTGGGATAAACTGACAGCTTTTAGGCAGAAAAAGGATGAAAGTGTATCCAACTTCTTCACTAGATTCGAAGGAGTCTTTATAGATTTTAGTGGTCAGGATTTGGCCATGGAAGGTGGAATTAGGTTGTTTGTGAACAGATTTGTTACCAACTTGGCCCCGGAACTTTCTGCGTGGTTACATGCTACAGAAGGTACCTGGACTACCTCCACTCCCTCCGTGATCCTGAGTATGGCTCAGTACTACGAACATAGAGAGAATGAAAGTAAGGATAAAGTAGAGAAAAAGGCCAAAGACCTCAAAACTCGGGTGCTGCTTCAGCAAGTTGTCCGAGGACAAGGAGGGGTGAGAGGAGCAAGAGGGCCCTTGTCCAGAGGGGCGGGTACAGGCCGAGGCACAGGCGGGGCTCCGACGGTGGGGATCAACCAATGTTCATATTGTAAAGAGGAAGGACATTGGAAAGTGCAGTGTCCGTTGTTACTTGCACAGAACGGCGTGGTCCGAGGACGAGGCGGCCCCGATCGGAGTGATATGCACAGAGCGGAGGGATCAGGCAAGTCAGAACGAAATCATTTTGATGGTCACCAAGGCAGGCAAAATTATCATGTTGATTACGCATTTGAGGACCAAGATGCGTATGCCCACGCATAGGACAGCCAGGGACAGAGTAGGGGCCAAGTGTCGATCCCAGCCAATCAACAGGGACCTTATGTAAAAGGGGAATTGATGGGGACTTCTGAGAATTTCCTAATTGACAAAGGAGCAATGAATAGTTCAGTTGCTCGATCATTGAGTCCAGGGGCGGCTCTGTCCGGGCAAAATAATGTTTCCGTGGGATTCTCGGGAGTCCCAGTTGTCAGTCCCATCTCCAAACCCCTCCCCTTTACGATCGGTCCCGCCACTGTTGAATCACCTTTTCTACTAACTTCGCATTGTGGGGAGAATTTGCTGGGCTTGGATATGCTGAAAATGTTGAATGCCTAAATATACTGCTCCCCTGATGGGGTTTATTTAACGATACAACCCCACACTGACTGCATGAAACAATGTTTTGCTAAAAACAAACCTCTTCCCCCCGAGTTTGATGGCATTCCCGCTGCCTTATGGGCAACTTGGGATGTGGACGTGGGTGAGTTGGATATTCCCCCGGTTCATATTACGTTGAAGAATGGCGCAAAATTACCACGCATCCCGCAGTATAAAATTGCACCAGCCAGTGAACGGGCTTTGCTGTCCAAAATTCAAGATCTCATTGACAAAGGGGTAGTGGAAGAAACTGTTGCCAATATTTGTAATAGCCCGATTCTTCCGATTTTGAAGAAGAATTCTGATTCCGGTACACAGGGTCATGGTGATGCTTACCGTTTTGTGATTGATCTGAGAGCCGTTAATAAAAATGTTCTACCACAGTATCCAGTGGTAACAGACATCACCACTATCAAAGTGCTGTTGCAATACGTAGATGTCTTGTTGATCGCCTCGGACACAGAAGAAGGCTGCAAGGCTGCCACTGTTAAATTATTGCACCATTTGGCAGCAAAGGGGAATAAGGTATCCTTGTCTAAGTTACAATACTGTCGACAGGAGGTAACCTACCTAGGGAATTAGTTAATCACTTACTATAGAGTAGTCGATTGTTGAATGGACCCTGCCGCTCAGATATGTGACCGCTGCCGGCCTATCCCCCTTTTCTTTGCCATTCAGGATTGACAGTTCATATTCTTTTAAGCTGGATGCTAACTTTTTTCCGCCACTATTTGCTGTCGTCCTCGCCTTTGCTTAGTTTTGAGCAATAAGAGCAATGTTGAAGTCCCCGGAGATAACCAATGGGCATTGCGAGTAGGTTCTTTGCATCACTTTGATCAGTGACAACAGGCTCACGTGTTTTTCTTTTTGTGACTTTCTGTCAGGATGGATATAGACGTTGAATATTAAAAGTTTCAGCGGTTCAGTCCCCGATGGCGGGGCTTCGCTAATTCTGGTCACTTAGGCCCATTTCAGACCCATGTCCAGCTCTTCTTATACCCAAGTGTATTTATGGGTTACGTATGTTGATAATACACCGCGGGGATGCCCATGCATTGAGAAGCTTTCTGCAAATATGTGGTGTTCTTTGAAGCCTGGGATTGAGGTCGGTTGTAATTTCCATGACTCCTGGATCAAGATTATATCTTGTCGTTGGAAGAAAGCTTGTGTTTCTTGGTTATTGGCCATTTCTCGGAAGCCATGCACGTTCCATGAACAAAATGACATATTTGATTGCTTTGTTAAATTCTGGGGGAGCTTCTTGTACATGGTCACGGAGAAGTTTGGGTCTGGGTTAGGTAGCTCTATTATTCAGGACAGTGGGTATCTAAAACCAATCCGTTCTGTCTGCGTGAGGGAGACCCGTTTTTTGTGGTTTGTGTCTCTTTAGAATGTGAAAATATAATTTGTCAAAGCATGATCATGCCATGCTGACTTTCCGGTCCTTTATAATTTCCATTAAAAAACCTGTATATAAACCCCTTGACTCTGGAGGGTGCAAATGCGACCCTCTGCAGAACCTTCCTGAGGTAGAGAGCTGCCCAATTTTTTATAGAGTTTGCTGCACATTTGAGTCTATTTCTGATTTTCCCAATTATTTTGCATTTTCTAATACTGAGAGCCTGCATGGCAAATCATTTATTTGTATTTTAGTGGCATTGCTGCTCCATTTGTAATATTTCAGGGTTATGTATTGCACATGGATTATTTAATAAAACGTTATGTTTTTTCCTAAATTCAGCTCTAGTACTCACTTTTGATTCAGTCCTTTTCTCATTGACTGTATTTCAAAATGAAATTTTGAATCCGACAATTTTTTAGGCAATTCGTCCTTAACTTAAAAACATAATGCCATTTAGGACATCCGCAAGCTTAGCTTTGAGATCTCACATTGTATCGTATTCAGCGGTGATTCATTCCATCCTATTTTTAGTCGTTAAGAAATGTGACCGAAATGCCATTTACATAACGTGTACACTACTGCATTGGTGCACTCTTGAGATACTCCTTTTATTGACATGTTGTTGAATAATCGACAGTGTTCATTGTATGACTCCATTTAAGTAATTTCACTATCAAATAACAGGAAGATTATGTCCTGGTATACATGTCATGTAGTCCAAGAGCACTTTGAGACTGCTTTTTACTGAATGTGTATTCTCTTTAGTTGGTGTCACTAAAGGCTTACTTAAGTCCCAAAAGAATGATGCAGGCACATAGATGATATTTTTTCTGCTAGATCATTGGTCTTCATAAATATTTAGAGCTCAAGTTGTCTTTCTTCATAGATGAGCCCTCTACCCCCTGGAAAGAACAGGAAGTGACAAAAATCGAGGTGTTGATATTTTCTTCAGTGTTACAATTATCACGTATTACACGTTTAGGGTGGAAACAAAGGTTCTAACCACATTAAAAAACATGTCCCAATATTTTCTGCAAATATTTCTCCCAGTACATTTTTTGCAGGCTTGACCTGCTGATTTTTTTCCAGCGGGTGTCAATGTTATTACATATTAAAAGAGTGTGATAAAATCTCCACAACTCATAATTTCAATACAATAGATATTGAAATTATACAGAGTATTTGTAATAACTCTCAAGCCTACATTAGTAACATTTATCTAGGCATAGATTTTAAGGTGTTTTCACAGTTTTGGTGAACCCTTTGTCTTATCTGTGTGAAGTTGGCTAGCTTAAAGGATTGCAACTCAGCAACTTTTCACTAAACTACAGGAGCAGAACAAAGAGCTAAGATCCTGAGGTTTAAGAAATATGAGAGGCCACTCTGAGAAACTGGAGTCTATTGCCACTTGGTAGCCATCCATTTGTCACCTGCTTGCAGCATCCCACTCAGAGAATCAAGACTAGTCTGTCCTCCACAGTCTGCCTCAACATGAGCACTAGGCTCTCCAACTCACAATTTATCCCAGCCCAGCATGTACAACCACATGCCTTGACCCTAGCTTTATCTACCTCTATCAACCCATCCGCCTGCACAGCACCAGCTGCCTTCTCAAGCACCTACTGGTATCCATGGAAGGGTGCAATCTCCTGCCATTTAGCTTTACCTGATGGTTTTACATTTGATTCCTGAAACAGGAAATGGTGGAAGGTTAGTCAGGCTTTCCAACCTCCCAATCTACCAGTCACTGTGTCAGTGCTCAGGTAATGTTTTTGACATATTTACCACATTTGTGGATTTTGTCTTTCCAAGTGACTTCTTTCTTATGATTGACACAGCTCTTCCCTCCCAAAATCCCAAAATATTGCCTTAATTAGAGCAGTCAAATAAACCTCCACATCAAGGCTCAAGTGTGCATTAAACTTCAGTCAATATATTAAGAGGCATATGTATCAAACACCGTTATTGCGATTCTCAAATAGCGATTTTTAGAGAATCGCTAATTGAGAATCGCAAAACGGGATATAATAAAAAATTTGCAAATATTTTGCAATTCCTTGGCATTCCTTAATTGCGATGGGCAAATTGCAAATCGCAATTAAAGAATACCTTCCCATTCATTCCAATGAGCTAGGAGGCCCATAGGAATGAATAGGAAGACATTCTCAATTTGTGAAATTTTTCAAAGAAATCGCAAATTACCACCAACTTGAAGTTGGTGGAAATTTGAGATTCCTTAAGGCGAGAAAGGTTATTGGGATTACGCACACCACTGTAAATCCAAATGAAAATTTGTGGCGTGCACTAGAGATATCACTTCCTGACAGAAGTGTGGAAATCAGTGAACAGCCCGTGACACCCAGTGTGAGTGTCAGCTCCCTAGGCACAACCTCTGAAAATGCAAGAAACGTTTTAAACAAAATAATCCAATGAGTTTAGTTCATTTTGTGATATCCTTGATGATCACGAGTATTTATTCCATGTTATTATTCACATGTTTTTAGGTTCATTGCATCAAGGTGAATTATTACTCCAAGTATCATTCCAGATACACAATGTTCAATTCATCTTTAACATCACCCAATGCATTTCGGATCAAATCCTTCATCAGGGGCAGTCAAAGATTCAGCGTGGGGAGATCCCACAACATCGTGCGTCCTACGTAGGACATGGAGTAAATACTCGTGATCATCAAGGATATCACAAAATGAACTAAACTCATTGGATTGTTTTGTTTAAAACGTTTCTTGCGTTTTCAGAGGTTGTGCCTAGGGAGCTGACACTCACACTGGGTGTCAGATTCCTTAAGGCCAAATCACACTTTTTCTGTGCTTGATGCATTGCATCTAAGGAATCTCAATTTGCGATTCCTTAAATGCAATGGCAAAATAGAGAATCGCAAATTTTGCGATTCTCTAATTTGCAATGCCCTTTTGGGATAATCCATCTCAAAAGACCTTTTCCCATTCGCAAATGGGAAAAGGGCTTGATACATATGCCCCCAAATGTTTTTTAGTCAAAGGTCTTCTTCATATGTGATAAACTACCGATTTCCAATCTAGTTAATGTTTTCTCAAAGAACGCTTAGGGTGGCCCTGTTAGTGAGGATTTTTGCTGAACAGGTCCTGCATGTGAGGCATAGCTTACCTGTGTGGGTAAATTTCTTAATAGTCCCCACATGGAGGCAGAAACCTCCCTGTGGATCACACCATTGCTTCTGGGAACTTTGGGGTTTGTTTCTGAGAAATATAAAAACAAGCTTAACGGGTCACAACAATATGGTGGCCCCTGACACGGTTTTGCCAAAACAGCTTCACCATGCTTGCCAAACAACATTCATCAAAAGTCAAAGAAATCTCTGTGGGCAAGAAATTACCTCAAAAACAATTATAATGCTCCTTGAGTTAACTACTACAGTACAAGTATTTGGGGGAACCCTTTAAGGCCAATGTTATGCTATGGGGTGTAATATTTGGATTAAGCTCTGAGTTCCTCAGCCAAGGGCTGATAGGCCCAGATCTAGTCAAAATTTACACCACGTTTGTGTTGAAAATCAGGATTTGCTTTGAATTCTTTCCCAAAGTTGCGCACATTTTCTCCATGCACAGTTTTGCACTACATTACATCAAGGGGACCTTCCATGTTTGGTACACGGTCATTCCCAAGCAAGCATCCATGGATGTTGCAAATTCTTAACTCAAATAATCATAGACAGGGATTTGTGTCAAAATCTTACTCCTCCTTGCGGTACATGATTAACTAGACAAATGTGTTAATTTCTCCTTGTTTTTCCTTCTTTCAATGTGTGCTGCATTGTAGAGAAGACATACAAAGCAGGAAAAGTGTGAAAGGATACTTTCTGTACTGGGAGGGTTCCCTTCCGGTACAAAAACTATTTCTTACATAACGCCCAAACCTTTTCACTATGGCGCAAAGGTATGTTCGTTGGCAGCCTAAAGTGCGGCAGTGCAGGGAGAGAGAAAACAGTGCATAATTTTAGTAGATATGGCGACAGTTTTGCTCTCTCGCTGTTGCACAATGCAGGGCAACAACTTTAGTTGCTGTGGTAAATTACATGATTTTTTTGTAAATTTGGGACCAAGTCCTAGATGGCACCTGTGGGGAAGAACCACATGGGTAGCAGCATGCAGATTGCCACGTCCAAAGGGAAAGACATAGAAAATTGGAAGGGTGCACACCATTTTGTGCAGGCACACAATGCTTTGGAGGACCGTATACTTCAGGCATCGGTGACCAAAGCACCTGAACAATATTCAGCTCCCACCAGCCTTCATTTTGCTTTTAGCCTTGTTTGAGGAAGAATTCTCCCCAAACCCCCTATTGTGGATACAGGTAAACTTTGAGTGTGTTGGCTAAAGGCATAAAAAATCTTAAAGCACCACCACTGGAATCGCGAATTGATGAGTCCACGCGGAACAGTTCACTTAAAGCTGAGCATATAAAAGGCAGGCACAACTTTAGCCGCCATGTGAGATATTTATCCCCTATGCCGAGCAGACAGATTTTGCCTGGATGTCCTTATTTTCGGTCTATTTCTACCTTTATTTACAGCATTGCTCCGGAATAAGGAAGGACTGTGTTGTTGTGGTTCTCTTTACCACTTCCAGGGTGCCTCCAGTATAGAAGATGTTGTTTGAAAAAGCAATGTATCAGTTTATGATTCCTAATATGGTTCAATCTTTTTCTGGATAGTCAAATGCTCAAGGACAAAAAAAAACGAAACTAGTGATAAAAGAAAATGTAGAAATTCGAATTGAAGTTGTACTGCTAGAGGTTAAAGTTACTTCTACGGTACCATAAAGTAGTGAAAATAGTATCATTATTGACATATTTGGTATTGTGATGTTTCGAAACTAAGGATTAAGGCACATAGACAATGAGCCAGATCATGAAACATTTTTGATTGACATTATTAAAGTAGTTCTTTTTCTAAATACCTCTTAAACTGGATGAGAATTGTTTTTTTGTGCTGCATTTTTGCAATATGACTTTTCCTTAAAAGATAAAAAAGGGAAATATAGGAAAACCATAAGGACTTCTTTTCTCAAACAATCCATACGTTTCATGCACGTTGCTCTTAGAGACATGCTGCTATAAAGCACCAAAACTGTTCGTAAAGAGACCCAATTATTCGGTGGAAAAAATGATCAAACGTTCTCAAAATAACAGGTGTCACAAGGTGTTTCCTCCACTATGTCGCAGTTCCTTTATTGCTCTGCGTGAGATGGAAAGGGTATAATGTTTGTAATGTAAATAAACCCCAAGACGTGCATGGCATATTGCTGATCTTTCATCTCAGCTTCTTGGAAAATAACTTACATCATTTACCCAGGGCAACCTCGATTGTTTTTCCTTTCGCATTACAAAAGAATCTGCTGATTCGTTTCCAGATTTCTGGATTAACGGCGTGATTTATAATTTCCGTTGGTGGCAGAGAATCCTGTCAGTCAAAAGGAAGGCTCGACCTCTTGAATTTTGAGTCTTCTATCCGACGGTGGAGTTGGGGACGTTGATGTATGTGCGTCAGAACATCATTACTGAGAGCAGGTGTTTTGTTGTTCTGTTCTTTTCAGTTCGGTCCTCCAAACCCTTGCCTAGAAGTGTCGTTAGTTGTTTGTTTTTCAAAAATAAAGTCCTACTTTGGGAGGTATTTTTGAAAAACAGAACAGTCTGTTGAGCGGCAGTCTGAAAGATGTGGCTGCCTCTGGAGGCACAGAGATCTTCGCACAGCATGCAGATGTTTCTGAATATCCAGCGAGGGCAATCTCCTCTGCCACCCTGATGGATGGACAGACCCATAAACAGCTACCCGACATAGTCTAAAAGAGGCCCTAAATATGCAGCTCAAATGCAGGCAGAATTACTGTGCATAAACTATCTTTAGGTAGCACTGGCTGTGAATGACTTGATAAAAAAGTTTATCTTCACATTTTGGACCTTTTTGTTAGCTTTATAAAAGACACTGGCCCACATGCATCAAGGGTTTTTGGAGTCGCAAACGGTGCGATTCCTTAAAATCGGCCGTTTGCGATTCCAAAATCCCTTTTTGGAATGCATCATACATTTTCAGGAATCGCAACATTTTTGCGATTTCTAAAAATGCGATTGCTTTTAAGAAATCGCAAATTTGCGATTTCTTAAAAGCAATGCATGATTAGTTTTAAAATTGCGAATTCGCAATTAGGGTGTCAAATTTACCGAGTGGTTGAACCACTCGGTAAATTTGCAAAAAGTGTTAAAAACGCAGCAAATGCATTTTTTAAACATTCATGTTACGGACACACATGTCCTTAAGACATGTGTGTGTGCAACATGATGCGAAAACAACATTTCATGGGTGCCGGGGGGGTTCATTTCAACCCCCCTCACAACCGTTGAAATGCAATCAGGATTTGCGATTTTCAAAGTGCGAATTCGCAATTCCCATTGATCCCTATGGGCCTTTTGGCCCATAGGATCAATGTGAATTGCGAATTCGCACTTTGAAAATCGCATAATATTTGCGATTTGGTAGAAATTGCGATTTCTAACGAATCGCAAATAATTTGCGAAAATATACATGCATCCCGTTTTGCGAATTCTAAAATGCAAATCGCTATTTTTCGCACTTTAGAACTCGCAAAATCCCGGGATGATGCATGTGGGCTACTGTGTTTCTGTAGATGACAAAGCGCAATACGTTGTCTCTTAAGGCCTCCTCAGTATGAAAATAGTGGGAACACTGCTATTCATTGGTATCCCAGCTAGAGAGAATCATCTGCTGAATATAGGCAAAGTCTCTTGATGAAATATCAGATAAATAGCAGAGAAAAAGAGGAGGGGATCTATAAAGTTAATCTGATTCCTGTATATTCTTTCGCACATGCATGTAGATCCAATTATCACCAGTCCCACTACACCCCCCCCCCTAACCTGGAAATACCGGGACCCAAATTTACCTTAAACAAGCAAAGGCACTCAGTACTCCTTAATCCACCAGGGCCTTACAAAGAATCACTGGGGAGGCTGAGAAAGGGCCATGCAGCAGTACCTAGCCTGCCATCCTAACTCATGGTATGCTATCTCTTGCGGATTGGGAGATGGCATTTGTGTGCAGATTTGGTGCCGGTCCACAAGCCCCCAGCCAAGAGACAAGAAGGCGGACCACCGCCATTGAGCCTATGCTACCGCCAGCTAATGAGTGAACCTTTGCGAATCTCCCTGCATTTGTCAACTCCCACAACTGGGTAGGCAGTTTTACACGGTGGGTTTTGGGAGTTGGTCCGCTCTCTTCTGCACCAGTCCTTACCTGTGGATCGCAGGGACCGGAGGAACCTCTTGAACCAACATAGTTACACCATATCCTTAAGATTCTTCAGCAAAGAAAGGGGTGGATAGTAACTGGGGGGGCATATTACCAAGCAATAGCGATAATTATCGCTATTGCTTGGTTAGAGACAAAAATTTACTGATGAGCTGCGGCGATTTTTACCGCAAATAAACCTTGGTATTACCAAGGTTTATCGAAAATGCGATAAAAATCGCCACAATGCATGAATATCGCTAAAAAGTCAGCGATATTCATGCATTACCGAGCTAATGCTCTTAGCCATGTTATCCACCTCCCATTGGATAACAGGGCTAAGAACTGCTCAGGGCAGGTGTTAGCTTTTGGAGATATTCGCGCTTAGTGCGAATATCTCCAAAAGTTGGTAATAGGAGATAGCGATGTTAGCGACTGTTTTCAGTCTCTAACATCTTGGCACGCCCACTTTGCATGTCATTAGTGATAAATATCACTGACATGCAAAGTGGGGCCCAAGATGGTCGCTATCTCCTACTAGCTGTCGCTAACTGGTGTTAGCGACAGCTAGGTAATAGGGAGATCATTTTATCTCCGCTTTCTTAGCTTTTAAAGCCAAAAAAGCGGAGATAAAACCCCTTGATAATATGCCCCTATATATTTAGGGCGTAGGATGAGAGTGCTACCAAAACCAACAGACCAATGTTGAATCAGGAGGGAGCTCCAGGCATCCTTTTATTCTAGAGGAAGGTGCTGGATAAAACAGAGGGTCTCGCTATATCAAACCACAGTCAGTCTGCAAGAAGCACAGGACCTGACAAGATGTAGACTGATATTGCAGGGAAAACAGGATTCCAGCTTTGAAGAAAGGAAGCCATACACGCTACATATTAAGCAAAAGGAGGAACTCAACTCAAGCTTGATGTTGAGGTGAGAGGGTAGTCCACTCTCACACTCGTCGCCAAATTAATGTGGTGTCCACCACATCAGCAATAAAAGATCTTACATCAAGTAAGTGACAGGACTGGTTTATTCACCTCATTCATCAACCGCTTCTAAGTAACTGATTCTTCAAGAACCCCCCTACATACCAAGGTTCCACATGGGACCTTGGATGACGTCACACTTATGAACTGCCTTTGGAAAGAGTCTGATTCAATAAAGGAGTTATACAGTACAGGTTCTCTGTATCTGTTATTATTTGAGAAATACAGAACAAAAATATTTACACGCAACAGCCTTCTGGACAGGAGTTTTCCTGAGAGTGTGATACCTGGGGACAGTAATCCCTCTTTGTCATACCAGGCACTTTTCTGGGCTGCTTTGAAATAAGGGCCAAGCCAATGTTGTGTGAGTTTGCTTCAGACTTTCCTTTCTGTGACAGATATATCATTTTCAAGTATTCCTGCATTCTAAAGTTCCATCGATGCTGCGTTAACAATTTCTAGCTTGGATGTTCAACGGGTCGGCAGCCTGTCGAAAGAATTGTATTGTACTCCATTGATTATTCTGTTTCTATCATTGTTTCATATTGATATTGATTTAACTGTCAATAAATATTGAACTGAACTGAACTGACTAGGCTCATTACATCGGAACTGGTATATTTATGGCACTCAAGCACCAGTGGTGTTATCAACAGAGTTGACCCAATGAGGCAACAAGAAAAGGTAAATGATGTGATATAATGCAGCACAATATATGACAGTATTGTTTAGCTATTTTGTGATTTCAACACATATTATTACTCTCGGGAGAAGGTTGCACCTCATTGATATCAGTTGGGCACATATAGTAATCAGGAACTGAATGGTATTCCGTCCACCTTTCCAATGGGTCTGCCTGTGTGGAAGCAGATTACGTTTTTTACTAACTTTTGATAAATTTGAGCTAGAAACTATTTTTAGGGTGAAATCTTAAAAAGATGTAGCAAATGGTGAATTGTGTGTCAAGTGCAGAAAATCCATTCCAATGCAGAAAACACTGCTGCCAAAGAATAACACAATTCCAGTGGACCTGTATCTAAGCACATTTTTCCGGGTTAAAAGCAAGAGATATCTATTATATGTCAGAGTAGACAACAGAACATATTTTGAAGGTCATGCTAAATGATCGTGATGCACGAGAATTAAAAATGGATCTAACTTACTGATACCTGCAATAGCTCTAGTAGTTAAAATCGCAATAATTAACCGTGTTTTTTTGTATTTTGAAACGGAAACTGGCAAGGGCTTCACCTGGAGGAATTTTTACTTCCAAATACAGAGTTTATGAAACCTTACACAGAATGCAAAGCTGAAGGAAGCATCCAGATTGAATGCCACTGGTTTAAGTTTGCAAAGATAAGTATGCTTCAAACCGAACACCCAGGTTACCAGTAAATAAAACTGAAAGAGGACAGGTCCCTGTCTCAAAGGCCAGCACTGAGAGGATCAGAGCTCGTCACTCCCTGTACCACAGTCCCTGTTATAAGCATGGATATTTCCAAACAGCATATCTGCATCTACTCAAACCAACAGGCATATTATGAAATAATTTGATGGCTCTCCTTGTTAGCTCTTTAGGTCTAGGAGCATCTGGACTGCATCATCATAAATATAAAGTAAACGATGTGTGAGGGCAGGCAACGTCTTAATGTAAGTGTGACACAAGATGAATGATAGAGATGACCCAGAGGAATACCAAAAGGGAAGCACTTTGTATTTGAGGAGAAAAGAGTATTAGCCCAAACAACTTGGTACCCAATAAGCTATGATTTAACCTGGGAAAATTTAGTTTCCCACGCCTCCAATCTAAGTTTGCTGTATTGTTTTAGTTAATAAAAAACATAGCAATTTCTTCCAAGTTAATGTAAAATAGGTGTCTTCTTCTATCCGGGAACTGAAGTATGGGACGAGTTGTCGCCCAAATACCGGACGCACAGCATTATTCTATCCGGGAGCATAGTTACATCAACAGAAAGAGTGACAATGGTCACATCTTGTTAAAATAGAGTGATTGAGCCCCACATGTTAAAAATAGGCGTTCAGAGCAATAAGGCGCCAAGCATTAAAGTGCTTCTGCGGCGAAACATTAAAATGGACAGTACGAAGTACACGGTATGTGACCCCCTGATGTATAAAAGGAATTTAGGTAGGTGGGTTACTACTCAGAGTAAACAAAAGGACAACTGTAAAGGGATCAGTGCAATATTGCGGGACGGTAAACACACTTTCAATAGCTGCAGAGACTTTTCAGATGCCTTGTCAGTTTGTGTTTCAAGGAGTTTTTTTTTATAAGAGTCGTTATTAATCTTTGAGCGGGTGTGACAGGCTGCAGAGCTGCAGAGGGGGCCGGAGAAGATCTCTGGGTGCTTTAATACATTTAGCAGACCTCAAAAATATCTTTACATCAGTTTTGAAGAAGCACAGCGACGAGGCCTTCAAGAAAGAGCGAACTGCTTTCATTGGGGACATTAGTTTCAGGAGAAGCCTCCTGAGGGCATTGAGCGATGGACAGCAACATAAAGGGTGAAGCCAGGATTCTCACTTATAGTGACAGAGTCTGCAGGCCCCCTCCTTGCCCGGGCTGGCCCACGGGTTGAGGTCAGACATGGGGAGGCCTAGTAGGTGCATGTATAAGATGTCTTCACATGCCTGTCTGTTAATGGCTTCTGTGAGGTAAACTTGAGGCATTCCAGGTACGTAGGAGTTGTTCGAAGGTGCTAAAATGCAAGAAGATTTTAAAGAGCCTAAATCCTGCACATAGGAGGAGGTTTTTGCAGGCTGTGTAAGGAATAGTGTTCGATTTTAAGGCTGCGCCTGCAATTTGTAAGGAGGTGATTGCGTTTTGTACTTGCCATTGCCAAGAGTTCCCAGGACTCTCATTTATCTCTTTCAGATGAGCTTAGAGGGAGTTGGCTGGAGCTCTCAGAATACTGATGTAGAATTTCAAGGTGTCTGCCTCACAGGTTACGTCTAGATAAACCAAGTTCCAGGCGAGTCTGGTCCTTCGGATACATCTTGGAAGTTGGAGTACCTTCCAGTAGGCCCTGTATTGTATGCAATCTAGACTGAGGGAACAAGCTCTGGTGTTCATAGTGTATTGCAGAAAAAAGGGAAGATTTCATCACCTTAAAAGTAGGTTCAACTTCTTTTTAAGACATGTGAGACAACTTCAATCACATTTAGTCAGTGCAAAGAAATGGAATAGGTGATGGTGTGAGCCAGTAGTGAAAGATGGAGTACGGTCAGTGTTGAGATGCCATCATTACGCATTGTCATCCACAGATCAGCAAAAGTGAACATTTTGAATGACTCATTCTGCAGACAAAATCTGGTGATGGAAATGTGCTAAACATTTGACAAAACATTGCTGCATCACAATCCTATCCAGGACCTTACATGTCAAAGGACTTAGGAAAATACTTTTACACTAACCAAATCACAGGGATCAAGCAGTGGTGTTTTCAGAAGGGGAAAAACAATTGCTTTTTTGCAGATTATATTGGCAGTTCATCCTCGCTAAGAGATTTGGCAAAAAAAATGTAGAAGGGCCAATAGGTAATAATATAGACCTTGTTGCAGGAGTCCAACAGGGCAAGGATAATTAAGAGAGATTCAGCTCTGGCTGTCTGTAATATACAATAAAGTGTCCTGGCTGTTACTGGGTAAACACTATTATTTGGGTGCAGGAACACACAGGGGACATTTTAATTATTTTGAATGCTACCAACCAGTGGTGCAGTGCTTAAAGCCCTAAATGCAATAGAGAAAACGGTCCTCCATGCCCACTACTGGTTAGTAAAATACAGCCATCATTCAGATACCGTGAGCCCTTCTCGCTCCAGGACCCAGTGCCCCTGCACCTGCTGCACTAACGGAAGCTCATAATCTCAGTTTCATAAAGACGTAGGGCCATATTATCAAGGCCGGCGTTAAAATTATCGCTGCTTTAGTGGCAGGAAACTGCCTCTAAAGCGGCGATAATGGGCTTGATAATATGCCCTTGTGAATTCCCATAGAAACCCATGTTCCTGCCGCTAAAGTGACGATAATTTTAAAGCCATTTCTTGATATTATGCCCAGTAGTCCGAAAACATGTTGCATCACTCAAGCCAGTGCCACAGGTTTCTGATCAATTTGGATATTTTTACATTTTGCAGAGAACCCACCTTCTAATAACTTTTTATTCTCCAAAAACGTAATGTCTCTTATTCTTCTCTTCCTTTTGAACCTTTTCTGACCTTAAACATCCTCAAAGCAAAGCTTTAACTCAAGTACCCTCGCGTGGACTGCCAGTTTCACCTTTCCCTCCTCCTACGCATGCGTTTGCCCTTTAGATCCAGTGAGTTACAGATAATCAGAAGCGAAAGGTGGCACCTTCAATTAAACATCTGCCACTTTCTTCTGAAATTACAAACCTGTTAAAACCCTTATACAGTAGATGCTGGAATACTTTAACAGCTTCATTTCCCAAACCTTATCTCAGCAGATTGTCAGTTTTGATTATTTTGAATTAGCACAATTATAGATATTAAACTATTACCTACACCGCCTAAACAGTACCGAAAATGAACAGGGGAGAAATTGAGTTTTATTATAGAATTGTACTAATTAAGAAGAATAAGCAACCTAGATGAAATGACATTTGGAATCTGTGTAGAAGGATGTGGAGGTTGTCTGCTGTTCTGTTAAATGTTAAGTATGTTAAAATGCTTTCTCTGTCTACCTAAAGGCTTATGAAAATAAAAATATACATTAATAGATATACAACACGGGCCTCCTCGGAGATGTGAGTTCGCAACACAGTTTTGCCAACTCATAAAATACCTTTTATAAAAAAATAGAAGACCACTTCAATAAGAAGTCAGCTTATTAGTAACGTAGACAAAAAATGACTTGTATACCCCGAGGTAGTGTCTGTAAGATGGAAAGCACTGCACGTGATTACTGTGTTATTCAGGCTTCAAGGAGGAAAATTAAGGACTTTTTTCAGAGCATATTAAAATTATAGATTCGTAGAACTCTCACTAAAGAGCTGTAAATTCTAAATAAAAATTAGCACAACCGTGAGTTTTCAGCCGGATCACCTAGCATAGCGAAGAAGAACACTGCAATGCCTACTAAGGGTATGGGGTGTGGTCTAGTAATTTCCATTTACTGGCACAAACCAAAAACAACACTGAATAAATCACTGTCTATTTAGTGCTTTTTCTTTGAAAAAGGAAAAGTACATTTATTACACAAACACACAATGAAATAACATGCAATAATTTACAAATATGTACATCAGGTAGATGGAAATACTTTTGATGACACCCTTATATCACATTTGGTGCCTAGTGGGTTATGACCCCCATAATTAGATTACCTCCCACCAATACCAGATTTTTACAACACAATATAAGGGTGTGATTATGTATACGGCAGGCCCACTGGCTTTGTCAGAGAATCCCCATGTTAGACTCTGCGACCTTGGTGTGGTTTCCCCTATCTTTTGGCCTTCAGACCTCCTGTTTTTGCTGACTTCGTTTTTACTGGCCTTAGGATTTGGCACACTTTACCACTGCTGACCAGTGCTAAAGTTCTTATGCTCTTTCCATATAACACAGAAGGATTGGCTTATCTACAATTGCCATATTTCATTTGGTTATAAGTCCCTAGTAAAGTGCACTACATGTGCCCATGGCCTGACAATAAATGCTACTGTTGGGCCGTCAGACCTAAGTGTGCCACCTACTCAAGTAGCCCTTTAAAATGTCTCAGGCCTACCATTGCGGAGCCTGTGGGTGCAGTCTTAAACTGCCATGTCGACCTGGCCAGTTAAACATCTTGACAGGTCTTTCTGGTTTTGCCCAAATGATAGGAGCTAGGTGAATGATTAAATTAGTATGCTATTTAATTCAGAACCAGGATACGAGGTCATTTAGGTGTTCGCACAGGTGTGAATACGTTCTTGATGTTTTTCACATGTGTAAGTTATGATTTGCGTTAAATGTTTTGTGGGTTATTAATGTGATGGAAAAAATTTGCTGGTATTGTTTTTCATGTGTGTTGGTCAACTGTCTATGAGTTGTTGATGCAAAAATGATTTATGAATATTCAAGAATATGAAGAAAAAAATAGTATTTGCGCGCCCACGAAACAAGTGAATGTATTAAAGGATCATCAACATTAGAATTTCAATTGTAGCTCTACTTACAGAAAGTTGGCATTTTCTTGTCTTAGCCATTTGGTGCCGGTAGTCTGTCTCTGGTCACATGACTCGGTGTAGTTGGCAGTTGGGCTTTGTGTATTTCTCCTAGACAGCCACACACAATGGGATCTTTGCTGTGACTTGATGGGTGATCCTGGAAGAATGGGAGGACCTCACTACACCTGAATAGACTATGTCCTGTCTCCATACAAAGGGCTGCATGCCCCTGTAGTTAGTTAGAGCCAGGGCAGGAAAGGCATGGCATCTCTGCACTTCAAAAGCATGCCTCTAGAAACCTCTCCCCACTTCAAAGGCACATCTGTGTATAAAAGAAAGGCCTCAGACACCACAAATTCACTATACATCTGGACATGTGGATACTCTGCCATGAAGAAGGAATGTTGTGCTGCTGAAAAGACTTCAACTCTGCTGGACAGCTACTCTGAAGGAGCTCCTACCTTGCTGTTCTGACCTGCTTTCTGCTGCCCTCTTGCCACAGGAAGAACTTGACCTGGAACCCATTTTGAACCCAGGACTCCAAAGTGACTCAAAGGGCAAGCCTGCTGGCCTCCTGATCTGAGCCTCAGGGACATACCAGCCTTCCCTGGACTACCCTTCAACGAGCTCCTTACCCCCAAGAGGCACATCTCAGGTCCTGGGCCCTTGGTGTGTCTCTCAAGCCCTTTAAATCAAGCTTTTGGCCTCTTTGCAGCCCACCAATGGACCCATTCGCTCCGGAACCACGCCGTTCTCACCAAGAAACAGCGCGAGTCGCTGCAAGTTCATTTCCTCACATAATAAGCATTGTCTGCTGGCGTGGATCGTCACCACGATGCTCCATCCGGCACATCCAGGATACTGGCCTGCACTTCGCACCACACCGACCATTGCCAGTGATGCTCCTCTTGCTCTCAGCTTAATTTGTTCCCATGAACGGACCTCTTGACATAAAACTTGAGAAGGTAAAACTTCAGCTGGACTAACGTGGGACTGTATCTGACTCGCTTTCCATTACGACCATCCTGTACTTTTGAATTTGACCCTGTCTAACTCAACCAAATAGCTTTCTCTTTCTAGGTGTTATTTTACAGTTTATTCCTTAAAAATTCAAACTCCGGTTCTACCGAATGGATTTTTGACATTTTTGTCTTGTTTTATTTATTAAATGAATCTCTATTTTTCTAACCTGGTGTGGGATCTTTGTGTGTGGAGGTTTCACTGTTTTTATGTTTGAAGTGTTAAACAGATACTTTACAAATTGCCTTCAAATTAAGTCTGACTGCTCTGTGCCAAGCTACTGGAGGGTGAGCACAGATTAATGTGGGGTTTGCTTGTGCCTTACCCTGAATAGGATTGGATTGCTGCTAGACCAGGGCTCACACCACTGTCAATCAATAACCCATTTTCTAACACCCCACATTAATATATAGGACAGGCTTATTGGCTTTGTTAAGGAGTTATTACACAATATAAGCAATAATCGTGCTGCACCTTATTACCAAAATGAATAACCATTTTCAATTCCATTCACCATGTTCAATTCCATTCATTATTTAAAAAAAACAGTGCATTGTCATCAATGAGCAATGTCAATAACTCTTTCAAATATAGCATTGAAAATCAAAATAATGTGTCAAGAGTATTTATTTCCACAGTTCAAGCCACATCAAATGCAGGCATAGGACCAACCACTAGGGATCCTTAAATTCCGGAGTTCAAACACACCAAGCCCCAGCTCGGGTATGCTTAAATAATGTTGCACCTTTCCTGGAGGTTACCCTTTCACTTAGGGTCATTTAATAAAACCTTCCGGGGGGACGCCTCACTCCCTGCAGCCCACAAAATACTTACTAATCTATTTGGTGGTGCACCTCCCGATGTCAACTGATGGTGGGGGAAGGACATTGTGCCCGCTCCCGGATGCCAAAACTGGCTCCCAGCCAGCAGCATAGTATAAACTCTTCAGTGCTCAGCCTCTCCCCCACCGGATTAGGACACAGGTACCCGAGGCCCCATGTCACCATAAGGTTGGGGCACAGTAGTGTTCCCTCTCCCCTTCTTTATGAATAATAATAATAATAATAATAATAATAATAATAATAATAATAATATGATTTATAAAGAGCATGGCTACAACTTGCAGAGTGTCCCAACGCTAGGATCCTGCAACAGTTGATGAGCGGTTACCCAGTTTGATGGAAAAGCTCACTCTACGCCAAAAAGTCAGGTCTTTGGCGTCTTTCTTAACAAGAGGTCGGATGGGGCTTTTCGAATTTCCACGGGCAGGGTATTCCATGCTTTAGGAGCTAGGAGACTAAAAGAGCTGCCTCCTGCTCTACCTCTTTTGAATTTCGGGATGATGGCCTGTTTGGATACAGCTGATCTTAAGTTTCTAGTGGGCACATAGGCTTTCACCATCAGCTGAAGGTAGTGAGGAACTTGGTAGAAAAGAACCTTAAAGCAGTAACAGAGCACTTTAAAAAGGACTAAATGTCTTATCAGAAGCCAATGTAATTTCCACAGCCCAGGCGTCATAGAAGCCTGCCTAGGGAGCGTCAACAGTGTCCAAGCCGCTGCGTTCTGAAACTATGCCTGAAACATATCCAGGTATAGAATGTTACAATATACCACCAGTGCTTGGATCACAGTTTTCTGGGTGGCCTCTGGTAGGAGATGGAGGACTTTCCTCAGAAATCTCAGTATCCCGAAACACTTCCCAGAAAGGGTGACGATCTGAGCATCAAAAGATAGTATAGCATCACACCAAATGGCTAGGTTTTTAACCTTCTCCTTAATTATGGAAAGAGGGCCTAGGCCGTTGAGCCACCAGGCATTGGCCCATATGTTAATGAGCTTGCCCAGCACTACTAACTTAGTCTTCCCTACATTAAGTTTCAGATAGGTCTAGTCCATCCATGTTGCTACTTCGATTTGAAATTCACGAAGGGAGGAGGCACCAATGTTGCTGTTCTTTGACAGCGTGATGACAATTTGTATGTTATCAGTGTATGAGATAATAGGGGAGAGGATGTAGCCGTATGACTACAGTGGTCGACCTCGAAGCTGGGGAACCGGGGTCGAGTCTCTGCAACAACGCTCAACATCCTGTGATTCTGGGCAAATCACTTATTCTCCCCGTGCCTAACAAAAATGAATGTCTTCTTCTGTAATGAAACTGGCGTAATGTAAAGTGCTCTGATACCTGATGTCTCGGGTCTAGTTCGTGCTATATAAAACTAAAAACAAATTACAAAAATAATAGAAAACCCATGTCACTCAATGACCTCCACCACAGGGCGGACATACCCATTAAAGAAAGTTGGGGTGAGTGACAAGCCCTGTGGGACTCCCTGCTGCAGGGGGTGCACCGTGGAGTTAAAAGGTTTCTGAGAGACCTGAAAGGCGTTGCCTGCAAAGAACGAGGACAGCCAGGGCAATGCATTGCTGCAGATTCCACAATTCCAAAACCTCTTCAGTAGAATATTGTGTGACACAGATTTAAAGGCAGCATTAAGGTCCAGCATCAAGATGGCCACTGTATTCCCCTCATCCATAATTCAATGAGCTCATTCAGAACCCAGGAGCAGGGCCGATTAAGTGCTGTGTGAGGGGTCCAGGACCCCAGCTAAGCTATGCAGGTCATGGGAAGATTGGAGCAACACAGTAGACTTGAAATCAGGGAGAATCCCCAGGCATGCCTGTAGGAAGGTGGATATCTGACTATGGTTGCCCCCAACTTTTTGCCTGGTGTTTTGCTGGTTTTTCGACTTAGTTGACCTGCGGCCTTGCTATTCAGGACCCCAGGCCCACTGCTCTCTCTGTAAAATGGATTCCATGTACTCTAGGTACATATCTAATTGGATACTGAGTCACCTTATCAGCCCCTGTACAGTGTACCTTAGGTACCCAGGGCATAGGTGCACCCAGGGCCTACCAGGGGCTGCAGCATGTATTATGCCACCCCTGGCTGGCCATCCAAATCGGACACAACTGGCTGATCAATCAGCTGGGGCAAGGTGGTGTAATCACCATTTGCTTTAGATATAGTATTCCTATATCTAACCCTAAAATGGACACATATCTTCCTATCAGTCACTCCTATGGCAGGCCTTATCAATCCTGAAGGCAGAGTGCTTGGAATTATGTGAGATGGTGCTCTAGCATGAGCTGAGCCTGTCTGCAGCTTTCGGAACCAAGTCCTTTAGCTGTTTCAATGATAACGCTATACCATATACTCTTAAGTGCATTATAATCCTCGCGGTTATTGCCAACTTAGGTATAGCAGTATCAAAACATGTCGAGTAAGGTGTCATACGAATTGGAATACTACCCCCTCGCCAATTCTGGTGACGGGGGTAGCATTCCACCCTTCTAGAGGAACACGACATGTATGTAACTGTGAACCCCTGTTAAAGTTAACTTGAGCCTCAGCATCACAAAATGGATGCTGCCACCACAGACACAAGTCTGACCTCCTGCTGCTGGGAGTCCTTCCAGCGAGGGAGAGGTGGACAAAGGGTTTCCTGCCTTGGGAGGTGCTAGCACCACCCCAGACAGGATTTTGTGTATTAGGTAGGACAGGGCTGAAAGGAATGAGACATGCCTGGGGCACACAAGATGTCCCTGTGCATACACCGGTCTAAACCAGTTCCTGGGGCACTCCAGCCCCAGCTCTGGCGCAAGACCGGACAAAGGATAGGGGGTGTAACCAGCCCCCTTCCTGGTCCCACCCAGAGGAGGGACCTAGTCGTAGTACAGCCCCCTTTAGCCGGATAAAGGTAGGAGCTGGTCCGATTCCAAATTAGATTATCCTGAACAACTTTACAAGAAGAAACTCTGGACTTCGACGTTCTGCTCCACAGAAGACTGAAGAAATCTCCCTTGCGGGCAAGGAGTGTCCACCCTGCACAAGCAGGCACCATCAGCGTCCAGCGGCTTCCCTTTGTCGTCTTCCTTCAAGGATCCAGACTTCAGAGCCCAACGAGACCCGGATTCCCAGATCTCTCCGACCTCTACCTACATCTGCAGCACAGCTGAGATCCGTGGGTGCGACGAGACACGTGGGACCGGCCATCTTGAAAGAAGCAGCACTTCCCTTCAGCACGACTTCTGAGGTAACCTCGTCCAAGTGCTTTGGGGACTGAGAAGCCCCGACCTCGAGCAGATCCTGCTTCGAAGACCAGCCCTCCAGCATCCACAAGATCTGCGTGGGGCCCTTCTGCCTGTTTTCTGCTCGACGCGTTGTCTGGTCACTTGCCGGCTGGCTAGTGACCTCCTAGACATTGAACTCCGAAATCTTCACTGCTGGTCTGGTTGCTCCCGACTGGCCCTTGCTCCCTTCCAAAAGAGGAGCACCCCGGACCCTCCTGGTCCACTCCAGGCGCCGTTTCCACTCAGCACGTGGGTTGCCTTTGCCAAGGCCTGTTGACTCCGAATCCAAAGCCGACACCGCCGACAGCGAGAGCCTGCGAGGGACAGCTCGTGCCCCCATCCTGGTTGTCGAAGACACCACCTGGTCCACGTAGCTGCAGAGACAAGCGTCCACCCTCACCTGATCGCGACGACGACATCTGGTTCCACTCCTGGTTCCACTCCAGTCACTGGCTAGTGACTTTGAACATTATACCCTCTGCTTTCAGGTCCTTCTCTTCACTGATCCACCCTGGGATCACACCGGACATCTTCCTCCTGATCGCCTGCAGCATCTTTTCTTCCAGGCTCCGTAGACTTCAACGCCGGAACCCGACACGACTTGGCACCTATGCACCCGCAGCCTGTGGGTGAGGTAACACGAGCATTTCGGTGCTCAAGGGTAGCTTGACTCTCCTAGTGTCCAGTTCCACAGTCGTTTTTGTCTTACCTAGTCAGGATTGTCCGTACTCACCTTTTTCTTGAACTGTACTGTCCATAGACACTGTTACGCATCTCGCGTGTGAGTTCACACTCTGCACACGCGTTCCGTGGGCCTCCTATTACCTACCTAGAGTTAGTATAGCGTGGTCCCAGCGATCCTACAGCCTCTGGACAGCTCCATTCCTCTTATCAACTTTCACATTCCACTTACTTAGTATATGGTTTGTCGTGCCCCTAGGGCACCATTGTAATTTGTGCAACTTAAATGTATTTTTCCTAAGAGATTGTCATGTGCTTAGCCCTCTGATCTCATAAAGAGTTCAGAGGTGTATGTTAGTTAATAAATATCTTGTTTATTTTCATAACAACCTGTGTGGTGTCCTTTCACTTGGTATTCAAGGGGTTATATGTGGTAAAACAGCTGGCTTCACATGCCAAAAGAGTTTAGCCTAAGACTGCTTTGTCCATGCTACCATTAGGATAGCTGGTCTATAAGGTTGACTTACAACCAATCACCATAAGGGTTGTTTGGACTGATACAAGTGATCACTAGAACTAGTGAGCATCATATATCAGGCCAACTTCTCACAATGCCATTCTCAGGCCCCATTATTCCTCCACTCTTGTCTAAATCTTCACACACAGCATTCTCGGTCAATCCAAAATAGTGTTGTCAAATTTTATCTGTGAAGAACTCCTATGAGGGCCTCAGCCTCACCCCTCGCTGACATCACTGCCAGATACCTTCATCTTCAAAAGGGGAGTCCCTCCTGTGCGGTTCCAAATGCCTAGGCTTCCATCTTTGGTCAATGGGTCTGGGCCAACACAACCCAGGTGCAGTTTGATTGATAAATTTCAGATGCAGATTTTCCTCCCCACCATCTTCCTTCTCAGGAACTGAGTCACTCACTGAACATTGCTGTCTTTATGTGTAAAGTCCTTTGTTCTCTCTGCTGGGGAGTGGCGTTATTAATGTGGCCCAGCTGGGACAGCAGCCTGGAATCAGATTCTGAGCAGCGCCAAAGAAATATGACAATCTTTGAAGAAGACCTTCCTTGAAACCCTCTTGGTCCCCTGCACGAAGGTCGAAATGCGTCGGCACCAACACCATTCACAGTTTTTTTGCACGTGACTCAGAGAATTAATATACAAAATTGCAAAGTGGAAATTGCATAGAAGTTTAGCAAACAAAAGATGGTCTAAAAAACAGAAGAGTGTTTTTTAATCACTCTGAGCAAACATACTTTAGGACCAGTCAATTAAAGACTGTCAAGGATAATTGGACTTCATTTTATCCCGATAAGATAGTAAAATCAAGTGGGACTTACTGAACTGATGAGTTCCCAACAAACAACAAGTTGTGATTTATGCTTTGCACTGGTTTTTTGGTTTTTTATATTTGACAATCTTCATAGAAATGAATGTACAGGACAGATTGTACAAAATCAAGAAGAAGTAATGTGTAATGATGTGTACAATTGTTTTATACAACTTTGGAAGATATGAAGTAAAGTATAGCCTGGAAAGGGTATAAATTTGAGATTTCATGTGTTGTGTTGATCATTGCTACATAAGGAAAGAAATGTAGCTTATGTCTTTCTACCACAGTTGGCAAATGAAGTAAAGTATCATATTTATCTTTTGAAAACTGGCTTAGGCAATAAAGTGAAACCTAGGCCGAACAAAAAGCATATAAATTGATGGTCACAGAGGTATCATGGTATGAATATTGTGTATAGATTCCAACCTCTTGTGCCCTTAACAGAATCAATCCCCTTTTCTTTATACATTCAACGTCCAGATGGCAGAGTTTTTTATCATACGTGGCTCACCAACATTAAGTTAGCAAGCAAGAATTTGTGTCCCCTAGTGTGATATTCGTGTGCTAGAATGCCACCCGGCAAGATTCTCTCAACGTGGGTGGTCGCAACAGGTCATGACTGTATGCCTTGAGAACTTAGCAGAAAATATACTCGAGCGGCAGAAAGAAGCAGCGCCCTCTGGGTGGATGTCTTTCTCTCTGATTTTACAGTGCAGAACTATCTCCTGGTGCTACAAAAATCAGTGTGATTTGCCAAATTCCGTCAGCTCTGTGAAATCTCACAGAATCTTTATTTAACTCTGCAGAATTTAGCAGAGTGAAACTCCACGAGTTTTGACCGCCCCTACTCATATCACTGTTTTTGTATCACTGAACCTACTTGCACTGTTCTATCACCAATTCACAGAGCACGATTCTGGCTTATTGTAGATCCTGAAGTACAAAATATGTATATAAAGGTATGTTGTACATAATTGAGGTCTCCAATATTTATATTCCCCTGTATTTTTGATTGGATTTAGTTGATGATCAACAATTGATGCATAACATATTAGTAAATGAGACCTAGAAAGACTTGTGTTGTTTGACTTAATGCAACACCAGCACGGCGGACCAGTCTGCACTTGTTTTGTACTTTCTGTTGGCAGATCCCAAAAGTGGGAGTCTGTCCTCCTAAAATGAAAAGCAAATGTCATTGACATACTGGGAACATTCTCCCATTGTACAGGGTACATTTGTTTCTATTTTTTCAAACTGCCATAGTGCTTAATAATGTTGCAGATGGCAAACAAATTCACAAATTTTCTACCAACTGGTGTTTAAACAATCACAGTGGTTGTCCTGACAGCCAAGATGTTGGTATTTCTGCCGCTAGGAAATCAGCCATCCCCTGATACATTAAAAGGGTGGGGATGTAAGAAATGTGTACGTAGATTAGCCACTCATTTTTAGCAGTTGTCTGATTAACACCCACATTTAAATCCAGTCCTTACTGAAATGCCTGAAATGACACAATGTTATGTCAAGAGTCAAAGACAGGATTAGAACCCAGATTTGCAGGCTGCAAAAGTCTGCACACTTGGGGCCAGATGTACGAACCTAAATTGCATGCGCAAACGGGTCAGTGACCCGTTTGCACATGCAAAAACGAATAGGGCCATGTACAATTCCAATTTAGCGAGTCGCAATTTTTTTTCGACTTGCTAAATAGGAATTGCGACTTGCTATTAGGAAGGGGCGTTCAAAGGGTGTCCCTTCCTAACAGCGACTCGCTACCCTATGTAAGAATGTTTTGTGACTGCAATAGTGGTCGCAAAACACTCGCAATTTACCGCCCTCTTCAAGAGGGTGGTAACACATTCAGAAATGGGAAGGTGTCCCCAGGGGACCCCTTCCCATTTGTGAATGCAGGGAAAATATTTTTTAGGGGCAGGCAGTGGTCTCAGGGATCACTACCTGCCCTTAAAAAATGAAACGAAAACGTTTCATTTTTCTTTTTTTAAATTCATCCCATTTTCGTTTAAGGGAAACGGGCTGCATTTTTTAACTGCTTTATTTAAAAGCAGTACCTAACATGGAGGTCTGCTTAGCCCAACAGACCACCATACCTGGGAGGGCCAGCCATTCCCAATGGGGTCGCACATTGTGAGTGCCTCATGAATATTGATGAGGCATGCAATTTGCAACCCCATTGGGAATCGCAAACAGTGTCTCTGACATTGTTGTACATGGCATTTTGCAACTAGCAATTGAGCACAATTTGCGAGTCTCAAAATGCTATGGTCGTTCATCTGGCACTTGGCACCTTGGGAACGTCCCCAGGTTGAGGGCTTTAGAAGTCCCTTTGCAGATATTCTGGGTTCCAAAAGAAAGAATGCTTGGGTGTGGTATGGTGGCAGAGGGTCTGAATTCCATGATGGAACTAACCAACCACGCCTGATTTTGGGGCTGATGGGTCCAAGTCCACCACACATTAATTACATAGCACCGTTCCACCAAATAGCAGGAGAGAAAGATGTTGTTCTCATGTTCTATCTCCACTAACATTTGACTCCCAGCCTTATACCAGTCGGAAAAAATAACATCACGCTGTAACTCTAAGCACTGCTCACAAAAAGAATTCCAAATGAGACTGAAGAGGCAATTTCAAAAACAGCACAACTTTGTACATGCTTCCTGAATGTCAGTAAAACATCACAATGTGAGTACAAGTTGTAAAAGTGGTAACCGTTTTGTGGTCAAACATTTTGAGAAGCCACTTTTATAAAGTCTCTTTCTGAACATCTTGCTGGGGCCTAATGATCAGTCCATTTGAATTGCCCGCCACTTTATGGGAGGTTATCAAGCATAAAAAGGCCATAGTCCCAAACCCCTCCTGTCCTGTAAAGATGGTGAAGGAGTAGGGGGTAGGAGAATGAAGTGAGAGATTTTGTAGCCATTCAAAAGTGATACAAAATAATTGATTGTTTTAGGCTGGACAGTGCTCGAGCTCAGCCAGATATCTTATTTGAGCCAGGCTCTAGACTTCAGTAGCTCATTCGTCCCTGTCCCCGAATCAAATCACACCTGCCTTCCTCAACAAACATTGGCATAGCCAATAGGTCTCGCCTTTGGGACCTTATAAGTGTTTAGCCATGCAACAGTTGATGTTGTTGCACCAAGGGTATTGTGCTGCATAACTAAATACTTATAAGGTTCCAAAAGCGAGACCTATTGGCTTGTTTCCTGTGTTGTTGATACTGTACATTCGATTACTTAGGTTTTAGGGTGGATATAACCTTGATATCCTATGTCATTCAGTAAACCCTTTGCTCCCTATAGTTATGACACTGTATACTTTCTTTACATTTGTATGTCTTCTGAGAGGCCAGCTCAGATGTAGTGATATTCATGCAAAATAGCACTGCAGCAGTCTGCTGCGTTGCAATGGGGCTATTTTCTGTGCCAGTCCGACCCTTCCCCGTTAGACCCTTTTGCAGAGAAAACAGAAGAGGGGATTGCCACTCTGTGAAGTAAAGCTATTTTGCCCTGTGATCGTGTGAACTTTTTCACCTCAAAGTATATTTTTGGCTGAAAAGTTCAAAATGACATTACAAAACGCCCTTGGGTAATGGAGCTACAATCAGTAAATGATGTAGTAAAAGTTTCAACATGTCTAAATAATATAATTTTCAAAAGGACAGGCCATAACACTGCTCGAATCACTAGGAATCTGACTATGTGCACGCAAAAGCTGTATTTATTCCATTCAGCCAGAATACTGTTGTGTTATTTGTAAGAGCAAAATATATTTTCCCTAAAAGCTCGGGGTAAAATGGCTTTGCGACCTAGAGCGCCAGCCTTCTTGTCCATTATCTTTGAAATAGTGGTAGCGGGCAGGGATGAGGGCAAACACCCACAGGGTAAAATGTATTTCATAATTGGAAGTGGTTCTGCACTTCGCTGCGTCACAAATTGTATGTAAGTATGTAACTGAGCTTATAAAGTGCCTGGTTACACTAGGCAGTGTGTCCCCGCGCTGTACCGCTGAGAAACCCATCCTGGCCTGTTCTTGTGAGGCACCCACTCCTGGGCACCCCAAGGTGAAGCCAGGTATCCTTAGCGATTAGGGCCGGTGTGGAGATTAAGCAATCTATTGCCCAGAGTTGCAGAGTGGGACCCATGATTATAGTAGGCACCTGGCGAGAATGATCGGGTCAGCGGACATTGAGCCCAAGACCCTGCCGCGACGGGAATTGAACGCTGGTCCCGGGTCAGATCTCTGCATCAGAGTCTGCCGCTCTAACCAGTGAGCCACACTCCTCCACAGCATCACTTTAGTACCGCGCTAAATAAAAGCAAATCTGGGCCAAAGTTTCATTGGTCAGGACAAAATAGTCCACTTTACCCCAAAAAATGTTGGAACCAGTTAAATAATGCGTGAACCTGTATGTCATAATTACCCTTCTTTCCAAACGCATGCGCTGAGGTCGACATCAAATAGGATGAACGCTTCAGTTTATATTTTTACATTATTTTGTTTTCCTCCTATAGTGCTGCTTAAGGCAAGAAGATGCTTCATAGCACTGTCGGGAGACACTGCAGCTTTAGGGGATATGCAAGAAGTGTATAATAAATCCGACAATATCCACATAACGGGAGAATGTTTTTTCATCTGCTGCTGGGGCTCTGAGGTAGGTGAATGAGGCGCAGTTTTCAGGATTCAGGAAAAGGTAAATAAACTTGCATGCACCTGTGTTCAGTTCAAACACTGCAGCCAGCATTAAGACAATGGGTTCCTTCCACCCAATAATGAGTTCCATTTCTCATGACACCTCTTCAAGCTACGCTTCCCTTGGCCAATTTGTGTTTATGATTTTAAATAAGTGGGCTGCCTTCCTTTGCAATATTATTCACAGTGGCGGCTGGTGACATTTGAAAGTGGTGAGGCGTAAAGTTAGTGTGGTACTGCACTGAGTCGAGCAAGCCCTGACAACCTATTTGGAAAAAGGAATGGATAAATGGAGCATTTTCAAGCAAATTTGAGGAAGCAGGAAGGTTGGTAAAGCACTTGCGACAGTGTTATGACAGGATCTGTAACAACATCCTTATATCCATCAACTTCACCCAAACACAAGTACAAACACACACTCAAACACTAGTATCAAGTACACACATAAAGCACGAGTCAAAAACATTTGTTTAGGCTTAAAGACCTGTACACAAAAAAGTATACAGAGACCGCTGCAGCTGCAAGCAGACGTGGAATACTCGATTTACTCACAAAGTGACAAACACAAAACCCACAACCAGACATACTGGACTCGGTGCCACCTCACAAGCACCCCTCGTCACACCTTCCCCTTTCTGGGGGAATCCATGAGAATCGCTGGGCTGCATGAGGACATACTGAGTGCTTGTCCTAGCAAGTCGAGTTTCTTTCTGTGTTAAAAAATGACCACCTTCCTTTTTCTGCCTCCCTCTCATTTCTGTGTTTCGGTGTCTTTGTGTCTCACAACCTTCACCATCTCTGCCACCCTCTCCTCAACTGCCCTCTGCACTTCCCCCTCACCTTTAGGTCTCCCCCATCACTCTTTCTACCTCCTGTTTTCCCCTTTACAGCTTTGCCTGAATTGCACCCTCTTTCATGTTCATCCTTTCACTCTCTCCTTGCTGTCAATCTTTCCACTCCCCTTTGCCCTCCCCCTCCTCTCTGTGAACCTCTCTCTCTGTCACTCTCCTCTCATTGCCACTCTTTCCACTCTTATTCGGCCCTTATGAATCTCTTCTCATGCTCTTCATCTCCATCCATGTCACTCTCACCTTGCTGTCACTCTTTCCACTCTCTTTTGCCCTTCCCTCCTCTCTGTGAACCTCTCTCTCTGACCTCCATCTCTGACACTCTCCTCTCATTGCCATTGTTTCCACTCTCATTTGGCATGTCTGAACCTCATCACATGCTCTTTATCTCCATCTGTGTGGCTCTCCTTGCTGTGCCTCTTTCCACTTCCCTTTGTCCCTCCCTGCAAATCTCCCTCATCTGCATCTTTCACCCCCTCTCATTGACACTTGTTCCCCTCCAGTCCACTCTGTCCCTTTCTCCTCTCTGTGAACTTCTCTCTCATCTCCATCCCTGTCACTCTCCTCTTATTGTTACTCATTGCACTCCCCTCTGTCCATCCCTCCTCTCTGTGAACCTCATTTCTGCACTCCCTGTCCCCCTCCTTTCATTGTCACTCTTCTTTGCACCCCCTTTGCTCCTGCCCTTTCCATTTCTTGATCCATGGCTACTTCTTCCCACTCTTCCTTTCCCTCTCTCCCTCTCCTCTTACTCCTTTATTTTTACTCCCTGTTCATAGTACCAACTGACACTGACATAATTGTGCAGCACCTGAGTTTATCCAGCAGCCGAGCCGAGCTACTTTTAAGATAACTCGCTTCCTGTGACCATACTCGCAGGTTGTGACTTTGAAGAAAACTTGTAATTAATGGTCTTTTCAGGTTTGCCGGTTAAGAATGCAGTAATTTTCTTCGGGGCACATTTGAAAAATGTTCATGTCCATACGAAGCTTCAAGATGTTTTTTAAGGGCTAGACAACCTTGTTATGTTTAAATCAGCGAAAGATTTACTGATACAGCACCCCATGCCCCCACAGTACAATTTGCACATGCCAGCACGCCTGCTCTTTGCATGCTGAAGTATGCCCAGTGTAACTGCTGCAGGGCCCTGGGTATTCGTTTCCAGAGGAGGGAGACTTGTTTGCTTCTGTCTGCCAGGTCTTTTTCCATAACACCGCAGTTTTTTACTTCCAGCGCCTTGAACCATCCTCGGCTCGTGTCGCCGAGTGGGAGGTGAAGGCTGGGTCACTTTGCACGCTTCATCTGCTGCTATGAAACATGGCAGTGTATCTCCGAGCAGTGGATGGCTCTGCTGGCAGTGCCCAGCTGGCAGGCCTGGCACCGGGGGCTCTCTCCAGCTCGAAGAAGCAGAGAACACCGCCTATGGCAGCGCAGAAACAACGCAAGAGAAACTCAGGTGTCTCTGGCGCAAAAGACGAGTTTACAATTTAAGAAAAAAAGCTTACAGGACCAGGTCCGTGAGGCGCCTCTCTTCTTCTCGGCCGGGTCCGTTGGCGCCTCTTCTATGGAACAGCACTGGTTGGCAGCCCCTCTAAGCCAATACTGACGCTGCTCCAGCAGAGCCAGCAATCCGCAGTCGGCACAGATGCCGGCGTAGAAGTACCGACGGAAAGAGCGGTGCTTCACTCTACTCCTGAGCCGCTGCCAGGTGAGGTGAGGTCTTCACTTTTTACAAGTTCATGAATCACACGACTTGCAAGAAAAGACTAGACGTGGCACCTAGAATCTTCAGGTGATCTCTGTGCTTGTCTTAATACCTGTTTTTTTAGAATTCACTGTATATATTTCACTCATTTAATTTTTTGAGTAGCTATAGTCCTTTTGGGTCCTGAAGAAAGCAAGGAGAAATACGTCCCATACTGCTGAAACATGTCGACCTTGTACCATATCTAGACAGTTATTTGGTAGACTGTCTTGACAATTTTTATTATTGGTAGAGTGGGTATTACCTGAATAAAGTTGTTCCAAACTCCCTCATCCAATTTTAAATGCACCTTTTCATTTTGAGTTAGTTATTTTTCCTTTTTTACACTGCACTATTTGGTCACCCCACGACCACAGCTTACCCTTGCAATAGAGTGGTAAGACCATACCGTTTCCTATCTCATCTTAAGGGACCTTTTACCATCTGGATCTTCCTTTGTCTGAGTATAAGGCGACTGAGTGTATGGTCTCCAAAGGAATCCCAAATGATGAAGGGTGGTTCAGAGTGGTGACTGATGGGTATCCTTGTCCATCTGCTGAGGTTTCTTGGATAACTATTGTTTTGTAGACATTTAGGAGTAAAGTGCCAGTTGTTTATTTGCACCACAAATGTACACTGTGTTTAGACCCTTTGGGACTCTTGCATTGTACAAGCCAACATGAGAAGTCTTATAGGCTGAGAGACGCCTCTGAACCTCACCTGGTCAAGGCTTTGCATCCGGACATGAGCACAAAACTTTACTGTATACAAACTGCATCAACTCTCGAAGAAACATTCATAAAATTACTTTCAGAAGGCATGCACTTCACAAAGGAGTTACTGCGAACACCGTTTCCCCAGAGCCTCTCACATTACCAGGTGTTAGGGTGATGAGAACAGACGCAAGCAGAGAGAGGCCAGGGGACGCCAAAGAGGACTTACTTGGGAGAGGAGCAGAGCGGCTGCCTTGGTTATCATAGCGGGAGCTGTGGGAGCTGCAACTCCGGCTCCATGCCACAGCTGCGGACAGGAGGAGAGAGCAGGGCAGGTGGGCGGCGTCACTCAGGACCCAGCGCATCTCTCACCCAGGGAGGCGAGTGGGTCCTCCAGCAGCGCGAAGTGTGCACTCACCCTGCAGCCTATGCTCTCAAGGAGGGAATGCTTGCGGCCCCCTCACGAGATAGTAATAGGGAGTCAGTAAGGAGCCTGGTGTTGATGAAGACTGGCAATAAAAGAAAGCAGAAATGTGCAAGTGTAGGAGGGGTTGGTTGAGGCACCGTAATCAAACCAGGGGAGCGGGTGAAAACACAGCAGGAGACCGAGCGAGGTGAGGTAGGGTGGAGGGAGGGTAAGCGGTTTTCAAGCACCCGGGCTTGCAGGAGCGAGAAGCGACGCACGCGGCCATGCTAACTGAAAACATATGGTTGGCGTGCCGCTGCTCGCTCCCGCAAGGTGGATGCCACCACAAGCACGAGTGTGCTTGAAAAGGAGCAGACCGATGGCTAAAGGCCCTCCTAGACAGCGCATGTGCGCTGCCTAGGTGAGTCCTAAATACCAAACAAGGCTGTAAGTATGGGGCTTGGGAGAGGCGAATGCTCAAAAGGAAAGAGGAGTCAGCTGGTAGCTGTAACAGAGAGAAAGAAAGGAGAAGCCTTGTCCACACAATAGACTTCTGGAAGCACATTTTATTTTATGTACTAGCCACACGGAACAGTCTTGTGCATTTCATATGTGTTTAATATGTCTCTCAGACAGTTGCGCTTTAGAATTCAAGACAGTGGAATTTAAAAAGAGGTGCAACTTGTTTAGGACTCTTCGAAATTTTAATCATTCATGACAACAAAGAAATTACTCTTTCCACATTGCCAGAAATACATATAAGAATTTTAAGCTTTTGTATCCTACTGTAGACAAAGGCCCTTCCCAGACTCCGCCTGTTGAGAATAATTATGATATCTTAGTTAAATTGACACCTCTTCAAAAGCCTAAATAAACCAATTAACAGTTGGAATGGTTAATGGTTGCAAAGTATCTGTTGCAGTGTTACACTTTGTGTGGAGCAAGTTTTTATTTATTTTTTATTTTCGGTTCTTGTATAGCGCAGGAATTCGATCTCCGAGGAGATATCTCCGCGCTTAGTTGTTCCGAAAGTAGGCAAAGACAGAAGGTCTGTGTGAACTAACTAGGATTACTGAGTAGGAAATAGATACGTCTTCAGACATTTCCTAAAGGTGGAGAGGTTGGAGTTTAATCTAAGAATGGAGGGTAGTGAGTTCCAGAGAGTGGGGCCTCTGAATGAAAGGGCTCGACCTCCCTGTCTTTCTCTTTTGATCCTAGGGATCTGTAGTAGAGCTTGGTTTTCAGATCTTAGAGTTCTTCCAGGTTGGTAGGGTTGAAAGATTTCAGTCAAATACCTTGGACCAATTCCATACAAGCATTTGTGGATGGTGCAACATATCTTAAATTGTACTCTCTGGCGTATGGGAAGCCAGTGTAGCTTGTTGAGTAGGAGATGGGAGGAAGATCTAGCAGGGGCATTGAGGATCAGCCTAGCGGCTGTATTTTGAACAACCTGTAGCCTCCTCAGCTGTTCCACATTGGCAGATATAAGCAATCCATTGCAGTAGTCAAGTCTGCTAATTACTAGAGTCTGCACTAATGTTCTCCGATGATGATCTGCTAAATAGGGAAAAACCCTTCTAAGTAGGCCAATTACTCTCATGCAGGTTCCCGTGACCTGAATGGCATGATCTTTGAGCACCAGTGATTGGTCCAACTTGACACCCAGATTTTTCACACTTTCCTTTGGGCATGGAGCTGTGCCCAGTTCTGGAGGCCACCACTCAGGTGACCAGAGGAGTGGGGCGTTTCCAAAGAGCATGACCTCCGTCTTACCCACATTGCATTGTAGGCAATTGGAGGTCATCCATCCAGCTATTGCTCTCATTCCAGCAGCAAAGGAATTCTTTACCGCAGAAGTCATATTTTGGAATGGGAACAGCAGTTGGGTGTCGTCTGCATAGGATATTGGTGTGAACCCATATTTCCTTACAATATTCGCCAGGGGGGGCCACATACACATTAAATAATGTGGGGCTTAAGCACGAGCCCTGTGGAACCCCCTTAGTGAGCTCCCTGGAGATGGAATAGTGGGAGCCCAGGCGAACATTTTGGGATTGGTTGGAGATGAAACTTTTCAACCATGATAGGGCAGTTCCCCCCACTCCTATTCCCTCCAGATGACTGATCAGGGTGTCATGAGATACCGTGTCGAAGGCAGCGGATAAATCTAATAGCACCAGAATCATAGAGCCTCATCTATCCTGTGCCATTCGGATGGTATTGGTCACGGAGAGGAGAGCTGATTCTGTGCTATGATTTGGCCTGAACCCAGATTGAGAAGGGTCCAGACCGTCCGCTGCCTCGATAAATTTAGAGAGATGAGAATTGACATGTCTCTCCGTCATCTTACTAAGGTGGGGTAGGAGGGATATAGGACGTAGGTTATTAAGGTCCGACCATGGTAACGCGGTGTTTTGGCGAATTGGGTTCACTACTGCCCTTTTCTAATCTTTGGAAATCTTTCCTTCTTTGAGGGAAAGGTTGATCAATGCTTTAAGGCTTGGTGCCAAAATGCTACCCAGGGGAGCAATCATTTTGGCAGGTAATAGATCAGTCGGTGAGCCTGATTTAATTAGGTTAAGTAGCCTATATACTTCAGTGAGACTAATCTCTGGGATCGTAGTTGAGTAGGTCTACTTGTTCCACTATTGGTTGACTCAGAGCTAGGAATATTGGTGATATCTCTATTATTTGATGTTTTAGTAATTTTTTCGTAGATTAAGTCTATTTTTTTCTCGAAGAACACAGAGACCTCATCACATAAATTTTGATTAAAATCGTCTGGGCTTTCACAGGCTGTGGGTTTAACAAAGGATTGTAAGACATTAAAAAGTTCCCTAGTGGAATTTCCTGCCTCTGTGATTTGTGAATCAAGTTTATGCCTCCGAGTTTTTTTTATGTTTTTAAGATAGTTGGATTGAGCTTCTAGATAGAGAGTTTTGCTAATTGGAGTATGAGTTTTCCTCCATTTTTTCTCCAAACTCCTACATTTTTGTTTTTCAACTCTTAATTCTTCTGTGTACCATGTTTCTGTTTTTGATTTAGCACATTGTTTATGCAGTTCTAATGGCGCAAGTAAATCAATGGCCTCTAAGAGTGCTTTATTAAATTTGGCTAAACCTTGTTCGATGTTATCCTCTTCAGAGAAAATGGGTTCCTTCCATATTTGCTGTAATTTTTCTGGGGTTATTTTATGCCATTTTCGTTTCCATATGGCTGGGAGAGGTTTTTGAGATCGTGGATGAGGGCCAGGTAATTGAAAGGGTAATATATAATGGTCTGACCAATTAATGAGAATGGGAGGGCAACATGTTATTTTGGGACAGTTAGTTAGAATTAAGTCCAATGTATGGCCACCCATATGTGTTGGACCATTATTCTGAATTTTAAGTCCTAAACTGGATAGATCACCAAGTAAGGATATAGTGTCAGGATTGTTTGATACATCTGTATGAATGTTAAAATCTCCAAGGAGAATGAAGTCTTCATTGGCTCTAAAATACCGGGCTAGTAGTTCCATGAGAGTTAAGGAGGAGTCGGAACATGAACCAGGGGGACGATATAGTAATGCCCATTTCCACTGTGATTTAGGGGAAAAGGAAAATCTGAAAATCATTATTTCCATCTGGGCATTACTACATTGGTCAAGTACTAATGATTATGTTATTAAACTAACTGATTAGTTTAATAACATAATCTCCTTTGAGGTACAAATAAATTGTTTTTTATTTCAAATCTATAAATCATACAGCAAGTAGAGGATTATTTACTAAGTCCGTAAATTTATAATTTTGCAGAAATCGTTGGAGTCATGGAATCTTTTTTTAGCGAATGGCCCTGACTAACACTGTGCCCTCATGGACCATCTGTATGACATACCTATTTTTACATCTCTCTCTTACTCTCTGCCTCTCTCTCTTCCTTTTTCTTTTATCCTCACACTGTCATGACCTTTGCTTCATTAATCCTAATACTGTGCTGTACAAGGGGAATTTCATTTTTCCCCTCTTTCCGGGCTGCCCCTTACTTCAGGTAAAAACAAACCAGCTATGTACATCAGATTTGTATCTGTATCATGATTGTTTAATTTCCCAGAGTAAGAATGACTAGACTGGGCATGGTTCTTTCTATATCCATCTCTCCCTTCCGCATAAGCGCTACCACCATCACCCTGTACTGTTGCAGCCACAGACAGGTGGAACCAGAGCACCTCCTGGACTCAACATACCTATAATTGGTAATGACTTCCACCTGTCACTGTCTACCACCACCCTACCTTTCATGGCCTCTTGATCAAGAGTGGCGGTGTTTGTTGGAGCAGGTGACCTTCAAGCTTCGTTAGCACTAGAAGATTGGATGTTTACACTGAGTTCAGAACACTGATTACAGATTCGCAGAGCCATATGACACTTGAACTTTTTGTTTATTGCAAGTACAGTCTTTATGTGAAAAACACAATCTAGAATTGTGACAGGAGAACTGCAGAGAGGTGAAATGTTGCATTGACAATGATAATTTAGCTGCAACTGAGCAGATGGATGAATACGACAGCAGAACAAGGGATGACTCACTGATTACTTAGGGTGACCACCTCTCTCCAAGTCTTTAAGGGCCCTGTTTCCAGTCCTTGACTTTGTGTGAGAACCTTATGCTTTCTGGATGTTGCAGCCTTATTTTGCTTTCTTTTAAGTAATTAGACTAACACATCTGAAATCAATGATTGGTAGATGAATAGTTCAGTCCTGGACTTCCCTAAATGCATGAAGTAAGGTGGTGACTGTGAGAAATTGGCCTGGTATATGATGTCCACTAGTTATAGTGGGCACCTTGCACCAGTCTGAAAACCCTTATTGATGAATAGGTTAAAGACAACCTTCATTGAAAGTTATCCTAGTGTTAACTATGGAGTTCAGCCTTCAGGCTTAGTCTCAAAGGAATGTAAAGCAGCTTGGTTTACCAGATTATAACCTCTTTAATGACCAAATGAAAGGAGAACCACACAAGGGATATATAAAATATATGTATTCATTACCAAACACTCTCTACTAACCTCTTTATGAGATTAGAGAACAAGCACACAATATTACAGTACTAGAACGACAATAAATAGCACAATACACATCTGGCTCCAGGGGGAGATCGAACCAAATACTAAGAAAGTGGTATAACAACCACGACTTGACTATACACAGTGCCTAGAGAACGTAGAATCGCTGGGACCCCACGAAAACACCCAAGGGACCACCCAAGGTAGTCACAAAAGGGACCCACGGGGGACACGTGTAGTGTGAGAACACAGCTGCGTGCTCCGTACAATCCTATGGGAAAGTTGTGGTTGGAATTTTAAAGAATAAGGACACTTAGGAGAAGACTTTGAGCAAACGCTTTTAGACTTAGAAGGTTCTAATCCCATAAGCCCAGTACCCACGTGAGCACCGGAGTACTCAAGTTACCTAAACCAGGGAAGCCAGGTGCATAGGTGTCAATCGGTGTCGGGAATCTTCATCATTTTCAATGGTGTGATGCTGCAAAGTGCTGCTGCCATGAAGAGGAAAAGTGTCCGGTGTGATCCAAGCTTGGATCGGAGCTGTGAAGAACCTGAAAGCAGAGGGGACAGAGTCTGGGTCACTTGCCAGTGACCAAGGGCTCGGTAGAAGAATGCCCACCGATGTCAGGTGTTTCAGGTGTGAAGAGGTGAAGCTTGACGTTGCTGCCACGGGGACAATGAGATGATGATGATGACCAGAGTCCGCAGGCGAGCTGTACAACGAAGGATGTTGCGCACTACGTGGTTCTGTGAAAACGGGCCTCGTTACGTAAGGTCATGGTTCCGTCACGAGTTTGGTGATGTCAGACCGTATTTAGCGAATGCGGCTAATGTGGAGTGAATTTGTCACGTTAGCTAGCGAATTCACCATGTATTTGGAGATTTCGTCTCGAACATGGGTTCCATTTTGTTTAAGGCCTCCATTTTGTCTTGCCATCACGCAGGCCGACGAGTGTGGTCAAACGAATGAAGCGGCCTTGACTTCATGTATTGCTACACATTAACAGGGTCTTTCTTGACTTCGAGGTGAATTGCAAGAACCTGATTCCTTCACCTAAAACTGACTCTGCCGAGTCAATTTCTCTTGGTTTGATCGATGTCTGAGATTACCAATCATTGTTCAGGACCTCGTTAACTTTTAGTCTCCTTACACATGCTCACTATCAGACATTGTTTCCTTTTCTATGTTCTTTATTACATGCATTGTGCTTTTCAATTATGGGTTTGTTCTGCTTGTGAAAATTGGATTTGGGACATTCCCAATGATTAACTTTGGGTTGGGATGTTGCAAATTGAGTTTTTCGTCATGTGATACTTTGTTTGAGAATGTATTTCATTGTTTAACTTTTGGCGCAGTGGGTGTGTAAACTCGTAAATGTGAAAATTGTGTATAAAAGGAGATGTCTTGCTTTACGAATTTGAGCAGTCTCTTGAAATACTTCCATGCTGTATTTCGTGGATTACTGTTACTGGCTGCAGCTAATAAACTTTATTCCGTGTCTCTGTAAACCAAGACAGGTGAATCTGAAGACTTTGGGCGTGCCCCTGGCGCCGCTGGGTTCTAAAAACCCAGTTCTTCAAAAAGGGGGTGATACATCTGTTTAGACAATGAATTGTTTGGAGTAGTCAGAACTTTGAAAAATGGGAGCAATGCACATGGCCTGCTTCAAGTCAAGTCAGAAAATCTTATGTAGCACATATCACTGGTAGGTCTCATGGCGCTTGTGGAGATTCCAGAAACTGTAGTCATATCCAATTTGGGTTATTTCTGGTCAAATAGCCACGTTTTCAATTCTTTGCGGAAACGTTGGTTATCCACAATAAAAAGAAGATGAAACAGCAGCTTGTTCCAGAGATGGGGGGCGGGAAAGGTAAAAGATCGACCCCATTGCATATGGTGCGGACGTGCAATGGGGTGAGAAGAGATTTTGAACTGGATCCTAATGTTCTTTCTGACTGATATCTTTTATGTTGTTTTGCTAAATAACCAGGCCCGGTGACATAGATACTTTTATGAGTCAGGTACAGGATTTTAAAGTGGCCTCTTTTCCTAACTGGAAGCCAGTGAAGGGATCTCAGACTTGGGACTGAAGGAGATCTTGGAGGTAAATTTAAGATCAGTCTGGCCACTGTATTCTGCAGAATTTACAGTTTAGAAAAGAGGTCTTCATTTAGGGAGGCTAGTAAGGCATTCCCATAGTCCATGCAGCTTACAATTAAGCCCCGGACCAGAGACTTCAGGTCATCAAATGCCTTTTGACAGTTAACTGTCCACTGAACTTTCTTTGGCATTCAGAACTGTTGTCAGGATATCCATACAGAGCCTATAAATTGTTGAGAAGAGCGTCTGTTCTGCTAAAGGTCCTGAGGAAGGTGGTCCCATTCCACCGAAACGCGTCGACCTAGCATGATAGATCACATAACAACTTGTGACCCCTCAGACACAGAATAAAGATTGAATGTAGAGTGTATGAGAGTGTATGTATGAGGCATTGGCGAGAGTGAGTTAGAATTGTTCTCTGTATGATATTTTTAATTGTCCATAGATGAATTGTTAATTAAATTAATTCTATTTCCTTTTGGAAAATGATTGTGATGAATTTGAAGAAACACAGTAAAAAATAATTTTGTAAAAAAGAATATAAAAAGAGATAATAAAAGTTATAAATATGAAAAAAATATATGTAGTCACCGTGTGTTGAAAGTTTTCTCTGAAAGTATAAATGTCGACAATTGTAAAGTAATTTAGGTCATGAGGGAATCATTTTCTGTGTTCTATAAGCTCATCTGCCCTTGGGATTGGGCAAGCATAAGTCCTAGTGACTTCATTGAGACCCCTGTAGTCAACACAAAACCTCATCTCTCTCTTACCATTCTGGGTGTGAGGTTTGGGTACCAAGACTACTGGACTAGCCCAAGGGCTATCTCAGGGTTCAATCACTCCCAAATCCAACATCTTTAGGACTTCAGTCCCGATACAGACCCTGACATGGCCAGGTTGCCTGTAAATCTTATTTTTTACAGGCAGACTGTCCCCAGTGTCCAATATATGAGTGAACGAGGTAGTCTGACTTGGAGTCAGTGAAAACACATGTCTAAACTGATTAAGAACTGATTAAGAACTTTTCTGCAATCGGTTTGTTGCTGGACAGTGAGGCTACCTGCCAAGGCTACACCATACACTGAACCATCATCAGGGTTCTGTGACAGCAGGTCAGGGAGTGGATCACTCTCTTTCTCCTGTCCCTCATCAGTAGCCATGAGCAAGCCCATGTCTGCCCTGTCAACATATGGTTTGAGCCTGTTGACATGGAGCACCCTATGGGGGCTCCTGGAAGTTCCAAGGTCTACCAAGTAGGTAACCTCTTCCTTCAGCTCAGCTATGGTACGAGGGCCCCTCCACCTGTCTTGGAGGGCTGCTGGGGCCACAGGCTCCAACACCCATATTTTCTGCCCTGGCTGATAAACACTCAACACAGCCTTTTGGTCATGCCAGGCCTTTTGCAATTCCTGGCTAGCCTCAAGGTTTTAGGTTGCCTTCTTCATGTATTCAGCCATCCTGGAGCAGAGACCAAGTACATAGTCCACAATATCCTGTTTAGGGGGTTTGAGAGGTAACTTCCATCCCTCCTTCACTAAGACAATGGACCTCTAACTGGATGTTCAAACAGAAGTTTAAATGGGCTGTAACCAACCCCCTTTTGTGGAACCTCTCTGTAGGCAAAGAGAAGGCAGGGCAAACGTATGTCCCATCTGTGCCTAAGCTTTTCTGGGAGACCTTTAATCATGCCCTTGAGGGTTTTGTTGACCATTTCAACTAACTCGTTGCATTGTGGGTGATAAGTGGTGGTACATTATTAATTTACTCCATACTCCTTCCACATAGCAGTCAATTAACTAGACATGAAGTTTGCATCTCTGTCTGATACTACCTCCTTAGGGAAACCCACTCTGGAAAAGATTCCCAGGAGGGCCGTTGCCACCACAGGTGCTGTGGTGGTCCTAAGGGGAATTTCTTCTGTATACCTAGTGGCATGGTCCACCATCACCAGTATAAATCTGTGCCCAGATGCAGTTTGAGGATCCATGGGACCAACAATATCAATCCCAACCCTCTCAAAGGGAACCCCCACCACAAGTAGTGGTATCAGGGGGGCCTTTGTTGTACCACCTGCTTTACCACTGGCTTGACAAGTGACACAGGAGTGACACAATTCCTTGGTATATTCAGAAATGTGAGGCAAATGAAAGAAGGGAACAATTCTGTCCCAAGTCTTGTTTTGGCCTAGGTGGCCTGCTTAAGGGATGTCTTGTGCTAGTGTCAATAGGAAGCCCCTAAACTTCAGAGGTATAACCAACCTCCTGGTGGCACCAGGTTTGGGGTCTCTACTCTCTGAGTAAAGGCGTCCATCATCCCAGTAGATCCTATGGGACCCACTAGCACTCCCAGCAGCCCCAGCAACAGCCTGTTGTCTGAGGGGTTCAAGAGAGGGGCAGCTCAGCTGCTCTTGGCTCAGATCTGCTCTGGAAGTGCTCCCTGTCCCCAAGACCTCAACCTGATCAGGTTCAAGCTCATCTGGAACAGTTCATCCTTCAGCACTAAGATGATCATCTCCCTCAAGAGATCTGTGTTCTGAGTCAGGGGGGAAGACACTGCCTTACCCCTACTGCTCCTTCTCTTGAAAGGTGTTAGCGGTTTGGTAACTGTTAAGACAAGAGCGCACTGCGGGTAAAGGAATATACAACATACACAGTAAGTTTGGTGCTCAAGACAAAAGTTGGTCGGTTACCACGACCTATCAATGTGCTAACAATTTAGCTCAATCAAAACCAAAATATTTTATCGAGCACTCAAAAGTCCAAACAAATAGTCAGTAGTCTGTTATCTTGCAACGATTTTAATCTTGAATCTTTCCAATTATCATCTTCATTGGATACATCCTTCAGTATTGATCATTCTTCATTCTACATGTAGCCATGCAGTCATGCAGCCAACACGTGTTTCGTCTGGTCTTTTAAGACCAAGAGACTTCCTCAGGGCTGCAACCCAAACAGAGTATAACAATGCCAATAAATTAATAAATTATGAACCGTAAAGCATCAACATTAGAGGCATTTCAAGGGTTTCTAGGGAAACATCCCAAACCTTAAGGGTGCTCAATAGTAGAGATAAATAAAGTCAATTAAGGCTTGGACTTGTTACAGTCACTTGTCCAATGGGTCTTCTGTTTACAGATTTGACACCATTGTTTCTTCTTGCCTTTTCCCTTGTTGGATTGTGACTCCCCACCATTAGAAGATTTTTGGGGTCCTTGAGAAGACTTCTGGACTTTACCCTTCTCCTCACTCTTTTCTGAGGGTTAAGAATCTTGCTTCTTGGAGTCACCACCTTGGTTCTGAACATTCTGCCTCACCCTAGTCCTGACCCATTTGTCTGCCTTCTGAACCAATTCTTGGGGAGAGGTCAGATCAGAGTACACCAGGTACTGATACAACAGCTTATTTTGACAATTATTAGGGATCTGCTCCCTCATAATTAAATTGTATAATCCTTTAAAATCACACACTTTACTGCCAAGTAACCAGCCTTCCAGAGCCTTAGTAGCACGATCTACTAAGTCAACCCAGTCCTGAGTCTGTGCCTTCTGTGTGTCTCTAAATGTAATCCTGTATTTTTAAGTGTTTAAGCCAAACTTATTAATCAGAGCACTCTTCAAGATTTTCTATTTATCAGCATCCTCTTCTCTATCAGTGAGGAGCTTGTCTCTACCTTTGTCTGCAAAGAAGATCCACAAGATTGCTGCCCACTGCTCCTGAGGGACCCTGTGTACTTTACAGGCCCTCTCCAGTGCAGTTATCCATTTGTGGATGTCATCCCCACTCTGGTAGGGAGGGACAATATTGTTCAGGTTCCTATGGTCATGGGTATGTTCTCTACCTCTAGGGACTATGTTGCTGCACCATGGGGATCTGGGCCCAACTTTTGTGAAGCTCTCTGAAGCTCCAGGATTCCCTATCTAAAGCCACTTACTCTCTCTTGATTCTGAGATTAGCTCTCTCAAACTCAAGCAGTTGGCACTTCTTATCATAGGAGGACTACCTTTTCTTAGAAGTAGAGGTCCTATTAGAAACAGAGGTCCCTACAGAAGTACCAGAATGATTAGATTCCTGAGAAGGAGATCTTGATCTTCTTGGTAAAACTGTTAACCCTACCAGGTGGGGTAAAGAGAGGGCCACTGGGGCTCTCTCCCCCATCTATAGGAAGAATTTGATTGTCCATGTTAGAATCATCTTGATCCTCCTGGTCAGCATCAGAGTCTAGGTCTTGGATGTTTTCACTTCCTAGCCTTTCCTCCTCTGCTGCCCCACCCAACTTGCCTGCCTCATCAGACCCTGGGGTCTTTCTGACATCATCTAAAAGCCAAGCCTCTATGAGGCGTTGCGTTTTAGGGTTTTTTCCTTGTCCTTAATGATCTAGATGTACACATATTCCTCAGTGCATGAAATGTAAAATGGCCGTACTTAGTTAGCATTGAGCTACTGCTTCAGCCTTTGAAGACACACTAGTGTTATGTGGTGTAGGCACCTACCTAACCTAGTGTGAACTATTAAAATCTCTTGAGTTGGAGAAAGGGTGTGCTAGACCATTGTCTTACCAAACTCTAAATTCAGTAGAACATACTTTATTCTACACTTGATTTATGTGTACCTCAGTACCTATAATGGTTTTCAGTTAGTCACTCAATGAGATTATCTGGTAAAGCAATAGCAAGCTTGAATCCCAACCGCTGCACACCAATGTGAGACGTTGGCCTGGTATATGCTGTCCACTCGTTATAATTGGCACCTTGCACCAATCCAAATGACCCTTATTGAGGATTACGTTAAAGACAACCTTTATTGAAAGCTATCCTATTGGAAGCTATGGAAAGCAGCCTTCAGGCTAAGTCTCAAAGGAATGTAAAGCAACTTGGTTTACCAGATTATAACCTCTTGAATGACCAAATGAAAGGAAAAACACACTAGGAAAATATATGTATGTATTACTAAACACTCTCTACTAACCTCTTTATAAAATTAGAGAACAAGGCACAAAATATTACAGTACTAGAATGACAGTAAATAGCACAATACATAGCGGGCTATACGGGGAGACCAACCCATATAGTAATACAGTGGTATTACAACCACGACTTAACTAGACACAGTGCCTAGAGCACGTAGAACCGCTAGGACCCCAAGGAACCACCCAAGGAAGTGACACAGGGGACCCACGAGGACACGTGCAGTGTGAGAACACAGCCGCGAGTTTCATACAATCCTATGGGAAAGTCGCAGTTGGAATTTTAAAGAATATGGACACTTAGGAGAGGACTTTGAGCAAACCCTTTTAGACTTAGAAGGTTCTAAGGCCAGCAGCCAGTGACAGAGTACTCATGGAACCTAAGCCAGGGAAGCCGGGTGCATAGGTTTCAAATGGTGTCTGGAATCTTCATCGTTTTCAATGGCGTGATGCTGCAAAGTACTGCTGCCGTGAAGAGGAAAAGTGTCCGGTGTGATCCAAGCCTGGATGAGAGCTGTGAAGAACTTGAAAGCAGAGGGGACAGAATCTGGGTCACTCGCCAGTGACCAGGAGCTTGGTAGGCGAATGACCACCTATGTCAGGTGTTTCAGGTGAGAACAGGTGAAACTTGACTCTGCTGCCACTGGGACCAGGAGATGTCGACGACAACCAAGGTCCGCAGGCAAGCTGTCCCACAAGGGATGTCGAGTGCTGGGGGGTCACTGTCCAGATTGGAGGCCAACAAGCCTTGGCAACTACAACCCACGGGTGAGAGAAAAGATGCTTCGGTGAGGACCAGCAAGGTCCTGGGGACTCCCCAAGCTATGGAGGGTCAGGGCATTTCTGTAGAAACCAGGAAAGCCCATGGAAAGTCAAAGTTACCTTCACAGGGACCCACAGGTCAACGGACCAGGGATCACAAAGGGACCTCGAGAGGAATCACAAAATACCATCCCATGGAACACTCGTGGAGTGTAGGCCAGTAATCTTCAGAGAAAACATGGCTTGGGGTGTGGACTACAAGTAGCCCAAAGCACAGCCTCAGGGATCGCCAAAAAGTATATACTGCTGCAAATGTGCACTGTGTCCAGGGGTTCAAGTTGCACGTTCTCCACAAGGGCTGTGGGTCTCAGTTTTGCTGAGAGCACTGGTTGCCCTGAGAAAGCTTAGGAATCTACCTCCTGTGTTGCAAAATCTTCAGAGTCCTTCAGGAGCTGCGAAGATGCAAACAGGTCAGATGCGTCGAGGTGCCTGCCTTGCAGGGGAGTAACTCCTTTACTCCAAGGCAGATTCTTCAGTCTTCCAGCAAAGCATAGATTATCGAAGGATACTTGGTTTCTGTAGCAGTGTTTAGTCCAGGTAAAATCTAAAGTCCTGTAGTCAGGGGTTCCTTCTTTGAACCCAAGGAAGGCATGGGACAAACTCTGGGGACCCACCTATGGGAGGGTCAGGACAGAGGGGTGACTATACCTATGTCCTTTATCCAGTTTCATGCCAGAGCAGGGGCTAAGAGCCCCTGCATCCGGTTTGAGCTGGACAATGCACAGGGACACCAAATGTGCCCCCAGGGCGAACATGAAAGCACTCTTGGAGTGCACCCACCAAGACCCAATACACTAAAGCCTGTCTGGGAGGTGGTCTCATCTCCCTGTGACAGGAAACCTATTGTCCAGCCTCCCCTGTCGGAGTTTCATCCAGCAGTAGGAGAGCAGATGCGTGTCTTTGGCTGGCAGCATCCATCTTGTGATGCCAGATTTGAGAAAGCTGGTACCGGGTGTACCAGTACAGTCATATTTCTCCCTATAGGAGGGTGGAATCATACCTCCCCCACCAGTACTGGTGGGGAGTTCTGCTTCCAAGGTGTTTGACACCAAGCACGGCATGTTTCCTTACAGCCATTTCAAAGTTAGCATTTACCGCGAGGTTATAATGCACTTAAGAGTATATGATTGGCTGCATCACAGAACAACCCTGAAGAATAGATTCCGAGGGCTGCAGAGGGGCCCTGCTCATGCATGAGCACCCTCTCACACAAAACCCAGCACCCTGCCCTCAGGATTGATAAGGCCTGCCATAGGGGTGACTGATAGGTTTATATGTGTAGTGATATAAGGTAGATATAGGGAACCTATATCTAAGTAAGGGATGCATACACCACCTTACACAGGCTGCTGTAGCAGACCTGTTGTGTCATTTTGAATGGTCTCCCAGGGGTGGCATAATAAATGCTGCAGCCCCTGAGAGGCCTCTGCGGTACCTATGCCCTGGGTATCTAGTATACCATATACTAGGTACTTATAAAGCTACCCATTTTCCTAATATCTCAGAATCCAATCTGGAGTTTACCTAAAGTACTTGCAATTAATTTAGAGGAGAAAGCCGCTAGGCTGGGGTCCCGAATAGCAGGATCCCAGCCAGACTAAGTCGTAAACAGTGAAACATCAGCAGAAAGTGGGGGTAACTATAAGAAGCAGATCCTACTCTCCTACAGTCACCCTATGCAGACTAGAATTCAGTCCCAAAAATCCCCCTAATTTATCCTCTGAAACAGGAGTGCAGGTTGGAGAGGCTGAATCTGTTGCCTATGAGAGGGTAGTTAGTACCCTCTCGTACCCAGAGTTCCAGTTAGTAGGTTAAGAACATGGTTTACTTTGGCTGGTGAGATGAGAGGGTGAGTAGTAGAAGACTTTAGACACAGAAAAAAAGGTGAGCAAGAGAACTATAAATTAGGAATAAGACAGCAGAGGTGGGTGGAACAGGAAGGAAAGATAACCTGGAGAGACAAGAAGATGGGAAGATTATTAAGGGTGAAAGGCCAGGATGAGACATTAACACACTGAAAATCTCTTTATGTTGGTATTTGGCCACCCCATCATTTGGCAGCCGTAGTGATCCGCTCCTAATAAAAACTTTAAGACCCTGCACTTATTATACTACAAATTAGACATATAAATGTTAACGAATAGAATGTAAGGGAATTTACAGACAGTTACATCCATGCTCAACTCTGAGTTTGTACTTTGGCCCTTGGTGCCAAGCCAGACGCCTTGCTAGGATGCAGCCCTGCTCTCCCCAAGTATGTGCTGACTTGTCCACATGTTGGTAAGAGCAATAACTGGATCTATACATTGCAACAAAGCTAATGTGAACAACGCTTTAGACAAAACACGTCTCAATCATATGCAAAAGAAGCTTGGCCCAGTTGAAAAAGAAGCACCTCATTGAAAATTAAAGTAATTAGTAATCAAATTAAAAAAAAATCCTACCAAAGTCACGTTGCAATAAGAATACACTGCAGACATGACGAATCTGCAGGCAAGGCAATATGTGTTGTGCGTTAAACACAAATACATTAGGAATGTCATCGTGCGCATTATCTTAACTAATCCTCCATTGGAGACTGCTGCCTGGTCTCGTAAAGCAGGTCAGAGGTCACACTGCCTGATTGGAATCTGCTTCTGTTCTACGCACAGCTGTAATGCGTGCAGAATACACAAGCATATGTCTAAAGAGGTATTGTGTCTGCTACGCTTCCGATGTTTTATATCTCAGACATAATAGTAGTGATATTCTGTCCGGGGCAAGGGTTAACCTAAGAGAGACTCGGCAGTCAGTCAATGTCAAGGGGTCCTGCATTTATCCAAGTGAGAATGATTACCGTCTGACGAAATGTGAAAACAAGTCAATCTCCCGCTAACCGTTCTCATCTAACAAGCTCTTTTCGATTTCATCGCCGTTGCTGCATCTGTGCCTGTTCCTTGCTTCGCTCGGTTTGATTTTACCCTTGTGGTTGCGCGATGTTTAGGAGGCGTGAAGCGAAACAGAAGGCAAAAGTAACAAAGTGCCATTACTGTGGGGAACGACAGCGAACAGACTGGGTTACCCAGGAAATTAGGATTCTGCTCACCCTGCTCGACAATGGCAGAAAAACAGGCTGCGTTTCGCACGCTATCCCGTGATTAAAGTACACTGACAGACGACCATGGGTTTTATGCCACAGTAGACGTGTCCTTCAAGGGCCCTGGGTTAAATCTGCACACACGGGAGCAAACAGTTGCTGAGAAGTGAGGAAGAACGTTTGCCCATGGTCACGCAGCAGCCAATACAAGACAGCAGCAGTGAACTGTCCTGTAAAAAAAAAATCGAAATGTTTCTATTAGCAGTGATTAATGTGTACAATCAACAAATAAATAAACAATAAAGTAAAAGTTCCCAAGGTTTTTTAATTTTTTTTATGTGGGTTCGTCTGGACTCCCATCTCACCATTTTCTTCCAAGACCCTTAATTGTGATCTCTTTATCATGCTCTTGTATGTTCTTTGCCAGTCAGTCAGTCAGTCACTTTATTTCGGTCAACTAGGACCATAAAAGTACATCGTTGCAAGCATCACAACCAGCACAAGAAAAATAAATAGCAAATGAACTGTACAGTCATGTATCTACAATCATTACAGTGTAAAAATAGTGGTGCACCACTATCATAAAATCATCGATAAAAACAGTTATTGATTTCATTTGAAGCTAAAAATTATCAAGGTAATAAACAGTGGCTGAAGCGGAGAACTGGGACGAAGTTCCCTGTTAGCTAGACCCACAATGGCCTAATAAAATAACATATAAAAAGCACTCCACAAAATCACATTAGGAAACCCCTCCGCCTGTGCTACATGCTATTTAGAAAGAGTGAAACAGCAAATAAGATTGGGGGGTGGGTGTGTCATATTTTAATAATCGATAGGCCTCTAGACAGTGCCTAAACCCTAGGTTTCTACATACTTGCGTTAACCATCGTTTGCGTGGCAGATGGTATGCAAGGCAGACAAAGAGTACGTGAATTTCAGACTCTACCCTGTATTTGCATGCTGAGCAATCTTCCTTGATCTCTGTTGCCCATTTGCTGGTAAAGCTCATTAGTGGGAGGGTCCCCATTCTAAATTGCATGTACAGTTTCCTGGCCAGGGGGGTAGATCACATCCAAGCAGGGTTCTTTGCTATATTCAGCCTTTACTTGGAGGAACTCTGTTGTCATCCGATCACCGGTGGTCCTTTCCTGGAGGGATGATAGGTTATATTGCCTATAGTGCAGCACAAGGTCTAGCATAGAATTTAGTGAGCACACTGACTCAGGTGTTTTCCAGAGGTCCTGCCTATCTAGCCTAGCGCAGAGATCCCTTATGTGGGAAAGCAACGGTATTGTCTTGTTGGTTGAAATAGAAAGGATCTCCCTGAGCCCGGCACTGTAGCAGGACAATTCCTTTGTCACCCATACCCTGCACCAGAATGTGATGGGCCTAAGGGCAATCTCTTCATTGATGGGCAGTGAGCCCAAGTCCATAGGGAGGGGAACTAGGGGGTTGCTACGAGGAAGACCCATTAGTTGCCTCATGAAGTTGTTCTCTATTTTCATGAGATCAGAGGGAGAGCAGTGCCCCACAGTTCAGCCCCATATAGGGTGGTCCCCCTGGCTTGTGTTTTATATGTTTCAACAACAGCGGCGGCTGGTTTGAAAGTGGAGGTTCTGTGCATTTTCATGATCCCCCCACCGTCTGCGTTAGCTTAAGGCTTGCCTTGGCCAGTTGGGATTCCCACTCAAGGTGTTCTGATAATGTGATTCACAGGTACCCAAATATCCTCACTCTTTCCAAGGGTGTGCCATTTAGGAAGGGATTTGGGCGGGTGGTTTTGCGGGGGGGTTGAAGACCATGAATTTGGTCTAGGTTAAGTTGATCTCCAAGCCCCTCATGTTGCAAAACTGTGCAAAGCCATCAAGGGTACGTTGTATACCCGTTGGTGTTTTGGACAACAACAGCGTGTCGTCTGCAAACATCAACGCGGGGACCTTCCCCGAGACTAACCTTGGAGCGTCGTTGTCTTTAATGCTATTGAGATGGTCGATGAGCCCATTGATTTAAAGACAAAATAGAATAGGGGCAAACACACATCCCTGGCGTACCCCCTTTTTGACAGAGAAGCGTGCAGAAAGTTCCCCACATTTTCCACATCTTTCTTGTGCATAATTCCCTGCGTGTAGCCTCACTAACACGTCAAGGAGGTATGGTGGGATCCTTTGGTCGTGTAGTACTTTCCAGAGTTTCTCCCTGGTAACTAAGTCGAAGGCCGACTGCAGATCAACGAATATGAGATAGACGCAGCCACCCTCTATACTCACCGTTTTCCAGAAGAGTAGTTGTAATCTGAATATCTGGTCAACAGTTGACGTACTCGTTCTGAAGCCGGCCTGGTACGGACTTAGTCCCCCATTAGGATGGCGGGTGGATTTTGCCCGGCCGCCATCCTCACGGTACCAGGGATCGCCCGCTATAAGGGCGGGGGTCCTGTGCCTGGCATTAGGATGCGCCCGCCACTGTGGCGGGCGCATCCTGCATTCCTACTATTGTGGCGGGCGGTGCACTCAGCACCGCCTGCCACAATCGCAGGAAGGCATGCAGTGCACTTCCATGCACAGCATGGCGGGCAACGCGCGGTGCCTCCCATGCTGTGCATGGAACTGCTGGGGGATACTGGGGGGTACCCCCGTGTGCACCCCCCCATCCCTCTGGAGTCCATGGGAGCCCGCATCCGACCCCCAATGCAGACTCCGCATGCCTTTCCGTGGCGGCATGCCGCCACGGTAAGGTATTTAAAAAGTCCCATCCTAATATGGCTGGCGATGTCTGATAGACACCGCCACCATAGAAACCCTTTTCTGCCCCGGTCGCAAGGCGACCAGTACGGAAAATCGGGGGACGGTCTTTCCATCCGGCGCAGACCCCACAGCCATACTAATATGGCGGGGGGTCATTCCGGGACGGATGGCGGGCGTATCGCCCCCTCCAGGCTGGTGGTGGCTACCGCCATCCTGGCGGGGGCGCTCCGCCCGCCATCCTAATGGGCTCCTTAGTATCTCCTTCTCCTCCATCCAATCCTGTACTCGGTCCAGAAGGAGCCGTCCCATTAGTTTTTGGGTGGTGTCAATTAGACTGATGGGTCTATAATTTGAGGGTAGGAGAGGACAACCTTTTTTGTATAAGGGGACTATCCCTGCCCCGCACCAGGTATCTGGGGGATCCATACCCTTCAGGATGGCATTAAATAGAGCACACAGGTAGGGGACCCAAATTTTGGGTTCCATCCGGAAGAGATCCCCAGGTAGTTTGTCTAAACCTGGAGCTTTGTTGGGCTGCAATTTGGTAATAGCATTCTCCAATTCAACCAGGGTAATCTCCCACAACCCTTCTAGTTGAAACTCGAGGAGTCTGTAGCCGCACCCACTACATTCTGCTCATCATACAGTGCCCCGAAGTGTGTTTCCCGATTTCGGGTGCTATGTTGGGCTCTAGGGCGGATCGTCCTTCCATATCCCCGGAACTTACTATTGCCGAGAATGATTTCAGGTCTTTGTCATTCAGGGCAGTCCTAAGGGCTTCCCACTTACCTGCTTCCCAATTTTTCTTTTCTGTTTGAATAGTCCCTTTGTACCTGGCCTTGAGCTGTTTAATTAGTGGCCTATCCTTTGTCTTCACTGTATCTAAAAGATCCTGTTTGGCTTTACAACAGCTTGCGTTAAACCAAGAACATTTGGGGCATTTGTTTTCCCTTGGTTTTATCACTGGGTAAAATACATCAAACAATTTTGCCGTTAGCTGCTCATGAATTTTGAGTGCCCTGTCTTATGACCCTGTATGAAACTCGCCCCGTCCCACCTCCCACATTTCAGCTAGCAGAGGTAGTGCTAGCTGATATATATTGGCCAATTTGGGAGGAGATTGCTGTGTATGGCTCCATCTGACTCTCCGTCTATTGTTGGATAGCGTTAATGCATTGGGCTCTCTAGTGGGCAGTGGTGGGGGGTTAGACATGCCCATATTCCCTATTTTCATTATCAAGGCATTATGGTCACTGTCATAAAATCAAGGACCCTGTCCCATGATCTAGTTTTGACCAGGAGTAGTCAAGCAAGGTGGCCTGCCCCTCTCTATTGAACGTAAGCTGGCCCGGCTGATTGGATTTGGTCCTCCCGCTGCATGTCCTCAATGAGAGGGCCAAAGTGAGTGAGTGGAGTTGCATAGCCAGTGGTGACCAGACTTTAATCAGTGTAATCTGTGGGTCAGGTATCGATCAGTGCTGTTCTTCTTCTGTGGGCGCACCTAGAGATAAATCAGTAAGCGGCTCGAATTGGCAGTTAAAATCGCCTCCCACGATCAGCAAAATTGCTGGGTCCAGAGTTGGTATTAAGCGCCCCAACTGATCTATGACACCCCATTCCTGTCTGTAGTTCACAGGTCTGGAGTAAACATTAATTAAGGCTATTTGTACCTTTGAGGAGAGTGTCAGCAAGACACATTGAATATCAATGGTGGGAGATGTCATCTGCTCGGCTTTAACACCGAGGTGTGTGCCCACCCTGATGGTTAAACCGCCTGACGGTCTCCCCTCCCCCTCGTAGTGGCCAAAATATTGAAAGAAGCAAAGCCTGCTTTCTTATATTCTTCCCTGGCCTATGTCTCTTGAAATATGCAGATATCATGGTTATCCACACAACGTCCCCAATCTGGACAGGCTAGTTTGTTCTTAAGTCCTGCCAGGTTCCAGAGCAGGATTCGCATGCTGTCACCCTGTACTCTTGTTCTTCACTGTGCCTCAGTGTTGGTGGCGCATGGGGCCAAAGGGTCACTGGTATAAGCTCCGGGTAAGGTGTCAGGTGCCCCACCCGGTTCTCCTTTACTACTTGGGCCCCTCTGAGCTACCAAAGGTGGTGCAAACAGAGCCCTCTCTCGCTGTGTGCTCACTGGTGGTAAACTGGTGCACAAGGCACTAGCTGGGCTACTCCCCCCTACCAAGCGAGACCCACTGAACTCTAATGCTGCCCTTTGTGCCTGCCGCAGTCAGTCCACCTCCTCTAGACCTTCTGTTATTCACCATGATGTTAAATTGGGGGCGCCTGTTGTACATGTCCCAACTACTCTACTTTGCGGACCCGAGGCCCATCTTTTGAGCTACAGGTACTACACTATCTATTAGAGTTGTGTGTTGTTGGAAATAGAAGAAGTCTAAAGGACGGAGACTAATGCCTGTTGGAGCATTCTGGCAGTTGGTAGGAGTGTGAAGTAAATTTCTAACGGAGTTAGGATTTTTAAAATGAATGACAACACACTCCCCTGGGTCTGTTTTCCTGCGGGTTCCCACCCACCCTACTCTTCGGACCATTATAATCTCCCCTGCTCTAGCGTGTTCAAAGTGTTTATATCTTGCTTGCCAGAACAGACATTTGTTTCTAAGTTCAAGTTGGGTCTCCTTTGCGTTGGGTGCAATTGGCGGGGTTTCTGTTAGTATGACTACATATAGAGCACATGCCGGGGGAAGATTTATATGGGATAGGTGGGTTTCGTCAGTCACACTCCTTGCTACTTTATGATCATGCTCTGGAGTGTCCCCATCGCAGCCTCTTTCAATCCCTCCCCTTGCTTTCTTGGTGGTAGGGTTAAGTTGTGCGGCAGACCCTGCTTCCCCTGCTGCCATTGCTTTCTCGAGTTTATCTAGTCTGATGATTAGAAGGGCTAATTTCTACTCTGAGTGTGGCCCTCACTTTATCATGTAGTGCCGCTGTTAGACCTTGGATCTTTGGCGTGGTTTCCCCTGTCTTTTTTCCTCTACCTCCTGCATTTTTGACGCTGTGCTGGATTTCGTATTTTGCTGGTTTAGATGCTTTGGGCATTTTGCCACTGCTGATCAGTGTCAAAGTGCAAGTGCTCCCTGTGTAAATTGTTATTGTAATTGGTTATCCATGATAGGCATATTTATATCACCAAGAAGTCCTTAGTAAGGTGCACTGGGTGTGCCAGGGCTGGTGATACAAATGCTACTAGTGGGCCTGCAGCACTGATTGTGCCACCCACATGAGTAGCCCTAAAATGGTGTCTCAGGCCTGCCACCGCAGTGCCTGTGTGCAGTCTGTAAACTGCCATGTCAACCTGGCCAGTATCCCCACTGACCAGACCTAACTCTTCCCTTTCTGTACACATTGATCACCCCTATGGAAGACCCAAGGTGCCCCTTGGGCAGGGTGCAGTGTATGTGAAAGGTAGAGCATGTATTAGTGCAGGTGACATGCTCTGGTAGTGAATTACAGCCATTTTTGTTTTTCACTATTGTAGGCTATCTTGCCCATAGGCTATCATGGGGAATGCTGTCTACAGTGGTTACCTGCATATCTTCCCATAGGAGCAAGATAGGACATACAAGTCTGGTATCCCTGAACTCAGAATTTAATAACACAACTTTTAGGAAATGTGTTTTTAAATCCTGTGTTTGAGAACTGCATTTTTAGAAAGTGGCTGATCTCTTGTCTGACCTTTCTGTGTGCCTTGGCCTGTTTGTGAATTGACTGTCTGGTTTGTGAGTGGCAGGGGCTGGGTGGCTCCCAGAGGCTGAGTGGGCCATCCCTGGGCTAAATGGCTCCATCTGCATCTAGAGTGGTGGGGGTGGGGGGGGTAGCACCTGGGCCTGAATAGGGCTATGCCTGCCTTCCACAATGCTGGCTCCACCTCCTGCCGGGCAGCTAACAACTCTACTCCTCTCTCTGAAAGGAAAGGAGAGGAGAGGCCAGGAAAACAAAGTGCTCAAGGAACACCCAGAACTGGTTCAGACTGGGCTCAGAGCCCTCCTGCGCAAAGGGAACAAAGGGCTAGATGTAGGTAAATTAGATTTATGATTCATAAATACCGAATTTTACCGATTCGGTATTCATGAATCGGTAAATCTAATGTAGGTAATCATTTGGTATCAAATACCGAACCGGTTGGAATAGGGATTTACCGATTCGGTAATTACTGAATCGGTAAAAATACCGAATTCCCAAGGGGGACAGGGTGTCACTTTGACACCCTGTAGCACCCCTGTTTCTGGCTTGTGTGCCATGTGACACACATACATGCCCCTAGGGCATGTATGTGTGCCACATGGCACAGGTGTACATGCACAGATGTGCATGTACACAGGAATTCGTCATTTACCACTCAATAGTATTGGGTGGTAAATAACAAATTCTTAAGGGCCTGTGGCACTGTTTACTGTGCCACCTACATCAGAATTTACAGAATCGGTAAATTTACCGATTCGATATTTTACTGATTCGGTAAATTTACAAATTCTCTAAATCTCAAGCCCCCTACATGTCAAACACCAAATACCGGTCGGTAACGGCCGAAATCAGCCTTACCGACCGGTATTTGGTCTCCTACATCTGGCCCAAAGATTTTTAGGGGTGTAAGTACAGGATCCCAGACTACAGTAAATTAGATCATCCTGGAATCAAGAAGGAACCTCTGCCAAGGAGAAATCTGGAAGACTGAAGAGGAAGGACTGCCCTGCGGTGTGTTTGTGGGCTGCCCTGCAGTTGCTTTGCTGCCAAGGAGATGGGAAGGACTTTGCTTTGGGCTGTGTCCCCTTGCTTGAAGAGATCTAAAAGGGCCTGAGTTGAGCTGGCTCCCTGTTAAGAAGTCCTAGGAACAAAAGGACTTCACCTCCAGCTTCCCTGAACTCTACTGAGAGAGTTCTGTCCTTCCCAGATTGCATGGGCCAGTTGTGGTGCCTCTGGAAGTTGTACCTGTGCTTAGGAAGATGGAAATCAAGATACTAAAGACTTTCTGCAAAGTTTCACGCATCGCTCGCTTGTGGAGCACTTCCCCGTCAGTGCCAGGAAGTTCCTGCCGCCGCGAAGACAAATATCATCGCAGCGCCTGTTGCCGCTGCAAGAACCAACGCATTCTTCGCTTGCGGGACGCATCGCTCTGGTGCGGGAAAAGTACCATTGCTACGAACATCGTCGCAGAGCCTGTCTCCGCTGGGTGAGATAGTCACACCACCTGCTTGCGAACAGCATCACGTCGCTGGGAGAGTCGTCGCAGAGCCATCGCATCGAGGGGCCGTAAGAGGAGAAGATCGATGATACGCCGCGCATCGGCGCCGCACCTGAGATCAGAAAAGGGGGTGGTGATGAACAGAGTGTCTGAATTAAGCAGACCACTCTTACCCAGTCCAAAGATCAGGGCTTGATCCATCACCGTTTTTTAGCTCACTGCACCATCCCAGATCAGAACCTGGCTACATGCAAATTAGTCTGTTCCTGTCCCAGTGCATGATGGGAACAGGGCAAACCAAACTACCAAGCCAATTCTTATACTGGGAAGGAAACAAGCTTCCGGGGACCGGCTTCTGGCATTTCAGCCGTCGTCGGCCCGGCTTGCTTGAATCCTGATGGTGCAATGAGCAAGGGACTCACATCTGAGTATACCCTTCCACGCTTATGGTGGACAAAATGATTCAGAAAAGGGGGTGGTGATGAACAGAGTGTCTGAATTAAGCAGACCACTCTTACCCAGTCCAAAGATCAGGGCTTGATCCATCACCGTTTTTTAGCTCACTGCACCATCCCAACTCAGAACCTGGCTACATGCAAATTAGTCTGTTCCTGTCCCAGTGCATGATGGGAACAGGGCAAACCAAACTACCAAGCCAATTCTTATACTGGGAAGGAAACAAGCTTCCGGGGACCGGCTTCTGGCATTTCAGCCGTCGTCGGCCCGGCTTGCTTGAATCCTGATGGTGCAATGAGCAAGGGACTCACATCTGAGTATACCCTTCCACGCTTATGGTGGACAAAATGATTCAGAAAAGGGGGTGGTGATGAACAGAGTGTCTGAATTAAGCAGACCACTCTTACCCAGTCCAAAGATTAGGGCTTGATCCATCACCGTTTTTTAGCTCACTGCACCATCCCAGCTCACAACCTGGCTACATGCAAATTAGTCTGTTCCTGTCCCAGTGCATGATGGGAACAGGGCAAACCAAACTACCAAGCCAATTCTTATACTGGGAAGGAAACAAGCTTCCGGGGACCGGTTTCTGGCATTTCAGCCGTCGTCGGCCCGGCTTGCTTGAATCCTGATGGTGCAATGAGCAAGGGACTCACATCTGAGTATATCCTTCCACGCTTATGGTGGACAAAATGATTCAGAAAAGGGGGTGGCGATGAACAGAGTGTCTGAATTAAGCAGACCACTCTTACCCAGTCCAAAGATCAGGGCTTGATCCATCACCGTTTTTTAGCTCACTGCACCATCCCAGCTCAGAACCTGGCTACATGCAAATTAGTCTGTTCCTGTCCCAGTGCATGATGGGAACAGGGCAAACCAAACTACCAAGCCAATTCTTATACTGGGAAAGAAACAAGCTTCCGGGGACCGGTTTCTGGCATTTCAGCCGTCGTCGGCCCGGCTTGCTTGAATCCTGATGGTGCAATGAGCAAGGGACTCACATCTGAGTATACCCTTCCACGCTTATGGTGGACAAAATGATTCAGAAAAGGGGGTGGTGATGAACAGAGTGTCTGAATTAAGCAGACCACTCTTACCCAGTCCAAAGATCAGGGCTTGATCCATCACCGTTTTTTAGCTCACTGCACCATCCCAGCTCAGAACCTGGCTACATAAAAATTAGTCTGTTCCTGTCCCAGTGCATGATGGGAACAGGGCAAACCAAACTACCAAGCCAATTCTTATACTGGGAAGGAAACAAGCTTCCGGGGACCGGTTTCTGGCATTTCGGCCGTCGTCGGTCCGGCTTGCTTGAATCCTGATGGTGCAATGAGCAAGGGACTCACATCTGAGTATACCCTTCCACGCTTATGGTGGACAAAATGATTCAGAAAAGGGGGTGGTGATGAACAGAGTGTCTGAATTAAGCAGACCACTCTTACCCAGTCCAAAGATCAGGGCTTGATCCATCACCGTTTTTTAGCTCACTGCACCATCCCAGCTCAGAACCTGGCTACATGCAAATTAGTCTGTTCCTGTCCCAGTGCATGATGGGAACAGGGCAAACCAAACTACCAAGCCAATTCTTATACTGGGAAGGAAACAAGCTTCCGGGGACCGGTTTCTGGCATTTCAGCCGTCGTCGGCCCGGCTTGCTTGAATCCTGATGGTGCAATGAGCAAGGGACTCACATCTGAGTATACCCTTCCACGCTTATGGTGGACAAAATGATTCAGAAAAGGGGGTGGTGATGAACAGAGTGTCTGAATTAAGCAGACCACTCTTACCCAGTCCAAAGATCAGGGCTTGATCCATCACCAATTTTTAGCTCACTGCACCATCCCAGCTCAAAACCTGGCTACATGCAAATTAGTCTGTTCCTGCCCCAGTGCATGATGGGAACAGGGCAAACCAAACTACCAAGCCAATTCTTATACTGGGAAGGAAACAAGCTTCCGGGGCCGGTTTCTGGCATTTCAGCCGTCGTCGGCCCGGCTTGCTTGAATCCTGATGGTGCAATGAGCAAGGGACTCACATCTGAGTATACCCTTCCACGCTTATGGTGGACAAAATGATTCAGAAAAGGGGGTGGTGATGAACAGAGTGTCTGAATTAAGCAGACCACTCTTACCCAGTCCAAAGATCAGGGCTTGATCCATCACCTTTTTTTAGCTCACTGCACCATCCCAACTCAGAACCTGGCTACATGCAAATTAGTCTGTTCCTGTCCCAGTGCATGATGGGAACAGGGCAAACCAAACTACCAAGCCAATTCTTATACTGGGAAGGAAACAAGCTTCCGGGGACCGGCTTCTGGCATTTCAGCCGTCGTCGGCCCGGCTTGCTTGAATCCTGATGGTGCAATGAGCAAGGGACTCACATCTGAGTATACCCTTCCACGCTTATGGTGGACAAAATGATTCAGAAAAGGGGGTGGTGATGAACAGAGTGTCTGAATTAAGCAGACCACTCTTACCCAGTCCAAAGATCAGGGCTTGATCCATCACCGTTTTTTAGCTCACTGCACCATCCCAGCTCACAACCTGGCTACATGCAAATTAGTCTGTTCCTGTCCCAGTGCATGATGGGAACAGGGCAAACCAAACTACCAAGCCAATTCTTATACTGGGAAGGAAACAAGCTTCCGGGGACCGGTTTCTGGCATTTCAGCCGTCGTCGGCCCGGCTTGCTTGAATCCTGATGGTGCAATGAGCAAGGGACTCACATCTGAGTATACCCTTCCACGCTTATGGTGGACAAAATGATTCAGAAAAGGGGGTGGTGATGAACAAAGTGTCTGAATTAAGCAGACCACTCTTACCCAGTCCAAAGATCAGGGCTTGATCCATCACCGTTTTTTAGCTCATTGCACCATCCCAGCTCAGAACCTGGCTACATGCAAATTAGTCTGTTCCTGTCCCAGTGCATGATGGGAACAGGGCAACCCAAACTACCAAGCCAATTCTTATACTGGGAAGGAAACAAGCTTCCAGGGACCGGTTTCTGGCATTTCAGCCGTCGTCGGCCCGGCTTGCTTGAATCCTGATGGTGCAATGAGCAAGGGACTCACATCTGAGTATATCCTTCCACGCTTATGGTGGACAAAATGATTCAGAAAAGGGGGTGGCGATGAACAGAGTGTCTGAATTAAGCAGACCACTCTTACCCAGTCCAAAGATCAGGGCTTGATCCATCACCGTTTTTTAGCTCACTGCACCATCCCAGCTCAGAACCTGGCTACATGCAAATTAGTCTGTTCCTGTCCCAGTGCATGATGGGAACAGGGCAAACCAAACTACCAAGCCAATTCTTATACTGGGAAAGAAACAAGCTTCCGGGGACCGGTTTCTGGCATTTCAGCCGTCGTCGGCCCGGCTTGCTTGAATCCTGATGGTGCAATGAGCAAGGGACTCACATCTGAGTATACCCTTCCACGCTTATGGTGGACAAAATGATTCAGAAAAGGGGGTGGTGATGAACAGAGTGTCTGAATTAAGCAGACCACTCTTACCCAGTCCAAAGATCAGGGCTTGATCCATCACCGTTTTTTAGCTCACTGCACCATCCCAGCTCAGAACCTGGCTACATAAAAATTAGTCTGTTCCTGTCCCAGTGCATGATGGGAACAGGGCAAACCAAACTACCAAGCCAATTCTTATACTGGGAAGGAAACAAGCTTCCGGGGACCGGTTTCTGGCATTTCGGCCGTCGTCGGTCCGGCTTGCTTGAATCCTGATGGTCCAATGAGCAAGGGACTCACATCTGAGTATACCCTTCCACGCTTATGGTGGACAAAATGATTCAGAAAAGGGGGTGGTGATGAACAGAGTGTCTGAATTAAGCAGACCACTCTTACCCAGTCCAAAGATCAGGGCTTGATCCATCACCGTTTTTTAGCTCACTGCACCATCCCAGCTCAGAACCTGGCTACATGCAAATTAGTCTGTTCCTGTCCCAGTGCATGATGGGAACAGGGCAAACCAAACTACCAAGCCAATTCTTATACTGGGAAGGAAACAAGCTTCCGGGGACCGGTTTCTGGCATTTCAGCCGTCGTCGGCCCGGCTTGCTTGAATCCTGATGGTGCAATGAGCAAGGGACTCACATCTGAGTATACCCTTCCACGCTTATGGTGGACAAAATGATTCAGAAAAGGGGGTGGTGATGAACAGAGTGTCTGAATTAAGCAGACCACTCTTACCCAGTCCAAAGATCAGGGCTTGATCCATCACCAATTTTTAGCTCACTGCACCATCCCAGCTCAAAACCTGGCTACATGCAAATTAGTCTGTTCCTGCCCCAGTGCATGATGGGAACAGGGCAAACCAAACTACCAAGCCAATTCTTATACTGGGAAGGAAACAAGCTTCCGGGGCCGGTTTCTGGCATTTCAGCCGTCGTCGGCCCGGCTTGCTTGAATCCTGATGGTGCAATGAGCAAGGGACTCACATCTGAGTATACCCTTCCACGCTTATGGTGGACAAAATGATTCAGAAAAGGGGGTGGTGATGAACAGAGTGTCTGAATTAAGCAGACCACTCTTACCCAGTCCAAAGATCAGGGCTTGATCCATCACCTTTTTTTAGCTCACTGCACCATCCCAACTCAGAACCTGGCTACATGCAAATTAGTCTGTTCCTGTCCCAGTGCATGATGGGAACAGGGCAAACCAAACTACCAAGCCAATTCTTATACTGGGAAGGAAACAAGCTTCCGGGGACCGGCTTCTGGCATTTCAGCCGTCGTCGGCCCGGCTTGCTTGAATCCTGATGGTGCAATGAGCAAGGGACTCACATCTGAGTATACCCTTCCACGCTTATGGTGGACAAAATGATTCAGAAAAGGGGGTGGTGATGAACAGAGTGTCTGAATTAAGCAGACCACTCTTACCCAGTCCAAAGATCAGGGCTTGATCCATCACCGTTTTTTAGCTCACTGCACCATCCCAGCTCACAACCTGGCTACATGCAAATTAGTCTGTTCCTGTCCCAGTGCATGATGGGAACAGGGCAAACCAAACTACCAAGCCAATTCTTATACTGGGAAGGAAACAAGCTTCCGGGGACCGGTTTCTGGCATTTCAGCCGTCGTCGGCCCGGCTTGCTTGAATCCTGATGGTGCAATGAGCAAGGGACTCACATCTGAGTATACCCTTCCACGCTTATGGTGGACAAAATGATTCAGAAAAGGGGGTGGTGATGAACAAAGTGTCTGAATTAAGCAGACCACTCTTACCCAGTCCAAAGATCAGGGCTTGATCCATCACCGTTTTTTAGCTCATTGCACCATCCCAGCTCAGAACCTGGCTACATGCAAATTAGTCTGTTCCTGTCCCAGTGCATGATGGGAACAGGGCAACCCAAACTACCAAGCCAATTCTTATACTGGGAAGGAAACAAGCTTCCAGGGACCGGTTTCTGGCATTTCAGCCGTCGTCGGCCCGGCTTGCTTGAATCCTGATGGTGCAATGAGCAAGGGACTCACATCTGAGTATATCCTTCCACGCTTATGGTGGACAAAATGATTCAGAAAAGGGGGTGGCGATGAACAGAGTGTCTGAATTAAGCAGACCACTCTTACCCAGTCCAAAGATCAGGGCTTGATCCATCACCGTTTTTTAGCTCACTGCACCATCCCAGCTCAGAACCTGGCTACATGCAAATTAGTCTGTTCCTGTCCCAGTGCATGATGGGAACAGGGCAAACCAAACTACCAAGCCAATTCTTATACTGGGAAAGAAACAAGCTTCCGGGGACCGGTTTCTGGCATTTCAGCCGTCGTCGGCCCGGCTTGCTTGAATCCTGATGGTGCAATGAGCAAGGGACTCACATCTGAGTATACCCTTCCACGCTTATGGTGGACAAAATGATTCAGAAAAGGGGGTGGTGATGAACAGAGTGTCTGAATTAAGCAGACCACTCTTACCCAGTCCAAAGATCAGGGCTTGATCCATCACCGTTTTTTAGCTCACTGCACCATCCCAGCTCAGAACCTGGCTACATACAAATTAGTCTGTTCCTGTCCCAGTGCATGATGGGAACAGGGCAAACCAAACTACCAAGCCAATTCTTATACTGGGAAGGAAACAAGCTTCCGGGGACCGGTTTCTGGCATTTCGGCCGTTGTCGGTCCGGCTTGCTTGAATCCTGATGGTGCAATGAGCAAGGGACTCACATCTGAGTATACCCTTCCACGCTTATGGTGGACAAAATGATTCAGAAAAGGGGGTGGTGATGAACAGAGTGTCTGAATTAAGCAGACCACTCTTACCCAGTCCAAAGATCAGGGCTTGATCCATCACCGTTTTTTAGCTCACTGCACCATCCCAGCTCAGAACCTGGCTACATGCAAATTAGTCTGTTCCTGTCCCAGTGCATGATGGGAACAGGGCAAACCAAACTACCAAGCCAATTCTTATACTGGGAAGGAAACAAGCTTCCGGGGACCGGTTTCTGGCATTTCAGCCGTCGTCGGCCCGGCTTGCTTGAATCCTGATGGTGCAATGAGCAAGGGACTCACATCTGAGTATACCCTTCCACGCTTATGGTGGACAAAATGATTCAGAAAAGGGGGTGGTGATGAACAGAGTGTCTGAATTAAGCAGACCACTCTTACCCAGTCCAAAGATCAGGGCTTGATCCATCACCAATTTTTAGCTCACTGCACCATCCCAGCTCAGAACCTGGCTACATGCAAATTAGTCTGTTCCTGCCCCAGTGCATGATGGGAACAGGGCAAACCGAACTACCAAGCCAATTCTTATACTGGGAAGGAAACAAGCTTCCGGGGCCGGTTTCTGGCATTTCAGCCGTCGTCGGCCCGGCTTGCTTGAATCCTGATGGTGCAATGAGCAAGGGACTCACATCTGAGTATACCCTTCCACGCTTATGGTGGACAAAATGATTCAGAAAAGGGGGTGGTGATGAACAGAGTGTCTGAATTAAGCAGACCACTCTTACCCAGTCCAAAGATCAGGGCTTGATCCATCACCTTTTTTTAGCTCACTGCACCATCCCAGCTCAGAACCTGGCTACATGCAAATTAGTCTGTTCCTGTCCCAGTGCATGATGGGAACAGGGCAAACCAAACTACCAAGCCAATGCTTATACTGGGAAGGAAACAAGCTTCCGGGGACCGGTTTCTGGCATTTCAGCCGTCGTCGGCCCGGCTTGCTTGAATCCTGATGGTGCAATGAGCAAGGGACTCACATCTGAGTATACGCTTCCACGCTTATGGTGGACAAAATGATTCAGAAAAGGGGGTGGTGATGAACAGAGTGTCTGAATTAAGCAGACCACTCTTACCCAGTCCAAAGATCAGGGCTTGATCCATCACAATTTTTTTTTTAGCTCACTGCACCATCCCAGCTCAGAACCTGGCTACATGCAAATTAGTCTGTTCCTGTCCCAGTGCATGATGGGAACAGGGCAAACCAAACTACCAAGCCAATTCTTATACTGGGAAGGAAACAAGCTTCCGGGGACCGGTTTCTGGCATTTCAGCCGTCGTCGGCCCGGCTTGCTTGAATCCTGATGGTGCAATGAGCAAGGGACTCACATCTGAGTATACCCTTCCACGCTTATGGTGGACAAAATGATTCAGAAAAGGGGGTGGTGATGAACAGAGTGTCTGATCTAAGCAGACCACTCTTACCCAGTCCAAAGATCACGGCTTGATCCATCACCGTTTTTTAGCTCACTGCACCATCCCAGCTCAGAACCTGGCTACATGCAAATTAGTCTGTTCCTGTCCCAGTGCATGATGGCAACAGGGCAAACCAAACTACCAAGCCAATTCTTATACTGGGAAGGAAACAAGCTTCCGGGGACCGGTTTCTGGCATTTCAGCCGTCGTCAGCCTGGCTTGCTTGAATCCTGATGGTGCAATGAGCAAGGGACTCACATCTGAGTATACCCTTCCACGCTTATGGTGGACAAAATGATTCAGAAAAGGGGGTGGTGATGAACAGAGTGTCTGAATTAAGCAGACCACTCTTACCCAGTCCAAAGATCAGGGCTTGATCCATCACCGTTTTTTAGCTCACTGCACCATCCCAGCTCAGAACCTGGCTACATGCAAATTAGTCTGTTCCTGTCCCAGTGCATGATGGGAACAGGGCAAACCAAACTACCAAGCCAATTCTTATACTGGGAAGGAAACAAGCTTCCGGGGACCGGTTTCTGGCATTTCAGCCGTCGTCGGCCCGGCTTGCTTGAATCCTGATGGTGCAATGAGCAAGGGACTCACATCTGAGTATACCCTTCCACGCTTATGGTGGACAAAATGATTCAGAAAAGGGGGTGGTGATGAACAGAGTGTCTGAATTAAGCAGACCACTCTTACCCAGTCCAAAGATCAGGGCTTGATCCATCACCAATTTTTAGCTCACTGCACCATCCCAGCTCAGAACCTGGCTACATGCAAATTAGTCTGTTCCTGCCCCAGTGCATGATGGGAACAGGGCAAACCAAACTACCAAGCCAATGCTTATACTGGGAAGGAAACAAGCTTCCGGGGACCGGTTTCTGGCATTTCAGCCGTCGTCGGCCCGGCTTGCTTGAATCCTGATGGTGCAATGAGCAAGGGACTCACATCTGAGTATACGCTTCCACGCTTATGGTGGACAAAATGATTCAGAAAAGGGGGTGGTGATGAACAGAGTGTCTGAATTAAGCAGACCACTCTTACCCAGTCCAAAGATCAGGGCTTGATCCATCACCGTTTTTTAGCTCACTGCACCATCCCAGCTCAGAACCTGGCTACATGCAAATTAGTCTGTTCCTGTCCCAGTGCATGATGGGAACAGGGCAAACCAAACTACCAAGCCAATTCTTATACTGGGAAGGAAACAAGCTTCCGGGGACTGGTTTCTGGCATTTCAGCCGTCGTCGGCCCGGCTTGCTTGAATCCTGATGGTGCAATGAGCAAGGGACTCACATCTGAGTATACCCTTCCACGCTTATGGTGGACAAAATCATTCAGAAAAGGGGGTGGTGATGAACAGAGTGTCTGAATTAAGCAGACCACTCTTACCCAGTCCAAAGATCAGGGCTTGATCCATCACCGTTTTTTAGCTCACTGCACCATCCCAGCTCAGATTCTGGCTACATGCAAATTAGTCTGTTCCTGTCCCAGTACATGATGGGAACAGGGCAAACCAAACTACCAAGCCAATTCTTATACTGGGAAGGAAACAAGCTTCCGGGGACCGGTTTCTGGCATTTCAGCCGTCGTCGGCCCGGCTTGCTTGAATCCTGATGGTGCAATGAGCAAGGGACTCACATCTGAGTATACCCTTCTCTGCTTATGGTGGACAAAATGATTCAGAAAAGGGGGTGGTGATGAACAGAGTGTCTGAATTAAGCAGACCACTCTTACCCAGTCCAAAAATCAGGGCTTGATCCATCACCGTTTTTTAGCTCACTGCACCATCCCAGCTCAGAACCTGGCTACATGCAAATTAGTCTGTTCCTGTCCCAGTGCATGATGGCAACAGGGCAAACCAAACTACCAAGCCAATTCTTATACTGGGAAGGAAACAAGCTTTCGGGGACCGGTTTCTGGCATTTCAGCCGTCATCAGCCTGGCTTGCTTGAATCCTGATGGTGCAATGAGCAAGTGACTCACATCTGAGTATACCCTTCCACGCTTATGGTGGACAAAATGATTCAGAAAAGGGGGTGGTGATAAACAGAGTGTCTGAATTAAGCAGACCACTCTTACCCAGTCCAAAGATCAGGGCTTGATCCATCACCGTTTTTTAGCTCACTGCACCATCCCAGCTCAGAACCTGGCTACATGCAAATTAGTCTGTTCCTGTCCCAGTGCATCCCATCTCAGAGAAGTGTGGCTCACTGGTTAGAGGAGGCATACCCTAAAGCAGAGGTCAGACCCGGGACCAGGGTTCGATTCCCGACGCGGCAGGGCCCTGAGCCCAATTGTCCACGGACTCGATAATTCTCGCTTCAGTGCCCACTCTAAGCACGAGTTCACACTATGCAGCTCTGGGCAATAAGCTTGCTTAATCTCCACATTGGCCCCCCGCGGCGGGATGCCTGGCTTTCACCTTGGGGAAGCCCAGTACGGGTTATCTCACAGGGAAAGGCCAGGACGGGTTCCCAATGCAAGCGCCGAGATGCCCTAGGGTAAGTCGAGCGCTATATAAGAACACACATACATACATACAAACCTGGCTACATGCAAATTAGTCTGTTCCTGTCCAAGTGCATGATGGGAACAGGCCAAACCAAACTACCAAGCCAATTCTTATACTGGGAAGGAAACAAGCTTCCGGGGACCGGTTTCTGGCATTTCAGCCATCGTCGGCCCGGCTTGCTTGAATCCTGATGGTGCAATGAGCAAGGGACTCACATCTGAGTATACCCTTCCACGTTTATGGTGGACAAAATGATTCAGAAAAGGGGGTGGTGATGAACAGAGTGTCTGAATTAAGCAGACCATTCTTACCCAGTCCAAAGATCAGGGCTTGATCCATCACCGGTTTTTAGCTCACTGCACCATCCCAGCTCAGAACCTAGCTACATGCAAATTAGTCTGTTCCTGTTCCAGTGCATGATGGGAACAGGGCAAACCAAACTACCAAGCCAATTCTTATACTGGGAAGGAAACAAGCTTCCGGGGACCGGTTTCTGGCATTTCAGCCGTCGTCGGCCCGGCTTGCTTGAATCCTGATGGTGCAATGAGCAAGGGACTCACATCTGAGTATACCCTTCCACGCTTATGGTGGACAAAATGATTCAGAAAAGGGGGTGGTGATGAACAGAGTGTCTGAATTAAGCAGACCACTCTTACCCAGTCCAAAGATCAGGGCTTGATCCATCACCGTTTTTTAGCTCACTGCACCATCCCAGCTCAGAGAAGTGTGGCTCACTGGTTAGAGGAGGCATACCCTAAAGCAGAGGTCAGACCCGGGACCAGGGTTCGATTCCCGACGCGGCAGGGTCCTGAGCCCAATTGTCCACGGACTCGATAATTCTCGCTTCGGTGCCCACTCTAAGCACAAGTTCACACTATGCAGCTCTGGGCAATAAGCTTGCTTAATCTCCACAACGGCCCCCGCGGCGGGATGCCTGGCTTTCACCTTGGGGATGCCCAGTACGGGTTATCTCACAGGGAAAGGCCAGGACGGGTTCCCAATGCAAGCGCCGAGATGCCCTAGGGTAAGTCGAGCGCTATATAAGAACACACATACATACATACAAACCTGGCTACATGCAAATTAGTCTGTTCCAGTCCCAGTGCATGATGGGAACAGGGCAAACCAAACTACCAAGCCAATTCTTATACTGGGAAGGAAACAAGCTTCCGGGGACCGGTTTCTGGCATTTCAGCCATCTTCGGCCCGGCTTGCTTGAATCCTGATGGTGCAATGAGCAAGGGACTCACATCTGAGTATACCCTTCCACGCTTATGGTGGACAAAATGATTCAGAAAAGGGGGTGGTGATGAACAGAGTGTCTGAATTAAGCAGACCACTCTTACCCAGTCCAAAGATCAGGGCTTGATCCATCACCGTTTTTTAGCTCACTGCACTATCCAGCTCAGAACCTGGCTACATGCAAATTAGTCTGTTCCTGTTCCAGTGCATGATGGGAACAGGGCAAACCAAACTACCAAGCCAATTCTTATACTGGGAAGGAAACAAGCTTCCGGGGACCGGTTTCTGGCATTTCAGCCGTCGTCGGCCCGGCTTGCTTGAATCCTGATGGTGCAATGAGCAAGGGACTCACATCTGAGTATACCCTTCCACGCTTATGGTGGACAAAATGATTCAGAAAAGGGGGTGGTGATGAACAGAGTGTCTGAATTAAGCAGACCACTCTTACCCAGTCCAAAGATCAGGGCTTGATCCATCACCGTTTTTTAGCTCACTGCACCATCCCAGCTCAGAACCTGGCTACATGCAAATTAGTCTGTTCCTGTCCCAGTGCATGATGGGAACAGGGCAAACCAAACTACCAAGCCAATTCTTATACTGGGAAGGAAACAAGCTTCCGGGGACCGGTTTCTGGCATTTCAGCCGTCGTCGGCACGGCTTGCTTGAATCCTGATGGTGCAATGAGCAAGGGACTCACATCTGAGTATACCCTTCCACACTTATGGTGGACAAAATGATTCAGAAAAGGGGGTGGTGATGAAAAGAGTGTCTGAATTAAGCAGACCACTCTTACCCAGTCCAAAGATCAGGGCTTGATCCATCACCGTTTTTTAGCTCACTGCACCATCCCAGCTCAGAACCTGGCTACATGCAAATTAGTCTGTTCCTGTCCCAGTGCATTATGGGAACAGGGCAAACCAAACTACCAAGCCAATTCTTATACTGGGAAGGAAACAAGCTTCCGGGGACCGGTTTCTGCATTTCAGCCGTCGTCGGCCCGGCTTGCTTGAATCCTGATGGTGCAATGAGCAAGGGACTCACATCTGAGTATACCCTTCCACGCTTATGGTGGACAAAATGATTCAGAAAAGGGGGTGGTGATGAACAGAGTGTCTGAATTAAGCAGACCACTCTTACCCAGTCCAACGATCAGGGCTTGATCCATCACCGTTTTTTATCTCACTGCACCATCCCAGCTCAGAACCTGGCTATATGCAAATCAGTCTGTCCCTGGCCCAGTGCATCATGGGAACAGGGCAGACTAAACTATCAAGCCAATTCTTCACCAGAAAGGAGACAAGCTTCCGGGGACCGGTTTCTGCATTTCAGCCGTCGTCGGCCCGGCTTGCTTGAATCCTGATGGTGCAATGAGCAAGGGACTCACATCTGAGTATACCCTTCCACGCTTATGGTGGACAAAATGATTCAGAAAAGGGGGTGGTGATGAACAGAGTGTCTGAATTAAGCAGACCACTCTTACCCAGTCCAAAGATCAGGGCTTGATCCATCACCGTTTTTTAGCTCACTGCACCATCCCAGCTCAGAACCTGGCTACATGCAAATTAGTCTGTTCCTGTCCCAGTGCATGATGGGAACAGGGCAAACCAAACTACCAAGCCAATTCTTATACAGGGAAGGAAACAAGCTTCCGGGGACCGGTTTCTGGACTTTCAGCCGTCGTCGGCCCGGCTTGCTTGAATCCTGATGGTGCAGTGAGCAAGGGACTCACATCTGAGTATACCCTTCCACGCTTATGGTGGACAAAATGATTCAGAAAAGGGGGTGGTGATAAACAGAGTGTCTGAAGTAAGCAGACCACTCTTACCCAGTCCAAAGATCAGGGCTTGATCCATCACCGTTTTTTAGCTCACTGCACCATCCCAGCTCAGAACCTGGCTACATGCAAATTAGTGTGTTCCTGTCCCAGTGCATGATGGGAACAGGGCAAACCAAACTACCAAGCCAATTCTTATACGGGGAAGGAAACAAGCTTCCGGGGACCGGTTACTGGCATTTCAGCCTTCGTCGGCCTGGCTTGCTTGAATCCTGATGGTGCAATGAGCAAGGGACTCACATCTGAGTATACCCTTCCACGCTTATGGTGGACAAAATGATTCAGAAAAGGGGGTGGTGATGAACAGAGTGTCTGAATTAAGCAGACCACTCTTACCCAGTCCAAAGATCAGGGCTTGATCCATCACCGTTTTTTAGCTCACTGCACCATCCCAGCTCAGAACCTGGCTACATGCAAATTAGTCTGTTCCTGTCCCAGTGCATGATGGGAACAGGGCAAACCAAACTACCAAGCCAATTCTTATACTGGGAAGGAAACAAGCTTCCGGGGACCGGTTTCTGGCATTTCAGCCGTCGTCGACCCGGCTTGCTTGAATCCTGATGGTGCAATGAGCAAGGGACTCACATCTGAGAATACCCTTCCGCGCTTATGGTTAACAAAATGATTCAGAAAAGGGGGTGGTGATGAACAGAGTGTCTGAATTAAGCAGACCACTCTTACCCAGTCCAAAGATCAGGGCTTGATCCATCACCGTTTTTTATCTCACTGCACCATCCCAGCTCAGAACCTGGCTACATGCAAGTTAGTCTGTTCCTGTCCCAGTGCATGATGGGAACAGGGCAAACCAAACTACCAAGCCAATTCTAATACTGGGAAGAAAACAAGCTTCCGGGGACCGGTTTCTGGCATTTCAGCCGTCGTCGACCCGGCTTGCTTGAGTCCTGATGGTGCAATGAGCAAGGGACTCACATCTGAGTATACCCTTCCACGCTTATGGTGGACAAAATGATTCAGAAAAGGGGGTGGTGATGAACAGAGTGTCTGAATTAAGCAGACCACTCTTACCCAGTCCAAAGATCACGGCTTGATCCATCACCGTTTTTTAGCTCACTGCACCATCCCAGCTCAGAACCTGGCTACATGCAAATTAGTCTGTTCCTGTCCCAGTGCAGTCCAGGTGTGGCAGGGTATACTCAGACATGAGTCCCTTTCTCACTGCACCATCAGGATTCAAGCAAGCCGGGCCGAAGACGGCTGAAATGCCAGAAACCGGTCCCCGGTAGCTTGTCTCCTTTCTGGTGAAGAATTGGCTTGGTAGTTTAGTCTGCCCTGTTCCCATGATGCACTGGGCCAAGAACAGACTGATTTGCATATAGCCAGGTTCTGAGCTGGGATGGTGCAGTGAGATAAATAACGGTGATGGATCAAGCCCTGACCTTTGGACTGGGTAAGAGTGGTCTGCTTAATTCAGACACTCTGTTCATCACCACCCCCTTTTCTGAATCGTTTTTGGCCACTATAGGTGTGGCAGGGTATACTCAGACATGAGTCCCTTTCTCACTGCACCATCAAGATTCAAGCAAGCCGGGCCGAAGACGGCTGAAATGCCAGAAACCGGTCCCCGGTAGCTTGTCTCCTTTCTGGTGAAGAATTAGCTTGGTAGTTTAGTCTGCCCTGTTCCGGTGATGCACTGGGCCAGGGACAGACTGATTTGCATATAGCCAGGTTCTGAGCTGGGATGGTGCAGTGAGATAAATAACGGTGATGGATCAAGCCCTGATCTTTGGACTGGGTAAGAGTGGTCTGCTTAATTCAGACACTCTGTTCATCACCACCCCCTTTTCTGAATTGTTTTTGGCCACTATAGGTGTGGCAGGGTATACTTAGACATGAGTCACTTTCTCACTGCACCATCAGGATTCAAGCAAGCCGGGCCGAAGACGGCTGAAATGCCAGAAACCGGTCCCCGGTAGCTTGTCTCCTTTCTGGTGAAGAATTGGCTTGGTAGTTTAGTCTGCCCTGTTCCCATGATGCACTGGGCCAGGGACAGACTGATTTGCATATAGCCAGGTTCTGAGCTGGGATGGTGCAGTGAGATAAATAACGGTGATGGATCAAGCCCTGATCTTTGGACTGGGTAAGAGTGGTCTGCTTAATTCAGACACTCTGTTCATCACCACCCCCTTTTCTGAATCGTTTTTGGCCACTATAGGTGTGGCAGGGTATACTCAGACATGAGTCCCTTTCTCACTGCACCATCAGGATTCAAGCAAGCCGGGCCGAAGACGGCTGAAATGCCAGAAACCGGTCCCCGGTAGCTTGTTTCCTTTCTGGTGAAGAATTGGCTTGGTAGTTTAGTCTGCCCTGTTCCCATGATGCACTGGGCCAGGGACAGACTGATTTGCATATAGCCAGGTTCTGAGCTGGGATGGTGCAGTGAGATAAATAACGGTGATGGATCAAGCCCTGATCTTTGGACTGGGTAAGAGTGGTCTGCTTAATTCAGACACTCTGTTCATCACCACCCCCTTTTCTGAATCGTTTTTGGCCACTATAGGTGTGGCAGGGTGTACTCAGACATGAGTCCCTTTCTCACTGCACCATCAGGATTCAAGCAAGCCGGGCCGAAGACGGCTGAAATGCCAGAAACCGGTCCCCAGTAGCTTGTCTCCTTTCTGGTGAAGAATTGACTTGGTAGTTTAGTCTGCCCTGTTCCCATGATGCACTGGGCCAGGGACAGACTGATTTGCATATAGCCAGGTTCTGAGCTGGGATGGTGCAGTGAGCTAAATAACGGTGATGGATCAAGCCCTGATCTTTGGACTGGGTAAGAGTGGTCTGCTTAATTCAGACACTCTGTTCATCACCACCCCCTTTTCTGAATCGTTTGTGGCCACTATAGGTGTGGCAGGGTATACTCAGACATGAGTCCCTTTCTCACTGCACCGTCAGGATTCAAGCAAGCCGGCCGAAGACGGCTGAAATGCCAGAAGCCGGTCCCCGGTAGCTTGTCTCCTTTCTGGTGAAGAATTGGCTTGGTAGTTTAGTCTGCCCTGTTCCCATGATGCACTGGGCCAGGGACAGACTGATTTGCATATAGCCAGGTTCTGAGCTGGGATGGTGCAGTGAGATAAATAACGGTGATGGATCAAGCCCTGATCTTTGGACTGGGTAAGAGTGGTCTGCTTAATTCAGACACTCTGTTCATCACCACCCCCTTTTCTGAATCGTTTTTGGCCACTATAGGTGTGGCAGGGTATACTTTGACATGATTCCCTTTCTCACTGCACCATCAGGATTCAAGCAAGCCGGGCCGAAGACGGCTGAAATGCCAGAAACCGGTCCCCGGTAGCTTGTCTCCTTTCTGGTGAAGAATTGGCTTGGTAGTTTAGTCTGCCCTGTTCCCATGATTCACTGGGCCAGGGACAGACTGATTTGCATATAGCCAGGTTCTGAGCTGGGATGGTGCAGTGAGATAAATAACGGTGATGGATCAAGCCCTGATCTTTGGACTGGGTAAGAGTGGTCTGCTTAATTCAGACACTCTGTTCATCACCACCCCCTTTTCTGAATCGTTTTTGGCCACTATAGGTGTGGCAGGGTATACTCAGACATGAGTCCCTTTCTCACTGCACCATCAGGATTCAAGCAAGCCGGGCCGAAGTCGGCTGAAATGCCAGAAACCGGTCCCCGGTAGCTTGTCTCCTTTCTGGTGAAGAATTGGCTTGGTAGTTTAGTCTGCCCTGTTCCCATGATGCACTGGGCCAGGGACAGACTGATTTGCATATAGCCAGGTTCTGAGCTGGGATGGTGCAGTGAGATAAATAACGGTGATGGATCAAGCCCTGATCTTTGGACTGGGTAAGAGTGGTCTGCCTAATTCAGACACTCTGTTCATCACCACCCCCTTTTCTGAATCGCACCTCAGATCGTCGGCATCCCGAAGATCATCACATCGTACCTTTGTGAGCCGCTTCCACCGAAACCTGCGCACCGGAATCCACGCAAGGTATCGCATCCCTCCCCATAGAGACCAGAGTCATTGCAACATGCCCGCTACGTCCAGCGGGGTTGTTGCATCGCCTCCCAGGGTCTCAGGAGTGACGCATCTCTTGCTTTTCAACGCTGCAGCTTTCACTTGGAACTTTTGTCGCATCTAAAGGTACTGTTGGCTAAAACGTGACGCAACTGTGGATTATTTTAATGCAACCTTAAGAACTCTGTTGAAACCATATTCTTGGACTGTGTATGTTGGATTTATGTCCTTTTGGTCTTGTGTAGTTTAGATTAAATACCTTTATTTTTCTAAACTGTGGTGGAATCAGTTTGTGGTGTCTTCACTGTGTTACTGTGAGTGTTGGTACAAATACTTTACACATTGCCTTTGATAAGCCTGACTGCTCGTGCCAAACTACCAAGTAGGTAAGCAGGGGTTATCCAAAGAGTGTATTCTTTTAACCCTGACTAGAAGCAAGGGTCCATATTTGGACAGTGGTACCTACCTCTGCCAACTAGAGACCCCCAGATCTAACAGCCTCCATCAAACTTCATACCCATGGTGGATAAGGAGTGTCTCCACTGGCAGATTGATGGCTAACCTGTTCACGTTCTGGCAATGTGCTCCTCCCATCGTCAACCATGGTCTCCCCAGAGAGTTTTTGTTCCTAGGGCCAACCTCAGAGGTTAGTTTGTGTTTGCATTTTTTTTGGATGTTTGTGCAAGGTCTACCCTTGTGCAGGACCTTCTTTGGTGGGATGTCCCGGGTAGTTGTCGTGCTTAGTTCGACCGACTGTGGTTGGGACGTATTTGCCGGTGTGGGTGGATCCGGCATTTGAATAAATGAATCTAGTGTGAGTGACAGCCTCTGCTCTGTTTACTCAATTTCAGTATTCTCCACCCCAATGGCCCTCTGCAGCATTTTATCTATTGATGTTTGTGGTGGTGGAGGAGCACTACTTGTTTTGTTTCTGCTGGGACTTACACTTTTCCAAATTTTTCCACTACCTGTCACTTGGTTCATACACGTAAGCCTGGGGTGAGCGGGGGGAGATACCAACTAGCACAAATTAAGCCTTTTATCACTGTCCACAGCAGTCCCCTATTTGGTCATGACCTATCACAGACCAGAGATTTTAGTTACTTTGTGGCCCACTTCAGTCTGAACAATGGGTGCAGCAATGCTATAGTTGCGTATCACCATCTCTGTGACACATCACTGTGTCAGGGCCGGCTGGTTACTGTCTCAGAGACTGTGCCACCAAGTCCACAGGGGTGGAAGTGGTATTAAAAGGCTTACCCACTAACTTCTTCCCCTCGCTGGAGCCAGTGGAATCTGCCAAGGGGAGTGGCCCAGCCCTGCCTCCTCAGTCCTCTGATGGGCACGGAGGGGCCCGCCCTTGGCCCGGGCTTCACCCACGCCGTGGGAAAGGCAGCAGCGCTTTTGAGCGTGTGTTAGCTCCTCCCCCACACCTGAGGCAGCTGGATGAGGTTGCAGGGCACCCTTGGACTTGGAGTCCCACCAGGGTCTAGCGCGGCTTTGCAAAGGTGAATATTGCGGCTCTGGAGCAAGGTGAGGGTCGAGATTCTGCACCCTGGGACGAAATTCCACCAGTTTAATGCTGGAAACAGAGGCTGACCCTCACAAGCCTAAAAACGGCTTTTCAGGACCCATGCTGCGGAAAAGGCAGCAGCGCTTTTGAGCGTGTGTTAGCTCCTCCCTAACACCTGAGGCAGCAGGATGAGGTCGCAGGGCACCCTGGGACTTGGAGTCTCATCAGGGTCTAGCGCGGCTCTGCAAAGGTGAAGATTGCGGCTCTGGAGCAAGTTGAGGGTCGAGATTCTGCACCCTTGGACGAAATTCCCACCAGGGTAATGCTGCAACCAGAGGCGCACCCCCACAAGCAGGAAAACAGCTTTTCAGGACCCGCGGGAAAGGCAGAAGCACTTTTGAGTGTGTGTTAGCTCCTCCCCCACACCTGAGGCAGCTGGATTAGGTCGCAGGGCACCCTGGGACTTGGAGTCTCACCAGGGTCTAGCACGGCTCTGCAAAAGGGAAGATTGCGGCTCTGGAGCAAGGTGAGGGTCGAGATTCCTCACCCTGGGATGAAATTCCCACCAGTGTAATGCTGGAACCGGAGGCTGACCCCCACAAGCAGGGAAACGGCTTTTCAGGACCTGTGCCGCGGGAAAGGGAGCTGCGCTTTTGAGCCCATGTTAGCTCCTCCGCCATACCTGAGGCAGCAGGATGAGGTCGCAGGGCACCCTGGGACTTGAAGTCCCACCAGGGTCTAGCGCGGCTCTGCAAAGGTGAAGATTGCGGCTCTGGAGCAAGGTGAGGGTTGAGATTCTGCACCCTGGGACGAAATTCCCACCAGGGTAATGCTGGAACCAGAGGCTGACCCCCACAAGCAGGAAAACGGCTTTGCATCCTTGCTTTGTCACTCAAAGTTTCCCGATGTTTCTCTTTCTCCTTTTTGCTCCTTTTTTGTCTTTTGTTTTCTTATTCGCAGTAAAGATGCTGAAAAATAGGTCACTGGTTAACCCACCTGCAACCGCCTGCATAAATGATGCCCCAATAGTCTTTAAACAAGGATATATAGCACAATATGAATCATTCCTAAGTAGTTGATATAACTATTTATGCACATAAACAGTTCTCTGGAAATTATAAGCAATTTGCAGAATAATATTTTTATAAGTGAGTTTCTAGTCAATGAATCAATCAGGTGTTTGTAAAGCACTGCTACTCACCTGTGCCGGCCTCAAGGGGCTGGGGAGGGGAGGGGGATCCTGATTCATATGGGCGTGGAGCCACGTCTTGTGATCCTTTCTAAATTGGGTCAGCTACGAAGATTGCCCGAGGTAGAGAGGCAGGGTGTTCCAGGTTTTGGTGGTGAGGTGAGATAAGGATCTTCCGCCGGCTCGAGTCTTGTGGTACAGTGGCCAGGACCGTCATCTTTTCATCAGTGAAAATAGGCATTACATTGTATCTTTCCTCTTTAGATGATGATAAATTGTCTCATTGTCTTATGAATACTTAAAAACTTAATAGAAATACTTTGAGAAAAAAGACACCACCTAGAACAGTGTCCCTGATGGAGCAAGGACTCGTAGAAAAAGAGACTTGCTCGGAAGCAATCCTCTCATTTAACTTCTAACCTTGTATTAATTGTGTATTGTGTAAATTAATACGCACCACATTTGACACATAAGATAGAGAAGCTTGCCTATGTGTTTTTACTAATAAGTAACTCAGGCAGAGTTCTAAAATGGCTTCTAATGGAAATCTTTATTGTAATGCATCAGCTGCATCTATGCAGTACGATGAGCTGTCGCTTGGAGGGAATTTCTTGCACTTGCGCAGACACTATTGAAATGGCTGCTTGAGAACTCACATGCTGAGCATTAATAAATTAACGGGATTAGAATAGAGATAGGTGGTATACAGTGAAACCATTTTATTTTGAAATTAATGTTTTTTTTTTTTACTTTCTCATTAGTATACATTAGGGCCTCTCGTCCTAATCCAGAGTCCATAACTCACCTGATCTCTGCGCATGCATGATGTGAATAAGCTGGAAGAAGTGATGTGACTCTAGAACACAGTCCAAGGTTGCAAGGGATACTGTGGGGAACCCCGCCCCGGTCCCGGGTCGTATGAAGGTAAGAGCGAGTCGTAGGGTAGGGTTTGAAGGCTTTATTAACTCTCTTTGGGGTTAAATGCTCAGTTTTATCCATATACTGGGCAGCATCCCAGTTAGAGACCAGAAGGTATTGAGTCTCAGGTTGTAAGGATAGTGGGGCAAAAGAATAATCCAAAAAGTAAAGGGGAACCGGAGAATCACGCTCCTTAGGGAATAGTTCTGGGGAACAGCGTTAAACGTAGCTTCAGTTGGCTTCGTCCCACGTTTCTTCACGTCGGCGTAGACTTTAACTGGCCTTCAGCAAAAGGGCAGAAGGGAAAAGAAAAACACACAAAAACAAGCGTCAGGGCTATAGTAGTGTGCCCTTCCCACACCGGTCCCTAACAGTGAGGTGCCTAAGTGAGGGGGGGGGGCATTGTGCTATCAGCGCTGTGAAGTGTTCAGGCGGCTCGCCCACCACCTTTTTATAGAAAACCCAGTCTCCCCCATCACTTGCCTGTTGCCTCGGTCCCTGGTGACCGTGGCTTGGTGAGATCCCGCCTCCTCTGGTTCTCTCAGGGGGCCGGTCTCGCTCGCGTTGTCGGGTGTCTCTTTGGCTCCGTCTTCTACTGGGCGATTCGCGGTGTTGGTCATGTCCTCCTCTCTGTGCTCGCTCTCTGCTTCTGGGTTCTCGTAACAGGATTCCGGCCTTGGCAGACACACCTCCTTCCCCGCGTAGCCGGCCATTTGAATGCCAGGGCCGGATGGAGTCGTGGTTGGTGTTGCCTGTAAGCCTGTTACGCTAACCTCATTTCCGTCCGGCGGCCATCTTTGATTGGGTCGGGTCGGCGAATCCCTCACAGATACATACCTTGGGAACCAGTTCGAAGACCTCTGAAATGAATTGGAAAACATGAAGTTTATACTTTTGTTTCTAATATGATGTGAATACGGGTGGGAATAAAGTTTTATGAATAAAAAACTGAAGAGGTGGGATCTTTTAACAATGGACTGATAGACTACATTGGAAAATAAGCATGGTGTGATGATCATCCCCCTTGCCTGTCCAATCAGTGTTAGAAGTTACATGATATTGAAACATTAATGGATGGTACATGAATATTGTAGGGTATAACTGCAGTAGCTTTAGCTAGTTAGTGAGCATGGCACCAGGATGCTGCCCGAGTGAGACGGAGACAGAGATTTTCACCAGGATGCTGCCCGAGTGAGACGGAGACAGAGATTTTGCTGCAGAGCTCGGGATGCTGTCGGAGTGAAGAAGAATCGAATGCAGAACCATCTATCTTAAAAATAATGACTTAGAAGAAGATCAAGGAAGAATCTTGAGGAGAAAGAGAGTGTCAGAGAGGGGGCTACGCAAGCGTTGGTTTTAGAGAGGTCATCTATCTTGTCCTGATTTCCTGTCCTGAAGCCTTTGTCGCCTGATCTTTCCCGGGGGGCCCTTCCCAGCTTCTTGGTCAGGGGCTGGTTTCTACGCCATCCTTGGTAACTATACTTTTGTGTTTGTGCAGATGTGCTTTATTCTTTATCCTCTCCCTTCTGAGCCTAAGTCATTGCAAATCTATGAAGTATGTGTTTGATGATTGATTAATTGATACTTCCTTCTTATGAGTGACAGAGACTGTACTGTACTTTAAAAAATGTTTCACATACAATTAATTTAGATAAAGATTTAAACCTTTCCCGAGTCTGTGGTTATTTCATTGCAAAAGAGAAATAATTCATGTCATTTCACCATCAACTAGTTCAACTAATGGTCCATTGACCAGAGGAAATAACGTTTTGATCCGTGTAAAAGATTAATTGAAAATAAGAGGTGATTATTCTTGAAATTTCAGCATACAACAAAGTTAGACTCCCGCGGTTATTACTAGAGTGTGTGTGAGTGTGTTTATGGGCCCATGGGAGTATATGGTATTGGAGTACCTGTTGCTGTTGAGCCGCTGGATCAACCCAATGACGATATATCTTGCCTTATAGGCTCGGCGATGATACATCACACTAAAGGCTTCATTGCGAGCTTCCACAGCAATGCAAATATTGACGGTAAATGGAGTTACCTGCGAATTAGAATTTCAAATTGTGGTGTTTCTCAGGAAAATATCAACTGTTGAAAGCAGTCTCCCTGTGAAACACTGGGAAAAATATGCAGGAATCAGCATAAATACAAATATTCCCATAATTCCTCTGTTAGATTTGGGGGTCCCTAGTTGGCACAGGTAGGTACTTTTGCCAAATAGGGACCCTTGCCTTTAGTCAGGGTAAGGGTGTACACTCCTAAAATAACCCCTGCTCACCCCCTTGGTAGCAAGGCACGAGCAGACAGGCTTATCTCAGAGGCAGTGTGTAAAGCATTTGTGACCACATACAGTAATCCAGTGACAACACTACAGATGGACACCACACAAGGTTTATATAAAAAATAAGTATTCTTTAAATAGATTTAACACAAGACCATAAACGACAAAAATCCACAATAATGTACTTAAGATGGTAGTTTTAACTTAGTTCTGTTCATTTCTTAAGATGCAACATTTTGCGTCAATGTACCTTATGAGCCGTTGCGCCTCCACAACAAAAGTGCTGCAGCAATGGAAATGCAGCAAATTGCCAGTGCAAAGAAATAAAGACGTGAAGATCTTCCTGATGCGGAGCGCTTCTCCGATGTTGCGGAAAGTCTCAGCTCGATGCGTCAGCTGCAGCCGCGACACCCTTGTTCAGAGATGCAATGACGGCGGCTCTGGCAGCGATACTCTTCTCCCTCGAGGCGAAACACTTCCGCTCTATGCGACAGCTGCAGCCGCAACACCCTTGTTCAGAGATGTGACGACGGCACGCTTCTCCGTGGATGTGAGGTGCTTTTCTTGATGCGGTGTAATGCGTCAGCTACAGCAGCGACATCCTTGTTCAGAAATGCGACGGCAGCGGCGGCGACATGCTTCTTCGTCAGTGCGAGACTCTTCTCTCGATGCGGTGCAATGCTTCAGCTACAGCGGTGACATCCTTGTTCAGAACTGTGACGGCTGCGGTTGCATCGGCAACACGCTTCTTCCTCTTGAGTTCTGCTTCCAGCTCCTTGCGACACGCAGTCCCTCAGAAGGCCCAAAACAGCAGCAGGCACTTCCAAAGAACTCTTGGAGAGCTGGGGGTTGAAGTCTGTTGTCCCTGAGACTTCAGCAGGAGGCAAGCTCTGTTCCAAGCCCTTGGAGATCCTTCACAAGTTGAAAGTAAAGTACACAAAGTTCTTTTCTCCTTCCTTTAGCAGTCAGGCAACCACTGCAGGCCAATCCCCCAAGCAGCACTTCAGCTCCTCAGTTTCTTCAGGTTCCTGTCCTTAGCAAAGGTTTCTTCTCGTTGTCCAAAAGTGATCTAATTTCTTGGGATCAGGGTCCCAATATTTATACCCCAAAATCCTTTGTCCTCTGAGAGCAGAGGGGCCTTTGCCCCGTCCAAACCAGTTCAGAACCACTCTGTTTACATGACTCTTTCTTTCCTTTCACAGTGCAGGGCAGAAACATCAGACGCCCCACAGAAGGTGGAGCCAACATTGTGGAGGGAAAGCACAGCCCTGGAGCACTTTGTTGACATGATTCCTTCTCTCCTTTCACAGTGCAGGACAGAGACATCAGACAAACCACAGGAGGTGGAGCCAGCACTGTGGGGGCAGGCTGAGTCCTATTCAGGTCCCAGGTGCAACTCCTCCCTCCCATCTAGATGCAGATCTCTCTATTCACCACTGGGCTGACTCACTCTGTCTCCAGGAATCCCCCAGCCCGGTCACTGAAACTCCATACAAGGAATACACAATCTAGCAGAGGCAGGCTTGGAAGGTTAGACAAGAAAATACCTACTTTCTAAAAGTGGTATTTTCAAACACAGAATGTTAAATCCAACTTCACAAAAAGATGTATTTTATCATTCTGAGATCAGGCATACTTAACTCGAATTTCTACCATGTTCTCTGAGTCAGTTAGGATTAGAAGATGTAATAATCTAACTGCCCATTCTAGCCTATGGAAAACAGGTAGCCTTGCAATAGTGAAAAAAGAAAATTGCTGTAATTCATTGTTATGACATGCCACACACATCAGGGCTTGTCCTACCTTATACTTACAATGCACCCTGCCCTTGGGCCTACCATCAGTGTCTGATATGAAGAAAAGGGAAGGTTTAGGGACTGGCAAGTGGGTACATGTGCCCAGTCAGCATGGCAGTACCAGACTGCACATAGGCTCTGCAATGGCAGGCCTTAGATACATTTTACAGGGCTGCTTCTGTGGGTGGCACAACCATTTCTGTAAGCCCACTAGCAGCATTTGGTTTTACAATCCCTGGGCACACTCAGTGCCCTGTACTAGGGGCTGACAAGTAAACCAAATCATCCAATCATGGAATAACAAATTAATACATATATTTACAATAGGGAGAGCAAATGCACTTTAGCACTGATCAGCAGTGGTAAAGTTCCCAGAGTCATACAATAGCCAACAACAGGTCAGAAAAAATATAGGAGGAAGGCAAAAAGTTCAGGGATGACCCTGCAAAAAGGGCCAAGTACAACATCCACCAAAGATGATAATCCTTGGTATTTTCTTGCCCTTGGAATTAGAAAGCTCCCGGCCAACAGTAGCTACAATGGTTGCCAGCATTGCCAGTGCACGATCCGCAGCTGCACAAATTGGGGTTGGCTCCTATTATTTGTATTTCTTATTTTTTGTATTATTTATGCTTTATAAATTTTTTTTGTGCCATTTGCAAACTCTGATGTGGGTTTGCAAACCCTGAGTGGCTTATGAGTCATTTTGCACCTCCCATAGGATTCAAGGACCCATAAATGCAAAATTCCCTTGTATTTTTCATAGACTTCTTCAGGCACGGCAGGGCTACAGCAAAAACTGCTGAACAGAATGACACCAGATTTTTAAGGAAGCTAGATCTTGGTACACAGATTGTGCTTTTTGTGTTTTGGTGTACATCCACTCCGTAGTGTTTGAGAAATTAAGGTTGAAAAATAGTTGTATATCTGAATGGGCTGCATTTACTGTGGTTATGCCCTGGGCAGTCCACCCTTGGTTTTGACAGTATTTATAAAGGGGAGGAGAGGGCTGCATGGCCCGTCTTCTCAAGCCTCTGGAGGCCCCAGGGAACCCCCTCCCAGGGCTACAATGTGTTTATATGGGGAGGGGGGTCACACTGCGACCTTGCGGTATTTCTAAATGCCTCGGGGAGCCCACTCCAAGGGTCAAAATGTAAAATGGGGATGGAACCTGAGTGGCCCCCCTCCATGAGCCATTAAAGGCCCTAGGGAGCCCACCCCCATGGACAATTGTTTAAGAAAGGCAGTGCACAGCCCACTCCACGAGCCATTAAGGGCCCGTGGGCCCCATCCCCTTGGTGCCGGCTCACCAGCTATGTCCCAGAAAGCCCATCCCCGGGACATAGCGGCTTCCCTGCCCGCACCGGCATGGGGAGGCTAATTTGTGATTTGCTCTCATTTGTCAAGAGCATTTTCAAAACTCCTGACAAGCGGGAGCAAACTTAAAGTCTGCTCCCAGGAGGCTGGAGCTTTGAAAATGCTCCCACCCACTGGGAGCAGACTTTTGATCTGTTTCCCTGCCCGCACTGAAGTGGGCAAGGAAACAAATAAAAATACTGTTCGCATTAGTAGCTGCTCTCTCCAGGTGGGAGCAATGCTTGCTCCTGCTGCATGTGAGGAGCTGACTGGGGCCGCAGAGGCATTGGTTCTCCCTGTTGCCCAAAATGTATATGGGGAGTGCCTTGGGTGGGCACACGGGGCCCACCTTTAAGAAATGCAGGATAGGGTCCCCGGGGCTGATAGCTGTTTAGGATGGAGGCCCCTAAAAATATTCATGGCCCTGGGGGATTGGTTTTCGAGGGTCTTTTCAATGCTCAGGGAAGGGGGCCAAGGGAATGGGGTCCCCTGGGCCTTTTTAAGGCTCAGGGAGGGTGGCCATGCATCCCCTCCACTTAAGAAAATACACAGCCCTGGGGGATGGGGAGCCCAGGACCTAACAAGGACCTGGGGCACTCGTCTCCCCCTTTAGTTTTAGTAGTGGCCCTGGGGGATGGTGCTGCAAGTCAAAACAAGACTTGGGGAGGGGGGCTGCATGCCCCTCCCCTTCTTTAAAAAAACTGCCCTGGGGGATGGGGTCCCTCCAGCTTCATAAGGACAGGCGAAACGGGGCCATGAGGCCCCCTCCTCCTTCATAAGAAAAAGGCCCTAGGGAGTGGGGTCCCCAGGACCTAATAAGAATCAGGAAGGGGGTAATGTGGCCCACCTCCTGTGAAAAAAGGGCCTGGGAATGGGGTCACCACATTTCAACTTATGCACTCCCTTAAAATTCACATTAAATGTACACCTCTGTATACAATCTTCTCACCTCACTCGCCACACTACATTAGCTATAACTCACCCCTTCCATCTACCACTACCTATACCTTTGCATATTACAAAAGTTAGAACATGTGACAACACTACATTATTAGCAACACTCATGACATGTCAAATTGCATAATTTGCGTGAACTGCATGTTACTGGCACGAGTTATAGTTAATGTAGTGTGGCGAGTGAGGTGAAAAGCCTGTGTACAGAGGTGCACCAGTTATGTGAATTGTTGAAGTGGTGCATAAGTTGAAATATGAGTTATAAATATGACATATTAGTGTGAAAGTGGTGCCTAAATGATACATTTAAGATATAACTAGAACTATACAATTTCTAATGTTTGAGTAGTTTATGTTGAGTTTATATATTAAACATAAATAAAGTTTGCATAGCTTGTTTTTGTGTGAATGTATATATGTACATATATATGAGGTAGAAAAAACGTCTTACAGCAAATTTTCTGCTTGAAGAGACGAGACAAACCCAATAATGGTGCATAAGTATTTTTATTGTGCTCGACACCATCCCGCCAAATATATAAGGAATCAATCAAAACGCGTCCTGTATGATTTTGCTAAATAACTTAAACTTGGAAAAATGACCCTGAGAGTGCGTCCATTCTTTCCATTGATCGGGGAGGAAGTTCGGAGCAGAATGCATATATACAGTCTTGTCTATGCTTTCAGCTGCAGTCCCAACAATCTTTATTGGCACAGGACAACTTTGGAACAAGACAGTGCCCGGCAGGAATCACCAACGCGTTTCGGGCCTCACACCCTTCTTCATAGGCTGCATCTGTGGAAAGAGGCGAAAGAATCACAAACACATCCCCTTAATTTATTTGGACTGAACTACAGAGTATTTTTGTGTACAATACACTAAAAATAAGAATTGCAAAACGAATCCCCTTGTAGGCATCTGTTACTTAGCATTTAACTGCCCAAGCCTCTAAGGGTATATTGGATTTCACCACATTTCTGTACCCTCTAGGGTTCAAGCAGCAGATATGAGAGGCTCTGCCCCTCTCAGATACATATTCCAAGTTCTCTGGGTCAAGCAGGAGATCACTCCTGTCCAATGGGCAGTAAGGTACCGCCCCAAGGTATGAGAACTTCTTGCAGAGTGTGGCCCTATTTTGTCCCAGAGTGCACCAATTCTTCCAAATTGATAATGGTTGATTTTCCAGCAGGGAGAAATGAGCTGGCTAAACACACCCCTAGGATGGCTAATCTCCATAGTCTCTCCCCCTTGCTTCTGCTCATTCCTTCATTAAGCCTAGCATCTGGCTGGGTTCAAGAGTAAAGTCAGTGTAAATGACACTGGTGTCTTCCCCTTCCCTTGATGTCCATTGTTTACCACTCATCCCCTGCTTTGGCATCCCTGTGTAACAGAACGCTGCTCTCCCAGCAGAGCTGGTTAATCCCAGGGGCTCTTCATCACCTCTTCAAAGGAGCCTGCCTAATCCACTTAACTCTGACTAATGAGGACAGTCCACTGGAGGGCTGAATCTGGGCTTACAAACAAGAAAGTCTTATGGATTTACTAATACCATTCTGGGGAGTATTTGAATGCTATTTTTATCATTCTCCTATCAGGAGTTATTAGTTAATAACTTCTTGCCACGTTAACCTAGGTGGCAGGGAATTTGAATGGGAAAAATGACTTGGGCTATTTTTCTAGCACCAGGGCTTCTAAAAACATATGTCACTCTGTGTTAGATTTGGGGGTCTGTAGTTGGCACAGGTATGTATTTGTGGCAAATAGGGACCCTTGCCTCCAGTCAGGGTAAGGGGGTGCTCACCCCCTTGGTAGCTTAGCACGAGCAGACAGGCTTATCTCAGAGGCAGTGTGTAAAGCATTTGTGACCACATGCAGTAACCCAGTGACAACACTACAGATGGACACCACATAAGGTTTTATATCAAAAATAAGTATTCTTCATATAGATTTACCACAAGACCATAAACAATAAAAATACACAATACTGTTAATTTAAGATGGTAGTTTTAGCTTAGTTCAGTTCAGTTCTTAAGATACAACACTTTACGTCAATGTACCTTATGATGCGTTGTGCTTCCACAACAAGTAATGTTGCAGGTCAAGCTGAGCATCGCAATGCATTCACTAATATTGCATGTGGTAAAAAACAGTTTTTCGGCATATTTTACATATAATGGGTCCCTCAAGCACCTCTACATTCCACCCACGGGGTCAGGGTACCTCTACCCGAACACCTTCAATCACTTTGTATAAACATTGAGAGCCCTCAGGACCATTTGCCACTACATAAAATCTCATCTGTAACTTTCTGTTCAGGTTGCAGCCAGCCAATCATGGCATTCCTACTGGCACATGCATTTGTGATTCATCTCAAATTAGTCCCGAAGTATACATGCATGTATATATACATTTTTTTTTCTTTAAATATCTCAAAAACTATTTATTGGATTTACACCAAATAACAAAAAGGGCTCTTTCTGGACCGAGGGCTAGTTTTCTGCCGAATTTGGTGTCATTCCTTCCAGAGCTTCGGGCTGTATTCGGATCTAAAATCTCTATGGAAATTAACATGGGGAAAAAGCATTTTGGGACCACCCTTTTTCTCAGCCCTGCTAGATGGATCTTCCCGAAACTTTCAACACAGCAACTGAACTGAGTGTCGTACCCATTTTAAGAATTTCATGAAGAGTTGGCAAATGGCACCAAAGATACTGAGATAAATGCTTTCTGGTTTCTGATGGAAACTAGGTCCTAACTATAACTATCAACTGGGGACCCTCAGTAGGTATGTGAACATATATATATGTGATCAAGAACGGGGAGACCCGGTCGAAACGCGTCATGCTAGAGAGGTCATGGTGAAATAAAGAACGCACCTACTATCAAGAGCTGTTGGTGGTCTGTTCCTGTTTTTGTTCCTCCAGCTCTGAGGCTGAGGAGAAAAACGAACTTTGGTAGCAGGATTTATTTGTATATATATATATATATATATATATATATATATATATATATATATATATATATATATATATATACATATATCCTGAACAGCAACTCCAGCTACTTCCACCACAGCGCGGCGGCGAAGACAGAGAAACGGACCACTTCTGTAGGCAAGATGATTTATTTTCAACCTTTCACATCCAGTGCAGCATCGGCAGATGACGCGTTTCGGGCCCAAGAGCCCTTGATCACATAAAGACTGACTGAATTATTGCTGACATTATATCCGGTTAAATCCGTTAACAAAAAACATGGTAAAATATGCTTACAGCAAGATTACTAAATACATGATATTCAAGTATTAGCAGGATGTGCAAAGCCATGCATAGCAGCAATAAAAGTATGTGCAAAACGTGGTAGTTAAGATCTCAAATATAGAGAATTGTTAAAATGCCAAAGTATGATTTAAATATGAACATGTGCTATATTGAATCAAAGCAACATAAACTTCATATTATTTAAATGTTTAAAAAACTCTTTGAAAACTATTTAATCATACTGGCCCTGAGGTGCAAAAAAAAGTGTTTTTTAGTTTTCTGATTTTAAAAATGGGATCAAAATAGCATGATGTTTATGCATTAACTGACGAGAAATTATATTGCAGCTTACAACAAATGCCTCAATACTTCACTTGTATGTACAGAGTGTATCAGAGACAAGGTAAATACATAGATAGAAACACAAATAGGACCAGATTGACAAACAGCATATCGGCTTTGAATTTCTCATCACAGAACCGGACTATCAGAGGAAGGTGTACATGTCCACAGAATTATTCAGTCCGTTCGGACATATGCTGTCAAATTCGAGGATGAATTTAGTTTCCAGTCTCCTTAACAACAAATCTCTGTTGCCTCCTCTGTGTTGTTTAGGCACAGAGGTAACCACGTAATACTGCAAACAGTTTATATTGTTGTCGTGCACCTGTTTGAAGTGACGTGCCACTGGGTAAGCGGGGTCACTATGTAAAATTGCACGCAGGTGTTGCAGAATCCTCACGTGCACCTGTAGCCTGGTACTCCCGATGTAATTCAAGCCACAGGAGCACGTGAGGACATACACTGCGAATTCTGTTTTGCAGTTAAAACTTCCAACTAGTTTATTCGCCGCAGAGCCAAAGGGTGTGTAGTACTCTTTCTTGTTTACCCCAAATTTGCATGCTCTGCAAGAAGAACATTTGTGGAAACCAGGAGTAGGTTTCAAACAGTTCGAATTAGTTCTAACTTCTGGACTAGATTGGTCCAGAATAGAGCCCATGTTTTTGCCTCTGCTAAAAGTTATAGTGGGTGTCGGTGGTAAACTCATCCTCAGAACTGGATCTGTCAATACAATGGCCCAGTTTCTATTTACCATGGACCTGATCTTGCGTTCATTTTCACTGTAGGTGGTTATTAACCTGGGACATTGGTCAACTGGAGAGACACCATCAGTCGAAGGAGGCTCGGGTGACATGGCGTCATCTTCCTCCATTATCGGTAGCAGACTTTCCATCGATCTTGTAGTAGCTTTGGACATAGCAGTTTTCAGCATCTTATCAGTGTAGCCAAGGACTTTGAGTCTCTGCAGCAATTCTGCTGCACATACATTAAAATCACTATCTACACTGCAGATTCTTTTCAGGCGTTAAAGCTCCCCATAGGGAATGCTCGCAATCAGATGCTTGGGATGCGAGCTTGAGGCGTGAAGCGTTCAATTCCCAGTTATCGGCTTCCTAAATAAAGTAGTTTCTACTTTGTTGTTCTTAATGTATAATTTGACATCCAAGAATTCTATACTGGATTCATCTATATGAGATGTGAAAGGGAGATTGAGATTGTTTATATTGATCTTGTTAATAAAGTCTAATGCTTCTTTTCTACTTCCATCCAACACCATAAAGATGTTGTCAATTATCTGAGGAAGTATTTGATTTTATTGTCAAAGAATGTTTGATGATATTTCTTCAACACCTGTTCCTCCCACCAGCCCACGTGCAAGCACGCGTAACTGGGGGAGAAACAGGCACCCACGCCACGCCTCTAAGCTGCCTGAAGAGATCTTTGCCGAAAAGAAAGAAATTGTTATTTAAACACCAGTCCATCAAACTAATAATGGCTTTGTTGTGCTGGTAAAACTCACTGGGTCTTTGGCCTAAAAAGAATTTAACTGCATTTAGACCTGCACTGTGATTGATACTTGTGTATAACGATTCTATATCTAGTGCTATGAGTAACATGCCCTCAGACCACAGAAGATTCTTAGTTTTAACCAAAGAATCTCCGGTATCTTTGATGTAACTTGGCAACAACTTAACCAAATCTTGAAGGAAAAATATCAATATATTGACCATATTCCAAATGCAGAGCACCAAAAACTTGGAAAGCCTCACGTTTCGTGCTGCAGGTTCTTTATTGACATACTGCTGAAGTCAAACACGGCAGTTCCTGTGATTACAAAGTCCATTGCCAAATCGTGCCATACACGTTTCGGGAAGCATTTCCCTTTGTCACTGGCTGGGCATGTCGGGAACTGAGCAGGCAGAAGTGACGTTATTTTTGCAACGTGATTTTAAGTATTGCCATCCGTAGTGGGCGTGGCTCTTGTGCATCTTGGCACTTGTAGTCTTCAATTACACCCTTCGTGGGAGCTTCTCACCGTGTTCCTCAATGGAAATTTAACCTCAGGTAGGTTCACGCGCACTCCCAATGCGTGCATTCAGCCTTCTGTAAAGATGTCAACAGGCACGTAACTCCGTGAACACCACTTACTTTCATCAGTGTCACGGACTCGCATGGGTCGCGATGGGGCGTTCCGTGACCGTGGCAGGCGACTATATAATCCAAATGCAGAGCACCAAAAACTTGGAAAGCCTCACGTTTCGTGCTGCAGGTTCTTTATTGACATACTGCTGAAGCCAAACACAGCAGTTCCTGTGATTGCAAAGTCTGTTGCCAAATCGTGCCATACGCGTTTCGGGAAGCATTTCCCTTTGTCACTACTTATCAGCAGTAGCTCACAACAAACACCGCCTGAAGGCGGAATCACGGGCGCAGACCAACTTTTGGCATCAGCATTATTTCACATCACATCAAGTCAAGACGCGTTTTGGCCGTCCAAGCGGCCTTGATCACCTCAATATATATATACGCCGTGGTAGGTGTACAGGATAGCGCAACAGGCGGAACCATTGGAGGAAAGTGATCTGCGGCGCTATTTGCCAATACACGTTAGTAGTAACGGTACAACACAATGGCTGCCGCTGACGTGGTGAAAAGCCGGAAGAGGCTGCAGCTGACATATTTAACGATCTACCAGTAACTAAAGCACAACTCCGCAACGTTCCACTCGTAGCGGGACTGGTGGGCTGCAAAATGAAAGACTTGTTCAAACAGTTGGAGAAAGCCATGCGAACAGAGCAGGCTAAATGGTGGAAGAAAAAATCCCTTTCCTGGTATTTGGAGGTGGGGCGTGTGCCACGAGGACTGCGAATCATGCTGGCCCCCAGCTTCGAAAACCCAGATCCAAACATGTTATTAGAGTGGGCGGAATGTAATTTGGACTCGTCCAGTCATTTATTAAGAATCCTGATAAAGTACGCCGAGAGCGATGGTGCAACTCTACAGACAAAAATCACAGAGCTTAATGAGATGATCTCAGCTATGAATGATGTGACATTGGAGACAAAATATCGTGGGGAGATGATGGGCAGATTAGCAAAGGAGGAGGATGTGATCAAGAAACGTAAAACCTATAAGTTTCAAAGAGACAAATTGGATTACCAAAATGGTTGCATCTTCACCTTTGCAAAGAAGTACGATTCTGCCAAAGCCAGTAAAAATCAAAGTACTACTGAGGGCTCAGGCACTGCGTCAGGTATGCAGGAAACGATGCAATCATCATCCTCCAGGTCGGATTTAAGCTCTGTCCCGGGAAGTGAATATGAAGAGGAGCAACTGGCAGGCAGCTCGAGGGTAGGGTTTACAAAAAGAACCCTAGCTCAGGAGGTGGATTGCCTGAGACACGATCGCAGAGAGACCCTGCGCTCATACATCAAAAAACCAGCGCAAGGCAAAGGAACAATGTCAAATGCAGGGGACGCAGGCAGTGCCACAAAATCCGGCGGCAGAGAGAATTCAGCACCAAAGAAAAAGGCACAGAAGAAATGGAAGCGGCGATAAGAAAAGCAAGGTGATGGGACACTGACAATAATCAACTTGACTAGTGTCCATTTAAGCCCCAAGGAACTTACTACACTGGCTTTGGGTTTAACGTACTGCCCTCCAAGTGATTTTAACTATGCCCGCACAAGATTGGATCTGTTCAAGTACACAAGGAAGCTGAAACTAAGGAAATTCCATATGCTGAATAAAAAGAAAACTAAAGGTAGACACTATTCGAAGGGATGCAGAGATAACAAACTCCCCAGGTGTTCAAGTGGGGGATTACGATTTATATTGCGACATGCAGGATTTACACAGGGAAGGGGCCATGGAAGACGAGGATTACGAAGGAATGGCAACTTTACAAACAAATGCCCCTGGCTCAACGAACTTTAAACCGAAGTCAACGTTTAACCCAGTGCTGACACATGACAACATAGATGTCTATAATGAACTGGTGATCACGCAGATTAAGGATTTACACAAATCTACCCTGGCCAACACCAAGAAGCATCACAAGCAAAACAGCGCTTATGGCAGCCTTATGAAAAAACTACAAAGTAACAACAATGTAATAATAAGGCAATCAGATAAGGGCGGTAATATCGTCCTCTGGCCAAAGGACATGTATATGGAGGAGGCCATGAAACACCTCAATGACCGGCAATGCTATGGTAGGAGTGATTGGTCCTCAGTCAAATCTGTGTGGAATACATACAACTCTAAATTGTTGGCTTGGAAGAACATGGGCTTGCTGAGTGGGGATGAATTTAAGTTTTTAAAAACTAATTACCCAGTGATCCCTGTATTTTATTTGATCCCCAAGGTCCACAAGGACCCAGTAAATCCACCAGGAAGACCGATTATATCGGCTAAAGGCAGCATGTTGGAAAATACATCCCGATATATAGACCATTTTCTCCAGGAATATGTACAGTCACTCCCATCCTACCTACGAGACACAGGGGATTTTTTGGAAAAGATCAAACTGATCAGATGGCAAGCAGACTATTTATTGATAACGCTCGATGTGACTGCCCTATATATGAGCATCCATCATCTGGATGGGGTTCGAGCAGTGGAATATTTCATGAGAAAAAGATCAGTTTCCATGCTCAATCACAATAGAATGATTAGCGAAATGATTGGCTTTTGCCTATGCAATAATTACTTTCTATTTCAGAACATGATTTTCCAGCAATTGAGGGGCGTGGCGATGGGGGCCTGCTTCTCCCCGAGTTACGCGTGCTTGCACATGGGACTATGGGAGGAGCAGGTCCTCGGGACCACGTATGAAGAGATCTTGAGTAATAACATCATATCATGGTACAGATATATTGATGATCTGCTTATTGTGTGGAATGGCTCAAAATCAAGCGCGGAAAGTTTTATTGCATATATCAATGTGAATAGTCTGAATTTATATTTTACTGGTAACATCAGCGATTCAGCAGTAAATTTCCTAGATGTGGAGATTTATGTAGAGGAGGGCAGACTGGAAACCAGGCTTCACAGGAAGGAGACGGCCGGGAACACAGTTTTGCATGCCTCAAGTCACCACCCGAGTCACTTGATCCGCAGCATTCCCTATGGGGAAATGTTGCGGATTAGGCGAATCTGCAGTACGGAACCAGAATGCAGGAGGGCCCAGGCAAGCAGTATGAGTAGATTTCTAGCCAGAGGGTACTCAGTGGATGTGGTAGACAGAGCAATCGCTAAGGCCAACCAGATCAGTAACCATACACAGGAAGGGGTGGACAATTTGACAAGTCAAACAAGTCAGCCCACAGTCCTAGAGCAGCCTAGACTCATCACGGCATACAGCAGGCAACATAACCAGCTACATAGTATCTTCCGAAAAAATTGGCCCATCGTTAAGGGGATCCTATCATTGGCATAACCCTGTCAAACAAACCGGAAGTCACATTCAGCCGAGCACGCTCAATGAGTGACATGTTGGTGAAGAGTAGTCCAGAGGTGGCCAATAAAATCCAATGGCTTAATACAACCACAGGCTTCATCAAGTGCGCTGTGTGCTAGGCATGCAAACAAGGGAGAAACAGAACATCCTATTTGACCCCCTTTAGTGATATTCCAATCTCAATAACGAAAAAGATAACCTGCAAAACAGATTTTGTGGTATAAGTGCTGGAGTGTGTGTGTGGCCTGCGATACGTGGGCAGCACGAAGTTGCAGGTCCACTAACGCATACTCCAGCACATACGCGCGGTTTTCAACAGGGATGAGACCTACCCGGTGGCAAGGCATATCAACTCTTGTCACAACAGTGACATCAGTTGTTTGTCATATTATGCCATAGATACCATATTGCCACTACGGAGAGGAGGTGACAGGGAAGCCCAGTTGAGAGCACTAGAAACCTGATACATTATCGAACTTAATACTAAGACCCCCAACGGTCTTAATATGGGGGAAGATATGTATACCTGCTTGGGATGAGAGCTGACATAGGGAGTTTGTGCACCCAAGTATCAACTAGGGGACCCCACAGGATCAGGGAAAATATTAACCGTTACTGAGTCATGCATATTCATTTAACATGAAAGCGAGCTTCTTTGGAAGGGTGACTAGCACATGCACTGTATAACAAGGTGTGGTTTTTTCACTCACTTCATGGATGCGATTGTGTTGTACACTCAATAAATTCAAGCAAAGTACCTGGCTGGGTCCGTGTCTGTTTCTAACCGAAGGTAACGGGTGGAGTGGAACGGAATTCTTTGCATATATATTTTCAAATTTGTTTATTTATGATAACGGAACTCAATTGAGGTCCACATAAAAATTCAATAAAGAATAAACAACAAATTTCATGAGAATACAAGAAAGAAGTTTTACAGAATATTCAGTTATCAATATAATGATAAAAAACATTTTAAAAAGTTAAACAATTTAAAACAAAACATTTCGTTTGGAGGATTAAGCATTGCTTCAATAAAATCATAAGCAGTAGAAATACCCAATTGGAGGCACATAGGTCTCAACCATTTGCGTCTAAATGCCATAAGAGCCGGACAAACAAAGACAACATGGTACAAATCCTGGGAATTACAATTACAGAAATTACAAATATCTGAACCACCATGCCATTTGGACAGAAGACAGTTCAGAGGAAGTAAGTTATACCTTAACAAAAGGATAAATCGCCTAACTCCATGGGGGAGGTTCCAACATATGTATGGCTGGGGGGTTTTTATTTCACAAAATTTACCAATGGGGAACATTCTGCTCGCAGTTTTACTTGACCCACTATCAACTCTAAAGCTCAACTCCCAAGAGGCAGATTTTAAGGATAACCTTAGTTGGGCAGCAGTTTGTAAAAATAGATTTGCATATATATATATATATATATATATATATATATATATATATATATATATATATATATATATATATATATATATATATATATATATATATATATATATATATTTACAAATATATATATATATATCCAAACGAAGTTGCTCCCAACAATGAAGGTGCCACACACAGTCGTTTAACAGTCCTTTAAATTGCAGCACTTGCAGGGCACGTAACATCTCAGGTTTCAGCTTGTGATTTGCCCAGCAGTTCCAAACGCGTTTTGGGTGACCTGGCACCCTTTGTCAATGATTGTGGTTTGGAAGGAGATGAGGCAGCAAAAATTCACATTGCACTCGCGATGGTTTTGTAGTCCCGCCCATGTGGGCGTGTTCACATTGTGCATCTTGGTATTTGTAGTTAAAATTACTCCATATATTCCCACTGGGGATTTTATTTCAATTTTGCACCGAAAATTAAACACGCAAAAACTCCTGCACTACAAGAACCATCGGGCCATAGTTATGGCCACGCCCACTGAGGCGGGGATTATCAGAGACTAGTGCAGGCATCAAAGACTGGTTTAATTCACAGCAAGTCCTCAACCCTTTGAAGAAGTGCTGCAGAGAGCACGAAACGCGTCAGGGCTGGACATTATTCTTGTGAGGCAGCAAGCTGTTCCTTCGCTGTTTGCATCATCATTAAAATGGCAAAATCGAATTTTCCTGTTTGTGGCTCCCTCATTCCAGGCAAGCCTTGTGTTATGGATTAAATGTGGCTTGTTGTCTGAGCCACGAGGTGAACCCAGCTGCAGTTTGCAGTTCGAGCTGAAGCATCAAGCGATGAGTCAGCGTGAGGAGCAGGGAAAAGCCGGTGATGTGATTAATGGAGGTGTTTGAACTGTGACACTGACCCCACAACCCACCCTTTGAAGAAGTGCTGCAGAGAGCACGAAACGCGTCAGGGTTGGACATTATTCTTGTGAGGCAGCAAGCTGTTCCTTCGCTGTTTGCATCATCATTAAAATGGCAAAATCGAATAGGACCTATTACCCATAGTAAATCTGCAACATTCTATTCCCAATAACTTTGGCGCCGGTTGACAAATCTGCTTGAAATTTTCCAAACTTTTGGCCAGCTCCACGCCACTCCTATCCTGAAAGTTTTACCATGATTCATCAAGCAGGGGCCGAGAAAAAAGGGGGGTCCCAAAACACGTTTTCCCCATGCAATTTCCCATTGGACCTTTAGACTCATCTACAGCCCGAACTGCTGAACGGAATTACACCAAATTTTGCAAAGAGGTAGTCCTTAGTTCAGACTTGTGCCTTTTGCTTATTTGGTGTAAATCTGTTCAGGAGTTCCTGAGAAAATTATAGTTAGGACCATTTATATATTTATGGGCGCGGTGGAATCTCCCACCCTTCCGATCACGCGCTGAATGCTAATTGGCTGTCAAGTGGTTGTCAACATTCAAAACTAGAAACTGTTGGCAGCCATTTTATGCCTTGGTTGAAGCGAGGCTGAAGAGGCCTGTAAAATGTGTGTTTAAAAAAAACGCGGGATGCGCATTTTTCTGCTGAAAAAAGACCAAAGCGCGGGCTCCAGCGCTTCAAAGGTTATTAGCCCCGGGGGGCCAAATCCCTTGGGCATTTTAAAAAAATAGTGTGGGGGTCCCAATCCCCCCACACTGCCCCATGGACCGCCACCCCTGGGGCTGTAACTATATTTATGAGGGGGGTCACGGCCCCCCCTTAGCCCCGGGCCTTGTTTAAAAAGGGTGAGTGGCTCTTAGGCCCCCCCAGCCCTGGGGACCACCACCCCCCCGGATTGAAAACATTAATTGAGGGGGGCTCTGAGGTCCGCCCAGCCCTGGGGACCGCCACCCCCGGGGCTTCTTGAAAAATGTGGGAGGGGGCCACATGGCCCCCTTCCTGGAGCCCAAGATGGCCCTGGGGACCGCCACCCCCCAGGGCCAGCTCCTGCAGTGTCCCGGGGTGCCCACTTCCGGGACACTGCTGTTTGCAATGGTAGGGCGGGAGCCTCGCGGCTCCCACCCTATCATTGCAAACTGCTTTCCTTTTTAGAAGAGAGAGCAGGAAACCTGCTCTCTCTTCTAAATAGGAAAGCAGATTTCTTTTCCTCAGGTGGAGCAGAATGTTAGCTGCCCCCCCTGAGGAAAAGCTATGCCGTCTCCCGAAGCACGCAGGGAGCCGGCTGGGACCGTGGGGGCATTGGGGCTTCACCCACGGTCCCCAACGTATTATATAAGCCCCGGGGATGGGGTCCCCGGGGATAATAAAAATTTGTGATACAGGCTATTTTTTTTACATAAAATTAGGAGTAGCGCACCCATCGCGACGATCAGTGCACCCCTGGTGTGCAGGCTTTGGATGCACGGTTTCTAACACATAGGGTGCGCGTGTGTGGTGCACAACTTTTACGTGTTGGCTGCACGACTTTGGCACGTTGGGTGCGTGACTCCTGGCCAAAAAACAGATATTTTTCAAATATACATGAAGCTTATGTGTTTAGTTGTTAGGTGGCTCTAAAAAGACCCCTTGCATTATTGAGAGATTTTAGTACTTACAAGTAAGTACCGATGCATAGTCTAAAGTTCAAGAGGGAGACTCTGTTCCCCTCCTCTGTAAAATGTACACAACCTCTCCTATAAATGCCATGCATATTGAAACGCAAATTGTTGTAGTATATGGACCTCATTCTATAGTCTCGGAGAAAAGCAGAAACAGATTCATTCACGTTTCCTAGCTTTCTAAATCTGTGTACAAAATTGATTGGACCAGTTCCATTTCTGCCTTTGGCATATGTTAGAATAGACAAAGACAGTTTGGGGGAAAAGTGACATCAGTTCTGCAAAGGTGTCTTTCATGAGCATTTTCAGACCTACCCCAGTCAAAGTGCCTAGGTCATTGCCACCAGAGTGCACAATTATGTGGTCAGGGTGTTGGATATGCAAAAAGGATTTCACCAATGGCATCAATTGGGGCCACTTTAACCCTCTCTGTCCAATCCATTTAATGTCTACATTTGGTAAACTTAGGTCTCCAGAAAATTATTATTATATTTATTTTATAGAGCGCACGGCTACTTGGGAGTGTCCCGGCGCTAGCTTCCGATAAACAGAAAGATGCCCACACCCCAAAATTAAAAGAGCAAGGTTTTACGTTTCTTCCTGAATAGCAGTGGGTCTTGAATGCTCCTCATAGCAAAAGGCAGCAGATTCCAAGCCTGACCTGCCCTTCACACAAAGGAGTTGCCTCCCAGGCGGTGACGATTAAACTTCGGCCTCTGCATCAATATTAGAGCAGATGACCAAAGCTGTCTCCCTGGAGAATAGAAAGAGAGTCACTTCTCCAGGTAGATGGGTCCCATACAATAAAGGGCTCGCTGTGCTATGGTAAGCATTTTGAATTTCAGGCGGGCTTCCATATAGCTGTGTCCCACAATCCACACTCTAAGCATCTTGAAGGGAAGTCTGGATGCACTCAGATGGTCTCTGTAAATATAATGGCAGTTTGAAAACTAAGAATTTTCTAAAATGGTGGATAAGATGCAGTTTTGAAAAAAGAAAATAATTGATTGGTTTTTTGACAACATTCTACACTGAAAACTAGGGTGCATGTTTCTGTTTTTTAAAAGCATGATTCTTATTGGTTAACAAAAATGGATTGAAAGGAACGTTGCGTACGATAAGCTGGTATATTGAAAAGTCAAGCACACTTGCAGTTTTGATTAGCAACATTGTGTGATGAACGTTTGACCTGTGTGCTCAGTTAAGTGTTCCATGAAGTGTTTCTATGGTAACATGCAGAAGGCAGAATGGGGGTAGGGTTGAAATTTATGTCATTTGGAAAGGGTTGAAATCAGTAACCAATAGAAATGTGTGTTTGCTTTTGAATTAATGAAGGAAGCAATGTGATTTGATTTGAAGGTGTATATGTGTTCAAAATGAGAGGGAAACTCTGCCAATCTATGGTTCTCTTGAGAGGTGTTGAAAACAGATTCTGAATAAGAAAATCTGCTGTGTGACTGATATACTTATATTGTACAAAATCATTTGAAAGGTGAGTTATTAATTTGTGAGGGGATGTATGTGGTGCATTTCGATTTTAATTAGACTAATGTGTTTGTCCTGCTGCAGTGCAGGGAATTTTTTTTTTCTCTAGAATTTTATTGTGAGTGTGTGTGGATTTAGAAAGCATTCTGAGATAAGCATTTGTGTATTTTATGTGTTTGCAGACAGATAACTATGCTGTTGAGTTAGAAACCAGTTATTTTTTATTCAGTTTAAAAAATGACTCAAGTTTCTACATTAAAATGCAATACTTATTCTACACTATGAAATGTGTTTTGGTACAATGCAAGGGATAGTGTTGTTTGTCTAGAATCACACAGTGAGTCTTGTGTGCATTTAGGAATCATTCTGATAGAAGCAGTCTATACTAATGTGTAGTAGAACATGTTGTGCAATGTGTAGAGTCACCTAAAGTCTTGTAGAGTGGTAACTGTGTTTTGGTCAAATGCAAGGGATAGAGTTGCTTGAGTAGAATCAGACAGTGAGTCTGTGCATTTAGGAATCACTCTGAGAGAAGCATGTTGGTAGTTTATGAGTTTCCTAACTCTAATTTATTAAAAACGTATTGTGTTCTCACATTTTGGTAGAATTAGAAAATAGCCATTGGTTATGTGTTTTCAAAATGAGTTTGGCTTTAATAGTAAAATGCACTACTGTAAATCCTTAATCTACCTCCAGCACAACTTCCTACACTACCCAAACACCACTTTATTTCCTAGAACACTACCCTACCACGATTTCTAGCGTGAGCCTGTAGAGTACATAAACACCACTGCACTATGCTAATACACTACTCCAGCATGACTACCTACACTACCTAAACACCATTTCACTACCTTAAAGCTTAAATCTGTCACAGCAGGACCTCTTACACTACCCAAACACAACTATACTACCCTACTACTGCATTCATAAGAAATATTATTATTTGTCTAGAATCACACTGTGAATCAGTGTCTACTTGGAGAAATTGAGAGACAAATATTTCGTTGGTTTATAAGTTTGCAGACATATAAATACATGTACTCTTGCAGTGACACTATCCCTAGCACGGTTCCCTACACTATACAAAGACCAGTGCAGTGCCCTAAACCCTTAATCTACCTCCAGCACGATCACCTACACTACCCATTCACTACTGCAGTACTTAAACCCTAAAACACTACTCCAGCACGACCGCCTACACTACTCAAACACCATAGCTCTACCCTAAACCTTAAATGTGCCCCAGCACAATCTCCTCGCTACCCAAACACCACTGTACTTTCCTAGAACACTACCCTATCATGCTCTCCTACATTACACAAAGAGCATTGTAGTATCTTAAACCTTAAAACAGTATCCCTAGCTTGAGCCCGTGCACTAGATAAACACCACTGCACTATGGTAGAAAGGTACCCCAGCATTATTCCCTACAGTACCTAAACACCATTTCAGTACTCTAAAGCTTAAATCTATCACAGCAGGACCCCTTACACTACCCAAACACCACTATACTGCCCTACTGCTGCATTTATTAGAAATATTGTTAGTTTTCTAGAATCACACTGTGAATCGGTGTCTACTTGGAGAAATTGAGAGACAATGATTTGGTTTGTTTATATGTTTGCAGACATATAAATACATGTACTCTTGCAGTGACACTATCCCTAGCACGGTTCGCTGCACTATACAACGACCAGTGCACTACCCAAAACCCTTAATCTACCTCCAGCACGATCACCTACACTACCCATTCACTACTGCAGTACCTTAAACACTAAAACACTACTCCAGCACGACCGCCTACACTACTCAAACACCATTGCACTACCCTAAACCTTAAATGTACCTCAGCACAACCTCCTACGCTACCATAACCCCACTGTACTTTCCTAGAACACTACCCTATCATGATCTCCTACACTACACAAACAGCACTGTAATATCTTAAACCCTAAAACACTATCCCTAGCATGACCCTGTGCACTAGATAAACACCACTGCACTATGGTAGAACAGTACCCCAGCATGATTCCCTACACTACCTAAACACCATTTAAGTACTCTAAAGCTTACATCTATCACAGCAGGACCCCTTACACTACCCAAACACTACTATACTACCCTACTACTGCATTTATAAGAAATATTGTTAGTTGTCTGGAATCACACTGTGAATCAGTGTCTACTTGGAGAAATTGAGAGACAATGATATGGTTGGTTTATGTGTTTGCACACATATAAATACATGTACTCTTTCAGTGACACTATCCCTAGCACGGTTCCCTACACTATACAAAGAACAGTGCACTACCCTAAACCTTTAATCTACCTCCAGCACAATCACCTACACTACCCATTCACTACTGCAGTACCTTAAACCCTAAAACACTACTCTAGCACGACCGCCTACACTACTCAAACATCATTTCACTGCCCTAAACCTTAAATGTACCCCAGCACAACCTCCTATGCTACCCAAACACCACTGTACTTTCCTAGAACACTACCCTATCATGATCTCCTACACTACACAAACAGCACTGTAGTATCTTAACCCCTAAAACACTATCCCTAGCATGACCCTGTGCACTAGATAAATACCACTGCTCTATGGTAGAACAGTACCCCAGCATGATTCCTTACACTACCTAAACCCCATTTCAGTACTCTAAAGCTTACATTCTATCACAGCAGGACCCCTTACACTACCCAAACACCACTATATTACCCTACTACTGCCTTTATAAGAAATATTGTTAGTTGTCTAGAATCACACTGTGAATCAGTGTCTACTTGGAGAAATTGAGAGACAATGATTTGGTTGTTTTATGTGTTTGCAGACATATACAAACAAGTACTCTTGCAGTGACCCTATCCCTAGCACTGTTCTCTACACTATACAAAGACCAGTGCACTACCCTAAACCCTTAATCTACCTCCAGCACAATCACCTACACTACCCATTCACTACTGCAGTACCTTAAACCCTAAAACACTACTCCAGCATGACCGCCTGCACTACTCAAACACCACTGCACTACCCTAAACCTTAAATGTACCCCAGCACAACCTCCTACGCTACTCAAACACCACTGTACTTTACTAGAACACTACCCTATCATGATCTCCTACACTACACAAACAGCACTGTAGTATCTTAAACTCTAAAACACTATACCTAGCATGACCCCGTGCACTAGATAAACACCACTGCACTATGGGAGAGCAGTACCCCAGCATGATTCCTACAGTACCTAAACACCATTTCAGTTCACTAAAGGTCAAGTCTATCACAGCAGGACCCCTTACACTACCCAAACACCACTATACTACCTTACTATTGCATTCATAAGAAATATTGTTAGTTGACTAGAATCACACTGTGAATCAGTGTCTACTTGGAGAAATCGAGAGACAATGATTTGGTTGGTTTATATGTTTGCAGGCATATAAATACATGTACTTTTGCAGTGACACTATCCCTAGAACTGTTCCATACACTATACAAAGACCAGTGCACTACCCTAAACCCTTAATCTACCTCCAGCACGATCACCTACACTACCCATTCACTACTGCAGTACCTTAAACCCTAAAACACTACTCCAGCACGACCGCCTGCACTACTCAAACACCACTTCACTACCCTAAACCTTAAATGTACCCCAGCACAACCTCCTACGCTACCCAAATACCACTGTACTTTCCTAGAACACTACCCTATCATGATCTCCTACACTACACAAACAGCAATGTAGTATCTTAAACTCGAAAACACTATCTCTAGCATGACCCCGTGCACTACATAAACACAACTCACTATGTTAGAAAAGTACCCCAGCATAACCCTCTACATTACCTAAACACCATTTCAGTACCCTAAACCTTAAATCTATCACAACAGGACCCCTTACACTACCCAAACACCACTATACTACTCTACTACTGCATTTATAAGAAAAAAATGTATTTGTCTAGAATCACACTGTGAATCAGTGTCTACTTGGAGAAATTGAGAGACAATGATTTGGTTGTTTTATATGTTTGAAGGCATATAAATGCATGTACTCTTGCAGTGACACTATCCCTAGCACGGTTCCCTACACTATACCAAGACCAGTGCACTGCCCTAAACCCTTAATCTACCTTCAGCATGACCACCTACACTACTCATTCACTACTGCAGTCCCGTAAACCTTAAAAAAGTACCCCAGTACGACCTCCTACACTACTTAAACACCACTACAGTACCGTAGAACAGTAGTCCACAATGACCCCCTACACTATACAAACACCACTGCAGTACTGTAAACTCTAAATCTGTACTGTTGGTAAACGATAGTGACTGTTTATGTACCATGTAGTAATCTATTTACTAAAGTGAAAGTGAAGCAATTATGAATTCACTCAGTGTCTCTCCTTACAGTATTGTGATCATTTTCTTTATATGCATGTACTCATTTAGTGCTTCAGGTTTTAGTTTTATGGAGCGCCGCAAAGTGGAATGTACTATGTATGTACTGCTGTTTCCAACTTCACTGTTGTGCTTCAGGCCTAAAATTTCTTAGTTGGAATTTATATGGCATGTGTTTGTTTAGTAATAAAAAAGTATAATTTTAAAGTTATTAATAAATATTTATTTATGAATATTTTTTACAGATACTGATTATCATCATTAAAAAAAGTTATCATGCCAGAGAAAAAAAGAAGAAAAAAACTTAGAAGAAGGATATTTACTTGAAAAAGAGTCTACTACAAGTATTGGAAGACCAAAATAATGTGTCTAAAAAGAGAAACATTTCTGGTAAGACCACAAAGGATTTTTATAAAAACTATTACAAGATTGAGAAAAGAAATGCAAATGTTGAAAGCAGTAAAAATGTTGCAAACACAGAAAAAAGTTCAAAGATTAGGAAAGGACAAAAAGGCAATGTCCATACAAAGGATACAACTTATAGCAAAAGGAGAGAAAATAAATATAAAGAAATGCGCCAAACAATATTTTACAACAGAGTAGTCCATAATTTACTGAAACATATAAGGAAATGTAGAAAGAGAACACTATTTTATAAAAAAAGAAGAAGCATATTTAATCCATTGTTGAAAAGGCTTTTGAAGTAAAGAGGAGATTATTCATTTTAGTATTAAACAGAATTCGATCACTAGATAAACCAATCCGTTTAATGAAAGCCAAAAGTAAGAGGAAAAGAGTAATTAACAAAAGTTATTTTTTGTGATTTTTTTTAGGGCAATGGAAACATAGTTCAAGTTCTGAGCCTTTGTTAATTGAAGAGAGTTATTTACAGAGCAATAATTTATTGCATGCAGTTGACACCAGTGGTCGAGCTTATGAGGTTAGAGATGGTTGTCCAATTGAGAAAGAGAAAATGGTTCCTAGAAATGCAGAAGAAGTGATAGCTGATGAAGTTCTAGGCAGACATCCTAAAGTCCCAGTGTACACTTGGGATTGTAGTAGTATTTGTAGTGTACGACAAGAATCTATTGATAAATTACGCAATTTCTTACAAGCATATTGTAAAAGAATTGTTGAACAAAGATTAAGCCGTTGCAAGGACTAGACCCTTGCAGAGTGAGAAAACATACTGGTTTGCAAGGTCTTTCTCTGGCTTGTCTTTCTAAGAAGTTTGTCAAGGTGTTTTTCACCATTTCAGGATGTTGGCAGTACATCATACTCAAATGCGAAAGTTAGTGAGAAGATTGTATTATGCAAAAAGTCCAGCACTAAAGATAAATGAGTTGAACAGTGCTCTTTTGCGAGGATCAGTATCAAATGTGACAAAGGTTTGTGATTATATTGAGTTTTGTTACTTTGGTCCTGAAGCAGAGAGTGAAGAAACTCAGACATTAATAGAAGACAATGTTGTAAAGAATGTTGAACATAATTGTACAAAACATTTTGAAAAATGAAATTACAAAGTTCAAAGTGATTTCAGGTGAAAGGCCAAATTTTTCTTGTATTTGTTGTCACTGAACTCACTACAAAAATCAGACTAGGAGTGTTGATCTGTATTTAAAAAGTGAAAAAGAAAATAATGATATGTGTAAAGAATTTCCAACTTATTTATTGGTAGAGAATTGGTTTGATTTGGGTTCTGATCAACGTATTTGTAAATATTGTTTTAACAAATTAGATGAGAATAAAATGCCTGCTAGAGCAACATTGAGAGATTTAAACACCTATGAGTCTATTATTATTCAATATGTGCACCCATTTCAGGCTATTGTTCGTCTGGAGCCTAAAACAGGTAAATTGCCTCCTTCAGATTTACAAAGAGGATTAAAAGGAAGAGTTGTGTATTACCGTTAGATTTAAAGAAAGATATTGAAACTATTCGTGTAGAGAGTGTAGAAAGTAAACCACTAGTTATTCTTGTTAATGATGTGCCGACAAAGAATAAGAAAATCTGGCAGGAGTTAGTGGATATTAGGAAAGTGCAAAAGGCTACATTGTATTTGATAAAAAACAATACACACTATAAGGATGTTTATATGGGAGAAGAAGAAATAGTTTTAGCCGAAGATACTGAAATGTCAAGTGGACAAATTAAAAAAGTGGATATGTTAAGATGTGAAGAAATCTATGAACACTACAGTGTGCATCCACTTCATTCAAAAGAAGTGATGGGGAACACTATTGATTTGTTACAAATGAAAAAAGCAAAAGGAACTCCCATGAGTGTATGGGAGAGAGCTTGGAAGCTCGTTGTTTTCCACAGTTGTTCCCAACTGGAAAAGGAGGACGATATGATGAACGTCCTGTGCAGATTCCTGCATCTGAATATCGAACAACAAGATTATATGCAGAAGATCCAAGATTTCGACAATGTATCCCTAACATATTTCATCTTTTGTTTGAAAGTGACCAGTCTGGACTTTCATATGCAGTGAATCATATTCTAAAAACTGGAACACATCTGCAAAATGTATCTGCAAAAGATTTTATGGATAAAGTGCACCAGAGAGATGATCATCTATAATCTCAGCTCATTAATTTAATGGCATGTCAGAATGGGACTAATGAATATTGGTACCGTCGTCATGGAGAACTGAAATGTATGCTCCGGAATATAGGAACTCCTACATGGTTCCTTACCCTAAGCTGTGCTGAGTACTCTTGGGATGATTTGCTAGAATTTCTTCGAGAAGCAAATTCCCATATAGGAAATATTGAATACAAGACACCTGGAGAATTGTGCTCTTTGGATCCTGTTAATGTATGCAGGTATTGTTAATCATAGATTTGAGGCTATGATGTCTTTTATCTGCATTAAAAAAATCCTCCTCTTGGAGAAGTTGTGGATTTCTTTTGGAGAAAGGAGTATTAAGCAAGAGATGCTCCTCATATTCATATGCTGTTATGGATTAAGGATGCTCCCAAATTTGGAACAGATGCGGATGATACTGTTTTGAGTTTTATTGAACAATATGCAACATGTGATGTATCCAAAAGCACAGAAGAAAACAACTTAAGAGCACAAGTGTTACGATTCCAAAGCCACCGATGTGGAAAATACTGTCAACGAAAGTAAAAATCTAAGGACAAGTTCTACACCAAATGTCGTTTTGCATTTCCACGCCCTGTAATGTCCAAAGGAAGAGTGAACAGTTTTATGTCATCTTTGCGACATACTATCACAAGAAAGTCTCCAAAAAATACCTACAACTTAAGAAGAAATGAAGAGTCAAAATACATAAATGATCACAACCCAGTCATTTTGTCCATGTGGAATGCTAACATGGATATTCAATATGTTGCGGAAAATTCCATTGCTGTTGCTCGATATGTAACGTCGTATATTACAAAATCAGAAAAGACGGAATTGATAGAAATGTGGGAAGAGATTTCTCACGAGAAGACTCTCAGTAAGAAATTATACAGTTTCAGTTTGAAGATGTTATCCCATCGAGAAATTGGAGCATATGAATGATCAGATTGATTATCATCTGCAAGTCTATACTCCAAATCTAGAAGAATCCTTTATGTGACTCCAGGTCTTGCAGCAATGCGAAATTGAGTACTGAAATCTTTACAAGAAATTGAATATTTAGCATCAAAAGATCTAGAAAGTACAGGTATATTAAAAACAAATATGTCGGACACATATTACCCAAACAGAAGTCATCATCTTGAGAACATGTGTCTCTGTGAAGTGCTGCAAAACTAAACTTTTAAACGGAATACTACAGAGAACATCAATGATGGAAAAATTGGAGTAATTGGTTCCGAAGGATGTTGGGTGAAATAAACGAAAGAAAATTTGATTAATCACAGGAAGCTTATTTGCGACACTGCTGATAAAAGGGAATTTTACTATTTAGCCCTTTTACAACTATTCAAACCATGGCATTCAGAACTGGAATTACTTGGAGATTTCCAGAGCTATGAAGATTCCTTTAATGCTTGTAAAGATAGCATACAATGCAGTGCTTTTGCAAATTATGTGAAAATGTTAAACAAAGAAATTGATCAAGAAGCTACAATTGCAGCGAAGATTGCTAGAGACAGTTCTCAAGACAGTCAAAGTTCTGCTGCGCTGAGTCAAGATCCACAAGGACAACCAATTGTTGAAAATGAAGCAGCAATCGCCATGAATGAGGTTGATACAGTAATGTATTATGCTCAAGAAGATGTAACAAACTTAGCAAACTTAAAAGAACAACTAAATGTTGAGCAAAAACAAATATATGAGCAAGTGAGACAACAGATTGACAATGGATTAAAAGAAAGAGTGCTCATGCACGTCATTTCAACCTATCCAAATGTACATGAGAGGACAAGCTGGAAGAGGAAAAAGTTTGTAATTAAAGTAATTACAAGTTATCTACTGAAAACAACTGAGTCGCATTTGTCTTGTGTTGTCACTGCTCCAACTGGGTTGGCAGCACACAATATTAAAGGAATTGCTTTATATTGTTTACTAATGCTACCAGTAGAGCATGAAAACAAATTGGAATACCACAAGCTATCTGGAGAAGCTTGTTTTGAAGTTTCAAGAGTCTTGAAGAAAATGAAACTTCTCATTATTGATGAGGTAAGCATGGTATCAAACTTAATGCTTGCCTTTGTGCATTTAAGAATGCAGAAAATTCTTAAAACAGAGTATGACGTGTTATTTAGAGGAAAACACGTCATAGTTTTTTTAGATCTACTGAAACTGACTCCTGTAAAAGGACAACCAGTATTCAAAACATTGCGCATGAAGACACCAGAAAGTCTCTGGGTAGTGTTGGAAACGTGAACATTTGGTCATATTTTGAAAACAAAGAACTCATTACAAATATGCGATAGGCAAATGATGTTGATTATGGAACTATTCTCCAAGATATAAGAACAAACTTGCAGACTCAATTACTTTCCAATTTTTGTCCAAATGAAAACGTAGTTCCTGAGAAAATATACATGGAAATTGCAGATAAGAAATCTGTAATCTGCTTAATGCCAACACTGTGTGAGTGTTCTGTATTCAATGAACAACTTTTGAAACTGGAAAATGAAGAAATAATAAAAATGGAAGCCATCGATAAAATAGAACATGAAGAAATCACTATTATTTTGACCGAAGAATTGAAGACAAAATTGGATTCTTTAGAAAAATCAATATCTAAAACTGCTGGTTTAGAAAAGAATCTATATGCATGTAGGAACTGCTGGATAATTTTAAGGCGTAATTTGGATGTAGAAAAATGTTTAGTTAATGGAGCAATGGGCAAAGTTGTGGATTTTGTTAATTATCAAAATAAAGATGGTATTGAATTCTTAAAGATTAGATTTGATCAGATTGAAGAAGTGAAACAAATTGGTCATTGTTCTGTTCGTTTTTTGTTTGTTAAAGATTTATATGTATGTAGAAAACAGTTTCCATTTTCTCTGGCATATGCAGTGACTATTCATAAATCTCAAGGTTTAAGTGTTGACAGTGCTTTGGTGAACATTGGAAATCAGGGGCTTCATTTATGAGGCTGTGCTTCACTTTTACGCCGCCGGTACGTCACTTTTTGTGACGCACCAGTGGCATAAAAAATGCTCCCTGTTGCGCCATATTTACAAAGTGACGCATCCAGGTAGATGCATCACTTAGTAAACCCCTGCGCCACATTATACCTGTGCCAGGTATAGTGTATGCAAGGGGGCGTATTGACACAAGAAAGGGTCATACAAGTGACACAGTGAAATCTATGAGATATCACTGCGTCACTTCTAGGACGCTGTTGTGTCAAAATCTTGTGCCTGCCTCACAGCAGGCGTAAGACTGACGCAGGCCCTTTCACATGGGCTTGCTGCATGTGAAAGGACGCATTGCTGGAGTTGCATCACTTTTGTGACACACTCCAGCAATGAATCACTTTTGCGCTTACAGATACGTCAGAAATACTGTCGTATCTGTAACTCCTTGTGACATGATGCGTCATACATTAAATATGACGCATCAGGTATGTCGCAAGGAGTGCGCACTGAGAAGTGACGTATCGCTGCTTTCACGCAGCGATGCATCATTTCTCATAAATGAGGCCCAATGTGTTTAAAGAGGGTATGCTATATGTTGATTTGTCATGAGTCAGAACATTATCTGGTTTGTTTTTGATTGATTTTGATGATACTAAGATTAGTGCAGATGCCAGCTGTGTCAAAGAGTACAATAAGTTAAGAAGAACATATGCTCCTAATTTAGGTTAATATCCTGTATTTGAAAAGCATGTGGTTGGTCGAAAAAGAAGGTAAGAAAATATCTGTATTGAAGGTGTAGAGAAGGGGAAAAAAAGAAAATCTTGTGATTGCAAGCAAAAAGAAAAAGGACACTGTTGGAGAGATTATTGGTTTTCAGTTTGAAAATAGTTCTGGTGTCAACTGCTATGTTAGTGTAGTGGTCAATGTTGTTTTATTTCTTGAAGGTTTGCAACAGCAAATTATGGAGAATCAGGAAAAAAGATGTTGTTCCTTGTTACATTCTGGTCATGAAAAATTGAGAACAGATAAAAGTAAAATACAAAGCGTTTCTGATGTTCGTAATCTTTTTGATGTATGCTCAGGAGTTTCCAATGTATATGCTTACAGTATTGGAAAATGAAGGTGTAGACATAGAGAATATTTTTGGCCTTTGTTATAAATGGGAACATCAATGTGAAAATTGTATGCATATATGTAGCACTAATGTAGACACTGAAAGATTTTTATATTTGACATTGCCAGACTGTAAATCAGTGTCTTTCAGTAAAAATAGTTAAAGCTGCAAACCAAAACATGGATTGTAGGCAATACAAATCAGAAATATTATCAACATTATTTATACAAAGATATGGAAAATATATAATTTTAATGATGCAACGTTGTACAGCTGACGGAAGAAAATTGGACACTTTAATAAAACATTTTGTAGATACACAACTATCAATATCAGGAAGGACTTTTGTAGCAGTAGCAATAATTTTCCACGATGGTCCTTCAATAACATCTGGACATTACACTGCCTATCTCAAAAGTGAGAAAGGCTGGAGTCTTTGTAATGATGCTGAGTTGGTTTTCAAACAACTTTTGCCTTTCAAATTAATTCCTACCTAATATTTTTAAAGCCAAAGTTTTAGGAAGATAATTCAGCCTCTGAGGAATTTATTGTTATCATTTCATAGGATTACCAATAGACAATTTACATAAAAATGACTGCAAAAATACAATTTGGTCTCAAGGAAATGTATTTCTTTGAATTATGGACTTTTTGTTGCACATTGTTTCGGTGTACAATTTTAACTGGCATCATTTATAGTGTTTATGAATTTAAGTTATAACATGTTCTTAGCAGTAATCATTTTATATACGTGTGATTGTTATTATCTAGCATTTTACTATAGATGGATTATTGTTTTTTTTAAACATCTAATTGATTGGTTTTTTTGCCCGCTGTTATGCTATGAGTACAATTGAAATCACTATTTCTAGTGAAATTCAATATATTCTGAGAACAGAAAAAAAGGCAAAGAAATTACTTTGTAAAATGTTGAAATTATGCTGTGCTGTTAAAAATGTATTATTACATGTTATAACCATTTTTTCCTTTTTTCCAAGATCTTAATTTTAAGATATCAAATTTAGCACCATTTAGATTATAAAAAACAAGTGAATAAAATGTGTAAAAAATTTTACGTGTATTACTGTTGAGGTAAGTTTTAGTAAGTCTTAAAATGCACAATGGTCTGTGTTTCCACACAGTTAAAGAAAAGGAACATGGATGGACTAGATTTCTGCCAGAAAATTGCAATGCAGACAGGTATAAAATAGGGGACAGCTTCAGAACACCTATCTGCAAGATACATGTTATAGTGCAGAATAGAATATGGTTGTTTTGAAAGTCTTGGTAAGTTCAGAATTAAAAGAAATTAAACTCTTTAACTTAAACCACATCAGTCAGTGTTTTTCCGCATGTCATATTAGGTTGCATGCCTTCTCTTCAGTAATATATAAAAATGTCCTATCAGTTCCCTAAAACGTAAGTAGTTGTAAATGTATCTTGTTCTCTGTTATCAGTACAGAAATGTACTCCTATAATAACAATTGGTCTAGCCATTAACGCTCTTTCTTATTTATAAGGTGAGGAAAAGGCATTCTGTATACCTTTTCTTTTCCATGTAAATATAATCTCATCATACACAGTACTTTGCGTTGAAAGGGTGTTCTATAGGTTTTGCTGTGCGTGTTTGCACAGAACACTCATAGAACAAGACACATCTCCAGATTTATCAGAAATCATGAATCTGGACATGTTTGTGAATGCTACACCATCCTTCTATTGGTGTAGCAAAGCACAACGAGGAAAATTGTTTTCACTTCTCCTCATTTTTTCACTTTCAATATATGCTGTAATGCACAGCATATATTAAAGGGGAAAGATGCATTTACTGATTGTTTTTGTGCAGGAAGGTGTCCTTTCTGCACAAAAACAATCTCCGCACGACACAGACATCCTTGCACCATCGTGCAAGGGTACCTGTGACACCACATGGCTGCAGTTTGTGCAGCTGTGCAGAGGGAAGCACAGAGTTGCAACATATTTATGTACATATGTTACATCCCTGTTCTTCGGAAGTACCACAGTACCCTGTAGTTAAACAGTTTACAGTGTCATGCTGCAGCACTTCCTTATAATTCTGCACTTATGCATTCACCACACATCACAAATGTATTTTTACAGTCAATTATGTACTACACATACATTCATCTAAACGTTCACACACTAGCATACTAGTTTAGATCTTTCTTTAACCAGAGTAGTTAGTTATGAAAAGAACTTTTTTTTTCTTTTTGTTGTTTTGCATTTTTTTTTGTTTTTAAAACCGGGGACAAAATGTGAACTGGAAAAGAGAACTAAAAACTGGGAGGAGAGGAGAAAAGAAAACTAACAATGGTGGTGGTCAACAGCTCGACACACTAGATCCACTGATTGCTCCCCATACGCAATCAAGCGTCCGCATTTTATGCATGTCATTCTTAGTTTCCCAAATTGGGGACGGATGTCATGCTGTGATGTAGAGCTTGCTGATGTTGCTCCACTGGTACTCAGGCCTTCTGATGAAGCAGGAGGAACCTCTCTCAATCTTCTTAACTCCTCCCTTGCAAAGTTGACCGGATGCTTGGTTTGCAAGTGCTTCCGCATACTTGCAGTTCCGCAGGAGTGCTTTTTGTTGGGGTCTCCCCTTGAAAGCACTGCCTTGCATACGCGGCAAGTAACTTTTGTTGCATTCACCTTTTTTAAGCCTGGTGGAAAGCTGAACATTTTTCAGACAATGCTGGTATATTTTTCCTTTGGTGGAGGTTCAGGAACAAATTCTTGCTCTGATGAGTTCTCTGAATCAGAGGATGATGGGGGATTTGCACCCATGGTATCTTTAAGTGAATCTCTTCTCCAAAAAAAAAAAAGAGCAGCAGATCTTCTCAGGAGGTCTTTCCCTAAGAAAAGTTCTAGGAAGAGTGATTGAAATGGGTGGGGTCCTTCAATAGTTTCAATAGGAAGTGTAGTGAACCAATCAAATCTCTTTTTTTGAGGTCACATGGGGTGTGCGTAGGATGCGCGTAGGATGAACGCAGTCAGCACGCACCCTGCTCGCACCATGCTCGCATCCAGCTTGTCTCCTTTCTGGTGAAGAATTGGCTTGGTAGTTTAGTCTGCCCTGTTCCCATGATGCACTGGGCCAGGGACAGACTGATTTGCATATAGCCAGGTTCTGAGCTGGGATGGTGCAGTGAGATAAATAACGGTGATGGATCAAGCCCTGATCTTTGGACTGGGTAAGAGTGGTCTGCTTAATTCAGACACTCTGTTCATCACCACCCCCTTTTTCTGAATCGCATCCAGCGCGACTTCGCGCATTAAACAGTTATGTACTTTTTCAGAAAGCTAAAAAATATATTTTTTTTAATAACCTCAGATAATCTCTTGTTTTAATATTTATATTAAATATATGTAAATAAGTTTTTCAACATAAAAAAATCACGGAGTCGCCCATCCACCGCGATTGATATGCATATGACGTCACGCGCTACCGCGTGTCCGTCATGTCGCGTAATACGTACATCTCGCGTATGCGCTAGAAGTCGCGCACAAGTCGCATAGCAACCGCGTTGGAAAAGTCGTAGCCATCGCACACCCTCCGCGAATCCTAGACAGCGACCCTAAAATGGAGGACACGTTTCGCGCTCTAAACGAGCAGGGTGCTCATAGGTTGGTGACTCCCAAAAAAAAAGGAAAAAAATAAGGAAAATAATTTAAGTAAATTATAAACAATATAAAATAATAAAAATAATATATTTTTATGTATAAACAATGTATACAAAAATATGTGAAATGTAATTTAAAAAATAACATATCAAAAGAAAAAAGATTAAAAAAATGTAGTTAAAAATATTAAAAAAAACAAAAATAAATATATTTAAAAATTATCATTTAAAAAACCTTTGAAATTCACAAAGGCCCATGGAGGGAGTTTCAGTGGGGCGGAGAGGCGGGGCGGGGGTGCTAAAAACTGGAGTATGGAGTATGGAGTATGAAGGTAAGTAAACAATTTAAATAATAAAACAAATTTCGTAGCACGCCCTGCATCGCAACATGCAGGGTGCGCTAAGAAATTCAACTGACCCTGAAGAAGACGAATAAACTATATGATGATCTTGTCGGTAGAGTAACGGCGGTGGAGGAGCGAACGGGCAAGCTCGAAGATGATCTTGGGAATTGGCAATCCTTTAAAACTACACAGGAAAAGATGTCAGAAGATCTCCAGTGGAAAATGGAGGATTTTGAAAATAGACAAAGGCGTAACAACATTAGACTCTTGGGTGTGGCAGAGGGGCTGGAAGGGCAGGATACCAGGGGCTATGTAATTAATCTACTTCAAGGTGCCTTTCCGGAGTCCCAGTGGCAGTGGGACAGAGAGATTCAGAGGGCCCATAGGTTTCCTTTTACCCAGAAGAAAACGCATGGCGCAGAAGGTGGAAGCCAGCCACCATTCCCAAGAGCTATTCTAGTATACGTAGGGATCTTTCTGCTACGGCAAGAAATTATCGAAAAAAGCGAGACCTGATAACAAGAGAACATTTGAAGGTACTACATTCTTTGCCAGGCCGGATTTTTGTCATGTGACGGTCGAAAGAAGATGGAGGCTGAGGCGAATGATCTCGCAATTTCAGGCTTTGGGCGCTGAAGCATATTTGCTGTTTCCCGGCAAGTTGAAAGTTGTCACAAATGGTAGAGCTAGAATGTTCCTATCAGAAATTAAAGCTCAACAGTATCTGGAAGAGTTGGGGGGGGGAAATAAGACGCATAAGGAATAAATTGTCTAGAATTGAATGATGGTGGAGTAATTAAGTAGGCACACTAACCTCCAATGAGTACCTAGGGATATGTAGGGTGTTTTTCACAGCAGGGGTTATTTGCAGGAGAGTGGGGTTGGGGGAGGGGCGCGACTGACACAATCCAAAAACGGTCAAGCATAGGTCATATATGACCTATTTGCCTGTAGTGGGGGGTGGGGGCAGCAGGGGAGTGAAGCCAAGGGAGGGGACTGGGTGTTTTAATAATGGTTAGAATCACTGTTTTCTTTGGTGCGATAACACACATTTTGTCTGGGTGTCAGACTCAGCATAGGCAGCACACTCACCAGATAAAGGTTGTAAGAAGTTGTTTTCATAGATTTGTTGATTTTTTTCCCATAGTAGGACAGTTTATCGGCAGAGACTGGATGATCTTTTTTAATGACCTGTAAGATTGCCTCATTCAATGTATGTGGTCTCAATGACTCCAATAAGAGATTCAAAGTGTCAGGCTTACTGAGAGCCCTTCATTTAGACCTGGTATGTCTACAGGAGACCCATATAGAAGCTTCACAAGTATATTTACTGGGACAGTTGGGGTTCGCAGTATTAGCTGCTTCAAAACATGGAACCAGGACCAGAGGGGTGGCAATTCTTGGGAGAAACAGAGATGTGGTGGTTCGTAGGAAAAAGGAGGATCAATGGGGTAGGTGGGTCATAGTTGAAGTAGTATTCAAAGGAACAAGTTTTACTTTGGTTACAATGTATGGCTCTACTGATGATGATCCCGACGTCTGGCAATTTATGGATATAGAACTTGCCCTGTGGCCAGAGCCCATTGTATGCTGTGGGGATTTTAATATCCATGACCCAGAAAGCACGTTTACATAACCGGGTGGGGGTTATGCAGGGAGAAAGAAAAAGACATACAGTGCATTAGCTAATATGGCTCAGCACAACTCCTTAGTTGATCCATGGGTGATGCAACATCCATTTATAGATGGGAGTACATTTTTTTCTGCCCCCCATAGAATTCTGGTCAGGTTGGACTATTTCTTAATCTCTAAATTCTTAATCCCTGGTGTCCAAGTGGAAAAACAACCTAGGAATATTTCAGATCATAGCCCCATTGTCTTAACATTTAATCTACCCATGGCTCAGAGCAGGAACTCCCAGTGGACTTTTGAACGCATTTCATTAAAGGATGGGGCTTATCAGAAACACATGGAAGCCTGGATAAAAAAAAATTGGGAAATCAATAGAGACTCTGCATCCCCAGGGGTAGTTTGGGACTGTTTTAAGGCCGGTGTCAAAGGGGAAACGATGAGCTATGTCCTTGCGAGACGAAAAAGGGAAAGAATTAAAATAGAGAGAATCCGCCATAGATTGATGGTAGAAGAAGAAAATCTTGCCACAGCTATAAGACAAAATATTCCATTAGAGCCCTATTTGCTTAAAATTATAGCTCTTAAAGGAGAGGCTACTGAAGGTTTTAGTAGGAAAGCAGCAGAGAACTATCTGGTGAAAAAACAGGATGCGTACGAATTGAGTGAGAGAGTCGGACATATTTTAGCTGTCCGAACTAGACAACGTACTGCTGCAGCCGATATTAGGGAGATTCTGGATTCACAGGGAGTCTTAGTTACAGATCCAGATCTGATAAGAGAAGTGTTTAGAAACTTTTACGTTGAATTATATGCTCTTGGGGATATAAGGGGCCTGGATGAGATTAATAGTTATCTTAGCGATATTTCGTCCCCCTCATTGTCTCTTGAGGAGAAGGAAATATTAGATGCTCCACTAGGATTGGATGAGCTTATTGGGGCCTTGGGTAGTCTCCCCTCAGGGAAGGCAGTGGGGCCAGACCAAATCCCTGTCGAATTTCATAAAGTCTTCCAAAATGTGTTAATGGTTGATATGTTCAATATTATGTCACATACACAACGCGGTGAACTACCACCAGAGTCCTGGGGAGGAGCGGATATCGTCGTTATCGCTAAAAAAGGGAAGCCACCAACTCTCCCTGGCTCTTATAGACCTATTACTCTGATGAACTCAGACGTTAAGGTGTACTCAAAAATGCTGGCAAAAAGGCTTGGAGGGTGTATTGAAAAATTGGTAAGCCCTTCACAACATGGTTTTATACCCGGTAAGAGCACAACTCAGCACGTTAGGACAGTAATTACTAGGTTTGATGCTGCAGGGGTCTCGGGCGATCCTATCGCTGCACTCCTTCTGGATGCCGAGAAGGCATTTGATAGGGTTGCCTGGGAATTCCTATGGGCAGTAATGAAGTGGAGTGGAATAGGTAAAGGATTCACAATGGCTATACAAGCTTTGTATAAAGATCAGAGTAAATAGGGGGCATTCAGAGGCAGTTAACATTTTGAGGGGCACGAGGCAAGGGTGCCCATCTTCCCCGATCCTTTTTGCACTTTATCTCGAGCCACTATTACGTAAATTGGAAAGAAATGTGGGGATTCCACCGATGATTTCAAATGGCTGTACAATTAAATCTTTAGCTTATGCTAACGATGTGGCTATTTTAACCCCAGACCCAGACGTAGCTATTAGGTGCGTTGAAATAGAGGCTTACAGGTTTGGACATTTGTCAGGATATAGTCTAAATAAGTCAAAGACGCAAATAGTCACGAACCAGTTTACAAGATGTGTTGACACTAGGGTGGTTGGATCTGCAACATATCTGGGAATTGTAATAACAGCGAACCTGGATAATTTGGTAGAGATCAACATGGTTCCGCTACTGACCAAGGTAAAAAAGGATTTAGAGAGGATGAACAACCTGCATCTCTCTTTGGTTGGGTCTACTAATGTAGTGAAAATGGTTATACTACCTAAATTCTTGTATTTATTTAGATCGATACCCCTTTTTTATTATTATTCTAAATGGTTTAATACATTGGAAGGCATATTAAACAGGTTTATATGGGCTCACGGGAAAACCCGGAGAGCATATAGATTCATGTCTCTGCCAAGAGAAAGAGGTGGTTGGGGTGCGCCAGATTTTAGGTTGTACTACATGGCGACTGCTCTTCAATATATGCAGGGTTTGATAGGTGGTGGTGGTATTCTACAGAAAATAACAACTATGTCCACAGAAGTTTACGCAGCAGTACTAGGGCCAGAAGCAGAAAATTGTTTCCTGCACCATGTTGATTTAGGATACTTTAGAAGGAAATCAGCCAAAACTGTTCGGGCATCCCTTAAAATTTGGAACGCCTTCTTGAAAAAGGCTGGCTTGGGTAGATATAACAGATATGTCAAATTGTACAACAATAAATCCTTTCCTCCAGAAATATTCTCAGATTCAGTAATGTCTGCTTGGGAGGATAAAGGTATTAGGCAGATAGGTGATCTAAGGAATGCAGAGGGAGTAGCACAGTTCAATAATTTAGTAAGAAGATATAACATAGATAGAAGAGATTTCTTTAAGTACTTACAGGTTAGGAGTTTCCTTAGTAGTAAACAAGGGGGTCCAGTTGGATACAACAGCAACGAGTTTCTGTAAAATATAACTACTGGAGGCGAGACCACGATTAGATCAGCCTATGCGCTCTTAGTAAAGGGTAAATCAGGTGACAGATAAATATAGGAATAAGTGGGTGGAGAAAGTAGGGATAGAACCGGAAGCCTTTCAAGATTCATTGGATCTGGGTCACACTATTCTGTGTTCAGCCCCCCTTCAATCCCAGCACTACAAGACTTTATACTCACACTATCACACGCCAGCTAGGATTGCCAAATGGGGGGGATCAGAAGGGACAACTTGTCCAAGATGCAATTTCCCTGAGGCGGATATTCAACATATGTTCGCTACATGTCCCCAATTACATACTCTAATTAAAGGTATTGAGGGATTCTTGGATAAATCATTGGGGATTCAGATATTTTTGACTCCTAGTTGGATTCTGTTGGGCATTGGAACAGAAGGAAACAAAGTCATTCAGTCTGACTTCATGTTCTTGGCAATGGCAGTCTTCAGATTAACCCTAGCAAGGGCCTGGCTAGATACGACGCCCCCGCAACTGCACATTTGGTTGGCAAACCTAATAGCTGCTTATAACTTGGAAAAACCCATATATGCTAGGAAGGGAAGGGTTGGAAGAGTTCGGGGTGCAAGAATATGGGAACCCCTAGCTAAATGGAGGGACGGGATAGGATAATGTGATTATGTCTGCGCTGCCGTCTTAAAATCTATTTGTTATGTAGGAATATAAGGGGATGTTTGAGCAATTAATGTACAACACTGTGGCTATAAACTGAATGATTACTTTATTTGGGAAAGGTGCTGTTCTGTAATACTATAATGATATTGTTTGTGAAGGAAACAAGCTACCGTATGTATAATGTATAATGTGTGTGTTAAAGTATAATAAAAATAAGGTTAAAAAAAAAAGCAAATGAAAAACAATTTCACTCATGCATGAATGCATAATTTGAGTTACTGGGAAGTTCAATGATACTAACTGTAAAGAGGGCAGGTTGTGAACGTTATTCCTATTGATATTGGTGAGTTGAATTTATAGGGTATGATTTGCACATTTAATTCAAATAATACATATCAAATTAGCTAATGACTAGAGAGGGGAGAGGGTTTGAGCTGTTTTGGTGATGGTTTAATACATATTGTTTACCATGCAAATATTCATAATAATATCAATGTGGCCTCTATTTTACAATTAACTATGTTTCTTGAAAACTTTATTTCATATGGGGCCATAAGTAGTGGTTTAAGATTTGGAAATTATTGCCAGAGTTGGTATTGAGAATTCGATTTTAAGTATATATACAGTTTAAAACCTTTTGTATATGCAACCCTGAAGAAGTCCTAAGAGGGATGAAACAGGTGGGCTATGGCTACAATCAAAAGGATTTTTATGCTAGATGTGAAATAAAGAGCTGAATATAAACTGGAAAAGTCGTAGCCATCGCACACCCTCCGCGAATCCTAGACAGCGACCCTAAAATGGAGGACACGTTTCGCGCTCTAAACGAGCAGGGTGCTCATAGGTTGGCGACTCCCAAAAAAAAGGAAAAAAATAAGGTAAATAATTTAATTATAGTATAAACAATATAAAATAATAAAAATAATATATTTTTATGTATAAACAATGTATACAAAAATATGTGAAATGTAATTTAAAAAATAACATATCAAAAGAAAAAAGATTAAAAAAATGTAGTTAAAAATATTTAAAAAAACAAAAATAAATATATTTAAAAATAATCATTTAAAAAACCTTTGAAATTCACAAAAAAAACCTCGGTTTGAGATATGTTATAGTTTGGAATTAGCATTTAAGAAACCTTTGAAATTCACTGAAAGAACCATAGGTTTGAGACATGTTATAGTTAGGAATTAGGACAGCCACGGCCCATGGAGGGAGTTTCAGTGGGGTGGAGAGGCGGGGCGGGGGGTGCTAAAAACTGGAGTATGGAGTATGAAGGTAAGTAAACAATTTAATTAATAAAACAAATTTCGTAGCACGCCCTGCATCGCAACATTCAGGGTGCGCTAAGAAATTCGCAGATAGATAGATAGATAGATAGATAGATAGATAGATAGATAGATAGATAGATAGATAGATAGATAGATAGATAGATAGATAGATAGATAGATAGATAGATAGATAGAAAGATAGATAGATAGATAGATCGCACAACCAAACGAGTATTGAAGCCCAACTCAATGAAACCTCTTCGTTTAATGAAAGGTTTTAAAAGTGGCAGCATTTCCTGACACGTTTCAGCTGTTCCCATGCAGCCTTGTTTACAAGTGAACCAAATGACAATATGCGTAATCACACTTGTTAAATGTACACCATCACGTAATATTAGGTAGCCCTCCGGTTCCCAGGATGCACCTTCAAAGATGCCCAAACCAGTAGTGTCTAAAATCATGCTGAAATAGTGTTAAACACCACACAGAGTAAGTATCTTTTTGTTAGGTGCATATATTCCTAATACTTTCTACCACTACAAATCCCATGTTGGGGAAAACTTGCGTGTCTCAAATTCGGACAAAATAATTCTCCTCTTACAAGAATGGTGGATGGCAATGTAAAGCATTACACGTAAGTAGCATGGGAATGCATATACATTTGTGTCGAAGCAAAGAACTGCAGAATAATATTGGTGTAGGTCAAAAGGTCAGGTGACAGTTGCAATGTCAAGCCAGACCTTAAAATCCATGTAGGTTAAAGACTACCCTCCTCCCATCTGTGCTCCTGCCAGAGATCTACAACATAAATTATTTTGCTATCTAAGACTCTCTATTAACATTGCAATTTTGATGTGTCTGCCCCTGGAAGTTCAATCTCAAGTTGCTGAATCAATAAACAAAATGATCACAGCTGTGTGAAGGGCAAGCACATTTTTTTTGAGGAAGCACACAGCTTCTGCCAAATTAAAACATGTGCTCTTGGCTCTGAACATGTGGGCAGAGCCAAAGCCCGTCTCTAGTGATACTTGTCTGGCGACAAGTGCTCTGTCAAGCTAAATCATGAAAAAATGGCCTCAGTGGCATTTCGTTATTGCAAGCATGCATGGTGATACATGCAACAGCACACGTCATCACACATGCGAATGTCTATGAAATGACATGTTTCTTCTTCATTACTTATTTTTTGCCCGATGCTGTACAGCATTCGTAAAACGTTTTTTGCCAAAGCTCCGCAGCACCCGCAAACATTATTCAATCAATCAATCTTTATTGTTGTAAGTTAATCCATGCAATGAAAACCATCCCAATAACCATACATATGGTAATTTCGTGGAGCATATACCATAATGAATAACATTGACATTACGTAAACTGATTAAAATCATTCTAAAATGCTGAGTGTTCTAAGATTACTATTTGTTAGAGTGAATACGTTGCCATTGTGGATACTGTTTATTTGTTGCGTTGTTTGGCCCGCTGTCACTAGGAATGATTGCTGGGCTTGTGTTTATATTAGCAATATTGCTCCCATTATTATTGAATAGCATCCGCAAACAACATTGGCAAAGCCAATAGGTCCAAAAGGTAAGGCCTGTGGCCTGTTGGCTTAGCCAATGCTTGTTTAGGCGTAGTGGATAGATGACTCCTCTACCGAAATCCAAAACCTGAAGTGGCCTGATCTGCGCTTTATCAAAAATGACAAAAAATAAATGAACACTTTACTACGCATGAAATATGTATTTTTCTCCCAATATCATGTCACACCGAGAACTAGAAATAAACAGAACATTTTTCACATAATCAGAACCTAAAATTAAATATAGCTCGAATAAAAAAAAATGATTTCGTTATTATACTCTGCTGATTCTCTTTATTTTTCAAAGTAAAGTACCTTTCACGGCAACGGCTTCTTAAATTCATAAAATATGTGAAGACAATCATTGTAGCTTTACAGCACATTTCTGCTGGAACGCATATTTTGCTTCTCTATTGAGTTATTCGTAATGTAACATCGGCTGGAAAGATGCATTTCTGTTTTTCTGCTGGTTGAGCAACAGTCTGAGTGAAATGCAAAAGCACAGCAGGGAAGCGGTGAAGGGCATTTCCTAGATTTTCCTAGATAGGCGCCCACAAACAAAATGCGTTTTAATTGCTCATTGCTTGCAGAGAGCTCGACAACAGATGGGGCTGACATGGTAACTCAGTAAAATTGCATGCACGTTATATAAGTGGAATGACAGTGCCTACTGTGCAACTAATGAATTCTGAACGCCTTGTAAAATTCATGACATTTCACTTTCAAACTTTCTGTTGAAATTAAGTCATAAAACCTATTTTAGAGGATATAATTTAAAGGAATCTTAGCCTATTCCGAAGGATATCAAATCATTATAAATTACGTTTTCTATTTTTCCCTACACATCTTTTTTTTCGTCCCCTCACTTAAATCCTGGTCTGTGGTAAAGGTGGAATTAGACAGAAATGTGGGTCAAGTCTTATTTCAATCTTTCTCACAGAAATTAAATCATTAGTCCCCCATCAATATGAAATGATTCGATTTGTTTTCTTTACATGCTTCTTGTATTTCTGCTAGACAGTGTCAAGACGGAAAGAGTGCCAAGGCATTGGGAACAAAGAAAATCTGCTCCTCTGAATTTATTTCACTGATCACCGGGGATTGAGACATATTGAAAGCAAGCAAGTCAACTGTCTCAAAATTACAAGTAGATCTGTAGTAAATGTACACATATGGTTCTCACGCTTAATCCTATGAAGGAACTGCAGAGCATATGTTGTTGCTCATTGTATGGATGTATTCCGCTGCAAAATCCACATAGTCGACAGAACGTCAGATTAACCTTCTGTAGCACCTTGGCTCTAAAATGTGATGTGTGTGTGTGTCAAACCATTAAACCTGGCTGCGCCCACACGTTCACCAGTGGTGGTTGCTACCTAATGGGGGTACAGGGGGTGGGGGAGGGGGGGAGATAAAAAATAAAAATTAAATGCAGTGCAGGCTGGCTGCCGCCTCTCAATCCCCTTCGATCGACTCCTAGAAGCTGGAAACACACAGGCTACCCTTGCCAATCATGACGCTGCTGTCACCAGCATGACAGCAGCATCGTGATTGGTCTGAGCACCATGGTTTGGCGTTCAGAGACTGGGAGCCTGTGCATGTTGTCCACCCAGGCTGTGCAATACAGCCGGTTGAAGAACATGCTAAGTGCGCATGACTGTTTGTCCGGCCTAAGACGGCCGCCAAATTGTTATTCACATTAAGAGAGTGCCCACCACTCTTCCCCCTGCTCTGGCCAGCCCAGCCATGACCCGCACCTAAGCCAGTATGCAAAAAATAACATGATACTAGTATTGCGTGACAATCATTTTATTATTGAACTGGTCACAGAGCAGTGGGAAGATACTGCTCCGCTGTAGCGGAGCAGCTGCCCAGGTTGAGAGAAAGTCTTGTGAATTTTGACTTACTGGTAGGCAGAGACTATTACACACATGATTACTATGGAAACGAAGCTAAAATAGTGTGAGGAAAGGGAACAAAAGAAACTGTAATGTGAAACTGAAACGCAGACTGGTGTACAAAAGGTACTCAGTAGGGAGTGTTTGTCTTGTAATTGACTATATTTTACAAAATTAAAAATAAATGATAAGCATTAAGAGCAGATTGTTGAATGCTTTTAAGGGCTTTCATTTGGATCTGTGGATCAACTGCAGATTCACATGGGGGAGCTTGCCAGGCGGTGGATCTTTGAATCTGCAAAAACCTAACCAAATTGAGCTTCTTTATAGGATAGGGTTGTAAATTTGTGAGCATTTAGAAGTTGAATAACAAAAATAAAAGATGAAAGGAAGTCTGTGATTTCCTAAGTACATGAGTGTGAGGGAAAGCACAATGGGAAGAGAGTGGAGGAGGATGGTCACATTTTTGATCTGTGATTTGCAGTGGAAAACAGACATTAGCAGCAACAACGAGATTTTACACGTATGGTAATTAGGTTGAACTATGAAAACGTATATTTAAAAATACTATGAGAGCTGAAAGAAAATGTGTAGCTTCTAGACACTACAGTAATAGGCAAAGTAAAAGGAAAGTTAGATTAACCGCATCGCTGCAGGCGATATTTTCCTCCTGTGCTGTGCCCCCATGAAAATGGGCGTGGCCGTGACGGAACCATTCCGTCATCAGGACAGCCCAACCGTGACTGATGACGGAATGGTTCCGTCACCAGCATCAAAGGGGTTAACTAAAAATATAGTGTGCAGCAAAGGAGGAAGAGGAATTGCTATTCCGAAAATATAGTTATTATATTAAGCCAGTATGAATGAATGTGTTTGAAATTAGATGTGGGGGATTGCTTATAGAATGCAATTTATTAGTATGTAATTTACACCCACTCACACAGTCAGGCAGGCACTTACACACCCAGTTACACCCCCACAAAAGCACTTTTGTGCACACTACTAGAGTGGTACATGTGTGAGGCAGAACTCTCATAAAGATTTTTGAAGCCACGCAAAGCCACCCTGTGTGGCTTTGAGTGGTCTCAAATATCATGAGTAAGGCGATGCAACCAAATCGCTGCCTCACCGTACTCTACCCCCGTGAGGCATTCCATGGGAGCTAAGGTGGGTTTACCCACGCAACACCCATGGAATTTGACGCTGCATCAGATTTACAAAGTGATATAAACCTGGTGAAGCGTCAAATTCGGGAGGCGCAATGAGGAGAAATATGTTTGTTTCTCCTCATTATTTCCTCTTTCCAAGTGTGATGCACTCTGCAGCACACATAGAAAGAGGAACATTTCGTGTAGGATTGTTTTGTGCAGGAAGGTGCCTATTCTAGTACAAAAAAAAGCCTGCCTTCAACTGAGGCACCCTTTCACCATGGTGAAAGGGTTCCTATATTGGTGCTAGACATCCAAAATGGGCCCAGCTTAGGCATAAAGGGCAGGAATAAACCATATTGCTTAAATACAGCACATGCCTGCCCTTTCACTTTGGAGTAGGGCAGCACAGCAAGGTGCCTTGCTTCGCTGCCCTATGCCAAAATGCCAGAAATGCAGCCCGTAAAACTATTCGCACAATCATTTACTCACCTACACCTACTCTTGCATAGTCATTAACACACCCACACAGGTACTATCACACCGACTCACACACCTATACAGCCATTCATGTACCCAACATTCATGTAGTCAGTTACAAATGCACTTAACACACCCATAGACCCAGTTATAGACCCAGCCACCCACCATACTCTTATACCGATTTACAAAACCATACAGCCACTCACACACCCAGTCAGACAGCAACAGAGACACATACACATCCACTTACACACCCACACAGCACTTATGTATTTATCAATAACAGAGCCACTTGCATACACAGTAACACACCCAAACCCCCACTGACACAACTAGTTGCCAATCCATACAGCCACTTACATACTCATTTAGACACCCTTACTGTCAATAATGCACTCATTCATACACACACACAGCTACTTACACATCCAGCGACACACCCACAAAGGCCCTGATACACTCCCTCACATATCCACTCAACCACCCAGTCACCCACCCATACAGCCACACATATAGCCATTGAAACACCCATTCTTAGACATTTACACAGTCTCTTACACACTGACACAACAACTTATGTAACTACTCACTTGTTTATAGTTTGTACTCTAATAGTATGTAATATACCATTTAATGTACCCTATATTTGCTTTTCATATATCTTCTTGTGTTTAGAAAGGACAGAAAGGTGGAATGGTGAGGTGAAAAAACAATTAACAATTTTGTTTGTTGACAGCAGCCATAAACTGGGCAACAGATTACATTTTTAGTGCAACTGGCATATCGCATTTGCCACAGTGAGTCACCATCTGTGGCAGTTTTGGTGAAACAGCTGGGATGGTAACCACCTGGTCTGGTGGCTAGGGTCCCACCGATGGTCCAGCTGCTTATGATGATGCATAACCTTCTGTCTCTCTCATCATCCTGTGATACATCCTTGTACATATGTGTTAGAAATAAGAGTCTACAGTTGGTAATGGTTTGCACCTTTTTCCAAGTAGGGACCGGTCTTCCTAGTCAGGGTAAGGGGGATACACTTCTAAAATAACCTTTGCTCAACCCCTTGGTAACTTGGCAGGAGCAGACAGGCTTATCTCAAAGGCAGTGTGTAAAGCATTTGTGCATGCATACAGTAACACAGTGAAAACACTACCAATGAACACCATACCAGTTTAGAAAAAAAAGCAATTCTTTATCCAAGCCAAACAAGACCAAAAAGAATAAAAAATCCACGATACTGTACTAAAAAATATGCAGTATGCAAGAAAACCATAAAATTGTAGAAATATCCACAAAGTAAAGTTCCTCCGAGTCAGTAGTTCCATCCGGGGTTACCGTGATGCTATAAACAACAGAGTCTAATAGTTCCAACCGCATCAGTAGGGGCTAGCTAAAGCACTGACAGACTCATGAACAGTATCTTTCTCGTTGCATCTGTCACTTTGGTGCGGGGCAAAAGTCGTGGTTGCGTTGCAAAAATGGAAGTGGTGCAGGGTGCGATGCCCTCATGACGAAGTGCAGGCAGCGGCTCGGTGACGATCGTCCAGATGGCATAGGTGAGACCAAGGTTTATGGTGTGGGAGGAGGCAGTGCTCGATGCGGTGCTGGTAGGTTGCGATGCAGGCGACTGAGTCAGTCAATGTTTGGGTGGTGCAGAAACGGTGTCGGTGACGTCCAGGCAAGGTGAGGTGAGGCAGTGCCGAGTGTGGTACCCACAGGACGTGGTGCAAGCAACGGCTCTGTGACGATCATCCAGATGGTGTCAGTGAGACCAAGGATGCCGTGTGAAGTGCGGTGGGGCCTTCTGCGGTGACTTCATGATTCAGAACCTGAGACGGACTCGGTGACAGAGTAGGCTACTCTTTTCTTCCGCGGTGGATAAAACCAGCAGTTCCAGAGACGGTGCCCAGAAGGATAGTGAAGTCTTTCCTGTACCTGAGATTTCTTGAACAGGGAGCAAGCTCTACCTCAAGCCCTTGGAAATAATTTGTCAAGCAGGATACACACACAGTTCATCTCCTTGGCAGAAACCGCTGCTGCAGGCCAACCCCAGACAGCACACAGCAATGGGGCAGTACTTCTCCTCCAGCTTCTCCCAGCTCTTCTCCTTGGCACAGGTTCCTCTTGAATTCCAAAAGTAATCTAAAGTTCAGAGGTCTGGGCCCCATATAGCACAAATTAATTTGCTCCCTGGTGCCAGAGAAACTCTTTACCCAGCCAAAACCAGTTCTGTCCTCTCTGGTGCAGCAGCCCGACAGGAGTGAGAGACAGCATTGTCCGAGGCAGACTAGGCCCATTCAGGTGTGAAATAAATCTCCTTCCCCTACTTTGAATGCAGCCCACGTCTTTACAGCCCAGCCCTGAATCACCCTGGAAAGGCAGGACACACCTCACCCCTCACCCTAGTGACTATCTGAACAGAATGCACATCCCCAGCCCCTGTCACTCCAAAGCCAGATAGTCAATACACAAACCTAGCAGAGGCACACAATATGGCTAAGAAAGAAAATACCCACTTTCTAAAAGAGGTATTTTCAAACACAAAATGTAAAAAATCATCCTTACTAAAAGATGCATCTTTATATTCTGAGTTCAGGCATACTAAACGTCATCTTTCTATCTTGTCTCAATGGGAAGTTATATTTATAAGATGTTATAAACAAACTCCCATTCTATCCCATTGGACAGATACCCTTTCAATAGTAAAAAACGAAATTGCCAGTATTTCACTATCAGACATGTCCCACACATCAGGGCATGTCCTATCTTTCACATACACTGCACCCTGCGCACAGGGATACCTTGGGCCTACCTTAGGAGTTACTCACATGTAAGAAAGGGGAAGGTTAGGGCCTGGCAAGTGGGTGCACTTGCCAGATCGACATGGTAGTGGAGATCCCGGGCAGACATTACAGTGGCAGGTCTGAAAACCCTTTGAAAGGCATCAAAAACAGGGACAAAAACAGGAGGCCCAAAAGCAGAAAGTCTGGGGATAAACTCGCTGGAAAAGCCAGGTCTAACAATATGGTTTTCAGGTGATTCCACATAGCGGATGTGCCATGTGAATAGTTCTTCCCTGTACCTCTTAATATATTTTTGGTGCATATATTGGATTGGATAGTTTGTGGAACAACTTAATTCTATCCTGAAGGGATGGAGAAATATTTCCAAATGGCATAGGCCTTCTTTGGAGGTGGCAAGTCTTCTTCTTATTCATCCTGCTCTTCCCCTTCTCTTCTATCTTCAGCAGATGACATCCTGACTTTACAACTCGGCACTTTTGAAGGAAAGCTAAAAAAAACAGGATGGAGCTGTGGTTTTCAGTCTGTCTCGCTAGAGAGATGTGAAACCGAAATAACTGATTTTGGATGTGGTCTGCAATGTGCATCGGTGGAAACTTACTGTATCCAGTGAGAAGCTGAGGTTTGGGTGTGTTCCTGGAACTATCGAGGATTCTCAGTGGCATCACTGCAGATCCACAAAATGATTAAAAAAGAGAAAGACTTGGTGTATTGCTTTTTATAGGAAGACTATATAAGTTACTTTACCTCAATTTGTTAATTGTTACTTTTAAAATATATAATTAGACTACATATGTTAATAAAATGTATTTATAAAAATGTATATTACTGAATTAAATTTATAGGTAAATTTGCAGTGCACTATAAATTAAAATAGCTGTGAAATTCACTAAAAAAACAAAGGTTACAGGGATGATAAACTTAGGAAATAGCATTAAAGAATTGTAGAAATTCACTGACACAAGCTAAGGTTACAAGGAAAGTCACTGAAAAACACAGAAGTTACAGGGACGTTATAGTTAGGCTCATATTTTACACAAACAAATTCAGCATATATAGTTACCTGAGCTAACTACAACTTACACCCCCACAATGCACTGCTTATGACCTCACATATTCATCACTCATGATATGGTCGGTGGCATCTCTGATGACATCATTGATGACAGCTCAAATTACATCACTGATGACATCATTCAAGCAACTGCATTAGTTAAATTATTATTCTTTAGGTACCACTGACACAGGGCCTGTTTACAATCTTGTTGGATGGGATGCTCCATCACAAATGTGACAAGTATCCTGTCTGCCAAAATACAAGCGCCATAGGTTTATAATTGGACTGCAATTTGACAGACAGCATATCCGTCAAGTTTGTGAAGTAGTAACCCTGTCAGCCAAGATCGTAATGAGGCCCAGAGTCTTGTCACTTCAATCGCCACACTACATAACTATAACTCAACTCTCTACCATGCAGTGTGTTCTGGGTAATATTATCATTTCTCATGTCATAAGTGTTTTATTTACTCCAATAAATTCACTGTCTATGACTTAGGAAATATCCAAGGATATAGATAGTGCATGGAGTAGGGGCAAGTCATAGTTGATGTTGTCTGCCTAGTGAGGTGACAAGACTGTGTACAGTAGTGCGTGAGTGAGATAAATTGAAAGGAGGTGCGTAAATATAAATGTGAGTGGTAAGTATGATTTACAGTAATATGTAAGCGGTGCGTAAATGATAATTTGAAGCAGGTGTAAGGATTTGACGTAGTGACGCCCTAGAAGTGGCATCGTGAAATCTCATAGATTTCAGTGCATCACTTTTGTAAGCCTTTTCTGTGCAAGCACACCCACCAAGCATACTTTACACCTGGTGCCTTTATAATGTAGCTCAGGGGTAGATAAAGTGATGCATCTATGCACTTTTTAAATATGGTGCAGTGTGGCACATTGTTTTACGCCGCTGCTGGGTCACAAATAGTGGCGCAACTGAGGTGTAAGGGCTTCATAAATAAGGCCCCTAATATTTATGTGGCTTAAGTTGGTCTTGTATACTAACCTAAATTAAGTTCAGCTAACTTGTTGTGGTACAGTAGATTGGCGTACAGTGGAGTGGTGTAAAGTCAAACAGCACACACTGGAGTGGGGTATACTGGAGTGCTGTAAAGTGGAGTGGGGTAAAGTTTAGGGGAGTACAGTGGCGTACTTAAAGTGAAGTGTGGTACAGTGTAGTGTTGTAAAGTTAAATTGCAAAAAATAGAGTGCTGCTTATTGGAATGCTGTATGGTGCAGAGGAGTGGAGCGGTATACTGTAGACTACATAGGGTAGATTGTAATACAGTACAGTACAGTGCAACAGCTTATAGTGGAGTAGCATAAACTATAGTGAGATAGTGTGAAGTCCCATAGAATTAAGTAGTGTTTACTGTAATAAAGATGATTTTAGTGAAGTTAACTGTTTAAATGTAGAATGGAGCGCTATATAGTGGAGCAGCGTACAGTCAGTGCCATCCAACTCAATTGGGTTAATTATACAAGCATACAGTGTAGTCACGTATAGTGAATTGTAGTTTAGTGGAGTGGTGTAGAATGTACTCTTGTAAACCGAATTAACATTCAATTGATTGTGGTACACTGGAATGGCCTATAGTGTCTTTCACATGGGAAGTAGCATAGTCATTTTTAGTAAATTCCATCCTGCTGTGTATCCACTATCAGCACTTTTAAATATGTTAAAATTGGAAAATACACTTTAGCACACTATATTTACAAAATATAGTGTCTTATAGTGTTTATTTTACAAATTAATTTTGGTACTGAAGTGGTGCTGTGGAAGAAAGTAGGTGCTCCATAATTACAATATATGTATATATATTCACTGAAAAAACCATAGGTTTCTGGGGCGTTACAGTTAGTTGTAAATTTCACTCGTACAAAACCAGTGAAATTCCCCTGTTATTGTTAGTTCAGCTAACTATAACTTGCGCGCCCGCAATGCACTTCTGATGACGTCACATATTACATCACTCATGACATGGTCAGTGACATCACTCATGACATCACGCATGACATCTCAAATGACATCACTGATGACATCATCCAGTGAATGTGTGTTTTTCTGAATATTAAATATGTTTTATATATGTATATCTTAAGGTTGATGGAAGAATAAATGGGTATATAAGTGTCTAAATGTTTTTTTCTTTGTAAAATTGATTGTATAACTGACTGATTAAGTGTGTCTTAGTGAATACATGGGTTAGCGAGTAATGTTTAAATATGTAAATATCTGTATCAGTCTCTCACTTTGTGTATACATGACTGCACAGGTTGGTGACTAACAACATGAGTGTCTATTTGGGTTATTAGTTGGTTTTTTGAGTATCAGTATGAGTGTGTGAGTGTCTGTGTGGTTTGCTGGGTTATTGCTTAGAGCAAAGATGCATGAATGAGTGAGTCACTGTTTCTATGTATTGAAGACAGTATGTGTGCAGGACTGTATGGGTGGATGAGTGTGTGTATGGCCATGGGTGTGTTAGTGAGTGAATGACTGTCTCAATAGTGTCTTTATGAGTAACTACATATGTTTTAAACTAGTATATGGCAGTATTTGTGTATATAAGTGAGTATATGTGAGAGTGAGGGATTGGAAGAGTTCATGTTCAAGTTCATGACCTGTCTCAGGACACCCCCGAGCCGCACGGCCACCAGCTGCTGCGTGTGCTCCTCGCCCCACTGCCGCTCGCAGAGCCTGCCTCGCTAACCTCGCTAACCCCGACCATCTGCCTCGCTGATCCCGACCCTCGCCGCAACTACGTGTGCTGTACTCATTCTTCCCCAATTGTGCCGTTTTTCATCACTTTGTTTCCTTTTTCCCATTTGTGCTGTTTTTTCATCACTTTGTTTGCATTTTACCCATCTGTGCCGTTTTTTCTTCACTTTGTTTGCATTTTACCCATCTGTGCCGTTTTTTCTTCACTTTGTTTGCATCTTACCCATCTGTGCCGTATTTTCTTCACTTTGTTAGCATTCTCACCATTTGTGCCGTATATTAACTGTTATTTTTCCCTTTACTGCTGTTTAACCTTTTCGTCCCCTTCTTGTTATTCCCTTTTGCATTCTGTACCCCCAGTGCCGTGTTTGTATTGTGTCCGCCCGCCCCGCTTCCCGCCGCAGTGCTTGCGGCCACGCCCCCTTTTCCTTCCGTGCCCTCCCCGCTCCCGCCTCCAAGCTGCTCCTCCCTCCCTCCCACTTACGCGCAGCGGTCACGCGCAGCTGGTGCGCCGATTGTGAGCCGAAGGCACACCAAAGGTTAGCCCGTCTGCGCCCGTCCGCGCCTGGATTGCGCCCAGCGCCAGGACCCCTGGCCCCTACCGACGATGCAAGACGACCCGACAGACCTACGACGACGCCGCCCTCAACGCACTGGATGCTGGCCGGAACCCCGCCTGCTGCCGAGCCGCCCAAAACGCTTCCACGGACCCTTCACCTGCACAACCTGCAAGTTCACCGGCCTCCGAACATGCACTGCGCCAGCAAGGCCAAACCCCAGCAGTGATCTCAAGTGCATCCTGCTCAACACCCGCTCCGTCCACAGACACGCCGTCGAGCTCTGGAACCTGCTCGACACAACATCACCAGGCGTTGCGTTCCTCACCGAAACATGGATGAACGCCTCCTCATCCCCCGACATCGCCATCACCATCCCGGATGGATACAAGATCATCAGGAGGGACCGCGTCAACCAGACCGGAGGAGGCATCGCCATAATCCACAAGAACACCATCCGCATCACGACCGACGCCGATGACAGCTTCACCGCCGCTGAACACCTCCACTTCCAGATTCACACTGACCCAAAGACGACCCTCAGAGGCACCCTCATCTACAGACCCCCGGGACCACGCACACAATTCAGCGAAGACATCACGGACTTCATCAGCCCACACGCCCTCCCCTCCGCCGACTTCATCCTCCTAGGGGACTTCAACTTCCACCTGGAGAACAGCAAGGACCGCAACACCGCCGCCCTGCTGGACAACCTCGCTAACCTCGGACTCAAGCAACTGGTCAACACCCCCACCCACTATGCCGGCCACACGCTTGACCCCGTCTTCTCATCCAGCAAGCACACCGCTTTCAGCCACTCCACTGGACTTCACTGGACCGACCACAGCTGCGTCCACTTCAGCTTCAGAAAAACCACTACCCACCACCACCCGCAACAGGTTCCTCACAGAAGCTGGAGCAAGATCACCTCCGACCAGCTCACCAACTCCCTCAGCCAGAACCCACCTACCAGCACACCGGACCCCAACGAAGCAGCCCGCAACTTCACGCAGTGGCTGACAGCCTGCGCTGACGACCTCGCACCACTGAAGAACCCCCCCAGCAAACCGAGAAGCAAGAAGGCCCCCTGGTTCACCGACAAACTCAAGGACTCCAAGAAGACCTGCCGCACCCTCGAGAAAGCCTGGCTCCTCGACCGGACCACTGACAACATGACCGCCCCCAAACACGAGACCCGCAAGCACCACCAAGAAGAAATCACTGAAGGATCGACTGGACAACAACGCCCACGACAGCAAGGAACTCTTCTGCATCGTCAAGGAGTTCTCCAACCCCGGCACCGGCAACAATGACATCACCCCTTCACAAGATCTCTGCGACTCCCTCGCCTCGTTCTTCCACCGCAAGATTGCCGACATCCACAACAGCTTCGGCACACCATCCTCGCACCCTACCGTCGAACCAACGCACCCCGCCACGACCCTCCGCACCTGGACCGCAGTGACCACCGAAGACACAGCCCGCACAATGAACACCATCCACTCCGGATCTCCGGCTGACCCCTGCCCCCACCACATCTTCAACAAGGCCGACTCCACCATCGCACCCCAACTCCGAGACGTCATCAACACCTCCTTCGACACCGCCACCTTCCCGGAGAGCTGGAAGCACGCCGAGCTCAGCGCCCTCCCGAAGAAACCAACAGCGGACCCCACCGACCTCAAAAACATCCACCCCATCTCACTCCTCCGGTTTCCTGCCAAAGTCATCGAGAAGATCGCCAACAGACAGCTTGCCGCCTTCCTCGAGACGAATGGATCCCTCGACCCCTCGCAGTCCGGTTTCAGAGCCAACCACAGCACCAAGACCGCCCTCATCGCAGCCACTGACGACATCCGAGCCCTTCTCGACAACGGGGAAACAGCGGCACTCATCCTCCTGGACCTCTCCGCCGCGTTCGACACTGTCTGCCACCGCACCCTAGTCCAACGCCTCAGCAACACCGGCATCCAAAAGAAGGCATTGAAGTGGATCATCTCGTTCCTCGCTGGAAGAACACAGAGAGTCCGCCTCCCCCCGTTTCGTTCCGAGGACACCAAAGTCATCTGCGGCGTCCCGCAAGGATCATCACTCAGCCCCACCCTCTTCAACGTGTACATGAGACCTCTCGCAGCCATCGCACACCAACAGAACCTCAACATCATCTCCTACGCCGACGACACCCAGCTGATCCTCTCCCTCACCAGAGACCCCGACACCGACAGAACCAGCCTCCGCGAAGGGATGAAAGACGTCGCCGAGTGGATTAAGAACAGCCGCTTGAAACTGAACTCAGACAAGACGAAAGTCCTTATCCTTGGACCATCACCCTCCGCCTGGGACAACTCCTGGTGGACCCCAGCCCTGGGCACCGCCCCCAAGCCGACAGACCACGCACGCAACCTGGGCTTCATCCTGGACTCCTCCCTCTCGATGACCAGACAAGTCAACGCTGTCTCCTCTTCTTGCTTTCACACCCCCCGCATGCTCCGCAAGATCTTCCGATGGATCCAGATCGAAACCAGGAAGACGGTCACCCAGGCCCTCGTCACCAGCCGGCTGGACTACGGAAACACCCTCTACGCTGGAACCACAGCCAAGCTACAGAAAAGACTACAACGCATCCAGAATGCCTCAGCCCGACTCATCCTTGACATCCCTCGATGCAGCCACATCTCCAGCCACCTGAGGAACCTGCACTGGCTCCCCGTCAACAAGAGGATCACCTTCAGGCTCCTCACCCACGCACACAAGTCTCTCCACAACCTAGGCCCCAAGTACCTCAACGACCGCCTGACCTTCCACACGCAATCCCGCCAGCTACGGTCCGCCAGCCTCGCCCTCGCCGCCATACCACGCATCCGAGGAGCCACCGCCGGAGGCAGATCCTTCTCCTACCTGGCGGCCAAGACATGGAACTCCCTCCCCATCCACCTTCGGCTGACCCAGGACCACCTCGCCTTCAGGAGGCAACTCAAGACCTGGCTGTTCGAGCAGTAGCGGCCCCCTCCCCCCAAGCGCCTTGAGACCCTTCCGGGTGAGTAGCGCGCTATACAAGTGTTTTTGATTGATTGATTGATTGATGTATAAATAAGTGTGTGTTTTTATAAGTGATAGTTTAAGAGAGTAAGTATGTGTATGTTTCTGCAGAAGTAAGTGTGGTGGTGTGTGTATAACTGTATATGCAAGTAAATGGATGTTTGATACTTTGTTTTCATGTGTGACTATGTGTGTGAGTAACTCTATGGGTGAGTGGTGGTGTGTAACAGGATGTATAGGTGTATGAGTACATATAGTGAGTGAGTACATGTATGAGTGACTGTATTGGACTGTTGGTAAATGAGTGGATGTGTGTGTAGATCTTGGAATTACTGAATAGGTGTGTTGTAACTGGGATTGGTATGTCCATTATTTTGAAAATTTTAGTTTCTATTTTTGAGTGTGTGTATCAAAGGTTATATTAGGGTGAGAGGAGGTTTGCCACTCTATCACAAGGATGACGTCATCAGTGATGTCATCAGTGATGCCATTTGAGATTTCCTCAGTGATGTCATGAGTGATGTCACTGACCATGTCATGAGTGATGTGATATGGGACGTCATCAGCAGTGCATTGTGGGCGCATGAACTAACTATAACAGGGGAATTTCACTGGTTTTGTATGAGTAAATGTCCAACTAACTATAACGTCCCTCAAACCTATGGTTTTTTCAGTGAATTTCTAAGGTTTTTTAAATGCTAATTTTAAACTATAACGTGCCTGAAATTTATGTTTTTTTCAGTGAATTTCAAAGGTTTTTTAAATGCTAAATCCTAACTATAACATGCCTGAAACCTATGGTTTTTTAAGTGAATTTCTATGGTTTTCTAAATGCTAGTTTCTAACTATGCCTACAGAGGTAGGACATGTGGAGAAAGAAGAAAAACACACAGAAAGAAGCTAAAGAAATGCAGAAAGAAGCGATAGAAGTCCTCAAAGATGAGGAAAAGTGCAGGAAGAAACAAGACATGTGCAGAAAGAACCAACAGAGGAGCTGAAACAGGCCTTGTTACAAAATCATCCTGTGCCCACAACTTTTTCAGACGGGTACTGGTGGTAACTGACTCTGACTAACCAGGCCTAGAGCCAGTGGTATGCTAAAAGACACTTAGAATATAGTGAAAACACCTACATACACTATGGAACACTATGCGTTGGGGTACCCTTGTGATTAGCATGACCTCCTCTGTAAGCCCCTAGTACATAATAGGGCAGGGGGATTAAAACTACCTCTTAAAATGCTCCAGGGGGTGCGTTTGCACACTGGTGAAGGGAGAGGGGACCTGAGGGGACATGTGTGCAAACACGCCCTGTGGCCGTTTTAGGTTCAGGGATAAAGTTCCCTTGATTCCTGAGGGTCCCTGGGGGCCAACTAACCCACCAGGTATGCCCAGTAAGTGCCACAGAGTTGCATTGCAGAGAAGTGTAAGATGGGGCACGGCCTCGGACCACCTCTCTGCAACGCAGCTCTGTGGTGCTTACTGGAGGTACATGGTGAGCTAGTTGGACCTAGGGACACACGGATTAAAGGGGACATAATTCCCCAACTTAAAATGCGCCACAGGACGTGTTTGCACACGTCACCTCTGGCCCCGCACCCTTCCTGTACACTGTGCAGATGTGCCCTGTGTCACGTTTTAAGTTGGGGGATTAAGTTAGGATGAATCATGAGGATCGTAGGGGCCCAACTAGCCCACCAAGTAGCTCCAGTAAGCGCCATGGAGCTGCATTGCATAGGGGTGTAAAAAGAGGTGTGGCCTGGAACACCTCTCTGCAACGCAGGACTCTGTCACTTTTGGAGGTACCTGATGGGCTAGTTGTTCCCCAGGGTCCCTCAGGATTGAAGGGGAATAAATTCCCCAACTTAAAACGCGCCACAGAGCGTTTTTGCACACATGTCACCTTAGGCCTGTCCCCTCCCATTACCACTGTGCAAACACGCCCCATGGTGCGTTTTAAGCTGGGGGATTAAGTCCCCTTGCATCCTGAGGGTCCCTGGGGTCCAACCAGCCCACCAGGTACTTCCAGTAAGCCCCACAGAGCTGCATTGAAGAAAGGTATTAAAAGGGGCGTGGCCTCTGAACACCTCGCTGCCACGCAGTTCCCTGGCGAATTGTGGAGGTACCTGGTTGGCTAGTTGGCCCCCAGGGAACCCCAGTATTCAAGGGGAATTACTTCCCCATCTTACAATGCGCCAGGGGGCGTGTTTGCAGAGTGCTACTGGGAGGGGGCAGGTACTCCGGCACAATCGTGATTTTTTTTTTAAGAAGGGGGCTGTGTGGCCCCCCTTCCTTTTCTATTTTATGGGCCCTGGGGACCCAATACCGCAGGCCTGATCCCTTTTTTAAAAAAAAATGTTAAATGGAAGAGGGCCACGTGGCCCCCTTCCCGAGGCCATATTTGGCCCTGGGGACCCCATCCCTGGGGGCATGGCCATTCTTTTTTTTTTCTTTATTATTTGGAGGGGGGCTGTGTGGTCCCCCTCCCTGGCCACTTCTAGCCCTGGGGACCCCATCCCCTGGCCACTTCCTTGGGGACCATGGGGGTTCCCAATTCCACCACGGTCCCGCCAGCTCCCCACCTCCTGCGGGAGCCAGCATTGCTTTTCCGCACTGGGAGCTGCTAAGATGCAGCTCCCCATGTGGAAAAGCAATCTGCTTTGGTTTGGAAACCTGCTCTCTCTTCCAAAGTCCAAACCAGAGTTTGCTATACCTGTCATGAATCGCAGTCCTGAACACCTTCTGAACAACTTCTGCTCTACACTGAGCAGTTAGAGCAGTTTTATCCCATCAGGAAACCCACCCCTGTCCCGTGCACCCAGCACGCCAAATGTAAAATATGAGGAATATTGCACAAGTGTTAAATGTATGTATAAGGAACATTGCATAATGTTGGTATTATGCCTCAGTTGTAAAGAACGTTTGGGTGTTTGACGATCTTTTACAGACTTTGTCATATTTAATATTTTACCTCTTGGTATAAAATTACTGATCGATGTTCTCTATGATTGTGCGCATAAGGTAGAGATCACAGACTAGTGTTTAAGTTTCAGAATCATGCAGCCGTCTGAAGAAACTTCCCGAGACGCACACGCACGCTGAAAACGGTGCGCAATGCATCAGCATCTCTTGGGGTGTGGCTCGGCTATAAAAAGCCACACCCAAAGCTTCCCGACGCTTCGCCTCCTGCCGCACACTCGAGGAGAACTCACCTTGGAGCGCCCTGGGATTCTGAACGCCAGCCGCCGCCCGGAGATCTTCGAAGGCCTTCATCTTCCTGCACGATTTCCAGCGCGTGTTTCTGAAAAGGAAAAGAAAACGCAAGCTAAGTGAAATCTTTTTTATAGTTAGTTTCAAGGCGCCCAACGCAAGCAAGCAGCAACATATGTGAAAGGCTAGAACTTACCTGAAATGATTCTTCAAGGACACTCCGAGCATTTTGATTAAAGAGACAGTTTGGTTTTCTGAAAGAGAAAAGAAGAGGGGCTTTGAGAAAAATATCAAAGAGCAAAACTTTGTGGACAATAATTGAGATTATTGTGTTTTGGCAATTTGTTTCTTGTTTAGAGTTGTTCCTATCTAGGTTGAGAATACAAGGGGAGACATGAAAGAGTACACTGAGTAAGTGATATGTACAAGAGTAGGGGCAATGTTCAAAGTGTGAAACGAACTGTAGAAAAGGGAGTAACTTATTTGCTATAACTTATTTTTTCTTAGGAAAAAGAACAAGACTTCTCCTTCTTGGCTACAACTCTTTCATCTCTACAACCTACACAACTACACCCCTTCACGACGACAACACGGATGCGACGCTTAGATTCTTACAGTCGCAGGTAGGCTTTTAGGAATAAAAGAGAGAGAACTGTAAGAATAGATGTAGTTTAATTGTGTAGAACAAAAGGGATAAAAGTTACAAACGTTTCTTTGTTGCCTCGCAGGTCGACAACCCAGGAACAGGTAGCGTCCACTATCCGGCCTTCCTCCCTTATTTCTATCTAATCACCTATGTGTTCTAATCAATCACTAGGTGTTGCCTAGAATTCGGGGAAGTTGGTCCATAACGTCTCTGCGAAATCCATCTACAAGCAACTCACAGGTAAGAGTGCTTGTAACCTTGACAGAAGGCGAAGCCCATGACGAATATTTCGCCCAGACGTTATGGATCCTTCTGTCTCGATTTCTCTGCACGACATCGCAAACATGCTAACAGCAATACAAGAAGAAAATACTGCCTTTCGTAGAGATGTTACTCTGATTCAAAACAGTATCCAATCAGGTCCAAGTACTTGGAGCTTTTCTCCAACACAGAAATCAGTGTTAAAACCAGCAACTTTTCAGTCTGGGTTTCAAACCTTGCATTCTAGTTCCAGTTCTTCTACAGCGCCAACTCAAATTCAAGTAGTCACACCAGTACCTGTCCCCTTAGCACAACCGGAAAGATTTTATGGAGATAGCAATAAGTTTTCAATTTTCTTGAATCAATGTCATCTACATTTTGTTGCTAAACCTGTAGCCTTTCCTGATGATTCCTCCGAAATAGCTTTCATTTTGTCTTATTTAGGTGGAGACGCAGCGCTGTGGTCAGTACCAATAGTAGAGCGTGATGACCCTATCCTTTATGATCTTAGACGCTTTAAAAACACTATGAACAAATTGTTTGCTAAGCATGTTTTTGTACAGTTTGCTGATCATGAATAGTTACATTTGAAACAAGGATCTTCAGATTTATTACATTACATATCCCAGTTTAATAGACTAGTTATTGAAGGTCGCTGGCCCGAAGAAAAAAGAGTGTCTCTTTTCTACAAGGGGCTTAAGGATGAGCTTAAGGATATGATTACACAGATATTAGATCCACCTGATGATATAGAGGACTTCATAGATTTGGTGGTGAAACTAAACCATTGTTTGTCTGAATGAAGAGGAGAGAAAGGAAAAGCTGAACCTAAGGTATTTTCTTTCAAAGAAAGAAACAATAGTGTAAAAGTTGAATCCACACCTAGAGTAGATTTAGGAGAACCTATGCAGATTGGAACCATTAAGGGACCTTTGACTAAAGAAGAAAAGGACAAGAGGAGGAAATTGAATCAATGTCTTTATTGTGGGAAGTTAGGACATTTTGTTAAGGAATGTCCAGTTCGCGCAAATAAATCTAAAGGTAAAAACTCTGAGGTAGGGTTAGTGCAGCAGTCGGAAAACTAACTGGCTCGGCAAATCAAGAGGTCAGATTGTCGAGTATGTTATCTAGTGTGGCCTCTATAACCCCTGAGATAACTTCTCAACATCTCAGCATAAAAGTTTCTTTACAGTCTCTTTTTAGAAGAGAAAAGGTTTGGACAGTTGACGCTTTAATAGACTCAGGGGCCACAGGCAATTTCATTGACACTTGTTTTCTAAAAGAACTGGATTTTAAAACAGAGTCTAAAGAACATCCGGAAGTAGTTAAAGCCGTAGATGGTAAAGAATTATCATCTGGACTGATTCAATTTCACACAGAAACGCTTTTAATGACTTGTTTAAATAAACATGAAGAAAAAATAGCTTTTGACATTATAGATGCCCCTCAATTTCGCTTGATACTAGGTATACCCTGGCTTGTAAAACATAATCCAAAAATTGACTGGATAAAGAAAACTGTGTTGTTCGATTCAGAATTTTGTCAAGCCTCTTGTTTGTTATCTCCAGGTTTGGAATTACAAATTCAAGGTAGTAATTTCCCTTTAAAGTCAAAAAGTGTATTGTTGTTGGAAGGAGTTCCAAAAGAATATGCAGATCTTCATGACGTGTTTGATAAAAAAAGGCTAACACATTACCACCTCATAGCGATTTCGATTGTCGAATAGATCTTGTGCCTGGGGCTACCTTACCGTGTAGTCGAATATATGCTCTCACTGAGAAAGAAAACGAACACTTGAGGGAATATTTAGATGAGTATTTGGCCAATGGTTTTATTCGACATTCGAAATCACATGTATCCTCCCCTCTCTTTTTTATCCCAAAAAAGGGAGGTGAATTGCGTTCTTGTATCGACTATCGAGCTCTGAATAATTTTACCATCAAGAACAGATATCCACTTCCTTTAATTCCGACTCTATTAGACCAGTTAAAAGATGCCACCATTTATTCTAAATTGGATTTACGAGGAGCTTACCATTTGGTGAGAGTTCGAAGTGGAGACAAATGGAAAACAGCCTTTCGTACGAAATTTGGTCTGTATGAATATCAAGTCATGCCATTCGGACTCTGCAACGCTCCTGCGGCGTTCCAATTTTTTATAAATGAAGTTCTAAGGGAATTTTTGGATATTTGCTGCATTGTATACATAGATGATATTCTCATCTATTCTAAAAACACCACAGAACATGTAAAACAAGTAAGAGCTATTCTTCGAAAACTTCTTGACAATTCCTTGTATATAAAACTTGAGAAAAGCACGTTCCATACCACTAAAGTAGACTTCCTAGGGTATGTCTTAAGTCCTAAAGGTATCGAGATGGATCCAAAGAAAATTCAAGCTGTACTTGATTGGCCAAGTCCCTCCTCAGTAAAGCAAATTCAAAGTTTTTTGGGGTTTGCTAATTTTTATAGACGGTTTATCTGTAACTTCTCCCACATGATTACCCCAATAACCAGACTGATAAAAAAGAAGGTAAAGTTTGAATGGAACACTGATGCTGAAGAGGCCTTCCAAAATCTTAAAAGACAGTTTACTACAGCGCCAGTACTGATGCATCCAGATCCTTCCCATCCCTTCATAGTAGAAGCAGATGGTTCTCAGCTTGCCGTTGGTGATATTTTATCTCAAAGAGATAAAGAGACTGGTCAGATGCATCCAATCGCATATTACTCAAGAAAACTCACCCCTACTGAACAGAATTATGCAATCGCTGACAAGGAATTGTTAGCCATAAAAGCAGTTTTTGAAGAATGGCGTCATTATTTGTTAGGGGCTAAGCATCCTGTAACAATCTATACAGATCATACAAATTTACAATTTTTGCATTCTGTAAAGGCTCTCACAGCTAGACAATTACGATGGACGTTATTTTTTAATGATTACAACTTTATAATTACTTATCGTCCTGGAAAAGAGAATTTAAAAGCAGATGCTCTGTCTCGCATGGGATTTACAGATGAAAAAGATTGTACTCCAGAAACAACTCAACCGGTGTTGTCTGATCGCTGCTTTAAAGTAGGGGTAATTATAACTGATGTAATGGAGGACATAAAAGAAAAGATACAAGAAAAAACAATGGAAAAATGGCATGACTTGTATCCTTTGCTAGAGAGAAAAGATGATTTGTTGTATATGAATGAACAAATTTTTGTACCCACTCAAGAACTCCAAAGTAAGGTAATACATTTACATCATGACACATTAATGTCCGCACATCCTGGAGTGACTAAGACCAGTCATTCAATAAAAAGAAGATTTTGGTGGCCTTCTTTGTTAAGTGATGTTAAATCTTATATTGAGACTTGCGTGGTTTGCTCTCAAAACAAAACACAACATCAACCTCCCAGTGGTCTTTTACTTCCTCTCCCGATTTCACCTCAACCTTGGCACACAGTGTCCCTTGACTTCATAGTTGAGCTCCCTAAAACTAAGGAAGGCTTTAATACTATTTTAACTGTGGTTGACCATTTTTCTCGAATGGCTCATTTTATTCCGTTAAAGAAAATTCCCTCAGCCAAAGAGTTAACTCAGACGTTCTCTAAAGAAATAATTCGTTTGCATGGCATCCCATCAGTAATAATTTCTGATAGAGGCCCTCAGTTCATTTCCCACTTCTGGCAAAATTTAGGAAAAACTTTAGATATGGACATTCGCACCTCTTCTGGTTATCATCCTCAAACGGATGGCTTAACCGAAAGAACTAACCAAACTATTGAACAGTTCTTAAGATGTGCTTTAGCAGAAGACGAAAAGGAATGGTCAGATATCCTATGGGTCTTGGAATTTGCTTACAATAACATGGATAATTCCTCCACTACTCTATCACCATTTTTCTGTACCTTTGGATTTCATCCTAAAAATATTCCAAGTTCAGTACAAATTCCATCAGAAATACCGTCCTTGGAAGATCATATTAAAAATCTAATCCACATTCAAGATCATGCCCAATACCACTTAGCGCAAGCAAAAGAAAGGCAAAAAGAAACTTCAGACCTTCACAGAAAATCGCCACCCAAATACTCCATAGGAGAAAAGGTGTCGTTGTCCACTAAGAACTTGAAAATAAAAACTTGCAAAAAATTCTGCCCCAAATTTATTGGACCGTGGTTTCCTATGGAGAAACTAATAAATCCTGTTAGCATAAAACTTACCTTACCAACCAGATATAAATTTCATCCGGTATTTCATGTATCTTTGGTTAAACCCTGTGATCCTATGACTAGATTTAAAAACAAGCCTGCAGCCATACAAGTTGATGGAATTCCAGAATTCGAAGTGCAAAATATTCTAGATTCCACAAGAATTCGAGGAAAATTGTTTTATTTAATTCATTGGAAAGGCTACGGTCCAGAGGAACGGACATGGGAGCCTCTTTCAAATTTGCAAAATTCTCCTCGACTCCTGAAACGTTTTCATCATCAAAACCCAAATAAGCCTAGACCTGTTCCTCAGATCTTGGGAGGGCTCTTGAGAGGGGAGTACTGTCATGAATCGCAGTCCTGAACACCTTCTGAACACCTTCTGCTCTACACTGAGCAGTTAGAGCAGTTTTATCCCTTCAGGAAACCCACCCCTGTCCCGTGCACCCAGCACGCCAAATGTAAAATATGAGGAATATTGCACAAGTGTTAAATGTATGTATAAGGAACATTGCATAATGTTGGTATTATGCCTCAGTTGTAAAGAACGTTTGGGTTTTTGCCAATCTTTTACAGACTTTGTCATATTTAATATTTTACCTCTTGGTATAAAATTACTGATCGATGTTCTCTATGATTGTGCGCATAAGGTAGAGATCACAGACTAGTGTTTAAGTTTCAGAATCATGCAGCCGTCTGAAGAAACTTCCCGAGATGCACACGCACGCTGAAAACGGTGCGCAATGCGTCAGCGTCTCTTGGGGTGTGGCTCGGCTATAAAAAGCCACACGCAAAGCTTCCCGACGCTTCGCCTCCTGCCGCACCCTCGAGGAGAACTCACCTTGGAGCGCCCTGGGATTCTGAACGCCAGCCGCCGCCCGGAGAGCTTCGAAGGCCTTCATCTTCCTGCACGCTTTCCAGCGCGTGTTTCTGAAAAGGAAAAGAAAACACAAGCTAAGTGAAATCTTTTTTATAGTTAGTTTCAAGGCGCCCAACGCAAGCAAGCAGCAACATATTTGAAAGGCTAGAACTTACCTGAAAGGATTCTTCAAGGACACTCCGAGCATTTTGATTAAAGAGACAGTTTGGTTTTCTGAAAGGGAAAAGAAGAGGGGCTTTGAGAAAAATATCAAAGCGCAAAACTTTGTGGACAATAATTGAGATTATTGTGTTTTGGCACTTTGTTTCTTGTTTAGAGTTGTTCCTATCTAGGTTGAGAAGACAAGGGGAGACATGAAAGAGTACACTGAGTAAGTGATATGTACAAGAGTAGGGGCAATGTTCATAGTGTGAAACGAACTGTAGAAAAGGGAGTAACTTATTTGCTATAACTTATTTTTTCCTAGGAAAAAGAACAAGACTTCTCCTTCTTGGCTACAACTCTTTCATCTCTACAACCTGCACAACTACACCCCTTCACGACGACAACACGGACGCGACGCTTAGATTCTTACAGTCGCAGGTAGGCTTTTAGGAATAAAAGAGAGAGAACTGTAAGAATAGATGTAGTTTAATTGTGTAGAACAAAAGGGATAAAAGTTACAAAAGTTTCTTTGTTGCCTCGCAGTTCGACAACCCCGGAACAGGTAGCGTCCACTATCCGGCCTTCCTCCCTTATTTCTATCTAATTACCTAGGTGTTCTAATCAATCACTAGGTGTTGCCTAGAATTCGGGGAAGTTGGTCCATAACGTCTCTGCGAAATCCATCTACAAGCAACTCACAGGTAAGAGTGCTTGTAACCTTGACAATACCAGGGCGGGAGCCGCGCGGTCCCGCCCTGTCATAGCTAACTGTAGGGTTCTGGGGGTGGGCATCCTGGGACACTGCAGGACCTGGCCCTGGGGGGTGGCGGTCCCCAGGGCCACCAAGGGCAACGGGGGGCACGCGGCCCCCCTCCCATCATTGACAAAGTCCCGGGGATGGTGGTCCCCGGGGCTCAGGGGTCCGTAACGGACTCGCAAATTTGAATATTAGTGCCCTGGGGAGGTAGCGACTCTAGATATCGATATTTTTATTTTCTCAGCAACTACTGAACGGATTGATACTATTTAAGAAAAAGAGTTCTTTCTAAGGCAAGAAATACCTTTATGCCAAGTTTGGTGTAATTCCGTTCAGCAGTTCGAGCTGTAGCAGTGTCTAAAGTTTCCTATGGTAAATGCATTGTTATCCAGCGTATTAGCAAATCATGATTTGCTAATACGCTGGATAACAACTGCGAAATAAACCTTTGGGAAAAGAAAGAACTTTTGTGAGTGCGTACTCAATTCTTCTAACGAAGAGGTGTGTGAAATAATTTAAGGCTTGGCTCTGCTGAGGAGTACTGCACCGGAGACAGGAGCGCCAGGGGTCTGCAACCTTTGAGCCGATTCGGTGGATATATACATATGTATGACCCTGTGATGCCAGGACATATTAGATTACCAGCATTATGCGATTCAATTTATTAAGTTGATTCATGTGCAATATTACGTTTGGAGGGATTGATCCCAATACTGTTATTTCTGTTTTTAAAGCGCGGAGTGAACTAAGGGTTAATATTGTAGTATTTTTACTATTTTCCTTGTGCTTTATTTGGTACACCCACCGTAATTGGTTAATCCAGCTGCACTAGCACTTTAAATTTCTGCCGCCGCCCTCTGTGGCGCCATGTGACCAAGGCCTCTGTGAGGCCGAAACGTTATGCTGTCCGTTGCAGAAGAAATTATCACTCACGGAAAAACTGGGTCTCCTGTTTCTTGGCGGTGCTGTGGTGGGATTGAGCCTGCTGCATTGTTCGTAAGAAACCTGTGTGTATATATATATATATATATATATATATATATATATATATATATATATATATATATATATATATATATATATATATATATATATATATATATATATATATATATATATATATTCACTTAAAAAACCATAGGTTTCAGGCCTTATATAGTTAGGAATTGGCATTTTAAAAACCTTGCAGATTCACTTAAAAAAACCGTAGGTTTCAGGCCTTATATAGTTAGGAATTAGCATTTAAAAAAACATTGAAATTGCTCCTATATAGTTAGTTGTACTAACTATATTTCGCGCACCCGCAATCCACTGCTGATGATGTCACATATTACATAATTCATGACATGGTCAGTGACATCACTGATGACATCACTGATGACACCTCAAATGACATCACTGATGACATCTCATTTGACATCACTGATGACATCACTGATGACACCATCATGTAAAGTTTAAATATGTTTTACATATTGAAGAATGAGTGGATGTATAAGTGTCTGGATGAAGGATTTAGTAGGTGTGTGACTGACTGTATGAGTGAGTGATTAAATGTGTCTTACTAAATGCATGGGTTAGTGACTAAACTGTCTGAATGTGTGCATCAGTATGTCTGTTGTTGTGTAAGCTGCTGCATGTGTTGATCAGTAGCTATATGAGTGGCTATATGGGTTATTGATTGGTTGCCTAAGTATTTGAATGGGAGACTGAGTGTGTGTGTGGGTGGCTGGGAGGTGTGTGACTCTGCATAGATGTGTGAGAAGTTGATTCACTAGGTGTATGAGTTCAAGAGTGCATGTGGAAACAGCTATATGGGCGGTTGACTGTGCATGGGTGTGTTGGTGAGTGAATGGATATCTCAGTGCTACATATGAAAGTAAGTACATATGTAAAACACAGTGCATGTGAGAGTTGGCATATATAAATGACTATACATGAGAGCCAGTGAATGTGCGAGTGGCTCTATGGGTCATTGTGTACTTGTATCAGTGATTGTATAAGAGAGTAAGTATGTGTTAGTATATGATTGAATAAGTAAGGTGTTGTGTGTATAACTATATAGTTGAGGAAATGGAAGTGTGATTGATTCTTTGCATGACTGACTAGGTGTGTGAGTAACTCCATGGATGAGTGGCAGTGTGTGAGTGTCTGTATAGGTGTATGAGTGCATATGATAGTGTTGTATTTAATGAGTGACTGTATGTATGAGTGATGCTTTGGGTGAATGAGTGAATATGTGTGTAGACCTAGGAATCAGTGAGTGCGTACGTAGTAACTGGTATTGGTGTGTCAATGGTTTCAAGAATGGTAGTCTGTATTTAACCCTGGGTGTATCAAAGGTTATATTAGAGTGTGAGGAGGTGCATCGTATTATCACATGAATGATATCATCAGTGATGTGATCAGTGATGTCAAATGAGATGTCATCAGTGATGTCATAAGTGATGTCATTTGAGATGTCATCAGTGATGTCATCAGTGATGTCACTGACCATGTCATGAATGATGTAATATGTGACATCATCAGCAGTGGATTGCGGGTGCGCGAAATATAGTTAGTACAACTAACTATATAGGAGCAATTTCAATGTTTTTTAAATGCTAATTCCTGACTATATAAGGCCTGAAACCTATGGTTTTTTAAGTGAATTTGCAAGGTTTTTAAAATGCTAATTCCTAACTATGTAAGGCCTGAAACCTATGGTTTTTTAAGTGAATTTGCAAGGTTTTTTAAATGCTAATTCCTAACTATATCAGGCGTGAAACCTATATTTTTTTTCAATAAATTTCAAAGGTTTTGTAAATGCTAATTCTATTAGCGGATAACGTTTATATATGTTATTATCCTTCTGGGACCAGCCATCTTGTTTCTCAGGAGAAGTGAGGCACAAGAGAGCACAAAACAAGAGTGGAAAACGCGAAAAAGGGGCAGGGTTGAGACCCCCTGACCCCCTAACCCTTCTCAGGGGGTCCCAGAAGGACCACCAAGTGCAAAAAAAAAAAATTATTATTTTTTTAAATCGCCGGGGTACGCGTACGGTGCGCTTACCCCGCAATTCTTTTTTTTTTTTTTGCCCTTGGAGGTTGTGAGAAGTTGGCCTGCTATATGATGTCTCCAATTCTGGTGGCACCTTGTATCAGTTCAAACAACCCTTATGGTGTCTGGTTATAATTCAACCTTATTAGACAAGCTATCCTAATGGTAGCATGGACTAAGCAGCCTTAAAGGCTTAACTCAAGAGGTCGTGTTAAGCAAGCTGTTTTACCAATCACAATCCTGTAATATCAAATGAATGGACACCACACAAGTTATATATTATAAAAATATATGTATTTATTACTAGAATAATCCTCTATACTCTTTATGAGTCTAGAGGCACAAGCGTTCAAACAAAAGCACAGTTAAACATATGAAAGTTGCACAATTATGGATAAGGCCGGAGGCCACGCAAACCATATTTTAAAAAAGTGGTTTAAGAGATACCAATCGAACAGTGGTTAGGCCTAGAGCCTAGGGAATCGCTGGGACCAATCGGGACTAGCAATGCTGAAGTCGGGAAAAGCCCGCGGGAATCCGGTGCAGCGCTTAAAGCACACGCATGCACCAATGCAATGTCAATGGTGCATAAAAGTTACAAAGTTACTGTTTAAGGAACCTTCCGACTGACCTAGAAGGACAAAACTTTAGACACATACACTAGAGGTGTGTACCAGTGTAGAAACACCGGCGTTGCTGAGTTACCTCACCCAAAGGAAGCGGGTGCACAGGTGCGAAGTAGTGTGGGGTTTCGTCACGCAGGTCGATGGTGCCTGAAGATGAAAATGCTGCAGGCGTCAGGAGGAGAAGTGTCCGGTGTGATCCAAGGGTGGATCGAAGATGTAGAGTACCTGAAAGTAGAGGGGACAGAGTCTGGGTCACTCAGAAGTGACCAGGGTGGAACCAGGAAGAAACCAGGCAATGTCGGGCGCAATCAGGTGGTGTTGAGAAGCTTGTCTCCACTTCCACGTGGACTCTGGGGCACCGAGGATGTCCAGGAGTAGATCACGAGCTGTCCCACAAAAGTTCTCGCTGTCGGCAGTGTCGGCTTCTGGATCGGAGCAAACAAACCTTGGCAAGCGCAACCCATGCAGGACTGGAAGATCGCTTTTTTCTCAGAATAGGAAAGTCAGAGAGGGTGCTCCTTTTCAGGGGAGCGAGGGCCAGTCCAGAGCAACTGGACTGGCAGTGTAAATTTGAAGGTTCATTGGTACTGGGGCCACAAGCCAACGGGCAAGCGACCGGACCAACGCATTGAGCCAAAAGTTGCAGAAGGGCCCCACGCTGCACTCGGTGAGTGTAGAGGGGTGAGCTTCGGTGCAGGAGTGGCTCAAGGCTGGGGCTTTTCAAACCCCAATGCACAGCTTCGAGGGTGCCTCAGGAGCTGCACGGTCAGTGCCACATGGTCTTTCTAAGATGGCCGGCCCCACACTTCAGGTCACCTCCACGGGTCTCAGCTCTGCAGGGACTGTGGATCGGGCTGTTACAAGGCAGGAACGCTGGGTCTTGTTGATCTTTGTCGCTCGAGTTCTGTCGGGAACTGCAACAAAGCAAACAATGAGGTGCTGGATGGTGCCTGTTTGCACAGGGTGGTCACTCTTTGACCACAAGGGAGATTCTTCAGTCTTCTACATTGAGTAGGATGTCGAAGGGTCCAGAGTTTTGTTTCATAAGTTTCAGTCAGGATAATCTGAATGCTTTGGCACTGCTCCTACTCTTACACCAAACTGGGGGGCTGGATTACCTGCTCCTATGGGTGGGACCCAGGAAGGGGGTGGTTACACCCCTTTCCCTTTGTCCAGGGTCATGCTGGGACTGGGGCTGGTGTGCCCCAGAACTGGTTTGACCGGATTATGCAAGGGGAAGCCTTGTGCTCCCCAGGCAGTGTCTGGTTTCTTTGAAACCTCCCTGCTACAATCCACTATCTCCTGTCTGGAGTGGTGTGACACCTCCCTGTGACAGGAAACCCTTTGTCCAGGCCTCCTCTGCCAAGTTTTGGTCAGCAGCAGGAGGTCAGACTTGTGTCTGTGGCAGAAGCGTCCATTTCATGATGCTGAGGCTCTTTTAAAATCAACCGCGTTTTAGCAAAGTAACATGTCTTCTCCCTCTACAAGGGTGGAATGCTACCCCCGTCGCCAGGACTGGTGAGGGGGTAGTATTCCAAATCGTATGACACCAAACACGACATGTTTTGATAATGTCAAACCAAAGTTAGCACATAACCGCGATGGATTATAATGCACTTAATAGTATATGGTATGGCATTATCCCGGAACAGCTTAGGGAATTGGTCCCGACAGCTGCAGACAGGCTGAGCTCATGCTAGAGCTCCATCTCACATAAAACCAAGCACTCTGCCTCCAGGATTGTTAAGGTCTGCCATAGGAGTGACTTATAGGTACAGATGTGTCCAGATACGTTTAGATATAGGTATACTATAGCTAAGCAAGGGGTGATTACACCACCTTGCCCCAGCTGAGTGATCAGCCAGTTGTGTAAATTTTGGATAGACAGCCAGGGGTGGCAAAAGGTATGCTGCAGCCCCTGGTAGGCCTTGGATGCACCTATGCCCTGGGCACCTATAGTGCACTGTACAGGGGCTGATAAGGTGACCCAAGCCAATTTAGTTATGCACCTAGGGTACATGGAATCCATTTTAAAGAGAGAGCAGATAGCCTGGGGCCCTGATTAGCAGGGAGCCAGGCCAACTAAGTCGAAAACCAGCTAACCACAAGGCAAAAAATCTGGGGTAACCATAGTCAGGTAGCCACCTTCCTATGTTATGTTATGTTATGTTAAAAATTCTTATACCGCGCACGTTCACCGGAACGGTTTCTTGGTGCTCATATCAAACACAACGGGCAAGGGCCAATGGTTACTCGAAGGCTGCTTTGAAAAGGAACGTCTTTAATGTCTTGCGAAAACATTCATAGGAGGGGCAGTGACGGAAGGAGGAGGGGAGGGAGTTCCAAAGGGATGGGGCCTGGAAAGAAAAGCGGAGACCACCATGTTTCTTGCGATGGATTTGAGGGATGCACAGGAGATTGTCGGCGGAAGAGCGTAAATTTTGTGTTGGTAAATACCGCTTTAGATTGGAAGAGATAAAAGCAGGTGCCAAATTGTAAAGAGCTTTAAAAATAGTGCATCCGAGTTTAAAGGTGCACCGTTTGGCCACTGGAAGCCAGTGGAGGCTCCGCAGTAGTGGAGAAACGTGCTGGTGCTTGGGCTGGTGGAACACCAAGCGGGCAGCCTGCTTTTGTATCAGTTTGAGCCTCTGGAGCAGGTAAGCAGGGATCCCTACGTATAAGATGTTAGCAAAGTCAACCCTGGAGATGACTAGGGCCAAGATGACTAAAATGAGTGCCTCTCTGGTGAGAAATCTACAGATCTTGCGTATCCTGCGCAGATGGAAGAAGCAGGATGATGTAACTGCCGAGATCTGCGACTTCATGGACAGATCACCAGAGATGACTACTCCGAGACTTTTCACAGAGCTGACAGGACGGGGGGGGGCGCCAAGAGAGAGGGGCCAATAGTTATCATTCCACGGATTGGCCGGTCCGCCAACCAGGACAAGTTCCGTCTTAGTAGGATTTAGCTTGAGCTGGCTGTGGGCCATCCAATCAGAGATGTAAAGCATGGTGGTTTGGAAATTGGTGAGGGAAGAGGGAGAGGTACCTACAGAGGTCCTTTTGGGACCCCCTGAGAAGGGCTAGAGGGTTGGGGGGTCTCTACCCTGCCCCCTTTTCGTGTTTTCCACTCTTGTCTTGTGCCTCAGTTCTCCTGAAAAACAAGATGGTGGCCAACACTACCTGGTTTGGACAGTTTGGAATCTTGACAGTCGACTGCCAGACAATCAGAAACTCGCTCGCTCGCGCACGTACGCGTACGGTACGCGTATGTTGCGCGTACGGTGAGTGCATATAGATATATAATTTGATCAAATTCAATTTTCTCAACAACTACTGGAGGGATTTTCACCAAATATAGAAAAGGCACTGCTGCATACCTGTCCCTACCATTTTGCCAAGTTTGGTGTAATTCCGTTCAGCCGCTCGGGCTGTAGCCGTGTCTATAGGTCCCATAGAAAATGCCATTTGAAAAATTTCAAATTACATTTTCTCAAGAACTACTGGAGTGATTTTCCCCAAACATAGCAAAGGCACATCTGCATACCAGGCCCTACCATTTTGCCAAGTTTGGTGTAATTCCATTCATCTGTTCGGGCTGTAACCGAGTCTAAAGGTCCCTATGGAAATTAACATGGGGAAAACACGTTTTGGGACCCCCTCTTTCAGGGAAGGAGCGGAGCGGAGCTGGCCAAAATTCTGGAAAATTACACAAAGATTCCTCAATCGGCGCCAAAGTTATTCCCAATAGAATGTTGAGCGCATATAGATATATAATTTGCTCAAATTCATTTTCTCAACAACTACTGGAGGGATTTTCATCAAATATAGAAAAGACACTACTGCATACCTGTCCCCACCATTTTGCCAAATTTGGTGTAATTCCGTTCAGCCGTTCGGGCTGTGCCGTGTCTAAAAGTCCCATAGAAAATGCCATTTGAAAAATTTCCAATTCAATTTTCTCAAGAACTACTGGAGGGATTTACACCAAACATACAAAAGGCACTGCTGCATACCAGTCCCTACCGTTTTGCCAAATCTGGTATAATTCCGTTCAGCCGTTCGAGCTGTAGCCTTGTCAGAATGTCCCTATGGAAATTAACATGGGGAAAACATGTTTTGGGACCACCCTTTTTTCTCGGCCCCCGCTTGACGAATGCCCCCGAAAGTTTCAGGGAAGGAGCGGAGCGCAGCGAAGCAAATTTAAGGAAAATTGCAGGCAGATCCCTCAATCGGCACCAAAGTTATTCCCAATAGAATGTTCGGAATTTCCTATGGTAACTAGGTCCTAACTATATATACCTACTGGCGACTGCCCTTTATACCAGCATTGACTATCAAAAAGGGCTGGAGGCACTGGAACATTTTATGAGTATACGACCAGTGCACTGTTACAATCATAACAAGATGCTTAGTGAATTTGTGAGCTGGTGTTTATACCATAATTACTTCTTGTTTGGCAACGATATCTACGTGCAGAAAAGGGGTGTGGCCATGGGGGCCTGCTTCTCACCTAGCTACGCGTGTCTTCACGTTGGCTGGTGGGAGAAGCGGGTCCTCATGGGGACACATCATGCGATGTTTACAGCTAATGTGGTTATGTGGGTTCGTTTTATTGACGATGTGTTTTTAATTTGGAGAGGAAATGAAGAGGGTGTGAAAGAATTCATTGAGACATTGAACAATAATGAGGATAATCTTAGATTCACACATAACATCAGTAAGACAGTTGTGGATTTTTTAGATGTCAGAATCTTTCATAAATCAGGGCAATTAGTCACCGCCCTCCACAGAAACGACACGTCAGGAAACACAACCCTACATGCCACAAGTGCCCATCCCCGCCATGTCATAGACAATATCCCCTATGGCGAGCTCCTCCGTTTGAAAAGAATCTGTAGCAATGAGGAAGAACTCAAAGTGTGCATAGCTGAAGCACTAGACAGATTCAGGGAGCGAGGATATAGAGAAAACATACTTAAAAGAGCGGTAAATAAAATGCAAACAAGATCTAGAGAAACTCTTTTCAAACCAGTAACATCGAATGTGGTCACCAAAGTGGATTCGGCTGAATCCACTATTAGATTTATTACTGCATACAGTGGCCACGAGAGAAAAATTAGGTCCATTTTATGCAAAAGTTGGCCCATATTAAAAACTGATGCGGTGTTATCTCAATATTTACCTGTCCGGCCAGATATTACGCTTCGGAGGGGACCCTCGTTACGGACACATATCTCCAATCCCTGCCCTGAACTGTCCAAAAAAAAAATTCGGTTTCCACCCCAGCTGGGGTTCTACAAGTGCAGCAGTTGCAGGGCTTGCAAATTCGGAGTTAACACTCAACATTATAATACTCCATTCAGCCCAGTACCTTTGCCAATCAGAGGAAATTACAATTGCAAGACAGAGTATGCTGTTTACGTCCTGGCATATACCTGCGGCCTGAGATACGTGGGAAGCACCAGGCTTCCAGTGCATGCCAGGATATTGCAGCTTATTCGAGCAATCGTTAACAATGACAGCTCCTACCCGGTGACTAGACACTTTAAAAGTGTACATGGCAACAATCTTAAGTGTCTAAGCTATTATGTCCTCACATCAGTGCCTAAACCCAGAAGGGGAGGAGACCGGGATAGCATGCTGCGGCAATTAGAATCTAAAATGATATTAGAATTAGATTCTAAGGTACCAAACGGGCTCAATACTACGGAAGATTTGTATTATTTTCTATAAAACTGACATGTGTTTATTCATACAAGCTCCGTAGTTAGTGAATTTGCTAGCACCCTCCTAACATTAGGCATTGGTGGTTAACTGCTTCAACTATAATCTTCCACTTATTTGTTAAAATTACTATCAGTCTCAGTCCGACACCCAGAATAAATCTGTTTTCGTTCTCTTTTTTTGAATTATTTGAAGCAGTGATGGATCAATGATCCTCCTGCGGATATCTAATCACACTTTTAATACACACTATAAGTAGGTTAAAATAGTCATTATAGTAGGGGTTGCCATCCAACATAGATGTCCCCAGTATTTGGGTAGTTGGCAAACATAGAAAATTATTATGATTGAAACTATATTGATAAAATTGGATTCTAAACAGTACTTTAATGTTTTGTGCCATATTGCACATTTGAGTGTTAAGTTTACATTATCACTGCTTTGCACTTTAATAATGATATAATCACAATGATGAAATTGAAGGTTTTTAAGTATGTATATTATTACTTTTTAACCATGAATTAGTATGTGAAGTGATTTTTTATATACATATTTATTGAAAATAATTTTTATCTATGTATATATTTAATATGGTGTATTTCTGGATTGCATTGTATTTATTTGCAGTTTGCACATGCGCAATTGCACAAGCATAACGCACTTATAGATACTAGTTTAGAACGAATTTATATAAATACGCATTTATGCAGGTATCAAAGAACTGTTGTCAATCATGAAATGAAAGTAATGTATCTACGATTGAGAAAGAAATGGCAAATGCCCCGGACAAATTTTGGGTGACTCTAACCTACCAGTATTTTGTTTATGTTTATTTTTGTCACATGGTGCACACAAACTTAGTTAAAAGGAGGGCATTATGGGAATTATTTCTGATGTGAACAAGGGCAACCGCCCGAAACGCGTCGTCTGCCACGCTGCTGTAACTTTATCAGAATAAACTACCTTTTGCCAGCATTTTGGGATTCGTTGGTCTTTCTGTGAGCAGTCACTGAGACGTTGATGATTCGGAATTGGCCTCTCGTTGCTGATATATATATATATATATATATATATATATATATATATATATATATGTACCTCCAACCGGTCACTGTGCAAACAACGCCTCATGCACATTACCCAGTACGCAGATATATATATAACCATGAAATATTTTCCTTACTGTAGTGTGACGACTTTACTTTACAGAAGTATCACTGCAAATGTTTCAGTTCTCGGTTTTGATAATATGTGAAGTAACAACAAATAAATCACATATTTGCAAGAATGATAACGCTCCACACGCCTAATTACACGCCTAATTACACCTAGTTTTGTAATCCTGATTCCAGTGGAAACTGGAATTTCTGTCGAAATCGGAATGACTAGTGGTGCAGAGGACATTGATGCAACCCGTTGTTGTCCATGCACATTTTTCACCTGGGCAAACTTGATGTAAAATATAGAAACACCACTCTGTTCTGATGTTTGCTTCCTAGAATGGTTAAAACCACATTCATGTATTATATATATATATATATAAACACCATTTCAACATTCGATACTCGGAATTGGGAATGATTTTGCACTGGGGAGATACAAACTTGGTGGAAAAAGTACCAGCCATGATTCTTGTGACACTTTAAGCCAGCCCATATCAACCATCTCTGTGATCTGATCCATATTCTTGACATGCCATCCCAGTTTAGCAGGCATTCTAAGAATATGTACTGCCCTTCGTATTGAAAACAATCGTCTTAGTTGCTTTCTCTTATTATTGCCTATTCAGATCTTCTCATATAAACGTCAAACAAGAGATAGTTTGACACAATGAGGTCATAGACCTATTCATGCACAAGACAGTCAGTCTTCGGCATCCCACAGAGAGGCCAGCGCCTAGCCCTAGGGCATGATACCAGGTACCAGTAAACCTTGAACAGTTTCTCTTCTGCTTGGAAGGAGCACAGCACATCTGAGAGAAGACAGTAAATGAATGTAGCATTGAATTGTTGCTTTATTATGTCCACATTATTGGACTGAGTCATACAGCACAGACTTGAGCAGACATCTAAAGAGCCTGGTGAACATCAGTGTCACAGATCTCTTCTGAACAGAGATGTACGCTTGAGATGTTGTAAAACGTGAATTATCACATATGGACCACAAACTTGAGGCGCCATGCCTATAAACACATTGTTTTGTGTTTCAATATTTTTAACAAACATTTGTTTACTCTTAGTTATTTGAATAGAAGATTTCCACATACATTTTGCATTGCTGGGTCACTGCACCATTTTAACTATAACACAGTTATATACTGCGTACCATTCACCGAGTAACTTAATTGAATACGAAACAGCTATTCTCACCCATAACTGTCAGATTAGCCTTAAACACATGGCTTATTTTTCTATTTGATTCGAAGTATATACGGTGGCAAAGCAAGACAAAAAAATTTCCAGTCCCTTTTTTTTTCAACCAACCCAATCGAGAAAGAAAGAAGCAGGTGATTGTGGTGGCGCTTGGGCGACAGATGGCCTGTTGGACCATGTGCTGAACCATGCCAGGGCAGCACTTTGGCACTGGCTGCTAGCAGTCTTCCAGGCAGATCCAACTTTAACTCTGGCACATTTTTACCCATTACCTGAGTTAGATCACCCGCCGTCTGAAGCTGAGGCTTACCTGTCTCTCCACTCCTGCCCCAGTACATTAATTAGAAAGAGATGTGTGAGGACATCAGCCCTTTAAAGAGACATGTGGCATGTGCTGGGCATGCCCATATGCTCATGGAGGCAACACATCAGTGATGACCACACTGCATAAATCCAACATGCAGCACCAGCATCCTAACACATTAGTATCCGTGAGATCTCTGTCATAGTCACTTCATGCTCGGGGTTGCACATGTCAAGCCTCGTGTCCTACTTATCACAGTTTCTGAGTTTATAAAAGTTGGGTAAATCTGTCATAGTCACCAATCATAGTTACCACACGCTGCTGGTTGTACATGTCAAGGCGTGAATCCTGATTACCAAAATTTCTGAATTTATAAAAGACCTTTATTTGCTCGGTAAGTAAAAAAAAAAAAAGTATGCCTCATGCTATTGTACACCGCAATGTATACATGCAAACGAGCGGATGGTGCATGAAGGAAAGATGCATAGAGCTCCCTTGCTGAGTGCCGGGACCAAGGTGTATTCATGAGTTGGGACATTTCTTTTGATAAGGAACCAGAGTACGTTCTAAATATTTAAAAATCTAAAGCATCTCAGCTCTTAAATTCCAGATATAAAAACTTTCTAAGAATAAGATAAATTCAGTGAGAAGTAAACTCAAGCAGTTTTCACTTTCAACCTAAATAAGGCTAGAGGGAGGATATTTTATATTTAGATAAGCTAGGTTGGTGTAACCGTGATGGAAGGAAGCTTGGGAGTTAGTAAGAAAATGGAGCCTATAGTACGAAACTCATTATGGAACTACTGGGACTGAGGAGTAGGAATCAGAGTAATGAACATTACCTGTAAGAATCCAAACAATATTCCCCACGCTAGATCTCTGAGGATGGAGAGTGAATCTCCTGCCTCAGGCATATTTCAAAAGATTGTATTCTCACTGAGATATTTCTGAGGTGCTTGTGGGTGTCCAATCTGACGCAATGCACCTCGTGATGGCCAGGAATGCCAAGTCTGGAAATCATTGTTAGTTTCTTTTATCACGTTATGTCTACTTATAAAGCACATTCTCAGCCAAATGTCTTCTGGTGCTGATTAGAGAATATTTTATAGACATGGACTGTCCAGAATGTAATGAAAGTAGTTTTCAGTTTGTTTCTGAAGATGTGAAGACTTGAGCAAAATGTAAGTTTTTTTAGTAATGTATTCAAATAAAAAGGAGCACTTCTGGAAAAAGGGCAACCCCCGTTGGTCCATGTATCATAGAATCTTGGCATTAAAAAATGCTCAGATAACCAAAGAGTTCTTGTGGGTAGATATCTTTTAATCTGATTCAAGATGAAATATGTTGTTGTCCCATGCAAAGCGTGTTGAATTATGCAGTGAACTTTGAAAGAGACTGTTTGAGCTGACGCCTTAGCGTTGTCTCCTTGGTGCCAGCAGCCTGTATCCTGGTCCACATGACTAGGCATAGTTGGCAGGAGGTCTTTGCGTATTCCTACCAGGCAGCTACACAAAGGGAGACTAGGTGTTGTCAAGATGGGTCCTCCTGCCAGGATGGAAGGGGTGGGGTTGTGCACAGCCCCACTTACATTTCAAAGGTGCTGCCTCAGCACACTCACAAAGAACTTGACACTAGCCTTTTGTTACTCCAGACATCCTGGACCGGGCAGGGAGGAAGGAAATTCCAGAACCATCTGGGGAGGGAAAACTCCAGACGTTTCTTCCACTTCAAAGCTGGCCTCAGGTTAAAAATAGGACCCTCAGATCCATTCTTCAGTACACTCCTGGACCTGTGGATACTACAGAAGGACTGCCCTGCTGTCAGAAGACTGCCCTGTCGCTTGAGGCCTGCCTTGCTGTCTGAGAAGGAAGACTGTAACCGCTCACTGAACATATGACATTACAACGCAAACAATTACAACACATGCCTTTACAATGCATGCCATTACACCACATTTTTAGGAACTACCTTTAAAACACATTCCATTACAACGTATACCATTACAACACATACCAATACATCGCATAATACTTTTAAGGTTACTGTGGGGTAGGTGTAGGGGTAAAATTACTATTCCCACTCCAGTGAGTGCAACAGTAGGGTAAGTGTTGGATATTGTTGGGGTAAAAAGTACTATTCCCATGTACCCCCAAACCCATACTCACCCTAAAACTCCATTACGTTCCTTATAATGCGTTGTAATCGTATGCATTGTAATGGAATGCATTGTAATGGCATGCGTTGGAGTGACATACGTTGTAATGCTTGCGTTGTAATGGCATGCGATGTAAATGCAGTCACGTTGTAACACCTGCGTTGTAAAGGTAGTGTGTTGTAATGACTGCATTGTAATGGTTGTTTCCCTTGCTCACTTCACCTCAGGTAGAGTGATTCCAATGCTCAGGTGGCTGACCTCCTGTTCTGTGTCTACAGGGAGACAACAAGCTCCAAAGACCTCCCTGCAACTGTCTAATTGACCTGTTGCACTGGACCTGGAACTGGACCTGCCTGGACCTGCAACTGGGCAGCCTGGAACTGCAACTGGAACTGCCTAATCCTTGCTGGCCCCTGTTAGTCACTGCTGAGTGAGTCCCTGCTTCAAAAGAGATGCCTCACCAGGTCCTTGACCCTTAGCTGGGATCAGTTGAGCTCCTTTTGTGAAGAAAGTGAGGAATCCTGAAGTTTTGGGCTCTTCGTGACCACGAACTGGCCTGTTCACTCTGTGATCTCCCCTTCAGCAATGGCCACCAACGGTAAGCTCTGGGGCACCCAACTCCTTGAGTTACAGCGACTGCCAGCGCCGACCGCCAATGCAAGATCTGCATTTTGCACTACAGTATTGGTGAATACTAATGTGAAGCTCCAACAACGACTATCCATGATGCCCAACAGGATCTTCGCACTACAGCGTTGATCGTCTATGATGACCAAACAGCTCTTCACGATAGAGCAACGACAATCCACAAGTCTCTCCCTGCTCCTCAAGCCCTCCTCCTCCATGAACTGGACGCTATAAGCCACACAGGACTTTGAGAAGGTAACATTTAAGAAGAAATATCTTGGTCCCTGAATCTGGCCTGTGCACCATCACAGTCAGCCTGAACTTGTGACATTCCCTTCATCTAACATGATAAGCTAACTGCAAGTGGTACTTTTTGCTTTTGGGTGCTATACTTACCAATAACCTAGAAATTGCATTTCTATGGTTCTACTGATTTTTGCCATTTTGGTCTTATTTTATTTATTACATTTCACTATATTTTTCTAAATTTGTTTGGTTTTTTTTTGTGTTTTCACTTTATTGCTGTTGGTGTGCTGCGTAAAGACTTATTGCCTCTAAATTAAGCCTGACTGCTTTTGGACCAAGCTACCCGAGGGTTTAGCACAGGATAATTTAGTGACTATAGTGGTTCACCTTGACAGGAATTGTGGTTGTTGCTTGAGAAAGGTTCACTCCCCCTAACCAAAACTCCAATTGGTCATAGAGATGCACTGTATTGGGAACAAGTGAAGGGTCTTGCAGACGTAATTTCATAATAAGGCAGTATGCATCAGATGCTCACTGAAGCACATTAAAAAGAAAGAAAATAAAAAATATGGTGGAAAAGCAAGAAACAGCAGAGGAAGGATTAAGTAATTGGGAGGAGGCCTCATATTGTATCACCAATGTTAAACATTGCAAGAGGTTTCTTCACAATGTGGGTAGGTAATAGGCAAAAGCAGGCAACAAATGACTTTGGACGTTTTACTTTATGCATTGAGATTAGCTGTAAATCTATCAGGTGAATCAAGGGAGCACCGCAGAAGAATCAGAACTGCACTTGCCCTCCTTATCATATCTGGCTGATGCTGGTGCGATTGACGACAGCCATGGACTTTTAGTATATTAGTCTTAAATAAATATGCAATGATAGATGGAAATGCTAAATAAAGTTATAAAAAAGAAAATGTGCTCCATTTCATATTTAGCTACCTTGTCATGTAGTAATGGAAACAGCTATTCTGTGGTGTTAATGTTTTATATCTCAACCCACCACAGAGACTTACAGGGAGTATCAGGAGGCTTCAATACTTATGCTATTGTACGCGTTGTGGGTAACAACATATGTGTTGAGTTAGACCTCTCAGCCTAAGTGTGATATTCTCCCAAACGTATTGCTTTTTCCGTCAATGTTTTGCTTTTCGTTGGCTCTAGGGCTCTGATATTTTGTGACTACTAATCAGTGCTGAAGTGCGTGTGCTCTCTCCTTTAAGCATGACAAATTTGGCTTATACTTGAATTACATATTTAATTTATTTATAATCCCCATGTAGACCTGTGTACCATGTACCCAGGGCCTGTAAATTAAATGATGCTAGTGGGCTTGCAGCACTTATTTTGCTTCCCACTTAAATAGACCCTAAAAACATGTCTCAGGTCTGCCATTTCGGCCTCAATGCTGTTTTTTACTTGCCAAGCTTAAAATTCCCTTTTATTACATACATGTCACCACTGAGGTAGGCTTTATGTAGCCTATAGGGTACAGTGCATTGTAATTAAAAGGTTAAGCATGTACTTTTAAGCGTTATTGTATGTCCTTCTAGTGCAAGTCTCCTAAATACGTTTTTCAGTACTGTGAGGCCTACCTCTTCTATCAGTTAACTTTGGTTGCCTTAGTACATTTTCTAAGTACAACATTTTGATTGGGGAAAGGCAAACAAGTTGTGTTTGTTGTCTGAGAAATTGTATTTAAAAACCTCTTTAAAGGTAAAGTTGGATTTCAGGTTACAAGTTTGAAAATGCTACTCAAAGTATTTTGCAAAAAAGGGGGGAGGGGTTTGGCCCAGTAGGGAAGAGGGTAGGTAAGGCCTATTAATACCAAAAAAGTACGATTTACCTATGCCTCTATGTACATGATTGCGACATTTAATGTGACACAAAGAGAAAACCACACTGTTAGTTAACTCAGACAATTGATTTATGTCAATTATTTTTCGAACTCATAAATTGTCCATGATTTGCGACAAGAGAAAAATACATAGTCAACTTTACATTGAACACACAAAACAAGATTTTTGCAAGGGAAAAAGCATAACAAACAACGTGTAAACCATATTTGTGTGCATTATAGTGAACATATCACCAAAAAGTACATATACATTGTGAACAGTGGTTGAGAAATTGTATCAAAACAGTAAACAACAGACTTTCGTAAGTTATAATGAGATAATGAGCAACTGTTGGGGGTTCGTCTTATTCAATACCTGCCCAACCACCTGTAACACTATTTGTTGTGGAATTTACAATTGTGTGGATACAGGAAAAAGGAACCCAATATTAATTAGGACATGCCAGTGACTTTGGGCGAAACAATGATGCTAAATGCCAACGCGTTTCGAATGCCAATGTTTGAATCATCGGATTCTCATCCGGTCGTGGACTTTATCCGTTGGTACTGTTTGGGGGAAAGGACAAGGAATAGATTTAAAAACTGTACAAATACAATAAGGAAGCTTTTTCCATGTGAATGCATCATCCGATGAGCATACCTTATGCGACCAAAGAATTAGGGTCGATTGGTTCTTTTTAGGAAATAGTCATCATATGCCGTGGGAGTCGACCTGCAACGTAGTGACATTGGCATGGTAAGTATGTGTAGATTGCAGTACAGGCAGGCACTAATCCGTGCATGCATTTATGAAAATTACCTCTACTTATGGAGCAGCCGCTCCGAGGTCAAGGCCGGGAGGAAGCAGTTCTCAGTTCAATAATGTTCCTTTAAAAATCTACAAACACAAGGGATTGTGTATTAGCGAGGACGCGTAGTGTGTCTTATGCCCCGAAAAAATAAAGAAATTGATAAATCTCTTACTTGTCTCCAAGGGTTTGGAAGGCGAAATGTATCATCACCGTATTCTGTAAAAAACGGAAAGGCGGGGAGCTGATAAATGCCCTGTCTAAAGTTATGCCAAACAGAGAAGAAACCAATGCGGTTGTGCGCCGTACGGCGTCTTACCGTGGAATGCGACCCTCGGTGCATCGGGTCACCCGTCTGCTTGAAGGGAAAATTTCTTGTTCAAAAATGAATCCTGTGGGGGAGGGAGGGGAACCAAGCGAGTTAGTGCCCGGTCACACCATAGAGAAAGCGCGTGTGTGTGCGCTAGTTGCAAAGTGGGTCTTACCTTAGGTTGTTGGATGACAGCTTTGTATATTTCAAGTTTGGGATGGACACAACAGCTCGCCGCCGCGAGTGAAATGGACTAAGTTGTATCTATTGGTCACATGATGTCAGGAGCCAACCAGAGCGTTGGGCCCTCTCGCTAGGGATTGTGGGATATGTAGTTTATGGGAACATTGGTTAAACCGATGAAGGGAAGCCAATTATATTCTAGTGACTTCACTGAGTACATTTAGCCCGTTGTTAACAGTGTTGAATTTCATGATGAGATAGGCCTCCTTGCGTAGTAGTGCCGCCTCAATGTCCTGTACATACTGTTTAGGATCCGCCCATGTAAGGACCGTCCATTTGAAATCATTTTCCCCATGGTTATGACTTGTAAAATGTTCAACCATGGGTGCAGAGCACACTTTTTTCTTTATTCGAGATCGGTGTTGTGTGATGCGTGAATTTACAGGTTGACAAGTTTTGCCTATGTACACTTTGTCACAGGGACAAACCACGGCATAGATGACATTTTTTGTACGACAATTGGTAAACATCTCATGCTTCCATGTGACCCCGTCATGGTCAAATGTGTTACCTTCCAAGGTAGAGGAACACGATATACAATTGCCACACTTATGGTGCCCGCTTATGGGTTTTAAGTTCCATTGCGAAATCAGATCGCTTTTGGGTTTCGGAATGTAGCTGTCTGCCCTAATCAATTGTTGACCAATGCTTTTATTTTTGCGCATGGCAAAAATGGGCTTTTGTAGGGGACTTGGTAAATCTTCCAATAGATGCCAATTTTTCAAAATAATACGTTTAAACTGATTTGTGTGTGATCCATAAGTTGTAACACACACCAGCTCATTCAGTGCATTTTTGTCTTTTTTCACCAGGAGATTCTCCCTGGCGGTGCATCTGGCACGTTTTTTAGAATGGTTAAGAAGTTTCTTTGGGTAGCCCCTTGTTGCCATTTCTGCGCAAAAGTTTGTAGCATGTTGATCAAAGTCAGAAATTTCAGTGCAATTCCTTCTTATTCTTAACAGTTGCCCAAAAGGGAGATTTTCCTTCAGGCACTGTGGGTGCGAGCTTTTAAAGTGAAGGATGGTATATCTGTCTGTGAGTTTCTTGTGTAAGGTCGTTGTTAGGATATTGTCGCGGACGCCTACAGTGATGTCCAAAAAAGTCATTTTACTTATGCTTAGTTGTTTATCTGAAAGATTGACTATGGCTGAGATGGGAGATGCGCACACGCAACAAAACTTACAAGAGCTAGAGAAATCAGCCATAGTCAATCTTTCAGATAAACAACTCACCCAGGATGAAGTCAGACTCTTATCCCTGGGCCTCAAGTTTGTCCCTAATAAAAGAACGGACTTCACCCAACTGAAATTAGAGGCATTAGATTTTTGTCGCAAAATCAGGTTGAAGGTGTTTTTCGCGGATGCCGAAGTGACGTCCCATTCAGAAACCATAGGGCTTAGGGTTAAATCCAGATTTACTCCGACCCAAAACATTCCCAAACAGGTCATGGCGTTTGAACAAGCCGTCCTCTCCTCCCTCTCAAAACTTGAGAAACAAAAACATTTTGTCCACAAAAATATGTCTAAAGGGTTAACATCTGCCATTCAGAACCTCAAATCAGATATGTCTATTTTAATAAAACAAGCAGACAAGGGAGGGGCAGTTGTAATATGGCCCCGCACCATGTATCTGGAGGAAGGAACAACGCATGTTAACAATCCTGATTGGTACAGACCAATTAAGGAGGATCCTGTGCATGCCATACAAAGTAAAATCGCAAGCATCACCAAGACAGGACTTGATGAGGGATTCCTAGGCCCTAAGGAATTTGAATTCTTGAACAAAAAAGCACCAAGGACGCCTGTCCTGTACTTTTTACCAAAAATCCATAAAAATGACAAAACACCGCCTGGCCGACCCATTGTGTCGGGGTGCGATTCTGCACTTGAACCGGTCTCAAAATACATAGATTTTTTCCTCAAACCCTTTCTACCGCAGGTCAAGTCATATCTCAGAGATACAACTGATTTCATTAATAAGATAGAGGGACAATCATTCAATCAAACTACTCAGCTGATGGTGACCCTAGACGTCACCTCACTTTACACCCAAATTCCTCAGGATGAGGCATTGCAGGTCTTGGAAATATACCTTGAACAACGGGAAAGACCGCACCGGGTCCCCACCTCTTTTATCCTTTCACTGGCTGAAATTACATTACGCAGCAACTATTTTAAATTTGAGAATGAGTTCTTCATCCAAATAAAAGGCATCGCTATGGGTTGTCCATACGCACCTGAGATGGCGGTACTCTATATGGCACAATATGAACAAAGATTCATATTTGAGAACAATCCATTTGTTGGCCATATAACCCAATGGCTTAGATACATTGATGACGTCTGGCTCCTGTGGCAGGGGAGCCAGACGGAACTAGACCAGTTCTACAATTGGCTTAACTCCAGGCACAGAGACATTGGTTTCTCTATAGAATCCAGCATAAGTAAAATGACTTTTTTGGACATCACTGTAGGCGTCCGCGACAATATCCTAACAACGACCTTACACAAGAAACTCACAGGCAGAAATACCATCCTTCACTTTAAAAGCTCGCACCCACAGTGCCTGAAGGAAAATCTCCCTTTTGGGCAACTGTTAAGAATAAGAAGGAATTGCACTGAAATTTCTGACTTTGATCAACATGCTACAAACTTTTGCGCAGAAATGGCAACAAGGGGCTACCCAAAGAAACTTCTTAACCATTCTAAAAAACGTGCCAGATGCACCGCCAGGGAGAATCTCCTGGTGAAAAAAGACAAAAATGCACTGAATGCGCCGTTGTGTGTTACAACTTATGGATCACACACAAATCAGTTTAAACGTATTATTTTGAAAAATTGGCATCTATTGGAAGATTTACCAAGTCCCCTACAAAAGCCCATTTTTGCCATGCGCAAAAATAAAAGCATTGGTCAACAATTGATTAGGGCAGACAGCTACATTCCGAAACCCAAAAGCGATCTGATTTCGCAATGGAACTTAAAACCCATAAGCGGGCACCATAAGTGTGGCAATTGTATATCGTGTTCCTCTACCTTGGAAGGTAACACATTTGACCATGACGGGGTCACATGGAAGCATGAGATGTTTACCAATTGTCGTACAAAAAATGTCATCTATGCCGTGGTTTGTCCCTGTGACAAAGTGTACATAGGCAAAACTTGTCAACCTGTAAATTCACGCATCACACAACACCGATCTCGAATAAAGAAAAAAGTGTGCTCTGCACCCATGGTTGAACATTTTACAAGTCATAACCATGGGGAAAATGATTTCAAATGGACGGTCCTTACATGGGCGGATCCTAAACAGTATGTACAGGACATTGAGGCGGCACTACTACGCAAGGAGGCCTATCTCATCATGAAATTCAACACTGTTAACAACGGGCTAAATGTACTCAGTGAAGTCACTAGAATATAATTGGCTTCCCTTCATCAGTTTAACCAATGTCCCCATAAACTACATATCCCACAATCCCTAGCGAGAGGGCCCGACGCTCTGGTTGGCTCCTGACATCATGTGACCAATAGATACAACTTAGTCCATTTCACTCGCGGCGGCGAGCTGTTGTGTCCATCCCAAACTTGAAATATACAAAGCTGTCATCCAACAACCTAAGGTAAGACCCACTTTGCAACTAGCGCACACACACGCGCTTTCTCTATGGTGTGACCGGGCACTAACTCGCTTGGTTCCCCTCCCTCCCCCACAGGATTCATTTTTGAACAAGAAATTTTCCCTTCAAGCAGACGGGTGACCCGATGCACCGAGGGTCGCATTCCACGGTAAGACGCCGTACGGCGCACAACCGCATTGGTTTCTTCTCTGTTTGGCATAACTTTAGACAGGGCATTTATCAGCTCCCCGCCTTTCCGTTTTTTACAGAATACGGTGATGATACATTTCGCCTTTCAAACCCTTGGAGACAAGTAAGAGATTTATCAATTTCTTTATTTTTTCGGGGCATAAGACACACTACGCGTCCTCGCTAATACACAATCCCTTGTGTTTGTAGATTTTTAAAGGAACATTATTGAACTGAGAACTGCTTCCTCCCGGCCTTGACCTCGGAGCGGCTGCTCCATAAGTAGAGGTAATTTTCATAAATGCATGCACGGATTAGTGCCTGCCTGTACTGCAATCTACACATACTTACCATGCCAATGCCACTACGTTGCAGGTCGACTCCCACGGCATATGATGACTATTTCCTAAAAAGAACCAATCGACCCTAATTCTTTGGTCGCATAAGGTATGCTGCATCGGATGATGCATTCACATGGAAAAAGCTTCCTTACTGTATTTGTACAGTTTTTAAATCTATTCCTTGTCCTTTCCCCCAAACAGTACCAACGGATAAACTCCACGCCCTGATGAGAATCCGATGATTCAAACATTGGCATTCGAAACGCGTTGGCATTTAGCATCATTGTTTCGCCCAAAGTCACTGGCATGTCCTAATTAATATTGGGTTCCTTTTTCCTGTATCCACACAATTGTAAATTCCACAACAAATAGTGTTACAGGTGGTTGGGCAGGTATTGAATAAGACGTACCCCCAACAGTTGCTCATTATCTCATTATAACTTACGAAAGTCTGTTGTTTACTGTTTTGATACAATTTCTCAACCACTGTTCACAATGTATATGTACTTTTTGGTGATATGTTCACTATAATGCACACAATTATGGTTTACACGTTGTTTGTTATGCTTTTTCCCTTGCAAAAATCTTGTTTTGTGTGTTCAATGTAAAGTTGACTATGTATTTTTCTCTTGTCGCAAATCATGGACAATTTATGAGTTCGAAAAATAATTGACATAAATCAATTGTCTGAGTTAACTAACAGTGTGGTTTTCTCTTTGTGTCACATTAAATGTCGCAATCATGTACATAGAGGCATAGGTAAATCGTACTTTTTTGGTACTCAAAGTATTTTGGCATTTTCTGACCTAACTATTTAGTGCCTGCAATTTGTTCCTGGGTCACATGACTGGCTGTAGTTGGCAGTTGAATTTTGTTAATTCCTCTCAGAAAGCCACACAACATAAGGATTGAGTGTGACTTGGTGGGCAATCACCTGGCAGGATGGGGGTTGCACAGAGGAAGGTTAAGCACTAAACTTTACATCCGGATACAGCAGGAAAGATGGTTGGGGCTAATTAACCCATTCCCCTATATGGAGACACCCGTGAGTATATATATATAATACAGTGCTTATGAACATTCAACGGGAGGTAACTGGGAAGCAGGCTGTTAAGGGACAAGGCGCTGAGGAAGGCAAGATAGCCGAAATGCATTCGCCATACCAGGACCCTTGAAATAAACGGCTGTTTGTTCTGTGTTCCCCGCGTGGCTGCTCATCTTTTTCGTGGCAAAAGGATTTTCAACTATGTCTACTGCACAGCCAGACGTGCAGAAGAGCGAGCCCTGCAGCACCAAGTGACTTTGGGTTTTACTGGCAAACCGGCTGCTTGCAGCCTTTCAACAATCGAGGAATCGATACAACCCAAGAGTCCGCCAGGAGTCCCAACGAGGAGGAAGCAAGCAGAGGTATTTTATCTCCCCGGGGCGCACACAGTCTCTCATTTGACTGCTCCAGCTTCTGACCGAACTTGGGAGGAGAGGCGCAGCAGTTCAGCGGGGACACAGGGCACGCACCGCGATGTTCTTTCGTCCGTCAACCAACCCACCTACCTGATGGGGCACGATATGACATGGACTCTACTCCCCCACACAACGGCTACCTGACATGTCCAAGACTGTTGCATGTTGGGATTTGGAGTCCCGGAAATTCAACACGGACCCTGATTGGCTGTGCAGACTGCAAGGGGGAGGGAATACAGTGCTTATGAACATTCAACGGGAGGTAACTGGGAAGCAGGCTGTTGAGGGACAAGGCGCTGAGGAAGGCAAGATAGCCGAAATGCATTCGCCATACCAGGACCCTTGAAATAAACGGCTGTTTGTTCTGTGTTCCCCGCGTGGCTGCTCATCTTTTTCGTGGCAAAAGGATTTTCAACTATGTCTACTGCACAGCCAGACGTGCAGAAGAGCGAGCCCTGCAGCACCAAGTGACTTTGGGTTTTACTGGCAAACCGGCTGCTTGCAGCCTTTCAACAATCGAGGAATCGATACAACCCAAGAGTCCGCCAGGAGTCCCAATGAGGAGGAAGCAATCAGAGGTATTTTATCTCCCCGGGGCGCACACAGTCTCTCATTTGACTGCTCCAGCTTCTGACCGAACTTGGGAGGAGAGGCGCAGCAGTTCAGCGGGGACACAGGGCACGCACCGCGATGTTCTTTCGTCCGTCAACCAACCCACCTACCTGATGGGGCACGATATGACATGGACTCTACTCCCCCACACAACGGCTACCTGACATGTCCAAGACTGTTGCATGTTGGGATTTGGAGTCCCGGAAATTCAACACGGACCCTGATTGGCTGTGCAGACTGCAAGGGGGAGGGAATACAGTGCTTATGAACATTCAACGGGAGGTAACTGGGAAGCAGGCTGTTAAGGGACAAGGCGCTGAGGAAGGCAAGATAGCCGAAATGCATTCGCCATACCAGGACCCTTGAAATAAACGGCTGTTTGTTCTGTGTTCCCCGCGTGGCTGCTCATCTTTTTCGTGGCAAAAGGATTTTCAACTATATATATATATACATATATATATATATATATATATATATATATTTATATATATATATTTATTACAACTGGGTTTCATCCAAGGGGAAAAAACAGTGGTCACACCTGGAAGTCTCGTTTTCAGCGTTTTTTTATTGTGTTTCAAACAAGCAGCTTGGGGCTTAAGTCCAACATGTTTCGTTCCGCCTGGAACTTTCTCAAGGTAAGCCTGGCTCCAGCGTCACAGCCACAGTCCGGTGTTTAATGTCATTTTGTTTGCCTCCAATGGCATTCATTTATGGAATCACTTCCCTTTTAAAATGCATTATGGGACTTGTGGTAGTGCTCTTGTCTCCGACCTCTTGGTGCACAGTCCGAATTCCATCATAGTCGTTTTGTTTTAGTTCCGTGTCTCCCTCGGTGTTGTCTTGCCAATTAGTTGTTTTCTGACACTGGGAGTCGGGCTGTGATTCAAGGAGTCTGATAATTTTTAAAAAACCCTCCAGTGGGTTGGGCGCTGCATGGCTGTTCTTACGCCGCTTGTTTCGATTACATCAGTTGCATGCCGAGCTTCCGCGGGTCAGCCTGCTTGAGGGCTGACTCCAGACCAATGCCGAGATCCTTTTCTCGGTGGCACCTATCTCCCTTTGTTCGGCTTCCCGAGGCAACACAAGACGGTTCACGGCGGGAGATAACTGGCGCTCTTGTGGTGGTGTGAGACCTTCGGCTGTACCACGCCGATACTTATTACAACTGGGTTTCATCCAAGGGGAAAAAACAGTGGTCACACCTGGAAGTCTCGTTTTCAGCGTTTTTTTATTGTGTTTCAAACAAGCAGCTTGGGGCTTAAGTCCAACATGTTTCGTTCCGCCTGGAACTTTCTCAAGGTAAGCCTGGCTCCAGCGTCACAGCCACAGTCCGGTGTTTAATGTCATTTTGTTTGCCTCCAATGGCATTCATTTATGGAATCACTTCCCTTTTAAAATGCATTATGGGACTTGTGGTAGTGCTCTTGTCTCCGACCTCTTGGTGCACAGTCCGAATTCCATCATAGTCGTTTTGTTTTAGTTCCGTGTCTCCCTCGGTGTTGTCTTGCCAATTAGTTGTTTTCTGACACTGGGAGTCGGGCTGTGATTCAAGGAGTCTGATAATTTTTAAAATATATATATATATATATATATATATATATATATATATATATATATATATATATATATATATATATATATATATATATATATATATATATATATATATATATATATATATATATATGTCACACTCAACAGATTGGCTACCAACATCGTAGGGGCGGAGCATGGACACTGTTTATAACAACGTGGCAGGCCGACCACTCGCAGCACAAGGAGCAGCTGGAGAGGGGCGCTGAAGAAGGTCATTAGCACCGAAATGCATCTGCCTGAGACGCTGCTACATTAAATTGCTTCCTTGAATCTCCCTTGCGGGTCACGTCTCTTTCTTTTGGAGGAGGTAGTGGTAACAGACATAACGCGCCAGTGCCAGGGCGCAAGTACGTGTACCCACGTCGTGCAAGAGGTATGGACTTTCTGGCCAGCTCGTCTGAGCAACTGTGGTGTCTTTGCGTGAGCATATTAGTCCATCACCCACCAGGACGCTTGGATAACAACGCGGAAAGGGGATATTTTATCTTCTGTTGGGTGACCGGAATCCCGCGCCAACCCCCGCGAAGGAAACCAGGCGAAGCGGTAACGGCGGCCAAACAAGGGGGACTCGAGGGGGCTTTGGAGTGTACATCTGCCTCACCTCCCAACAGACTTTTCAAGGGCTGCGCCTGCCACAATACCTGCTCGGATTGTATTACCCCGTAGCACTCTGCATTCACTTGAGGCACAACATTGGTGCCTTGTGGGAAGTGTAGTTCCACCACACGGGACTACACAGGACTGATTGGCTACCAACATCGTAGGGGCGGAGCATGGACACTGTTTATAACAACGTGGCAGGCCGACCACTCGCAGCACAAGGAGCAGCTGGAGAGGGGCGCTGAAGAAGGTCATTAGCACCGAAATGCATCTGCCTGAGACGCTGCTACATTAAATTGCTTCCTTGAATCTCCCTTGCGGGTCACGTCTCTTTCTTTTGGAGGAGGTAGTGGTAACAGACATAACGCGCCAGTGCCAGGGCGCAAGTACGTGTACCCACGTCGTGCAAGAGGTATGGACTTTCTGGCCAGCTCGTCTGAGCAACTGTGGTGTCTTTGCGTGAGCATATTAGTCCATCACCCACCAGGACGCTTGGATAACAACGCGGAAAGGGGATATTTTATCTTCTGTTGGGTGACCGGAATCCCGCGCCAACCCCCGCGAAGGAAACCAGGCGAAGCGGTAACGGCGGCCAAACAAGGGGGACTCGAGGGGGCTTTGGAGTGTACATCTGCCTCACCTCCCAACAGACTTTTCAAGGGCTGCGCCTGCCACAATACCTGCTCGGATTGTATTACCCCGTAGCACTCTGCATTCCCTTGAGGCACAACATTGGTGCCTTGTGGGAAGTGTAGTTCCACCACACGGGACTACACAGGACTGATTGGCTACCAACATCGTAGGGGCGGAGCATGGACACTGTTTATAACAACGTGGCAGGCCGACCACTCGCAGCACAAGGAGCAGCTGGAGAGGGGCGCTGAAGAAGGTCATTAGCACCGAAATGCATCTGCCTGAGACGCTGCTACATTAAATTGCTTCCTTGAATCTCCCTTGCGGGTCACGTCTCTTTCTTTTGGAGGAGGTAGTGGTAACAGACATAACGCGCCAGTGCCAGGGCGCAAGTACGTGTACCCACGTCGTGCAAGAGGTATGGACTTTCTGGCCAGCTCGTCTGAGCAACTGTGGTGTCTTTGCGTGAGCATATTAGTCCATCACCCACCAGGACGCTTGGATAACAACGCGGAAAGGGGATATTTTATCTTCTGTTGGGTGACCGGAATCCCGCGCCAACCCCCGCGAAGGAAACCAGGCGAAGCGGTAACGGCGGCCAAACAAGGGGGACTCGAGAGGGCTTTGGAGTGTACATCTGCCTCACCTCCCAACAGACTTTTCAAGGGCTGCGCCTGCCACAATACCTGCTCGGATTGTATTACCCCGTAGCACTCTGCATTCCCTTGAGGCACAACATTGGTGCCTTGTGGGAAGTGTAGTTCCACCACACGGGACTACACAGGACTGATTGGCTACCAACATCGTAGGGGCGGAGCATGGACACTGTTTATAACAACGTGGCAGGCCGACCACTCGCAGCACAAGGAGCAGCTGGAGAGGGGCGCTGAAGAAGGTCATTAGCACCGAAATGCATCTGCCTGAGACGCTGCTACATTAAATTGCATCCTTGAATCTCCCTTGCGGGTCACGTCTCTTTCTTTTGGAGGAGGTAGTGGTAACAGACATAACGCGCCAGTGCCAGGGCGCAAGTACGTGTACCCACGTCGTGCAAGAGGTATGGACTTTCTGGCCAGCTCGTCTGAGCAACTGTGGTGTCTTTGCGTGAGCATATTAGTCCATCACCCACCAGGACGCTTGGATAACAACGCGGAAAGGGGATATTTTATCTTCTGTTGGGTGACCGGAATCCCGCGCCAACCCCCGCGAAGGAAACCAGGCGAAGCGGTAACGGCGGCCAAACAAGGGGGACTCGAGGGGGCTTTGGAGTGTACATCTGCCTCACCTCCCAACAGACTTTTCAAGGGCTGCGCCTGCCACAATACCTGCTCGGATTGTATTACCCCGTAGCACTCTGCATTCCCTTGCGGCACAACATTGGTGCCTTGTGGGAAGTGTAGCTCCACCACACGGGACTACACAGGACTGATTGGCTACCAACATCGTAGGGGCGGAGCATGGACACTGTTTATAACAACGTGGCAGGCCGACCACTCGCAGCACAAGGAGCAGCTAGAGAGGGGCGCTGAAGAAGGTCATTAGCACCAAAATGCATCTGCCTGAGACGCTGCTACATTAAATTGCTTCCTTGAATCTCCCTTGCGGGTCACGTCTCTTTCTTTTGGAGGAGGTAGTGGTAACAGACATAACGCGCCAGTGCCAGGGCGCAAGTACGTGTACCCACGTCGTGCAAGAGGTATGGACTTTCTGGCCAGCTCGTCTGAGCAACTGTGGTGTCTTTGCGTGAGCATATTAGTCCACCACCCACCAGGACGCTTGGATAACAACGCGGAAAGGGGATATTTTATCTTCTGTTGGGTGACCGGAATCCCGCGCCAACCCCCGCGAAGGAAACCAGGCGAAGCGGTAACGGCGGCCAAACAAGGGGGACTCGAGGGGGCTTTGGAGTGTACATCTGCCTCACCTCCCAACAGACTTTTCAAGGGCTGCGCCTGCCACAATACCTGCTCGGATTGTATTACCCCGTAGCACTCTGCATTCCCTTGAGGCACAACATCGGTGCCTTGTGGGAAGTGTAGTTCCACCACACGGGACTACACAGGACTGATTGGCTACCAACATCGTAGGGGCGGAGCATGGACACTGTTTATAACAACGTGGCAGGCCGACCACTCGCAGCACAAGGAGCAGCTGGAGAGCGGCGCTGAAGAAGATCATTAGCACCGAAATGCATCTGCCTGAGACGCTGCTACATTAAATTGCTTCCTTGAATCTCCCATGCGGGTCACGTCTCTTTCTTTTGGAGGAGGTAGTGGTAACAGACATAACGCGCCAGTGCCAGGGCGCAAGTACGTGTACCCACGTCGTGCAAGAGGTATGGACTTTCTGGCCAGCTCGTCTGAGCAACTGTGGTGTCTTTGCGTGAGCATATTAGTCCATCACCCACCAGGACGCTTGGATAACAACGCGGAAAGGGGATATTTTATCTTCTGTTGGGTGACCGGAATCCCGCGCCAACCCCCGCGAAGGAAACCAGGCGAAGCGGTAACGGCGGCCAAACAAGGGGGACTCGAGGGGGCTTTGGAGTGTACATCTGCCTCACCTCCCAACAGACTTTTCAAGGGCTGCGCCTGCCACAATACCTGCTCGGATTGTATTACCCCGTAGCACTCTGCATTCCCTTGAGGCACAACATTGGTGCCTTGTGGGAAGTGTAGTTCCACCACACGGGACTACACAGGACTGATTGGCTACCAACATCGTAGGGGCGGAGCATGGACACTGTTTATAACAACGTGGCAGGCCGACCACTCGCAGCACAAGGAGCAGCTGGAGAGGGGCGCTGAAGAAGGTCATTAGCACCGAAATGCATCTGCCTGAGACGCTGCTACATTAAATTGCTTCCTTGAATCTCCCTTGCGGGTCACGTCTCTTTCTTTTGGAGGAGGTAGTGGTAACAGACATAACGCGCCAGTGCCAGGGCGCAAGTACGTGTACCCACGTCGTGCAAGAGGTATGGACTTTCTGGCCAGCTCGTCTGAGCAACTGTGGTGTCTTTGCGTGAGCATATTAGTCCATCACCCACCAGGACGCTTGGATAACAACGCGGAAAGGGGATATTTTATCTTCTGTTGGGTGACCGGAATCCCGCGCCAACCCCCGCGAAGGAAACCAGGCGAAGCGGTAACGGCGGCCAAACAAGGGGGACTCGAGGGGGCTTTGGAGTGTACATCTGCCTCACCTCCCAACAGACTTTTCAAGGGCTGCGCCTGCCACAATACCTGCTCGGATTGTATTACCCCGTAGCACTCTGCATTCCCTTGAGGCACAACATTGGTGCCTTGTGGGAAGTGTAGTTCCACCACACGGGACTACACAGGACTGATTGGCTACCAACATCGTAGGGGCGGAGCATGGACACTGTTTATAACAACGTGGCAGGCCGACCACTCGCAGCACAAGGAGCAGCTGGAGAGGGGCGCTGAAGAAGGTCATTAGCACCGAAATGCATCTGCCTGAGACGCTGCTACATTAAATTGCTTCCTTGAATCTCCCTTGCGGGTCACGTCTCTTTCTTTTGGAGGAGGTAGTGGTAACATATATATATATATATATATATATATATATATATACATATACATATATATATATATATATATATATATATATATATATGTATATATATATGTATATATATATATATATATATATATATATATATATATATATATATATATATATATATATATATATATATATATATATATATATGTCACACTCAACAGATAAATACCACCATACCACGTTGCCGCTGCGTAACACAGAATAGGGATGTCTTCGGGAGTTGTAGACCTCACTACTACGATCCACCCTGTCTGCCCTGTAAGTGAGACACAATACACCCATATGAAGTTCCCCCCCATATATTTCCAACCACAATATTTCTCTATGTGTCATGTACTTAATAATATTGCAGCCGGACACCTCCCATCAGAAAAGGCACAAAAGGAAAAAATAAAGAATTAAAAAAAAAACATTTCTATTCCACGTGGGAGTTGTCTGGTCTGTGCTGGTAGTAAGGAATCAACCACTATTTATACAGTCAAGGTGAGAGGTACTTATCTGTCTGCAGATAATCATCCGGTATTGGAAAGTTTTTCTGACGTCCAAAGGAATTCTCTTCCTAGTTTGCTTCAGTACATAGCGGTACAAAAGGGGTTGGTAATGGACGGAGCATCCGAATAAATCAAACTCTCACACCCAGTCAACAGATCTGGGTTTAATCCATCACCGTTCTTTAGCCCACTCTCCCACCCCAGTTCAGACATGGCCATATGCAAATCAGTCTGACCCTGTGCCTCAAGGGAACAGTCCAGCCCGAACTTCCAAGCCATGCCTTCCCTGGACCGGATTCAAGCTTCCTAGGACCACTTTCTGGCATTCCAGCCGTCTTCAGCCAGGCTTGCTTGAATCCAGTGGCAAAGTGAGCAATTGACTCACGTCTGAGCATACCCTGCCAACTTATGGCAAACAAAGCGGTACAAAAGGAGGCGGTGATGGAAGGAGCATCTGAATCAATCAAACACTCACACCCAGTCAACAGATCTGGGTTTAATCCATCACCGTTATTTAGCCCACTCTGCCACCCCAGTTCAGACATGACCATATGCAAATCAGTCTGCCCCTCAGCCTCATGGGAACAGTCCAGCCCGAACTGCCAAGCCATGCCTTCCCTGGACCGGATTCAAGCTTCCTAGGACCGGTTTCTGGCATTCCAGCCATCTTCAGCAAGGCATGCTTTAATCCAGTGGCAAAGTGAGCAAGGGACTCACGTCAGAGCATACCCTGCCAACTTATGGTGAACAAAGCGGTACAAAAGGGGGTGGTGATGGACGGAGCATCCGAATCAATCAAACACTCACACCCAGTCAACAGATCTGGGTTTAATCCATCACCGTTCTTTAGCCCACTCTGCCACCCAGTTCAGACGTGGCCATATGCAAATCAGTCTGACCCTGTGCCTCATGGGAACAGTCCAGCCCGAACTGCCATGCCATGCCTTCCCCGGACCGGATTCAAGCTTCCTTGGACCGTTTTCTGCCATTCCAGCCTTCTTCAGCCAGGCTTGCTTGAATCCAGTGGAAAAGTTAGCAAGGGACTCAAATCTGAGCGTACCCTGCCAACTTATGGCGAACAAAGAGGTCCAAAAGGGGGTTGTGATGGACAGAGCATCCGAATCAATCAAACACTCACACCCAGTCAACAGATCTGGGTTTAATCCATCACTGTTCTTTAGCCCACTCTGCCACCCCAGTTCAGACATGGCCATATGCAAATCAGTCTGACCCTGTGCCTCATGGGAACAGTCCAGTTGGAACTGCCAAGCCATGCCTTCCTTGGACCGGATTCAAGCTTCCTAAGACCGGTTTCTGGCATTCCAGCCGTTTTCAGCCAGGCTTGCTTGAATCCAGTGGCAAAGTGAGCAAGGGACTCACGTCTGAGCATACCCTGCTAACTTATGGTGAACAAAGCGGTACAAAAGGGGGTGGTGATGGACGGAGCATCGGAATCAATCATACACTCACACCCCTTCAACAGATCTGGGTTTAATCCATCACCGTTATTTAGCCCACTCTGCCACCCCAGTTCAGACATGACCATATGCTAATCAGTCGGACCCTGTGCCTCATGGGAACAGTCCAGCCCGAACTGCCAAGACATGCCTTCCCTGGACCGGATTCAAGCTTCCTAGGACCGGTTTCCGGTATTCCAGCCGTCTTCAACCAGGCTTGCTTGAATCCAGTGGCAAAGTGAGCAAGGGACTCACGTCTGAGCATACCCTGCCAACTTATGGTGAACAAAGTGGTACAAAAGGGGGTGGTGATGGACGGAGCATCCAAATCAATCAAACACTCACCCAGTCAACAGATCTGGGTTTAATCCAACACCGTTCATTTGCCCACTCTGCCACCCCAGTTCAGACATGGCCATATGCAAATCAGTCTGACCCTGTGCCTCATGGAAACAGTCCAGCCTGAACTGCCAAGCCATGCCTTCCCTTGACCAGATTCAAGTTTCCTAGGACCGGTTTCTGGCATTCCAGAATGGTGATGGATTAAACTCAGATCTGTTGACTGGGTGTGAGTGTTTGATTGGTTCAGATGCTCTGTCCATCACCACCCCCTTTTGTATCGCATTGCTTCAGTACATAAACATCCTCGTAGCATTCAGACTACTAAATAACCATATTATTTCCCTAGGCAGCTCTGATCCTCGAGACAGTTCTGGGGGACAATTGTTCTCCACAGTGAACTTAGTACCCACTCTCCTGAACGGACTTGGTGAGGCTGATGCAGGGAAAACAAAAGTGCTTCACCAGCGCTTATTGAGCCTCACTCGGGAGGCTTCCATGCAGCGAATCATTAGCCCCGCTACGATGATGCTGCTTCATGGTTCTGCAGCCATTTCCTCTGCAACCAGCTAAAGAGCGAAACACGCACGCTCTCAGCTGATGTATTCCATAGAGCTTAACCCTGCCATGCGCGTCTGGGACATGCCTGCAGGATATTGCGGGTGGCGTCCAACTGCATCGGGGGGTTTTAAATCACAAGGGCGTTTGGGGCGAGGTACGGTAATGCTTCTCCAGCTTAATCCCTTAAACAGAAAAACAGCCGTCTGGAAGGCGGATGCCACAGATTCTGAAAGGTCCTTAGGGCAGCCAATTGACGGCAGCTGCTGCTTCTCGCAGATTCTCCAACACGGAAAAATACTCGGGTGACAAGCCTCGCGCAAAACAAGGGCGGGGCTTATGTACCAGCGTTCAGGTGTGATAGCCAGCCTTCCCTGGGAGTTATGGGAGCTGTAGTTATGTTACTCATTCATCATCCAGTGTCCCGTTTGTGTGCCCCATGTACCTATCTCCACCTAGCCATGACATGGACTCAGCCCTACTTACAACTAAATGGGCTGTGCTCTGCCTTCACACAAAGGACTTGTCACTCCTTAATTGTTCAAGCTGCAAGCTTGGAGCCAGGGTGGGGAACCAAGAAAGTTCAAGCACTTCAAAGGCAATTCTCTGGAACCGTCTTCTACTTCAAAGGAGGCACCAGGTATAAAAATAGGACACTCAGGTCCACTTTCAGTTCACTTTCTGTTCCTGCAGAAAGACTCTCAGACGACTGTCTGCTGTGTACTCCACAAGACTGCTTTACTGCACCTGAAAGGACTATTTTGTTGCTTGGAGGCTGGCTTGGACCCTCAGAGGTCTACCCTGCTATTTAAGCCCTGTTCTACTGCTGAACCTAGGGACTACCAGAGTGTCTCCAAGTGCTAGTTGGTTGGCCTCTTAATCAGAGCCTCAGAGACAGAAAAGGCTCCAACCATCTTGAACCAGCACCTGGACTCAACCTGAGTGAGACCTAACCTCCCAAGTGGTGCCACTCAAGTCAAGGACCCGTGGAGGTGATGTTAAAGGTGCCCATCTAGCCAAAATCAAACATTTGGGAGGAGACACAGACAAACCTTATTGTCTATGTGCCCAAGGTTCATCGCCAGCCAGCCTGACTTCACGCAGCTCCCGCAATGTTCTTCTCTGCATCAGAAAATCCTGTTCAGCAGTCCTTTGCCAAAGAGGTATCCAGCTTTGTGAAACTATTGTCGGCTATCACCTCCAACCTTGTCGCGCTGAAGCTGAATATTTTCAATTTCCAAAAAGGTGACTAAGTCTGAACGAAGAAATCTTCAGTGCGACTTCGTCCAGCGACTCCAAGATAACGATGCTCCCTCCTCCTCAGACATCACCTGCAACCTTTCCCAGCTGAACTTCACCTCCTCAGAATTCTTTTTTCCAAAATCTCTTCTGAGTCCAAAGGTAAAGCGCTGACTAGGCCCAATCTACTTTTTGTTTCCAACTCATACTCCTTCTAGTTCGCCCATATTTTTAAGTTTGATATGTACTTGCGTAACTATATGTCTGCGGATAGAAATATGATCTTTCAGGTGTTCGTTTTTACCTCAAACTCTGATTGTACTGATCAGATTTATGTCATTTTGGTGTCAAATAATCTATAATTTTTTTTGTTTTTGTAAATCAACGTGGACTTTTTCTGAGTTGTGTTTTCAATGTATTACTGTTTGTGTTCTGAATAGGCACTTTACACATTGCCTCTAAGTTTAGCTTAACTGCATTTGTACCTTGTCAATAGAGGGTTAAGCACAAGTTAATTTAGTGCCTTTTGTGGTTCACCCTGACAGGGCTTGTGGCTCAGCAACAACCCCGTTCCTGACGTTGCCACACAGCTCAATGGAGATAGCAGATGATACTCAACATCATCTCCTGAATAACCCAATATAATATAAGAGGGCTAAGGGGTATGGACAATTCAGTTATTTAGTTGACTAGGGTAACAACAGAGCTTGAAAATAGCTTAATCTTTGGGAAACACAACAGTATATGCACTATGTTGCCATTCTGTAAACAACCAATCAAATAGCCGAGGACCATAAACTTCCCTCGAGTGATCTGGAGTCAAGTAAAATCACATATTAACGTTATATGCATTTTCTTTGTGTGTCACTTATATGGAGGTTTTAGTTGCCCTTGTTCACGGTATAAATTAGGTCCCTCAGTGTACTGTGGCGTCTAGGTCCTCCTCTCACTTAACTTTATGTATGTGAGCACTATTAGGACATGTCAAGTGTAAGCAATTCTATATTGAGGAAATCCCTTTCCGGTAACCTTTTGCCTGACCAATTCCTCAAGGAAAGACACATGTCTAGCACCTCCACATTTAACATCCTGGAGTGACACCCAGCATCTCAGTTGTATTGATCTAAACCTGTCTGTTGGTGTGTCACTTATATGGAGGTTTTAGTTGCCCTTGTTCACGGTATAAATTAGGTCCCTCAGTGTACTGTGGCGTCTAGGTCCTCCTCTCACTTAACTTTATGTATGTGAGCACTATTAGGACATGTCAAGTGTAAGCAATTCTATATTGAGGAAATCCCTTTCCGGTAACCTTTTGCCTGACCAATTCCTCAAGGAAAGACACAAGTCTAGCACCTCCACATTTAACATCCTGGAGTGACACCCAGCATCTCATTTGTATTGATCTAAACCTGTCTGTTGGTGTCAAGTGGAAGACCTCTGTACATAACTCAACACTCACCTCTCTGCTATTATACAAGTCACCGAGCAGCAGGGAATCTGGTCAGGCCAATCTGATCAGGCATGGCCCAGTATAGAGATGGTCAGATTTGTGCAGCTTGTATATAGTTTTTAATGTGAGGAAATCCCAGGCAGCCATCTCCTATCAAAGCATAGATCATCAATTGCCTTACTTTCAATCTTCTTTCTCCCAACAATAAGCCTTCCAACTTGCCATGAATTCACTTGAGAGCACACAGAGGGTGCATTTTCCCAACATAAAGAAGACTAGACAAAACGTTAATATCACAGCCATCCTACCCAACCAGGTCCTTTCCAGTCAGCTCCACCATCACACATTCAGGAAAAGAGTGTCTAAAAGGTCTGGGAAGTTGTGATTATATGTGTCCTACATCTGTCTGGGGAGATCATTACCTAAACATTGAATGTGTCCAGCATTCCAAATCAAAAAATACTAGGGAAATAGGTGATTACAAGTCGTTTATCAGTATAAACTAAGTATGGGCGTAAAATCCGTTTCGCGGGCAAATTTGCGGATTTTTGGCAAATTTGCGATCCGCGAATCGCGTGAATTTGCCCCAAAATTCGCAAATTCACAAGCTACGAATTATTTTGCTTGGTCGCTCCTAAAAAATACAATATCGCGCGCGGCGTTGACTTACCGTGATTATGAGTCCGCCGAGTTGTTTTTCTCCCGGTTTGCGTGTGCTGCGCCATTTTAGATCTTACTGCGTGAACGCGCGAGAGTTTTTCGAACGCAATTACGTTATTGCAGCTTGCCATCTTGCACAGCGAGAGTTTGACAATGCGAGTACGTCATAAAGGCCCGCGATCACGCATTGTGGGAGTAAACAATGCTGAACACGTTGATGCGGCGCGCAGCTGACTTCCGGCGGGAGATTTGAACAGCTCGTGTTCCCGAAATTGCAAAAATTGCAATTCTGCACAAGAAATCCACCGCAGGAAGCATAAACCTTGTGAAAAGGATGATTTTGATCAGAATAACTCCTCAGATTGACATTTGGCTGCACTTTTTGGTGCAGGAGTCCATTTTTTGGGAAGGAAGTGCGCCAGAGTCTCCAACTTCCTGTTCCTGTCCAGCAGGCTCCTCCCAGTGCTTTGTCCATGTCCTGGTCACTTTTGATTTGGATCTGGAGCTGGATGGATTACTTTTTGTGGCTGCTGCTGGATATTTGTATTTGAGGACTTTTTGGACTTTGGAGTTTGGATCTTTTTTGAACTTGAGATTTTACAAGTAAGTTGGTGTTGTTTGTTTGGGGCATTGCAGTTGAGGCAACTACAGTTCTAAAACTTTTTTCAAAACTTTAACAAAATATATATTGTTGGTAGCCACAGTATCCAGTAGGCCCAGGGTTAGTCAAGGGTGCATGATACACCTGTTTCTGTGATTTTTTTTAACTTAATTCTCATTTATGTCATGGAATTTTAGCTCACTGTTATATGTTGATTTTTTTTTAATTGGGGTGCCTGTAAAGCCTCACTAGCCATTAGGCCTAGGTGTAGTGAGTGGTGCGTGGACTTAGTCTTTCTATGGGGGGTCTTGAATTTAACTACGTATCAAGAGAGAGAGAGAGGACCAGAAAGCTAGTCCTTATCCTTTAAATAGAATAGAATTTAAACATCATTGAGGGCATGGATGGCATTGGATTGTGGTGATATTGTGGTGATATTTGTGTGTTTTTTTACTTTTTGGGGTGGTGTTGGGGCCTGGCCATGTGGCTGGGGGCCATTTTGAGGCCTGGGGCAGCCAGGGCCTGGCCATGTGGTGGGGGTCAAGGGGCCATTTTTAAGCCAGGCAGTGTGCTCAGGCCTGCACCCAGTTTGCCTTGCTTTCAACCATTATGCCCGGGGGTACTCAGTGGTGCATGGGCCTAGTCTTTTGGTGGGGTGTCTTGAATTTAAACATCATTGAGGGCATGGATGGCATTGGATTGTGGTGATATTTAGTGTTTTTCGAATTTTTGGGGTGTTGTTGGGGCCTGGCCATGTGGATGGGGGCCATTTTGAGGCCTGGTACAGGCAGGGCCTGGCCATGTGGTGGGGGTCAAGGGGCCATTTTGAAGCCAGGCAGTGTGCTCAGGCCTGCACCCAGTTTGCCAAGCTTTCAACCATTATGCCCAGGGGTACTCAGTGGTGCATGGGCCTAGTCTTTCTGTGGGGTGTCTTGAATTTAAACTTCATTGAGGGCATGGATGGCATTGGATTGTGGTGATATTTGAGTGTTTTTTTACTTTTTGGGGTGTTGTTGGGGCCTGGAGATGTGGGTGGGGGGCATATTGAGGCCCGGGACAGGCAGGGCCTTGCCATTTGGTGGGTGTCAAGGGGCCATTTTGAAGCCAGGCAGTGTGCTCAGGCCTGCACCCAGTTTGCCTTGCTTTCAACCATTATGCCCAGGGGTACTCAGTGGTGCATGGGCCTAGTTTTTCTGTGGGGTGTCTTGAATTTAAACATCATTGAGGGCATGGATGGCATTGGATTGTGGTGATTTTTGAGTGTTTTTTGACTTTTTGGGGCGTTGTTGGGGCCTGGCCATGTGGGTGGGGGCCATTTTGAGGCCGGGACAGGCAGGGCCTGGCCATGTGGTGGGGGTCAAGGGGTCATTTTGAAGCCAGGCAGTGTGCTCAGGCCTTTACCCAGTTTGCCTTGCTTTCAACCATTATGCCCAGGGGTATTCGTGGTGCATGGGCCTAATCTTTTTGTGGTGTGTTTTGAATTTAAACATCATTGAGGGCATGGATGGCATTGGATTGTGGTGATTTTTGTGTGTTTTTCGACTTTTTGGGGTGTATAACTGATGTTCCTCTGGCTTCCATTGCTTTTAGGTGCACTAGAGAACCACCAGTGCCAGGAAGAAGTCCTGCAGCGGTGTGTGCAGCACAACGTCACGTGACGTCACGTGTGGCCACAGACATCTGCAACTTGTGCAACTGCGGCCTGCTGTTCTGACATCTGAAGAAGATGGCCCCACAGAAAATCGGCCGTAGCGCCTCAGCAAAAAAAGTTGCCAGCGCCACTGCCAGTAAGAAGGAGCAGAAGAATCAAGTGGCACCACCTACCAAGGAGACTGGTATGCCCACTGACACCTTTTTTGAGAAAAAAAAACTACGCCTGCAGCAGCAGCGGTGTCCACCGGGGACCAAGCTGGAAGCAGCAACTCCGCTTCATTGGGCTCAGTGCCACCACGCCAAGTTAGGTCCAAGAACATGAGTGCTGCTGCGGCAGCCACTTTTGTTGTTCAATCACCATCGACCAGTGATCTTGGCTCATCACAAGAAAGTACCATCCAATAAACGCCGGGTGTAACTCAGCTGACGAGTGTTCAACAACCACAGCCGCAACGACAACCACGGGTGCAACTAGTACAAGCACAAGTACATGGGCAAGTAGAGGCGCAAGGAGAGTCGTAAGGAGAGGCGCAAGTAGAGCCACAAGGAGAGGCGCAAGGAGAGGCGCATGGACTGGTGCATGGAGAGGAGGAACTAGAGGTTCATGGAGCGGCACAACTGCCTACAACGCTTGTTCCTCCAGAAGTAGGGGCACATCAGGAAATTGATATTCAAGCATTATCATCCGAGGAAGCCACTCCTCCTAAGGATGATCCATTGTCTTCCAGATCCCCAGCAAGAAAAATACTACTACAAGTTTTTCTTCGAGCCCCCTTCATTCTGATGACCTTGATCCTGATTGGAACCCACAAATGCAGTCTGAGAGTGAGGCACGCCATGAGCCGACAAAGGTAGCTAAGCCTAAAAGGAAGGTTCCCGCAAGGCTTCGACTTATGTGTGAAGACGACGAACAAGAAGTGGTGTCTTCTGCTGCTGATGAACAGTCTGACGACGACCCAGTCATTACAGTTGTCACTCCAGCCCCAGCGGGCATGCAGCAGACAAACATTTTGACCCTATCCCGAATGGCTGCTGAGCGGGATATGGGAGGCGTGGCACTGGTACCACCACCACCGCAGTTAACTACAACACCAACACGACCTACAGCTTCTATCTTTTTTAGTCAGAAGGGCCGGCATGGACCTCCATCCAGCTCGACCTCAAGTAGTGGTGCTGTAGGTGAACAACAGAAACAAATTCAGCCACGCCCATCCTCCACTTCATCTGGCATTGAAAGTCAGAGTAGCACCTCCACCACCAGCAGACATCACCAGTCCCCAGTTTGGGACTTCTTTACTGTTAGCGCAAAGGCAGAAAACATGGTCGTTTGTTCGATTTGTAAAGTATCCGTTAGTCGGTGTAAGCTTGGTACCAACTATGGTACCGGAGGCCAGAGAGGTCATCTCAAACAACACCACCCTATCCAGTGGTATACACACCTAAGTAAGATCGAGGAAGCCCAACAAAGTAGAACTGATCCAAATGTATCCATTCACATTGCATCTGATGCTGACGAGGGGCTGATTGTGCAGGGGGAAGTCAAGAATCGAGCGACATTTTTTCTGGTACACCCAGTACCCCTAGCAGCAGCACTGCAGTGGTAGCGCCCACACCCTTTACCCCTGCAACATGTATGAGGCACAGTAAGAGTCTGGGACAGACACGAATGCAAAAAAAGTCTATCAATGAGCCTAACTGGTTTGAAGTCTGCATCATCATCATCTTCATCACGTAAAATGGTCCAGCCCACCATTAGAAGCATGTTTTGGTCGGCGGCGCCATTTGAACGCAACCACCCAACGGTACGTCTGTATAACGCAAAGCTGGCTAAAATGCTAGCGCTGGACCTTCTCCCTTTTTCTTTTGTGGAAGGGGTGGGGTTTCTAGAATTAGTGGCAACAGTCTGCCCTAAATGGAAGGTTCCTAGCCGGTCCTATTTTGCCAGAGTTGCGGTTCCAGCACTACATCAAGATGTGCTGGAGGTGATTGGGGCAGCTTTGCAGAAGAATGCTGTTCACACTATCCACTTGACGACAGACATGTGGACTAGTTGCCAAGCCCTTGATTAAAATGTGCATCACTGCACACTGGGTCTCTTTTGCAGGGGTTAGAGACAAGTCAAGTGCAGTTGTTGACCTGGACACACTTTTTCAAGCTACTCAGAAACATGCAACATTAGCCATGTTTGCCATGGAGAAATCTCATACTGCAAAAAACATTTTGGAGGAGTTTAACAGTAAGGTCTCTGAATGGCTGCAACCAAGAAATTGCATAGTTGGTTATGTTTCCACGGATAATGGCAGTAATATAGTTAAGTCCATGCAGCAAGGTGACTATTTCAGAGTGCCCTGTTTGGCGCACAGTATTAACATCGTGGTGCCAGATTTCTTGAAAAATGAAATCACAGTCAGGAAGTTACTGACACCTGCCGAAGAATCTGCACACATCTCAGCCATTCTTTTAAGGCCCGGAAGGAGCTGAGGGGCATTCAACATGAACGTAAAGTGCCAGACAAAGGACTCATCCAGGAGGTGGCAACACGTTGGAACTCAACCTTTTACATGCTTGAGCGTCTGTCTGAGCAGTGCATGGTAATCAATGAGTATGTCTTTCAACTAGGTTCTACTATGAAAGACATGAGGCTAGAGTTGGAGGAATGGAAGCTAGTTAAAAGCCTGACAGACATGCTTCGTCCTTTTGAGGTCTTAACGCGTGAAGTCAGCAGGGAGGACTGTTCTTTGGGCAAAGCTATCCCATTGTTGGTCATGCTAGAGCACCAACTGAAGGCGGTGTTCTTCAACATTCAGAGATGCTGGTGAAAAAAACAAGACGCATATCAGTTGGTGGAGAGCTTATTAAGCCGCCTAGTTGCCAATTAAAGGCTTAAAAACATACATACAGAACAACATTACATTTGTGCCACTATTCTGGATCCACGGCCAGCAAAGCATTCATTCCTTTTGATGAAGCAGATGTTTCAAAGTACAAGCATTGGCTAGCTGTGTCAGCCGCTCGGTTCGAAAAAGATCGGCAGAAAATTCAAGGAGCGGGCAGAAGACCAACTGAATCAGCAGGACATCCGGCATAAAATTCCACTTCTGAATCTGTGGGCGAAGGGAGTCACTTTCCCTCACAGCCGTTAACGACACCAGCAGCAACCGTATCATCATCCTCACCTGCACCAGGCCCAGCCATAATATTGTCGGAAGCGGATTGGCTAACTCATCAAGGGTTTGCTCGTTCCAGTGCTGCAAAGGCCACAGATGGTACGCAAAGTGGAGCAACCATGGAGAACCTTGAGTCGATGGTGCAGGCCTATCTGGATGACCCAACAGAGGTCTTTGTTAATAAGAACCCATTGCTGTATTGGTACAGGAAAATGGCTCTCTGGCCACTGATCACCAACCTGGCTGTAAATTATTTGTCTTGCCCACTCGCAAACGGGTCTTCTGAACGTGTTTTCAGTGCTGCTGGTGCCATTGTAACTTCAAAAAGGACCCACCTCTCCGCCAAGAATGTGGAGAGGTTAACACTGATCAAGATGAATCAGCACTTCATACCACCAGATTACAAAGTACGTGAATGCACGCAGGAAGAAGAGGACACCGACTTAGGTGACGGAAGTTCTTCTCTGTTACCTGACCTACTCCCGTCTCAATTTATGGAGTTTGAGGACGAGCTCTACTTCCCTGACACCGAGCCCTGAAAATGACTTCCTTTTTTTTCGTCCTTATTCACTTTTATTCCTGTGTGTCTTTCTTTGTTTTGCAACTTTTACCACAACAAAACTCTAATCACCTAATCACAACAAGTCCATCAGCAGTACTGTCTTCATCTTATATTTCTTTTTGATTTGAAGGGGCCGCAGTCTGCATTCCTGAGGTTTACAAGTTCACAACTCAATCATGCTCCTCTATACTCCTCCTCCAGACTCCCTCTATCCATTTCCCTCAAGGCCGATGGATGGATTACGACTCGTCCCCTCAAGTGGGACTGAAATTACTGACTGACTACATGCTTACTGATTGCTGACAGACTTACTTCTGATATTGAGAGGAGAGGCGGCCCTGGGGACAAAAAGTAGAACAGGTAATAAATAATTGAGAAGTTGGCATGCAGTGGACAGCAATGGCTGTCTGGTTCTGATGAAACCAATTGCTGTTTGTTTTTTGTGCATGAAATGATGAATCATATGTCTTGTCTTAGTTATTATTTAATCTTTTACAGAGTAATTGTAACTCATGTCAACTACTCTGTTTTTTTTACCTTGTTTAATTCAAATTGTATTTCAAATTTAGGGGCCACTAGTTTTGCATTTCACAATATGCAAAATGTCCTTGGAGCGGACTCACTTTCCAATATACCATGATGATTGATTAAATAATATATCTTTTTTCTTTACAGTCACTCACTGGGATGGATGGATCATCAGCATTGGTTGGGTTTACGGAACAACTATAGCCAATTTGTGAGTGGCAAACAGGTAAACCAGTCTACAACAACTACTACAGCAGAACTACATGTCTGTCTATTCGTGGTATGTAGTGGTCGAGGGCCAGGCAGTTGAGTCCACTCCAGACAGCAGTTCATGTAAAATTGGGGCTATGTGGCTTGCTGCATACAATTAGATATGCTTTGTCTGTCTGACAAAGAGCCTAGGTATGCTACATCAGGTTGCTTCACTCAGTGGTGCCTGCCTTGACCATCTGCATGGCACTGCCTCAAGCTGGGGTCAAACACCTGTTATGTTTGCAAAATTTGCAGTTTTTCGGTATTTCCCATATCTCACGAAATTACCGAAAAATCGCAAATTCTTGAGCGGAACGGATTTTTGGCCCATGCTTGCGGCAGGGCCATGCAGACGGTCAAGGCAGGCACCACTGAGTGAAGCATTCTCCTGATGTAGCATACCTAGGCTCTTTGACACAGACAGACAAGGCATATCTAAGGTTTAGGGTTCAGTGCGATTTACTAGGGTTTTTGGGTTTAAGTTGGTATGGTTCACGCTGAGTCTAGGGCTCGGGGCCCGATGCAGGCTCGTTCATAATGATGTTGGCAAGGTTTTAGGGGGGTTTGGTGTTCTTTCGTCCAGAATTGGCAGAATTTCGGCCTTTTTGGGTGTTTTGCGGGCGCGTGTGTTTGGGTGAAAACTAAGTGAAAACTAGTCGTAGACCTTCTTCTTCTTCTTCTTCTTCTTCATCAAAGAGCGCAGTGGTTCGATTTTGTTCTGCCTTGCTGAGATTCTTGTGAATCGCTGGAACAAGTGACTGTCCAGGTAAGTTTCAAGAGGATCGAAATAGTGGTAGTGCTGAAAACAGCAATGTTTTGTGAACTGCGCAATTTGCCATGTTTTGAATATACCAGTATTGCATGTTTTTGGGGGGCTGTTTGGGGATGTTCTAGATTTGTGGGGGTGGGACAGGGGGGCTGGGAGCACTGCTGGGATAGTCTAATTTTGATTGCGAGTGGTTTGAAGGAAACCCATGGTGGAAAAGGGGGGTTTGGGCCTAGCTGCAGAGCGCGCACGGAGTGATTTGGGATTGGGGGCTAAATTATTCTGTCTCACTTTTTTCAGTTTTGCTTTTTGGCTGTTTGGGGGTGTTAAACTTGTTTCCGCCTGGGTTGACAGGTGTGGGGGCATTGCTGGGAAGGTCTAATACCGGATAAAAGTGGTTTGTAGAAAATCGGAGGTGAAAAGCGTTTTGGCACTATTTTTAACTTAGGGCTCGTTAGGGTTAGCAGTATTGCATGTGTTTGGGGGTGTTCTAGATTTTTGCAACTGGGTTCTGGGGTCTTAGAGCACTCGTGGGAATGTGTAATTTTGGTTGCATTTGGTTTGAAGAAAATCCATGGTGGGGAAGAGGGGATTTGGCCTAGTTGCAGAAAGCGTTTGACACTATTCTTAACTTAGGGCTCGTTAGGGTTAGCAGTATTGTATTGCATGTGTTTGGGGGTGTTCCAGATTTTTACGACTGGGTGGGGTCTTGGAACACTTGTGGGAATGTCTAATTTTGATTGCAAGTGGTTTGAAGAAGAAAATCCATGGTGGGAAAGGGGGGTTTGGGGGGTTTGGGCATACTTTGCGTTTTGGCACGATTTGAAATTAGGCCTCTGCAAGGTAGCAGCAGTATTCTGCACGTTTTTGGGAGGGTAATGTGGAGTGTTCTAGATTTTGGGGATTGTCATCTCTGAAAGTGTAATTTTTGCACTACACAGCGTACCTTATATATTTTTTCTCCCAGGTGTATTTATCACTTACTGTTGTGTTTTTCCATCAACAATTACAGGCAGGCTTTTACCCTGTGCCATCGATGTACTACTCAGGCTTACAATCAGCGATCCGCAATTCCGCATCAGGCAGGCAGTGGACAGTGTGTCTGGTCACCAAAATTGATCGACGGAGCATCCGATGGAATGAAGGAGTACCACGAATAAGAGGAATGGCTGGATGCATCAACTTCACAAATTCAACGGGATAACTACAAAAACAGTTACAGTATCCACAATTCTCCTTATCTTTTAAATGATATTCTTGTGAACTTGAACTTACTTCTAGGCGTGTAACTCTGTGCGTTTGTTTGATCTCTGCTTCAAATTCATCCCTCCAGCTATTTGATACGTCTTTGCTATGTTTAACAGTAATTTAATGTTCTAAGTGTTTATTCTCTCTGAGGGCAGAGAGGCAGGTGAAATTGCGTAATGACTGCAGCCCTGTACTGTCAACTTGTTTCTTCATAGTTACTAGTAAGTTGCAGTAAGTAGTAGTACTACTTTTCAGTAACCTAACCATCCATTTAGTAAACAACTTCTGGCATGCAGTAGTGCACTTCCTTTATGTCCCTTGAAAGATTTATCAATATCTTCAAATCCAAATATTTGTTTCTCTTCATTTGTTGTTTGACTGTCCATGCTGTGTTTTTTTCCTCTCTACCAAACTTTCCCAAAAAAAACCATTCCCATCCAATTTTCATACCCAAACCCTCTTCCCCCGGGCTGTGTGGTATTTCATTGAGGTGTGACTGACAACACAATAAATTCCACACACTTTCTGGGGAGGATAAGGTCAAAGCAACCAAAATCATTACAATCAGAAGTTCATGTGCACCATCGTGGATTGATAAGAACATTCTCCTCCTACATGACGTGAACAATCAAATGCTTAATGCTTACGTTACGTTGATGATGTGTCCTTTGCCTTAATTTCTTATGGTAGTCAAACTCCACGCAACTACTACTTATATTTACATTAATTTAGCACTGCTTAGGCTACAATTTAGGGCACTGTTCTCTACCGTACTATCTATTGTACTGTTTCTAATGTTATGCTCAGGCCACTCAATGTTTCATTTCCTTTTTTTCATATGGTGATACTGCCAGTGTGTACCACTACCGCTACCAGCACAACAATGATATTGCATCCGTCGAGGATTCAACTCAACAACCAACCTTAATCACCATTTGCAATGCAGGCAGCCCTGGGGCTACCCCGATTCTCAAACACAAATCACAGGTAAGATAAGCATATTGGAGAGGTAGTAGAATAATGGGCTAGTACTAAGTTGGGAGGAGAGCAGAGACTGACAGTACTACTAGGAAAGTACAGTAGTAGGGCTACTGAATTGACTAACTCGGTTACTTGCATTTTGGTACATTTCAGGACTAGATGTTTCATTCATGCTGGTAAGTTTGAAGAAATCAAACGTCCAGTAACCACCGCCAACCCCCACACAAAATAATATATGAACGCGTATACTGTGTTTTAGTAAGAAAAATAATTATTAAGAAATATATATTCATGTTGTTGTCAGCACAAAAATACAATATATTACCCCAACTCACCCCCTCCCTAACCCAACCAATGTCCAAAAGTCCCCTTTCCCAAACACCCAATTTCCACCCCCCCCAACAGTCTTTAAAAAATGGGCAAGGGACAGTCACTTCTTCCTGCGGTGGCGTAGTTCGGACAGCTGGTGCTGCACGTCCCGCAGCTCTTTGCGGAGGTCCCGGAGCTGGCGCTGATGTTTTTCGCCCAACTGCTCCAGGTAGTCCACTCTTGTACGTAGCCGGCGCACACAAACCATCCAGGATCTGGGGGGGGGGGGGCGCTGATTTTGTTGCTGCTGTGCGGCGGCGGCAGGCTGTCTGGCCACGGCTCCGTTTGGCTGGAGGCTTCTGGCTGGTGGACCCGGGGGCATTGGAGGAGGATGTAGTGGTTGATGTCTCCTCATGCTCCCGAACCCACAACCGCCGATACTCGGCACAAATAGCCTCCAGCTTACGGGCCCTGGCCCAAACAGCCATCTCCTTGCCGGTGAGCTTTTTTGGGGTAGCATCTATGAAGAAAGAAAGAAAAATACTGTAGCCAATAGTCTTTAACATAAAGTCAAAAAATTTCAAAAGAAAGTTGACACTCAGTAACACCAGCAAGTAGCAAACACAGTATAACATTTTGGCATGTATCTTTCTGCCGTCTATGTAAGCCTGTGACATTACTGGGAGTTTCAGGAATTCCACTAGCAGCACTATGGGTAGACTCACTACTACATACATAGTCAGAGAGTTCTAAAAAAAGGCCTTTTTTACTTTTTTTCTCTTGTTTTGCAAAAGAAATTACTGGTACGTGAACTTGTGGTAGCCGCCATAATGGCAGCTCACTCAGCTTTCACCCAAGAAATACAGACACAGGCCATGATGATGCAGACTCGCAGTACTTTAAGCAGTACATGCAGGTGGGGATAGGAATGTCTTACTTTTCTATAGGGGTGGCACTGCCACTATCCATACTTCATCCACTCAGCGTCTGCTCTACTACATCATACACCTCTGCTATCGATGAGGATAAAGAAGATAACATCCAGGCTTCCAAAGTACGTCTATGATTCTTCCTAATGTCTCAAATGTACCAAAATTTATTTTTGTCAACAACCAACTAACACCCGTTTCATTATATTTTGGAGACCACCGTCTTCTTATCTTGAATGGCATTCAACAAAACCATTCTTTACAGTCATAAATATTAAGACTCGCTAGTCCTTCGTTTCACCCTTCTTTAACTTTTCATTCTTCACATTCCTAAACTACATCTGATATGACTTGGCTTCACAATGAAAATTGCCAGCTGAGTTGAAGTGAAATAGAGGGGGCCATTGGTTACCCGAAATGTACCGCCGCTAATGCTATTACAAGTCAACGTTGACTGTCTTCTCCTTGATAGCCCAAAAAGTAGTTCTAAATTAGTAACTGTTCTTTTTTATTTTTTTTTTATTTAACAGTCTTGAAAAGTAAATACAAAGTAATTGAAAGTCAGGGCCCCCCCCCCGCCACCCACAAAAAAGAGCAAAGCATTGTGTGAGGTTGAGTGAAATAAAATAAGGAGAAGACGTGAAGCAAGAGAGAAGAAAAAAATGAAAGTGGATTAAAAAGAGATGTGCTTGCAGTAGAAAAATAATCCAGTAGGTCAAAAAACAGATACATATAGTTAAGGCATATGATTGTAAGAGTTGAAGATGGAGAAAAGGATTAGAAAGAGTAGAGAACACGGCTGGAACAGGAAAAAGGGGAGGATAAAGGAAAAAAATAGTAGCATAACCTGGAAGGAGCACGAGCACAAAGAAAATCAGGGGGTCAGGGGTTACCCCTGTTGTTCCAACCAGGTTGTAAGATTTCCCCAGAGTTCGAGCCCCTTTTTACGACCCTTGCGGCCCTTTTTGGAGTACACAGCTTTTTCTAAGTGATAGGTAGCAACAAGCCTAGCCAGCCACTGAGCGAATGAGGGGGGCTCAGGATTAAGCCAGGAAGAGGCCACACAAATACGCCATACTGCCATTGCGATAAAGATTAGCCCCTCGCTTTTAACCCTTGGGGTTTCAGCCTGTGTGCCCAGTAAAATGACAGTAGGATTAAAAGGGATATGCTGATTAGTGACCACCCTTAGGAATTCCTGCACGCGGATTAGAGTTGCTGAGAGCCTAGGGCAGGTTGCGAACATATGAATCGAATCAGCTCCATATTCCGAGCAGCGAGAGCATAAAGTACCTTTGCCTGTTCCCCATTTTGCTATCTTGCTGGGGGTAATATACAGAAAGAAGATGGTTTTAAAATGTTGTGTCTGCAGTTTGGCTGACAGTAAGGTGTTTTGTGAGAGGGGTAATGAATTAAAGAAGATATTGCATGGGGAGTCGATTTTTATGTGCCATTTATCTTCTATGTTTTGTAAGTCGTCTGGGGTTTGGCTGTTTATGATGTTGTATAGCAGTCCGATTCGGGGGGCTATGGGGTTACGTAGTTTCTTGAGAAGATCTACTTCCATGAAACCTGAGTAGCCTCCAACCTTCCTAGAGAGAAAATCATGTATGGCAAGATGTTTAAAAGTGTCATGGTTTTTCTGGTTGAATTTGGATAGTAAGTTTGAGAAGGGTACGACTCCCTCGTTTGTGATAAGGTCTCCCAGTTTTGAGATGCCAGCCTTGTCCTAGTCAGAGAAGTAGGTTTTTACACAGATAGCTGGGAGGTTGCAATTATTAAGAGTGGGGGAATAATAGATAAATCTGCCCAGCCCAAAAGTTCTGCGGATATTACGGAAGATTTTGTAAGAGCTCATTAGCGTCTTAAATCTCACCCGTTTGTAATATCCGTAGGACATTTCTCGGAGTAAGCAGCCCCAGTGCTGCTGGCCCAATAAAAGTTGAAAAGGCGAGGGATGCCCAGTTGTATAGAGTAAGGGTGGTTCTCTCCCAGTTCGGAGCTGTACTGCAAGACCGAGGCCCAGTAATAAAGTATGATGTTGGGAAAGGCCTGGTCTCCTCGTTCTTTTGGGAGGGATAGTTGTTTTAGAGCCCGCCTGGGTTGGGAGTATGACCAAATAAACTGAGTGAATATTTGTTGGAATTTCAGCAGGATTGCTTTGTTGAATTCTAGAGGGATCGTGCGGAAAAAGTAGAGAAGTTTAGGGAAATATGTCATTTTTATGACATTGCATCTGCCAACTAAAGTTAAGTATAAGTTATCAGTTTGTTTTAGGGCTTTTTTAGTGTGTGCAGAAAGAGGGGCTAGGTTGTCTGTGAAAATTTTGTCTAGTTTGGAAGAAATGAAGACCCCCATATATTTTGCCTTAGGAACCACCCTGTCATCAGCCAAGGTAATTTGACAGTATATTATGATTTGAGTTTTGTTTTTGTTTAAAGCATAACCCGATAGTTTCCCAAATTTAAGAGCCTCGTTTTCTAAAGCCAGTATGGTTTTTAAGGGAGCGGGCTATGTAATGGCCAGGTCGTCAGCATAGGCCATGATTTTGGTGTTACTACCCTGGAAGCTGACTGCTGGAATATCTGGGTTTTTTCGATTTGTTTGATGAACGGGTCTAAATAGAGGGCAAACAATAGAGGGGAGCAAGGGCAGCCCTGCCTGGTGCCCTGGGAGATGTCAAATTGTTCACTGGGTTGCCCCTTAATGGATACACAGGCTTTAAGGTTGAGGTAGAGGGCTTGCACCGCCTGCATAAGTTTTGGCCCAAAGCCCATCCTATTCATGACGGCCCACATGAATCGCCAGGAGACCTGGTCAAAGGCTTTTTCAGCGTCGAGCAGTGTTAATGACATCGGGTCTCCAGCTGCTTGTGCGGCGTCGAATAGGATAATGGCCCGCCTGACATGCTCCGTTGTGCCCTTTTTCGGAATAAACCTGTGCTGCCAGTCTGAGACTAGGGACTAGTCCACAGTGGAAATTCTGGTTGCTAGTACTTTGGAAAAAAAAATTGAGTTGCAATTAATGAGTGTGATAGGCCTGTAGGAGCTCATCTTTAGTGGAGATTTGTCCTTTTTTGGATATATTGCTATTCTGGCCTTGGACCAAGAGGCCGAGGGGGGAACGCCGCTAAAGATAGAAGTGACCACCTCCATAAAGATTGTTTTAATTTGGGGGGCGAAGATCTTATAAAGCTCTACAGGAATGCCATCAAGGCCTGCAGCTTTCCCATCAGGGAGGCTAAAAAGAGATTCCATAATTTCATCACAAGTCGGAGTTATATCTAAGGCATCGCTATTATCTGAGCTGAGCCGTCCGAGAACGATCTCGCTGAGATAGCGATCAATCTCGCTTTCTAGTGTGTCACTAGCACAATGGTTTTCTTCAGTGTATAGCTTAGTATAAAAATTCCTGGAATCGTTTCCGTATGAGATCAGGATCGTTAGTCTCGCTGCCTGAGGGAAGTTTTATTGTATGTATCTCATTACTAGTCGCCTGTTGCCGAGTCCTGGCGGCCAAATGGTGTCCATTGCTGTCGCTACACTCATAGCTTTTCTCGTGTGAGCTTGCCCACTTGGCTGCGGTTCTTTCTGCAAAGACTGCCCTGATCTCAGTCTTAGCTAAAACTACTTCCTTCTGTATATTTTCAATATCTTGCCCTGATTGGATTAGTTGGGTCAGCTTGGATTCGGCAATCTTTAATGTCCCCTGTAGGTTACTGATTAGAAGCTTCTCTTTTTTATTTTTATGGACTGAAAACCTGAGGGTCTCCCCCGGACTCCTGCTTTTAACGCGTCCCACACATTCATTAGGGAGGCGGAGCCCATGTTTATCTCAAAAAATTCTTGGATCTATCCTTTCATATGTGTTTGGCAATTATTATCTTGCAAAAGGGCTTTCTCAAAGCTCCATGTGGACACTTCCTTACATTTCCCAAGCATCTTGATGTTAATTATGAGGGGATTGTGATCAGACATGAAGCGGGGAGCTATTTCGATAGTGCAGTTGTTGATAAGTGATGAAGAAACAAAGAAGTAGTCTAGCCTGACTAAAGACTGATGTGGGGCAGAGAAAAAAGTGTAGCCAGGCTGGGTTGGGTTTAGTCTGGCCCAAGTATCTCTAAGTCCATGAGTCTGGGCAAGGTTGGCAAGAGTGTGAAAGACCAAGGGTTTCCGCCCTTTGTATCTCCAGTTGCTATCAGTCTCCCAGTTGCAAGGCAAATGTATATTGAGGTCGCCACACAGGATGATGGGAGTGGGCCAGTGCGCTAGTTCCCCTGAAACCAGGTTAAGGACCACTGGATCGTCTGTGTTGCTTCCATAAATTGAGCAAAGAGTAGACTGTTATTTAGAAGACACTCAATTATGGCCCACCTGCCTAGTGGATCGGATTTGGACCGAGGAGTATTAAAAAAAAGTCTTCTGTCCACCAGAATTCCAACCCCCTTAGTTTTAGCACCCTGTGTAGTGGCCCCCGAAACTTTAAACACCAAGGTGTCTAATAGATGCAGCTGAGAGCCTTCAATGTGGGTTTCTTGGAGACAATTAATGTTTCCTCCCATGGATCGTAATTCTAGAGCGACACGTTGCCTTTTAAAGAATCATTAAGCCCACAGATATTTGCAGAAGCTATTTGTAACGAGTCTAGCTTAGCCATTTACAGGGTGTACATCAATAGCCGATATCCTGATTCCTGCCCTGAGACATGATGCATGAATTTAGAACTATGTGTATGGCGTAGAAAGTTTCTTTTTTTTATTTTTTTTATTTTTTCAGTTCTTCTGTACCAATTTACTCTATTTACGTGCCCAACTCAGCCCCCGCAAACCCCCCGCCCCACCCGCCCCACCCACCCCTTCTTCGAGCAATCAGGGAAGGCCTGAATGATGGTAGTCAGCATGAGCCCCGGCCGCATGCCACGCCGCAGTAAAGGAGATTTCAAAAATTTCAAGCGCCTAGTGGCCTTTTGAGTAGGAAGGCAATTCTTGGTGGCAGCAAAAAATTATAGCTATGTTGAGCAGAGGTGCTATAGCCCACTATAACCCGCTGTCGGGGACAGTACCATTGGAAAAAGATTAGCATTCATTGAGACAGAGACAGTGTCTAAGAGAGAGATTTATCCTGTAATAAGGTAAGAATGTTTAAGAGAGAACGAGATGTAGGATTTTTCATCTGTTTGTTTTCTTCGACTTCAGCTCTTCCAGGTATTCCCCTGTTTTCACTTTGGATAAAAAGACCTTGGAAGTCCCGTTGATGATTACTTTGAGGTTGCAGGATTCATTAGGCAACCCTCAGCCCCCTGCTGCTGGAAAGGTGAAATCAACTGTCTCAAATGCCATCTTCGTTCTACTGTCTGGTGGCAGAAGTACGGCTTGGCAAAGAATGTTATCCCGTTAGCACCCTCTTGGAGTTAGAACGAGCCTTGTCGTAAATCAGCTGTCTGAGAAGGAAGGTTCCAAAATAAATGAGGAATACCCTTGGCTGAGCCCCAGCCGCGTTGCGACTATGGTGTTGCCGTCTCTGGTTGAAGGGGAAGCGGTGTGCCCTCTGCACTCCCCGGTCCCAGTCCCAGCCCGGATGGTCTGGGAAAGAATCTTGTAGTAACTTGACGATGAAGCGCCTTGTATCATCCCCCTCTTTTCCTTCTAGAATACCAAGCAGACGGAGATTGTTCCTGCGCTGGCGGTTTTCCTGCTCCTCCATCTTGGTCATCAGGTCAATGAGACAGGAGGTGTTGGATTCCCCCTGTTGTTTAACGGCCAGGGATTCAGTTTTAAGGTGCTCCGTGCGTGCTTCCACCATGGTGACCCGGTCGTTGATTTCGGTGCAGGTTTTGTTCAACCGTCTTAAGCCTCCCTGGAGCTTCTTTGCAGCAGTTTTAGCAACACAATTGTCAGCCTGAACCTCTTTGTGAAGCTCTTTAATGGAGGCTAGTATCAAGGCTAGAAATAGACCAGTCGTATCCGCCTGCAAGTTTTCAGAGGTCCCCCATTGGGTCGCATTGAGATCGTCTTCATCAGGGAGGTATGACATCTGAGAGTCTGAGTAATCCCATTTCAACTGGCTATGGTGCTTGCTCTTGCTTCTAGGTTTCTTGGGGCGCAGGACAGTGTCTGTATTTCTGTGGGACACCTCACTATCTCCTTCACTGGCATCTTCAGTTCCACCTTCGCCAGAGGAGGTATGTGTACTATCTGAGACTGAGTAGAAGTGCTCGGCCCCTGCCTCGGGGGTCCAGGGATTTTGAGAGCCGGGGGGGACAACTAAGCTTTGAATGGCATTGTTTGTGCCTGCCAGCTGTGCAGCTAAAATGATGGGCGGAGTGCCAAGGCTACCATTGTTGGATCTGTTGTCCTGCCCGGGTGCGTGAACCACAGAGGGGGGCTGGGGTGGATGTAAGGCTGCTGGATGTACTGTATCCCAAGCGGGTTGATCACAGGCAAATACCAGGGAGGGGGCGTCTTGGGTCAGGGTGGCTTCAATAGTTTCAGCAGAGGAACCGTCTGTAACTAAGTCCGTATTAGTTAGGCTAGTTCTGTTAGGTCTGCTTTCCGCTGCGCTACCCGCTTGCAGTGTTCCTGGCTTAATACTCCCAAGGGGTGTATGTTCAGTAATTGCCACATGAGTCTTAGTTTTGGCATTAGCATTAGTGGATTGGTTTTTGGCACCCAGGAATAATTTCGCCAAGGGGATTTGAGAGGTGTCAGGGTGTTTAGAGTCTCTAGGGAAAGTTCCCCCTCCCGCTTTGCCCAGCATCTTTTTCTCAGCATTGACCTCTGACCTGAGTTTGGAGGCGCCTTCAGTGACGATTGCAGCTGCAGTGTCTCCCAGCATTTTCGCCTTTCCTCCTCTCCCTGACCCCCGGGCATTCATAGATGGAGAGATCGGTGTCCATCCAAAGAAGAATCCGTAGGAGGCAGCAGATGCGGCGGATGCAGCCTGGAGCGGGGTAAAGGTCACAGCCATGGCAGAGTGAAGGATGGCCCATGTGAGCGAGTCAAACAGAGTTGTGGAGAAACCCAATAGGGCCCTATGAGTTGTCCCCCTAGTGCTCAATTGTGGCCAAGGAAAATCCTGTTTGCCGAGTAAACACGCCTGCTGCAGCGTTCTCTTGTGCCTCTGTGTCTTCCCTCTGCGCGTTCCAAAAACCATTATCACCGTACGCGGCGCAGGGCTGCTAGCCGATCATCACGCGTCCAGCGTGAGCGGCCGAGCAGCGTGAACTCACGCTGACTCCATCTTGCTGTCCAAACAGAATTAGTAACTGTTCTTAACAGTACAGTCTACTTATACTAGTGTACTGTGTACTACTGTACAGTACATCATACACTCCTTTGCGAGCCTACTCAAAACATTTCAATGAGTAAGGAGTATAATAACTTACAACCGTCCCCCGCAGCTGAGTCTTCCCCCCCAGCTCCTCCTGTTGGCGCCGCAGCATCCAGAGTGGACCCCTCCGCACTGGTGGTCATCTGTGCCGCGTCAGATGTTGTGACGTCTAGGAAAAACATGTCATATTTTCAGATGCCATACACAACCCCCTACATTGTCTCGTAATGGAAGAAAATGTTACATAACACATTTTTTATTACTGGGATTGAAAAAAAGTAACAGTTTTTGGGAGGAAGTGTTAACCTTTTATATGCTTATTCCATTAAATGCTACACTTCTTCTTATGACAACTGATGAATGCTTGCTTAACGTGCACCATTTTTCTCATTACAGAAAGAAGATTCCATTGCCCTTCTGCCAGACGATTCACCAACTACTAGTAAGTCATCACCAGCAGTACTATGAGTACTTTAAAGAAGGTGGGGGCTCCCGCACAGTTATTCTAATAATTTCATGTGTATGTTAACTAATATTAAGTTTGAGTCATACTAATTTCATTCATGGGAATGTTGTTTAAACTTTAACGTCATCTTCATCCATCACCATTGCTCACTCCGAATACTATGCTATTAAAAATAAAGAAATAATGTTTTTATTTCTTAATTGAAAATAAAACATTAAAACTAACAAACACTGTTTAGTTTTTGTTCACGAGTGAGTGAGCGGAAGGTTTTAAACTACTGCACTTGGCAGTCATGTTTCAGTGACTCAGATATAGGCCGGGACTCGGCGGTAGTCTTCTTCTGTTCTTCTGGGTCAGCAAATCATTGGTCAGACACACTAGATAGTCGGTCAGGGGATTGGGGGTTCAACTTCTGTTTGGACTGAGCTATGTCGAAAGTCGAACTGCACCTATCATCAATAATGTCCTATTTCTCTTGTCCATACTTCTTTGTGTGCAGAATAGTCCCTGAAACACTAGCGGTATGGGATGTGCTCCTCTCCAATCAAAAAGACAACTGCTACCTTTTCCTTGGTGTAAACAATGACATTTTGTTGTTGGAAATTGTCAAAGCACTTACATTAAGAAGACTGGAATAGACAGCAAGGGCAACCCAGAGGACTGCACTCAGTGCCTAGAGCTATTGCTGGATCATAGTTTTGTTTCACACCGTTTGCCGACTGGGCAAGCTTAGCTACCTACACAGACCGACTTATAATCGTAAATAGTAGTAGCGCAGAGAGTGATAGTAGAGGCAGGATAAGAATGTAGAAAGTAGTCTACATTAGAAGAAGATCAAAGACTATTTTGTAAAACATAAAATGATTAGGAAACAGTTAGTAATGAATAGGAGCAGTAAAAATTAGGGAAGTATAAGTATTAATATAACAATAGATATATAACAATAGAATAACTTACTGGGGCCAGCAGAAGAGCCTGCAAGGGACTGATCCTTTCCACCTTCTTCAACTGGACCTCTGCAACTCCCTCACCTCCTACTTCCACAACAAGACCGCGGACATACACAACAGCTTCAGCACTCAACCGACGAACACCACAACCGAACCACCGCCCCCCACCACCACCCTCCGCGCCTGGACTCCGATCAGCACCGAAGACACCGTCCGCACGATGAACTCCATCCACTCCGGATCTCTGACCGACCCCTGCCCTCACCACGTCTTCAACAAGGCCGACGCTGTCATCGCACCCCACCTGCGGGACATCATCAACACCTCCTTCGACACCGCTACCTTCCCGTAGAGCTGGAAGCACGCCGAACTCAGCGCTCTACTCAAGAAGCCATCGGCTGACCCCACCGACCTCAAAAACTACCACCCCATCTCGCTGCTCCCGTTTCCTGCTAAAGTCATCGAGAAGACCGTCAACAAGCAGCTGGCCGCCTTCCTCGAGACGAACGGATCCCTCGACCCCTCGCAGTCTGGCTTCCGGGCCAACCACAGCACCAAGACCGCCCTGATCGCAGTCACCGATGACATCCGAGCGCTGCTCAACAACGGAGAAACAGCGGCCCTCATCCTCCTCGACCTCTCCGCGGCCTTCGACACTGTCTGCCATCGTACCCTAGTACAACGCCTCAGCAACGTCGGAGTCCAGGAGAAGGCACTGGAGTGGATCATCTCCTTCCTCGCCGGAAGGACACAGAGGGTCCGCCTCCCTCCGTTCAGATCTGAAGCCACCGAAGTCATCTGCGGCGTCCCTCAAGGCTCCTCGCTCAGTCCAACCCTCTTCAACATCTACATGAGCCCCCTCGCAGACATCGCACGCCAGCACCACCTCAACATCATCTCCTACGCCGACGACACCCAGCTGATCCTCTCCCTTACCAACGACCCCGCCACCGCCAGAGCCAACCTTCACAAAGGGATGAAAGAGGTAGCCGAATGGATGAAGAACAGCCGCCTGAAACTGAACTCAGATAAGACGGAAGTCCTCATCCTGGGATCCTCACCCGCCGCTTGGGACGACTCCTGGTGGCTCCCCGCCCTAGGCAGCGCACCCAAACCAACAGACCACGCACGCAACCTGGGCTTCATCCTGGACTCCTCCCTCTCCATGACCAGACAAGTCAACGCGGTCTCCTCGTCGTGCTTCAACATCCTGCGCATGCTACGTAAGATCTTCCGGTGGATCCCCACCGAGACCAGGAAGACGGTCACCCAGGCCCTCGTCACCAGCCGTCTGGACTACGGCAACACCCTCTACGCCGGAACCACCGCCAAACTCCAGAAGAGACTCCAGCGGATCCAGAACGCCTCAGCACGACTCATCCTGGACATCCCCCGTCGCAGCCACATCTCCGGACACCTGAGGGATCTGCATTGGCTCCCGGTCAACAAGAGAATCACCTTCCGTCTCCTCACCCACGCACACAAAGCCCTACACAGCCAAGGCCCAGGATACCTCAACAGCCGCCTCAACTTCTACGCCCCCAAACGCCAGCTTCGATCGACCAGCCACGCCCTCGCCGCCCTCCCCCGCATCCGAAGAGCCACCACAGGAGGACGGTCCTTCTCCTACCTGGCCGCCAAGACTTGGAACTCCCTCCCGACACACCTCCGCCTGACCCAGGACCACCTCGCCTTCAGGAAGCAACTCAAGACCTGGTTGTTCGAGCAGTAGCAGATCCCCCCCCCCAGCGCCTTGAGACCCTCTGGGTAAGTAGTGCGCTATATAAATGCAATGATTGATTGATTGATTGAGTCTCAGTCGCCGCCGGCGCCTTGCCCCTGGGAGGTGCTGGTGAACATGAAATAAAGAAACACAACATGGATGATTGTTTTTTTGGGAAATATTTGATTTCTTTGAACACAATCTAAAATTATGTCGGGGAAACAAATTAACAACAATTGCATCTGATCTGGTCAACTAGGAGGATAGTAGTGCAGTATTGCAGGATTCGCAGACCGTCTAATAGGAAAGTTATGTAATTCCCTAACTACACCAACAACAAAAAGGTTCTACTGTGACTGCCATCACTCAGCAGCACGAGACGTCGCGTGACAGACACAGTCCGTCATCATGATTGCAGACCAAGAACAAATGTCCTATAACAAGTAATAAATAGTATACTCAACGTATCAATCCACCACTATCTCTTCAAAGTTGCAGCAGCAGGAGTACAAAGAAGGACTAGACTTGAGCCTACTGTCTCTAGCATTACGCAGTAATGCTCTCAAATGAGTAAAAATTTGCAAACAAGTAAGCATAGTAGCAACGCCAATAACCAGGCGAGCACCTGCAATGACAGAAGCTATTTAAAGATTAATTTACCTGCAATGTAATCTAATCAGCAGCATTCGTACTCTTCAGGAAAAAAAGTAGACTAGCAATATAACAGAGCAGAAGAAAAAAAAGTAGTTATTAAATAGCTACTTACCAAGGCCAGGGATCTCCAATCCTAGCAGGTCGAGCATGTCATGCTCCCGGTCCAGGATGTCAGTCCACCGGTGCGTTGCTTGCTGGTAGGTGCGCCGGACCCCAGACTCCTTACACATGCCCCGGCACACCTTCTCCCACAGCTGGCGACGCTCGCGGAGGCCGTAACCGGAAGCAATCCGCCCACCTGCTGCCATGGTCTTAGGGAGGCGGACTTGAACAAAAACCATCAAGGCGGCCACCTCCACCGCAGAGAAGATCTCCCTGGCCTGGACTTCCTCCCTCCTCAAACGCCCGCAAGGGAGCCGATTACGGGGTGCTGGGCCCCTGCCCTTGTCGGCTCCCTTAGCCATGGTCCTGGGCACAAGAATAAGGAAAGAAGAATAGGTGTGAAAAAAAGATAAGAGGGAGAGCGAAAGAAATAAAGTAGGTAATAAAGTAACAAAAAGTTTAAAAAAACAAAATATAGGTGTAGGAAATTGTAGAGATAGATAATAAGCAAAAAAAGTTCAGAAAAACATAGTATTACAAAGATGTAAGATAGATAGAAAGGTAGCATGCCCAAAAACCATAGCAATGAATGAAAAACAAGATGGCCGCGCCCATACAGGACCGCGTGGATAAGTTTGCGCGATATTTCCCCCGCGAGCTCGCAAAAACGCCCGCAAACCCTTAAACTCGCCACGCGCACAAGGCGAGCATGCAGCTAGCACCCGGAACCGGAAATACGAAACGCGCACAAGATGGCCGCGCCCATGTACGACTGCATGGGTGACTTCGCGGTCGTTGCGCTGCAAGCAGCCCGCAAAGACGCAAACAACCCTGCGAACACGCAAAAAAAAACAATCCGCAAATTTGCACAAATTCGCGGATTGCAAGTTTGATTTCGCGCGAATTCGCGCCCCGCGAATCTCGTGAAATTGCAGAAAAATGAATTTTGCAAAACTGAAAGCACTTACCAGGTGCAAAAGTTCAAGCTAATTTGTAACCATTCCCTGTAGTGCTTCCAGAGGGGCCCCTCCAGAGTTCAGTTGCCTACTTGCAACTATTCTCTGACCCTGCTCTGACCCTCAAAGAAGATCATGGAATAGTTACAAGTATGGCACAATACTCTTGTAAAAAAAACTAAACTGCAACAGGAAGCACTTACAGCTAAGGAAGCAGGTGCCAGACTTGAAGCTCAAATTCAGTGACACATTTACCAGCCCCAAAATAATTCATCTCAGTTGAGGCTGGTCAGGTGTGCTTTCCCCCCATAAACTACAGTGGTGAACCAGAGGGTGCTATGATGAACCAGAGGGTGGCAGTGCTGAACCAGAGGGTGGCAGTGATGAACCAGAGGGTGTCATGGGTGAACCAGAGGGTGGCAGTGGTGAACCAGAGAGTGCTGTGATGAACCAGAGAGTGACAGTGGTGAACCAGAGGGTGCTCTTATGAACCAGAGGGTGGCAGTGGTGAACCTGAGGGAGGTAGTGGTGAACCAGAGGGTGACAGTGGTGGACCAGAGAGTGACAGTGGTGAACCAGAGAGTGGCAGTGGTGAACCACAGGGTAGCAGTGATGAACCAGAGGGTGGCAGGGGTGAACCAGAGGGTGGCAGTGGTGAACCAGAGGGTGCTGTGATGAACCAGAGAGTGACAGGGGTGAACCAGAGGGTGACAGTGGTGAACCAGAGGGTGCTGTGATGAACCAGAGGGTGGCAGTGGTGAACCACAGGGTGGTAGTGGCGAACCAGAGGGTGACAGTGGTGACCCAGAGAGTGACAGTGGTGAACAAGAGAGTGGCAGTGGTGAACCACAGGGTGGCAGTGGTGAACCAGAGGGTGACAGTGCTGAACCAGAGGGTGGCAGGGGTGAACCAGAGGGTGGCAGTAGTGAACCAGAGAGTGCTGTGATGAGCCAGAGGGTGACAGGGGTGAACCAGAGGGTGACAGTGGTGAACCAGAGGGTGCTGTGATGAACCAAAGGGTGGCAGTGGTGAACCAGGCGGTGGCAGGGGTGAACCAGGGGGTGGCAGTGGTGAACCAGAAAGTGCTGTGATGAACCAGAGGGTGACAGGGGTGAACCAGAGGGTGCTGTGATGAACCAGAGGGTGGCAGTGGTGAGTGCTGAACCAGAGGGTGGCAGGAGTGAACCAGAGAGTATCAGTGGTGAACCAGAGGGTGCTGTGATGAACCAGAGGGTGGCAGGGGTGAACCAGAGGGTGACAGGGGTGAACCAGAAGGTGGCAGTGGTGAACCAGAGGGTGACAGTGGTGAACCAGAGGGTGGCAGTGGTGAACCAGAGGGTGATAGTGATGAACCAGAGGGTGGCAGTGGTGAACCAGAGGGTGGCAGTGATGAACCGGAGGGTGGCCACGATGAACCACAGGGTCGCAAACAGGCTGGACATGTAGAAACAACATGGTCGCGACCGTTGGGACCACACAAGTAAGTTCACGTTCCCGAACTTGTAAAAAACCCTTGCGAACATGCAAAAAAAAGGAAATCCGCAAATTCGCACGAATTCGCGGACTTTGCGGATTGCGAGTTCGATTTTGCGTGAATTTGCGGAACGCGAATTCGCAAATTTCACCCATACTTAGTTAATATTCATGTTTTATTAGGATAAATGGTGTAGAAATACGGGGGTATAGTTTTACTTATTGAGGAATTTTAGTTAGAGCACGCAGAGGCATCGTATTTTGTTTAGTTTAATGGTGTTCGTCACGAGGCCTAATTTACATACACCTGGGACGTTCACGTTCGTTTGATGAAATATTTGAACTTCGGTGTTTGGGCAAGATGGAGCATGGTTGGCGTTGAAGGTACAGTGCACATTTAAAGTTATGAGCTGACAATATGTTTTAGAAATGATACTGCACAGAGGTGTTTCAGTTTGTTTTTGATTCCACACAGGGGCTTTGTTTTTAACATGAGGTGATTGTTTATTAACATAGAGTATGTTTTTTTGCATTAGGTAGAGGTTAAAGTTCTTAGGTTACTTGCATGATTTTAATGTATGAACACGCTGGGGTTGTTTCATTTTGGTCACTTTACTATGGATGAATGAAAATAGGAGTTTAATTACAATTGCAGAGGTGTGCATTGTATAATAACAGTTCCTGTGAGTTGGGTAAGGGCATTGGGAATTGAAATGTGTTTCATTTTTATGTTATTGTAGTTACCCCTGAGGAAGGACAGGAACTGCCCAAAATGGCTTGGGTTAAATAAGTTTTCATTGCGCCATGAAGAGAAGTGAATCCCCATGAGGTTGAAAAAAACCTTTATATGAACTTGCTGTCAATATTTGGGATTATCTTGTGTTTGGAGAAAATGAACTAGGCATTAACCCTTTCGATGCACCCTTCGGCAAATGGCCGTTGCGAGCACTATCTCCGTAGTACTGTGCACGTCCGTTGGCCAACGTGGCCTCGCCCACTCAATAAAACCGCTGCACCGCGGTGGAATTGCAGCCATGGTTAAGCGGTTAACTGAAGGTGATAAACATGGAGAAAAGAAGGAGAAAATGATTGGAATGCATCTGTTGGTGAACACATTACAATGCTGTGCCTCCTGTGGTGAGCCCTGACGAGGTTTCTGCATATTGTTCTTAAAACTAATCTTGCCATGCAACCAGCCGAAGTAGCGAAGATCAGGGTTGGCTCTAAAAATCAATAAGTGCAGGTAAGGGAAAGAAATCAGGAGCCAATCCTTCCTCTGTTCAAAGATTTGCTAGAGTTCCCATTAATTTTTTAGGAGCTTTAGAGCCATTGCTTCAAGGACTATCTCATGGGCCATAGATTATGACCATGATGGCTCCTCAATCCCTGCAAAAAGAATCACCCTTACTATTGTATATAATGTGAAATCATTCCCTGCTGTCCTCTACATAATTAATTCTCTCCCGGCCTGACATACAGCACTCTTTTCCCTCCAGCTCAATCTGAGCCACATAAATAGCATCTGATACACTGCAGTCAGACTTTTGTAATGGTCTGTTTATAGAAGCAACATTGGAGTTCTTTGTGAGGGTATATTGGTGTCTGTGTGAAGGTGTTGTGGGATCTGTGTCAGGGCCTTCTGTGGGGTTCGGAAGTGTCTGTTGAGTGCTATAAAAAACTCTGCTGGCAGCTATGCTATGGTCCTTTAGGGATGTTGTTTGGGTGTCCTGGGTTCCTGGGTTTGTTGTAAAGGTCTTCAGGTGGCTGCTGCACAAGGACCTGAATCCCCTGTCTTTCAAGTCTGCTCTCGGGTCACAGACAGCAGATCCAGTTCCCTTCAGATCTTCTTCAGGTTCAGAAAGTGCCTGGCAATGCAATATTTCTGCCTGGCACTAGCTAGCCTGGTGAGAGGTGACTCCTGACCTCTTCCTAACAAATGAGTAAAAGTTCACAGAGGTAGCCCAGACAACTTTTGCAGCATTTACTGTTTGCCTGACTCCAAACAGGACCAAAATGGCACGTGTTGGGGCATTTTCAAAATGGTGAGAGTCTATAGCCACACTGAACTTGGGCTCTGAGGGTTGGGATGTAATTGGGAAGTGTACTTGTTCAAAACTTTATTGAATTGACTCATGTACAAGCACACACATGTACTAACTTCAACTTCGCCAAACTCTTTCTGTCATTCACACCACTCTAACATGGCGGCCAAGTTCACGGGTCATAGTAGTTTCGGTTTTGAATAACGTGGCGAACAGTTTGAAAGACATCCACGGGTATTACAGAAATACGCAATTGAAAAATTTCAAATTGCAAGGAATCGCCCTATTTATGTGGCACGGAAAATATGGGGACTACATGTTTACTCAGAATGTACTTATAGATTGTCAAACATGGCGCACACTGTCAGTTTAATGGTGCTCTTGCGAGACATGCGGAGGTATTGTAATGATGAGTCGCGAGCCGGGAGTAACGTTCGATTGCAGTACCGATAAAACAACCGCAAAGGTGCACCACAAAAAAAAGGCAAAACAATAAGTGCAAATGGTGTTTAAGCACAATGAAGAAATATTTCTCAGAGAGATGTTGATGGTCTTCTTTTAATCTTTATTTTCAGTTAGCAGTAAAACATATACAGCCGACGCGTTTCGTCCCAAGCTGGGACTTCTTCAGGGCTTTGAATTTGTGATACGTCGCTTATGGAGAGAATATGAGAGGTCTTGTCACATTAATATTGTGTCTGTCTTAAGCCGTCTACTGAGTACCACAGCCCTCGTCCCGACGAAACACCCACACGACGTCGCTGTGGGTGTTTCGTCGGGACGAGGGCTGTGGATGGGCGCCGGCCGTTTTACCAGGAACGGCCTGCTGGAACACAGTGCCTACTCCCTCCTCCCTTGGACAAATAGGACCTACAGTCCACCACTAGTTTCATAATTTACTCAGTAGACGGCTTAAGACAGACACAATATTAATGTGACAAGACCGTTTTTACCACCCAGGAACCCTGATAAGCACTGCCTTCATCGCTCATTAGCATGCTTACAGTCCATCTTTGTTAAATCAACATTGGAATGAACTAATAAACAACAGGATTACAGTATCCGGGAAGGCGACCCTTGGACCCCGGTTCCTCTCATATTCTCTCCATAAGCGATGTATCACAAATTCAAAGCCCTGAAGAAGTCCCAGCTTGGGACGAAACGCGTCGGCTGTATATGTTTTACTGCTAACTGAAAATAAAGATTAAAAGAAGACCATCAACATCTCTCTGAGAAATATTTCTTCATTGTGCTTAAACACCATTTGCACTTATTGTTTTGCCTTTTTTTTGTGGTGCACCTTTGCGGTTGTTTTATCTGTACTAAAATTCCCTAGGGATTAGGCATAGTGATGATGGGTGCCATTCAGTGTGCACACAATCCCCTTAATTAATTTAAGGGTCAACGAATATCACGGGGAGAAAGTTAGTCAGGTGCTGACTCTAGGAAGGGTCCATCATTATATTCTGTTCTTTGGTTCGATTGCAGTACCATCACGGTTCTTACTGTGATTTGCTCGAGAGGAAAGCAGAAGAAACTGGAGTTTTTGCTCGAAGTTTTGTCCAGAAAGTTTGGTCGCGAGGAGTAATAGTTGTAACTTGACTCCCACAGTGGATATTTTCGATTACGCTGTCACCACGCAACTAAAAGAGCAGACTGTCTTTTAAGGAAGGTGAGTGTTTTGAAGGGCTCTGATATAGTTTATCAAATCATGTAGTTAACTGTACAGGAGTTACAATGACAGGATGCTTCATGTCATTTCAGAATCAAGATTTGTTCTACTGGAAACGGTGTCTACTGGGTTTCAACTTAGAGTGGATTCAAAGGGTTGTATTAGGTAAGTTGAGATCAACGATGGCTCTTCAAGGCATATAAGAAGGCTTTACAGGATACGTAGGTGGGAGTGATAACTCAGTTTCTTTATCATCAGGTTTCCGCATTCTGAATTTAGAAAGAATATGCAACCACGGTTACAGGCGACGCCAAAGGTTTTTACTGGTCATTCAAGGTACGCAGTCATTTTTTCTGTGAGATATCTGTATTTACTATGGTAAAATGCAAGAGAATATCAGCTTTCACTCTTGTGTTGTCAGATGACCTGGAGGAGCGTTCAGGAGATTCGGTCATTTCATCCCGCAAGATGTAAGTGCACTTGGATGCATGTCACATAAACTGGTATCACTTGTATGTATTGAAACAATGGATTCAATATCAGGCACCATTAGATCAAGCTTGTTAATAACATTAAGAGCCAGATGCAGGTAAATCTGAAATACCGAGTTCTTAATAGAGAATTTTACCGATTTGCTATTAAGAATTCGCTATTTCCGATGTATGTAAAAAATCTGTAAAATTTACTGATTCGGTAAAGATCGGTCATATTTAGCGATTCGGAATCAATCAGTAAAAATATTTATTGATTCCCCATTACCAAATCGGTATCACCGATTCGTAATATCGAATCGGTAATTAGCGAATCGGTATTTCAAAAAATCCGTAATCATCGAATCCGCCAATCCTGTGCTTCCTGATTACCTCACAACGAGGAAGTGGCCAAACCCATGCAGCTGCACTGATCCTGAAGCTGTTTGAGAGGCAGGGAGCACAGCAAATAAGCCAGGTGCAACTCCTCCAAGTTTTTGCAGACAACACTGAGCAAATATGGACAACCAGGAGAGGGGAAAGGAGTAAGCGGAACGCAAGAGGAAGCATACGTTCAGTGAGAGGGAGCTGGAGGTCCTTATTGAGGAGGTCACAAAGGACCACAACAAATTTTTTGGGAAACAATCTCTGCACGTGCCTGAATCCCAGAAGAGGCATATATGGCTGGCCATCCAGGAAAAGATCAATGCCATAGGAGTAACCCAGCGCTCCATTTAGGAACTCAAAAAACGCTGGTATGTCCTCAGGAAGCATGCAAAGGAGAGGCTGGCAGAGAGAAAGAACCTGCATCAACTGCCCTGGATCTCCTGGTGGAGTCCACCCTCCAGCCAGGGAGTGTGAGTGGGATTGGGGATGCAGACAGCTCAGCCAGAGCTGGCAACAAACAAGGTAAGATGCATGCACTACAAGCTGTGCTCCCACTCCCTAACTCCAATCCCCAATGAGGCATTTTGAATCCCACTCCAGTACATGTTTTACTAAAAACCAGCAATGCATTATGGGAGATGTAGTCAGAAGTAACACATGTCCGAACAGTCAGTCTACTGAACCCAAAGGCATGTGACACACATCAGCAATTAGCAAGCAGAGGTCAGTCAGTTTGATTGGCAGGCATGTCGTTTATATTACGCAAATGCTGCCAGATAAGTGAGCAAATGTACATTCTGTCTCCACAGGCGAGCCATCGCGCAGGGCTGCAGAGGGGAGCACAGGAAAGGCACCTAGGAGAGAGAGGACACAGGGGGAGGTGGTCCTGTTGCCTGCAGAGCACACCAACACCACCATCACCACCACCACCACCATCATCACCATCACCAGATTCACCAGCGACACTATCACTGCCACCAGCATCGAGGGCTAGGAGGCATGCAGTGGCTAGCCTCCAGCAGATGAAGGTGTCCACGGAGGACAGCACGAGAGGCCAAGAGTCCACGGTGGCAGAGGATGCCAACGGTGCAGGCTCACAGTCCCCCACCGAGCGCTCCCACACAGATGCCAGATGCCGCAGGGCAAAGGCAGCCAGTCCAGCTTCTAAGGGCGAGGATCAGAGTGTGTTTGCCGGTCTTGAGGGGAACATGCTCAAGGTGCAGCGCCTGCAAGGGAAAGCGATAAGGTCACATGCTGCGAATCGAGAAGGGCATCAGTAGCATGAACATTACTGGGGCTGAGGGCAAGAGGGACATGTCAGAGGCAGTGAGGCTGCTGTGCAGCAAAATTGATGAGGACCGTTTGGCGAGGCACAGGGAGAGGCAGAAACTTGACAACTACACCAAGGCGGTGAACCGCCTCTCCACTGCCACCTCTCTGCTTGGCAGGTGCTCGGTGGCCATGCAGGAGGAGAAGGTCCACTGCAGCTGTGATATGGCAAGGGGGCTGGTGACAGTGACCACTGCACTAGAAGTGCTACAGACAAACCAGGTAGCCACTATAGGTGATGGGGGGATAGTGAAGAGGCTACAAGCCACAGTAGCATCACGCCCCCTATAACAGAGTCCAAGAGGCACAGCGAATGGCACAGCGCTGCCACAGGACAGAGTGCCAGTGAGGACACTGTGCCCAAGGAACGCAGCAGTGCTGCGTGTGAGCACAGAAAGTAATGCCAGCCTTCACATGGTTTACCGAAATGGGTGATGTAACCCATTTTGGTTTTGTAATCTGCATTTAAATTAAGTCTGGCATGTGAATCCCTTCATGTTGTGTTGGTGTGCTATGCTAATTAAACACCGTCACTCACTTACAGTAAGTGGCTGTGTCTCCTTACTTACTCCGAAATAGTTGTGTGTTATCTCAGCCCGTCTGTATCTCACATCTGCTGCTGCTGTCACACCTGCTTCCCTGTGCTCTGGCTGTGGCCAGTCCTCACCCTCGTCCTCAGAGTCAGTTAGTTCCACTGCTGTTCTTTTCTTTGTGGCAAGGTTATGGAGCAAGGCTCATGTTGCTATTATTTTACAGCAGATGATGGGGTGGTACTGACGTACACCTCCACTTTTATGGAGGCAACAGAACCTGCTTTTTAAGAGTCCGAAGGTGCGCTCCTCAACGTTGCGTGTGCTTTTATGTGCCACATTGTATCTTCTCTCACTTGGGGTGGATGGGTTGAGGTATGGAGTTAGGATAAATGCACGCACGGCTTTTGGGCTGTCACCTAAGTGAGAAAGGAAGTGCCATTAATAAGAGTCACCAACACATTCATCCAAGGTATACATCAGGGTGTGTCACATTGATTTACCTAGCAGGTATCCTTCTCTGAATTCACCCGCAGACAGACGTGTGTAGATCCCACTGTTCCTGAATATGTTGGAGTCATGGGTACTCCCTGGAAATTTGGTCACAATGTCAGTGATGATGTGATCCGCATTGCATATCACCTACACATTGATGGAATGCGTTGATTTGCGGTTCCGGTAAATGTACTCTGTAGCTGCAGGTGGGCAGATTGGTATGTGTGTCCCATCAATGCACACTATTACATGTGGGAACTGTGCCTTTTGGTAAAAATCCAGATTTGTCTTCTGCAGTTACGCCGGTGTGCTGGGGAAGTGTATGTAGAGATGCATTCTTTGCATCATGGCATCCAGGAAAGAGTTGAAGAAACGGGACAGGCAACTGTGGGACACACCACCTGCCGCAGCTATCACCCCCTGGTAACTTCCTGCTGAAAGTAGGTGCAGACTACGAGCACCTGAACATGTGTTGGTATAGCGTGCGCCCTTGGTGTCTAATGCTCCAGGAGTGGGTGCAGGTCCTGTATCAGGTCTAGGATGGTTTGGGGGTGTAGCCTGTACCTCTCATTGATTTCAGCCTCAGTCAGTTGGAACAGTGTAACGCGCAGTCTGTACATGCGCTCCTCCCGTCTCCAGATCCTCAGTCCTGCTGCTTGCAAACGTAGCCGCCTTGCAATTACGTAGAGGGCCACCATTGTGTTCACACTGTTGCAGTTTGGAGATGTTTAAATGCAGTGCACCTGATTACCACCTGCTTTGAGTCAGTGGTAATTAGCGACCCCTAAACACGAAAATTCAAAAATTCAGTATTACCGATTTTTGGTACATCGGATTTGCTATTTTTTAAGGATTTCTTATTTACCGACTCGGTATTTATGGGTTTCGGTGTATGCTAATCCCAAAAGTTCAGGAATCGGTAACTGGTTTCCCTTATTATTACCGATTTCTTATTTGTGATGGCGTTTGGTGACACCTACATTGCACATGACTAAATACTGGTCGGTAACGCAGAAATTCTGCGAATTTCGGCGTTACCGACCAGTATTTAGCCACCTACATCTGGCCCTAAGTTCCAAGAATTTGATTTATATCTTTCATTATGTTTTGTTTGCACATCATCTGATGAGTTTTCCTTTGAATTTACAGGTTTCCCCCGATGAAGGGACAGCACACCCTAAATACATTGGGTGTTGTATTTATTAATCTGATTACAGCATGAATTGTTGTAAAACGGATGTACAATTTATTTTTGTTCACATATCTTGTTTAAATATTTTGAAATTCCATGACATGAAATGTTAAAGAATTCTAGTAAAATTTCTGGAATATATTTAATATTAAAATAATTGGTATATAGAATTGATCTGTTTGTATATCACACATAGCAGTGCACGTTAGAGTCCAAGATGCCCAAAGGGATTTGGCCACTTTACAGCTAATACTGGTCTCCCCTATCTAACACAAAAATCTAGTTTGATGAGGGTACTGTACATGCAATATACTCAGAGACAGACGTCTGCTTGAACAAAAGCATGGTCCTTTAGCCACCAGAGTGGGGATCCACAGGAATTGTTTTGACATTCTGTTCTATCCCTTTCAAGAGTGCCCCACGTGTTACATGCACCTCAATATATCTGTCAAGCAGGATGTAACAGTGTGGTATCACAGTATACCCACAGCTCCCTTTGTGAATATTCTGTGGAGTTCAGAGGAGGTATCTCAGCCCTTTGTTTGCCCCTGGCAGGGCTCTCTCACCTATTTCACACTAATTCAAGGCTGAGCATAGATTGAGAGCCGGTGAAGGCTTATTCTAATATGTCCTCTGATAGTTCAGGCAGTTAAAAGGGTAACTTTTTAAAAGTTACTTTTCCTTAAGGTTTAGTAAAAGTATAACTTCGTCATTGAATTGTCTTTTAATAGCTTTTAAAAATAGTTGTTTAATTTAATTTCTAGCTGGTCGAATTATTGAAATACAATATTAGCATTTTAATCCAAACGTTTGTTTTCTACATATGACAGGAAGGCCTGCCACAGTGTAAATAGCTTTTAGAGCCTTATCACTGGAGGGACATGGTAACTTAAATGTTCTACTTGTCCCACTTTTAAATACAATGCATCGAGCCTAGTGGGCTGTTGAGCCTGCATAGTGGTCACATACTTAAAAGAGTGTTTTTACTCTGTCAAAAAGGGTTATTTTAACAGATCACACTGCATCAGTCAGGCTATACTGTATAGGCCTGGAGCCATGTTTGCACTGCCACTGTAGAGGATGACCTTTATGAGCGATAATGCGCTTTACAAATACACAGATCATTTCTCAACACAATAGGTGCTGCAGTCCACAAGTGGCATTTAGCTTCCAGTTCCTGAGTGCACTGTTTAAACCATATACTAAGGACTTACGGTCAAGTTAGATATACTAATCAGCAGTAAGCCAATGTAACCATGGTTAAAAGGTAGCACAGACACTGTACCACTGGTTAGCCAGCAGAAATTTAGGTGAATAGTGAATAATCTGGGGTGACCATGAAGAAAAGGTGAATTTCTTACCATGTTTATTGGTGTAAGCTTTATAATTGTATCGTGAGTTGCTACCTACCACCCCAGATCAAGATGCCAGTTTGTGTTGTGATATAAGAATGCCATCCTGATATGGGATGTGTGCCTGTCCAATGTGAGAGGTAACCCATTGCAATGTAAGATGTTGTCCCTTGAGCTAGGAGGCATGTTCACATCAATATGTGATATAATGTCATCACAATTTTGTATGATACCGCAATATGTAAAGAGTATCATCATAATGTCCTGGGTGTTTTAGAGGAAAGGACCTTTTCTACCTGTATCGAGCAAAAGGCATGCTTGTCGTGTATAGCTATGTTATATGTTCCAACACTTAATTGTACCTCCTCAGCTAATACATGGTCAGGGTCGCTTAGAGAGGCTGGGTGCTGTACTGTGAACCAGTGTTCTTTGGAATATCACTTGTGCAAGGAGGAAGTTTGTGATGAATTGATGAGTACGATGTTATGCAGTCTGATGAAGGTGCTTGTGTTCATCAAAAGACGATTCCTGTGGTGATATTAAATGGGGATCTGACTATGATGTTGGATCTGGGGCTGATGACGCTCATGGAGATCTGACAATGATGCCATGGTCATTTGACAAGGATTTGTATGTCCACACCACAAGGGCTCCCATTGCAAGGAGCTGGATTGCCATGTCGATCTCAAAAATATCGACAGGGTCCTTTGAAAAAGAAGCCTGGGTGGAAGATCAAGATATAGCCTCAGGAGCACTCCACGGGTGGGGTAAAGGTTCCCCTTGGTAGTGTTAGTTAGTAGCTCATTTGTGTCCTGAAGAAGCGAGCCACCGACCTGCTGAGGAAATCTGCCAACTTTGGTGTGAGCATAGCGCCATCAGGGAGGGCTCAATGACCATTCCAGTCAGCTTGGAAATGCTACTATGATCTCCAAGATAACCCCTTCTAGACTGTACCCTCATCTATCCCGCCTTGGCTCACCCCAAACCTAATTTTACCTCTATGAGCTGCCAAACAACCCTTTCTAAATTCTTCCCTCCTCCATCTCTCCTTTTGCCCAACCCAAATTTCATCCTACTACCATGATCTCCTAAATAACACATTCTAGACTCTTCCCTCTTCTAATCCCCATTATCCTATTTAATCCAATTAACATACTTGCATGTCCACTGCTCAAATTAACTCATATTTCCCTATACTAATCCACCACTAATCCTTTTTGAGTTCCAGAGTAGCATTCTACTTGCCGAACAGTGCTTCATCGACTCATCAGGAGTAGTAAGCACTATATAAATGCAATTATAATTACGATCGAAAGAGGGTGTGCAATGCAACCTACTAATAGTGTAAAAGGACAATTAAGCTTACAGAGCGCAACAGACACACTGAACAGCATATTAACCAGCTGTTTACGGCTGTGTGCCCTGGATCCCACTAACAAATTAGAAAATCCCTGAATACCACAACAAAGGTGATACAGCCCCGATTGCCTCTTCACCTGTGAATGGTGTCCAAGGCAAAACCTCAATCGCCAGGTCCAGGGTGAGCATGTGCTGATATTGACAAAGAACTGGCTGCGCTTTTTACTTTCTGTGAACATGAATTTGAATTACACTTGGAAGGCAGAAAGAGACCTTCTTTCAAAGGGGGCTGCAATCCATGGCTTCACCCTCGTGTGAGAGGTCCTTCCAGGACGTCATGATCCTTCCCTGCACCCTCCCAAATGTGCCAGAGGAGGAAGACCAGTGTTAAGGCTCTGACTGGTGTTTCTACGTCCCAGATTCCACCAAGTTAGAGCCTCCCGCCCACCGCGCCCACCGAGTCCTCTTTGGCTGTGGACATCTCACAGTAATTGACAGTAAAGCAATTCCGTGCTGTAGCTACCACCACGGTTACGGCCATGTATGAATATGCACCCTTTGCAGGATGGGGTGCACTTTATGTAGTACAGAAAAGGCTTTGTACTGTACTTCGACCCCTGCAGAGCCCACTCTCTATACTTTAGATTGGACTTAGCAAAGATCCTTGCAAGAGAGTAGGTCCGAACAGCATTTGTAAATTTTTTAATTTGTTGCAGGGGCCTTTTACTCTACAAAATGTGTCTTTCCTTTACTAGAAGATCTGAGGCATTAATCTCTGCAACCTTGTATGAGAAACTCTAGATATTACTAAATAGAGATAGCACAAAGAACAGTGGGTGGGGAAGCAGTGGGGGGCAACGCCTCAAACTACTACAAATCACCGATTTCCTCAATTACATGGCTTGTGCACGCACGTGAAGATTTCTCTGTCTGGATGTTTTAAAAAGCTAATTTCTATTCATCAGTCATTCGAATCAAAGAAACCCAATCATCATTCATGTTATGCCTTTCAGTTGCCAAGCTCAAACCCACAGGTAGATTTAGCAATAAATATACTGACAAAAGTCATCACTAGGATAAACATTTTCTGATATTCTTGCTTCCACCAATTGAGAACACAGTTTTGGCACTTCAACCAAGATAATTAATTAACACCAACTTGTTTATGTATATTAGAACACCGGCCTCTATTTTTAATTGTAATGTCAATGCCTAGTAGAAATTCTACACCAATAGATTGTCAAACTCATTAACCTTGGGTAAACCTGATAATATGACAAATGATAGTTTATTATAAGTAGGTTAGTTGTGCCAGGTAGGAAACGTATTGTAAGCTGGTGTCAAAACAGAAAACGTTCTCTGCCTTTTTACTGTTTTCACATGTCGGCATTTAAAATGCACCTTAGAAGCATTGATGCAATGAATATTTTATGTCTAACATGGCATAGATGTTTACTGTGTTCAAGGACTGTTCAGTAAATCCATTCTTTTAATATGTGTAAACCTTTCCTCGAGGGAATGTCTAGCTGAGGAAACATTGCGTATTCATGCAGATTTTTCCTATACAGTGTTGCATCCTCCCCAGCTCTGGAGCAAGGAAATGACCAAACCACACACGAAGCTCTGTAACACATGTCTTTATTCTTCGGCATGCAACCGTTAACTGAATGCACTATGCCATAACCTTTATTAGCAATAAACATACTTTGTGCTTTTAAAATTGTAGGCAATTCTCCTTTGCTTTGGACTCCGCCAGGAGCAGCGGCCATATTGGGGCGGCTGGCTGTTGGCGGTCTAGTCATCCGAGGTGGGGGCATAAGTGGAGTCGCAGGGGCGCTGCGCGGGGGCACGGCAGTGGGTGCCAGACATGCCGGCATACACTGCAGGTGACCTGAGCTGTGTGTTACCCCCCAGAGCGCCTCTCCTTTTCCTCCCTGACATTTTTAAACGTTTGTTTTTGATTGCTGGGAAATATTATATAAAACTTACTTTGTGTTTTTTAAATTGTAGGCAACTCTGCGGTCCACCGCGGATGCCACTGGAGCCGTTTGTTGTGGAGATAGGCTGCCTTTAGCTTTGGACTCCGCCAGGAGCAGTGGCCATATTGGGGCGGCTGGCTGTTGGCGTTCTAATCATCCGAGGAGGGGGCATAAGAGGAGGCAAGGCATGGGAGTACAGCGGACGCGCCGAAGGCGCGCCAAAGGCAAGCCCGTCTGCGCCCGTCCGCGCCTGGATGCTGCCGGCTGCCAGGAAGTCCTGCCCGGGTGGGCACTGATAGGATGCCTTTAACAAGTTATTCAAGAGAGCAATTGCTGGATATAGAGCAGATATGGAATAGAGGTAATCCAGAACCTTTTGAGATCTGCGGCAGCAGAGACACGGAGCAGGGGTTCCTGGAGGGCAGACCAATATCACTCTTTCCCTCCAGCATGGCAAACCGCTGGGACGGAACCAACCCAGGAGGGGGAAACCCCTGAGTAGCAATAAAACACAGGCAGGCTTCTTTCAGGGGCTTTATATTAATGCCAGGTCAATCTCCAAGCATGCGGGGGAGCTATGGGAAATTCTTAAGGAGGAAAAACCAGACATATGCCTAATGACTGAAACCTGGCTCCACAGTCTTGCCACCCCGGTGTTAACAGTCGCCTTTCCCGAAGACTATATTGTAACAAGATTAGATAGGACAGCCAAGCGTGGAGGAGGGCTGGCAGTAGCAACCCGGACCCCCCACCACATCAGGGTACTAGACACAGTAGTTTACCATCCCCCTGGAGAAAGTAAGCAGTTGTTCTGCTCTACTCTATTGGAAACTCTCGTCCCGTACGTACTTCAAGCAGATCGCTTTGTGTTAACAGGTGACTTTAATCATCATCTTGAAGATACTGCTAACTCAGACTCTAGGGCCATCCTGTCAGCAATGGAATCGCTAGGGTTACTTTCCAGAATAAGTGAGCCGACGCATATTGCAGGCCACACCTTGGACTCTATTTTTTCAACTGAGCCCCATCTCTCCCAGTAACCTCCCCTCAGGAATTAACCTGGATCGACCATCGGGCCTTAAGATTCTCTCTCTGCCAGCCAGAGGGTGTAATGACGCCTCCAGTAAAGGAAGTTTGTCAAAGATCTTGGAGAAAAGTCACGCCGGAGGCCTTTTATATTGCCTTCTCACCCCCGTTGCTGGAGGGGGAGCAAGACAGTAACAGGGCCTTAGAAAAATGGGACGGAGAGGTTGGGAAGGCCCTGGACAGCATTGCCCCGTTGAAAACAACAAGAGTAAGAGAGAAACGGGCGCCCGCGCCCAGGTACTCGGAAGAGATTAAAGTAGAGAGGGGAAGATGCAGAGGCTTGGAAAGAAAGTGGAGAAAAACAAAAGACCTGGACAACAAGTCTGCGTTTGCTGTGGCACATAGAGCCTACTTAGGCCAATGCAAAATGGCCAGAATAGAACATCTGAGTTGGCGGATAGGTGAGGCGAATAATTCATCAAAGGAGCTTTTTAACATATTAAAATAATTCACTAACCCTATAGTATGTAGGACGGCAGCCCCCCAGACACAACAACTCTGTGATAATCTAGCCACACATTTTAGGGAAAAGATAGATAAAATATATAACTCATTTGGAGGAGTAGAGATCTCCACTGGGTTCACTCCACAGCCAACTGATCCTTCACAATCTAACCTGGACTCATTTTCAACCATTACCGTGGAGCAAGTAGAGGAGGCACTTGCAATACCAAAATCAGGATCAGAGTCAGACTGCGCCCCGCCTTTCATCATGGTATAGTTAGCCACTAGCTTAGCTGCCTCACTTTCGGCAGTTTGGAACATCTCTCTGGACTCAGCTACCTTCCCTAACAAATGGAAAAGAGGCTCAATTAAATCTCTCTTAAAGAAACCGTTGGCAGACCCAGCAGACATGAAAAATTATAGGCCGATATCTCTGTTGCCTTGCTGTGCGAAAGTCATGGAGAAGATGATCAATAAACAACTGACTGATTATTTGGAAAAACATCAATTGTTGGACCCTGCCCAATCAGGCTTTCGTGCAAGTCACAGCACGGAAGCGGCTCTAATAGAAGTCACGGACAGCATCAGGATGTCCTTGGATAAAGGGATTCCTACCATGCTGATGCTCCTTGATCTCTCTGCGGTCTTCGACACCATATCACATAACATCCTGCTTTGCAGATTACGGGATATTGGTGTCGGAGGTCTAGCACTGTCCTGGCTCCAGAGCTTCTTGACAGATAGATCTCAGTATGTCAGGTTAGATGCATTTGGGTCATCAATCACCCCATTCGACAAGGGAGTACCTCAAGTTATTATCCTTAGTCCCACTCTGTTCAACATGTATGTGGCTCCGTTGTCCGCTATTATACGATCACATGGTTTTTATACCATTTCGTATGCGGACGACATGCAGGTGATTATTCCTTTTGATATCTGCTATCACCAGATTGAAGTTTAGGACGTGTATGTTGAACATAGCTAAATGGATGGGGGAAAATTTCCTCCAACTGAATGCCAGCAAAACAGAGATTGTTCTGTTCGGTAAGGTGGAGGATCTCTGGTCACAGAACTGGTGGCCCACAGAGTTGGGGGAATATCCCTCCCGTGCAATGCAGGTCAGGAATTTGGGAGTGATATTGGACAGTAAATTGTCTTCTGAAGATCACGTTAATCACTTTCTGGTACCTGTTTTGGAATTTTGAAGATGTTAAGAAAGGTATTTCCTTAGATTCCCTTAGGATCAAGAAGGACTCAATTCAATTCAATTCAATTCAAAAATACTTTATTCGGATTGCAAAAAATCCATAAAAGCCACACATTTACAAAAAATACATTTTAAAATAGTTACGCGATTTCCACAAATAGTTAAAAAGCTGCAGGTAATGTACAAGCATTAATGTAAACAATCAATGTGATTCAATTGCTAAAGTGCAGTCCAATTTACTAAAGTGCAAAGGCAGGGGGGACTTTAAGGCACATAAGCATTTCATGGAGATTCCATCGATTTACGTGCAAAGAAGATGACTTTCAGAAATGAACTTACACGAAAAATCAGTTCATCATTTTCTAATTTTAAAAGCATGGAGTAGGATTGAGTCAGGGAAACTTGTCTTTGTTTTTTAAAATATGGAACTAAAAACCACTTGATGTATTTCATAAAAAATTTACAATTAAAAAAGAAGTGTAAGTCATTTTGTCTGCTGTGTCCATCGCAAGGGCAGGGGCATAACTCATTTCCAGAATTCATCGTGCTGTGGCCCATTGGAAAGCAAAGTGAGTATTTTATGATCCCAGCTCTTAAGCGATATAATAATGATCTTTCCCAGTTGGTCATCGGAAGTCTTAGATATAAAGGGATTTGTTGTGGAGATAAGTCATTGTTTATATTATTCACATATGATTTGACAGTTTGTTTTTGCAATTCTATCTCCAACCTCTTTTCCCTGAAGAGGGCATAGAGTTCAATTTGTATATCCTTTTTGTCCGTGCTCTTGATCTGGGAGGGATCGTTAAAAAGATGGGTTTTGCCAATGCTATTTAGGCTTTCCTTTGTCGCCCGGAGCCACGGGATACTCATGCCTTTGTCACAGGCTAGACATTCAGACACAATTTCCTGTGTTAGGGTGGCGCAGTCATTGGTCCAAATGGCCAGCCAAAATAACGCAGGTCGCGTGGCAATAAAGTCAGTTATGTACGGCAAATTGAGTTCAGCATGGCAAATGTACCCGGATGAAGAGATTGGGGCTCCAAGAAGTTTTCTACATAACCGGTTTTCTTCTGTCTGCAGGCTAGATGGTTTCACTATCCCCCAAATCTCAGCGCCATAGGTTGCTACCGGGACACATTGCAGTCTGTATATTTTCACAATTGCCTTAGTTGTTTCTGACCTCTTTGGCCGTGGCAGGGAAAGGATTGAATTTATGGCCTTTGAGAACTTGCCTGTGGCGTGGGCGAGATGCCCACTCCACAGGCCGTTCGCAGCAAATACCATGCCTAAGTAGGGAAATGATTTGGTAGAGTGCAACTTCTCTTGTCCAATGGAGATGGAGTTGAGTTGTTTGGCCCCTGGCCCGCAGGTCATAATATACGATTTTTTAAAATTCACTTTCAAGTCCAAGTTCCCCATAAAATGTGCAAAGTTCTTGACCAAGGCACGTAGGGCATTCGGTGTTAAGCCCATGATCACCGCATCGTCGGCATACAGAAGTGCGGGTAACAGTTTCCCTTGGATTTTCGGGACATCAGTTGTCGTCTTTTTCAGGGAGTCACTCAATCCGTTTATGTAAATGATGAACAACAGGGGTGCTAAAACGCACCCCTGTCGGACGCCTCTTTCTACCTTAATTGCCCCTGAGATCTCGCCCTCCATGCCAATTCGTACCTGGGCTATAGTGTCCGCATGTAGGTAGGCTAGGAAATGTACCAGGGATTCATCAAGGCCATAGGAGAGAAGTGTCGCCCACAATTTTGACCTGTTCACTAGGTCGAATGCGGACGACAAGTCCATAAAAGCTAGGTAAATAGGTGAAGCCCTAGCTATGGTGTATTTGCCTATTATGAGTTTAAGATTCAGGCATTGTTCTGTTGTCCCGACCTTGCTTCTGAAGCCCATTTGGCATCTGTCCAACACCCCTGCTTCTTCGGCCCAGTCGTTCACTCTATTGTACAGCACCCGGCCCAGAATTTTCAAGGTGTTGTCTAAGAGTGAGATGGGCCTATAGTTTGCGGGGTCAGATCTTTCACCTTTTTTGTAAAGAGGCACTATTATACTTGTGGACCAGGTGTCAGGGATGGCACCCATCGGCAGGCAATTGAAAACATTGACCAGAATGGGCCCCCAAAATTCTGGTTTGTGTTTGATTAGATCGATTGGGAAGCCGCCCGGCCCTGGTGCCTTGTTCCCGAGGCTTTGATTGATGGCCAAAACGACCTCCCCCTGGGTTATCTCTAATGGGCTCAGTTTGCCAGGGTTATAGTCTTCTGTAGAAGCAATAGGGTTGGCATATATTTTAGAGAAGTGTTGCTCCCATTGCTGGCTTGAGATGGTGCAGCTGGTTGATGACAACTGTTTTCCCATGTCCTGCATCTTCCTTACAGCAGGCCAGAAGGTTGCGCTATTTCCCACAGCAGCAGAGACAGTTAATTCATTCCAATGTTCCTCTACCATGGTGGCCTTCCTTGTCCCTATGGCTGCTTTATAGGCTTGCCTGGCGGACCGTACATCTGCTTGACTCCTGGGTTTGAAATTTAAGGCCCTGCGAAGAGCCTTATTTGCCGCTGAACAGCAATTGTCGAACCACCTGGGCTCGTCATTGTATTTTCTGTTGGGGACAGTCAGAAGGGTCTTGATAACATTACAAAGATTTGCAAAGTCTTTGACTATCCTTTGGTGGTTCCCATCAGTAAGTGAGCATGAGTCAACTATTGATTGATGGTTGCTTATGATTGTGTTCATGATGCGTCCGCTGTCCACCCCTTTCCACTTTAGCCTTAGGTTGTCAGTTGATGGCACAATATCCCTAGCTCCCAAAGTGCGGGGCGGTGCTTGAATCGGGCCCAATCTTAAACTAATTTCCAATGCATTGTGGTCTCCGAAGGCTGTTTCTACAACTCTTGCCTGGGTAACTCTATCTAATAGTTCTGCAGACGTAAAGATATAGTCTACCGTGCTGGAAAAGTCTCTGCCTCTGAAAGTTGGAATATATGCAGTTTCATTATTTTTGCATGTGTCCATTATGTTCAATAGGGTGTGCGTGTTTATAAAATTTTCCAATTCATTCCCACGTTTGGTGGCTCTATCTGATTGGATTGCACCTTCTTTGGTTTTCACCAGTTTGGCATTAAAGTCTCCAGCTAGGATAATCCTATTATTCGCACGGTTATTGGCTGATTCGGTTATTTTTGTAATATTCTCGAATAGCTCTATATAGTTCCTGTTAGGGGTCGAGTGAAAATCGTTATTATAGAAGTTGATCAGGTATAACGATGACCTACATGTAAACTCGATTATTTGAATGTTTGGGCTTTTAGTTGGTATTAGTTTGGTTGCCCCCCCTAGAGTTATCCTGAATCCAATCAGCAGGCCTCCCATGGGGCGTCCAAAAACTGGCTTCTGTGCGCTAATGCTGTGACATTCAAAACCCTCTATGACTGTTTCAGAAGTAGCCCATGTCTCTTGTAGCATTATTATGTCTCTGTTGGATATGAATTTTAACCATTCCTGGTCCGATACCCGCTGTTGAAGTCCAGCTACATTCCAGCTGATGATCTTTAATACGATGTTAGAATTTTTATGAGGGTATGGTTTCCCATGGGTCGTATGTATATCAGAGGCTTTTTGGGGGCTGTAGGGATCTCGGGGGTCAGATGTTACAGGCCCTTTAATATTACCAACTACTTGATCTTCTCTTATTGGTGACAGCCTCAAACAATTTTGGGCCAGTTGTGTACTAGGGCTCTCCTTATCATGCGCCTCTGTGTTTTTAATAAACTCGATGGGACAACCCTGTTTTGTTCCCTCCAGTTCAATGTTCAGTGGCCGGGGTGATGGTGAGAGTCAATCAACCATCTCTAGGCTGCTGAATCTATTGAAAACTGGTATTCCCCAATAGGCATCTCTGCTTATTGTATTTCTTTGTGGATATCTGTGGTTATCTCGCCCCCACTCACCCCAGTTGTTTCCCACGTCTATTTGCCCCACCTGACACCAGCCTCCATCAAAAGCATGATCGTACTGATTGAACCTATCAGAATTCCTAGATGGATAGAACAAAGAGAGGTGCCTTGTCTCTATACCTTCACTATACCCCTCACTTCTCCATGAACAAATGTGTTCTACCGTGCGTGGGTCCTCGAAGTTAATAATCACACAATCGCCATGTGTTTTCTTTGTCTCGTGGCCCACCCACGGTACTCTTCTAACTGTTAGAATTTTACTCCTACAGTATGGGGGTAGGGGTCTGTTATTGTTTAGCCAGTAACTGACTTTATTTAGTAGAGACCAGGTAGGTTCGTCAGTACTGTCTGATATCTCGGGAACCCCCGTCATCACCACTACATATGGACTTGATCCAGGGGGCAGATTAGCGGGAAATCTTCCTTGATTTCCTTTGTTCCTGTCCTTGTAGTTGTTAGTGGTACCCCCCTTTGGTTGTGTCGGGTTGGGTTGTTTCCCCTGTGGATTTGTGTTTATGGTGGGTGGGTTCGGTTTTTTCGTGACTCCCTTTGAAGGTGAGGTTAGCTTGGGTGTGTTACTAGAGACTGCAACTGGTTTTTTCACGGGTTGTCCCAGGGGTTGTTGGATATGTGGTTTGGCCGCCACTAGAGTTGGTATTCCTTTTGGGGATGGGGTTTTGACTAGGGCGCTTAGTTCGTTTAATTGTTTTTCTATATTCCCTAGTCTCTTATCTATGGTAGCAAGATGGACACTTATGATTTCCCCAACCTTCGTTATGAGTTGGTTTGTTGAGGGGCAATCTGTACATAATGACTCTATAATGGGCGAGTCTCCTTTATGACCCAACCCTGTGTTAGATTTCTTGTTAGCCTTTTTAGAGTTGTTAGATAGGCTTTCCCCTGCTTTCTCTGGGGTAGAGAGTTTCCCTTAGATATGGATGTATTTAAACCTTGGGGCTGTTTCTGTTTCTGTATGGCTCCCTCCCTTAAACCTCGCGATGCTCTTAGAATGGGGGTTGAGTCCTCAAATGTGTGTATAGTGGCCGATTCTCGGGGAGGGGATGAGTTAGTAGCCATCAAGTCAGAGTCTATAATCAGGATCGGGTCGGTGGCAAGAGCGTGTGTGGTGTCTGTTATCGGAATAGAAGGTAATTGGGACTCCACAATAGATGTTGTGGGCAGGCTCTCAGGGAAACTCATAGCTGGAATAGAGTTGGTGACGAGGTCTAGTTGTGTGTTAAAGTTATCCGTGACATCTAGATTGGGAGATTTCTCCAAACTCCGTAATGAGTCTGAGAGTACTTGTGTTACTGATAAATCCACAGTGTTAGGCATGGTGTGGATCTCTGCGCTAGCACTAACTACAGAGACACCGTCAGCAGGGTTGTTCCTATTAGGGGTGTTTGCTGAGGCGAGGAGACCCAGGGAAGAGCGTTTGGCTTGGGCCAGTTCCAGGGAGACTCTGCGTTCCAATAATGATATTCTATGGTCGATCGCTTCATTGGCCCTGAAGATGAAGTTATCGATTGGGCCAGTGACCTTCCCTACTCCTGCAGCAGTCTTGCTGCGACTGCCCCTTGTGGACATAGCAGTATATATGACAGTTAATCGCCTAGTGGGGGCAAGGCGTAAATGGAAGGAGTGTCTGTAGTGAACTTACTTTAGGAATGTCTGATACCATGGGACTTAGTAGGGTGGCCCGTCCCGTCCTCCGTCGTCCTCGGACGGCCTCAGACGGCCCGCCCTTTGCCCGGGCTTAGCCCCGGGCGTCCCGCTCGCGTCCCGCGACGCTGGGGGCTCGTAGCTTTATGAGCCCCTCCCGGGGCGCGTGTGACGCGTCGGGGAACGCGCCGCCGCTGAGGCAGTCGGGATATGCAGTCCCGAGGCGGCGGCGCGGCTGGTGGCGGTGTTGTCGCTTGTGTCCGGCTTTCCCGCACTCCTGTGGCCGTCAGCAACCTCTCTACAACTCAGGCGCTCTCACAGGTAAAGGTCCGCTTTGTTGGCTGTTCCCCCCGCTCCACCGAGGGCTCGTAGCTTTATGAGCCCCTCCCGGCGCGTGTGACGCGTCGGGGAACGCGCCGCCGCTGAGGCAGTCGGGATATGCAGTCCCGAGGCGGCGGCGCGGCTGGTGGTGGTGTTGTCGATTGTGTCCGGCTTTCCCGCACTCCTGTGGCCGTCAGCAACCTCTCTACAACTCAGGCGCTCTCACAGGTAAAGGTCCGCTTTGTTGGCTGTTCCCCCCGCTCCACCGAGGGCTCGTAGCTTAATGAGCCCCTCCCGGCGCGTGTGACGCGCCGGGGAACGCGCCGCCGCTGAGGCAGTCGGGTTATGCAGTCCCGAGGCGGCGGCGCGGCTGGTGGCGGTGTTGTTGCTGGTGTCCGGCTTTCCCGCACTCCTGTGGCCGTCAGCAACCTCTCTACAACTCAGGCGCTCTCACAGGTAAAGGTCCGCTTTGTTGGCTGTTCCCCCCGCTCCACCGAGGGCTCGTAGCTTTATGAGCCCCTCCCGGCGCGTGTGACGCGTCGGGGAACGCGCCGCCGCTGAGGCAGTCGGGATATGCAGTCCCGAGGCGGCGGCGCGGCTGGTGGCGGTGTTGTCGCTTGTGTCCGGCTTTCCCGCACTCCTGTGGCCGTCAGCAACCTCTCTACAACTCAGGCGCTCTCACAGGTAAAGGTCCGCTTTGTTGGCTGTTCCCGAAGGACTCTTATACAGGCGCTTATTGTGAGCAGATTGGACTATGGCAACACCCTATTGGTCGGGGCCAGGGAAGAGCTGCTCACAAGGCTCCAAGTGCTGCAAAATACAGCTGCAAGAATGGTCCTGAACAAACCCAGACGCTCCCCTTCCCTACCTTTGTTGCAAGCTCTACACTGGCTGCCGGTGAAGAAAAGATCAGTTTTTAAACTCCTCACTCTGGTGTTTAAGGCAACACGGGAACTGGGGCCAGCTTACTTGAGGAAAAAGACAAGGCCTTATGTTCCCGCTCATCTCCTCAGGTCAAGCAACCAGAATCTGCTTGCACCTTGCAGAATCTACAAAGCCAGATTGGGAGGACGTGCTTTCTCCTATCTTGCCCCTTTTCACTGGAATAGGCTGCTAGAAGAGATTTGTCGCTGTACTTCTCTGGCACATTTTAAGAAAAGCTTGAAGACCTGGATGTTTTAGGGGTTGGTATTGCTCGTGGTATCCGCGTGCGGTCATGCCTAGGCGCCGTGAGATCCCCCTGGGGATGATACAATGCGCTCTATAAATGATAAATAAATAAATAAATTGACCACAGGCACATCTGGATAACTCCCAGCTGATTATGTAACTTTGTAAGGAGTCCGGCAAGGATCACAAGGATCCTACTGCACATGATCACAATGGATAGAGCTGCCGGGGTGCTGGACTTCATTATGAAATTGATAAACTCTTCAGCCACTTTAGATGTTGTACTATGATGCTGTAATGGAACTTGTGAGAAGTAATCTGCAGGCTTTTGATCCTTCCCTGGCTTATGCACAATAGTGTAATCATACTCTTGCAATTGAGACCCCCACCTCTCAATGCAAGGGGGCATCTTAGCTTCTGGATTTCCAAAAATGGTGAGCAACACCTGGTGGTCAGTGACAAGGGTGAAATGCTTTCCGTACACACAACATCCAAGCTCTCTTTTTCTGGCTGAGAATAGGCACGTTCAGTCAGAGATAGGCTTCTGCTAGTATAGGCCACAATATGTCTCTAAGCATTTGGATGTCCATTGTGTTGAGCAAGGATCGCGCCCAACCCCACCAGGCTTGCATTTGCTACGATCTCTGTATGTAACTTTGGCTCAGAAGAAGCCATTTCACTTTGAATGTTTGGTTTTCTTGAAACTTCTGTGACATTCAGAGGACCTCTGGAAGGGAATACTCTTCTTTGTCTAGTCTTTTAACAGGACACTCACCATAGCAAAGTCACAAATGTATCTGGAGCAAAAGCTGGCCATGCCTAAGAAGGATCGCAGCAGAGGAAAAGTGATTTGATTTGATTTGATTTGATTTCAGATTTGTAAAGCGCGTAGCTACCCAAGGGCGTCCCAGCGCTGAAACTCGGCCTGCTTGATCGAGAGGGAGGGTAGTTTATGGGAAGAGGCAGATTTTCAGTGGCCTGCGGAAGACCAGTAGATGGGTTTCCCTTCGGATGGGGAGCGGAAGGGCATTCAATAATTTAGGGGCATTATATGAAAAGAGACGTCCCCCTGAACGTGCTTTTCTTATTCTGGGGACACTGGCCAAGGAGAGAGTATCTGATCTCAACTGTCTGTTGGATTTATGGGGTTTAATGAGAGGTCTCAGAATGGGTGTGCCTCTGCCATGAAATATTTTGTGTGAGATACAGAGGGTTTTAAAGGTAATCCTTTCTTGGATTGGGAGCCAGTGCAATGATTTGAGGGCAGGTTTGGCAGAGCATCTGGATTTTTTCCCGGTGAGGAGCCTTGCGGCGGCATTCTGGGCACATTGTAATCTGTTGATGACCGATATTGGGGTACCTAGGTACAGGGCGTTTTCGTAGTCCAGTCTAGAGATAATAGTGGATTACAATGTATGTAGTTTTTTCATGGTCAGGACTCATTCCCGCTTCAGAAAAAATATGCCCAAAGAATTTGAGTTTAGTTTTGTGAAACTCACACTTTTCTGAATTTAAAGTGAGACCTGCATCAGCGAGCAGGCAGCATACTTGTCTAAGAGCTTTGTCATGCTCCTTTTGTGTGGATCTAAACACTAGCATTTCAACACAGCCCATGACATCCTGAAAGATTTCTGCAGCTGACGACACACCAAAGCTAAGTCTTGTGTATCTAAACAAACTAACATGAGTTGAAAAAGTAGTGTTGTGCCCACAGTTCTGTTCCAACCTAAGTTGACGGTATCCTTTGTTCAAATTAAATGGGGATAGCCTTTGGCACCATTCAGCTGTGTAATCAAGTACGCTATGTGTCAACCTGGATGTCTTTCTCGCTCGATTGCGTTGTCCTGGCGCATATCAACACAAATGCGCACTGCACCTACACAGTCCTTTTTTGGCACCATCACTATGGGCAAAACCCATGGCGTCGGACCAATAGAGTACTCAAAGGTGTCATGCTTTAAAAATGTTTCTAATTCTTTCACAGCTGCCTCCTAAAAATGAAAAACAATCAGACAGTGTTGCTGAGCAACCGGACAAATGTCCTCATTAATAGAAAGTTGCACCTTCATTGTCTTGAGTTTTCCTAGTCCTTGAAACAATGACAGGAATTGCCGTACTATTTCAGAATGTGCACTGAGGTTGTTGCTGATGGATATCATTTGCATGTCAGCAGCAGTGCATAGACATGCACTTGATGAAGGAAATTGGAGAACATGAATTGGTGCTTGTACTGTCATTTTTTATTGCCTCATGGTCACTACATATGACTCTTCACTTTGCAATGGCGTAGAAGCTGCCCATGTGTAGTGTACACCTTTGTTTTCGATGGTATTAGACATGGTACCAGACACAATTTGTTGTATTTTTCTGCCGGCATGCTAATAATCGATGCACCACTGTCTATAATAAAAGTTTTAGGGCAGCCGTTCACCTTTAGCGTGATCTTGGGGCACTGGGCAAATGAGTTTGGTCACTTCACATGGTGATCTCTTTTTGAGTTGTGTTCTTCTTTGCAAGCAGCCACTCCACCATGTGCAGTGCGACAATGTCTGTAGTCGACATTACCATTGCACATCCATCTTCTTCACTGTCGCTTGATGATGACGTTAAAGAGTCTTTGGAAGATGAATTTGATGATGATCAACTTCATTGAGTCTCTACTTGCATCAAATTATGTTACCGTTTGGCCTTGTGAGCATGGCTAGAATGCTTCTGGAACTTTTTAGCACTTATTTTCTTGTGATGCACTTAGTCTTTCACTTTGCAGACCGATATGAAATGTGTTTCTTTCCCACATCCCTTGCATATCTGTCCGATAATGGGACATTTACCTTTGTGTGGAAACAAGAATCACATTGGAAACACAGATTCTTTTTCTTCTGAGACACTTACTTACTTTCATGATTTTAAATATTAAAGGGAGAGGGGGCCAATCGGCTCCACTCCCAGGCCGATTTTGGCCCCGGAGACCTCTTATTTTTTATTAAAAAGTAGATTAATGGAAGGGGCGCCATGTGGCCCACTCTCTTAGGCTGATTTTGGCCCCGGGGATCCCATCCCCGAGGGCCTGGACTCTCCGAGGGCCTGGACTCTCTTGTGGGTTCCCTGGTCCCACCCAAGGCATCCTCTTAGCCGTGTTAGGGACCGCAGGGGGTGCCTCAAGACACCTGCGGTCCCACTATCTCCCAGCCAGCATTGCTTTAGCACAGAGGGAGCTGCTCACATGCAGCTCCCTCTGTGTCAAAGCAGTTGTGCTCCATTTTTGTTGCAAGTGAGAGCAAAATGCTCTTGATTGCTCAAAACGGAACAAATATTGCTTGGCGGGAGCGGTAAGGCTCCTCCTAAGCCATAGCAAACAGCTATGTCCTGGGCGTGGGCACGCTGGAACATAGCAGGATCCGACCCTGGTGGGTGGCAGTTCCCAGGGTCGTCTTTGACTACAGGAGGGGGCTACACGCACCTCTCCTTTCTTTGAATTTGATCCCCAGGGCAGCGGCCGCCACGCCGCTCCCCTCCACCAATTTGTGAAAAGCCCCAGGGGGGTGTGGTCTCCGGGGCTGCAGGGTGTACACACGGTCGCACCATTAATTAAATTTAAAGCCCTGGGCAGGTTTCAGTCCCTGGGTCTGCAGGGGTGTACATGCACCCCCCACATTCTTTACACAAAAAGCCTGGGGAGGTGGTGGTAACTGGGACTGATGGGTCTGTGCTGTCCTCCCCATTAATTAAAGGTAAGTCCCCGGGGAGTTGAAGGCCCCCAAGTCTGTGGAGGTCCACCCTCCTTGCACATTTTTATTTGTAAATCACTGGAGAGGTCTCAGTCCGAGAACCCCATTTAATAATTAAAGAAGCCCAGGGAAGGTGGTGGTCCCTAGGGCGCAGGCATGCCGTGCGAGCACCCCCACATAATTTTACTCGAAAACCCAGTGAGGTGGTGGCCCCGGAATTTGATTAAACCCTAGGAGGGGGACCCATGATCCCCTCATTCATTTTTCATATACTTCAGGGATTTGGACCACCTAGGGGCTTCATTTGAACGCAGTGTGGGAACCCGCACTGTTTTTGTTCTCTTCATGAATCCGCTGATTTACCCACCATATGTGGAAAGTCAGGGTACTCCTACCCTGCCCCATTTTCTTTAATGTTTGCTTTTTTGTGCAATTCAGAATTATGCTGAGTCCCAAGATTGCTGCCAGCACTTCCTGGTTGAAGTGTTGACAGCAATCAGATTTTACCAGGATCCGCAAGTCCACTGCAAGGACTCATGTTGCCAGTTATCTATATGTTTTCAACCTACATTTTTCTGAAACTACTGAACAGATTTATACCAAATCACAAAAAGCATGCTTTCTAGACCAAAAGTTAGCTTTCTGTTAAATTTGGTGTAATTCCGTTCAGGTTCCAGGCTGTAGATTTGTTAAAAAATGAAACATCCCCATAGACATAACATGTGGAAAATGCGCCTTTGGATCAGTCTTTTTTCTCGGGCCTTGCTTGATTGATCACCTTGAAACTTTCAACACAGCAGCTGAACCATAAAGGAGAAGGTTTTTTGAAAATTTCATGAAGATCTGTCAAGTGACACCTAAGTTATTAGCAAAACAAAAAACACTTATCCTATGAAAACTTTTTTATAGATATAGGAATATATACATATATATATATATATATATATATATATATATATATATATATATATATATATATATATATATATATATATATATATATATATATATATATATATTATATATATATATATATATATGTGTGTGTGTGTGTGTGTGTGTATCCACAACAAACGTTACCCACAACAGAAGGGCCCGCTCAGGTGCGTATTGCCATAATCATTTAACCGAGGCTGCCGTGAGGTCCACTGAAGTACTGTCACACAAATAAAATCAAAGTCCAGCCGACGCGTTTTTTTGCTTTAACACTTCTTCCTGGGCTGATGGACTGCAAGCAATGAACATGCATCGGCAGTTAGTCAGGACTCAAATGCTCAATTTAAATCCCTGCCTCAATGGGTGTTGCCACTCAATTGGCTTCCTGTGATCTGTAGTGCCTTAGTATTCCTCTTATGAGTCGCCATGCATTTAAAGTCAAATTCGTACAAATGTTACCCCAGTGGGTTGTGGTGCAATCTCCGGGCTCCACACAGACATCTTACAGCCTCCATTCAGGGCTCCTGTTCCAGTTGCTTTAGCGTCGAGTGGCATCACAGCAGGTCTGCTTTTAAGGTAGCGGGGCTCCTTCAGCGGCTTGGGCCCGCTGAAAAACATCCCCAACAAAAGTTACCCACAACAGAAGGGCCCGCTAAGGTGAGTATTGCCAAAATCATTTAATGAAGGCTGCTGTTAGGTCCACAGAAGCACTGTCACACAAATAAAAACAAAGTCCAGCCGACGCGTTTCGTGCTTTAACACCTCTTCCTGGGCTGATGGACTACAAGCAATGAACATGCATCAGCAGTTAGTCAGTACTTAAATGCTCAATTTGGATCCCTGCCTCAATGGGCGTTGCCACTCCATGGCCTCCTGGGATCTGTAGTGCCTTAGTATTCCTCTTATGAGTCGCCATGCATTCAAAGTCAAATTCGTACAAATGTTACCCCAGTGGGTCGTGATGCAATCTCCGGGCTACAGCAACAGGGATAGGTGCCGTGAATGGAGGCGGTAAGATGTCTATATAGATATATGGATATATATATCTGTAGTAATCACCCACGCTGGTATGATGTAAACCAAGTAGGTTTATTCACAGGTTGACAGGTAACAGGTAGATCATCATAAACAGCAGTATAGCTCCTGGAAGCAGTCTGTAAGTGATTATCAACAACCCCACCAGGAGCAACCTGCTAACTGCTCAGCCCCTCTCACTAACTGTCACTCCTCATCCAGTCACCCAGGCATTCTACACATAACCCACACACCAACATTCCACTCAGAACACACTTGAAACTGAATTACATAACATTGACAAACAATGCTGTGACTAAAAATGAAGAAACAAGTCCTCCTGTGAGCGATGTCTCACACGAAATAGCAACAGGAGTGTACTGCAAGGTCTTAAATACTACTGCGTCAGACTCAATTATATAACGAGAACGACGTTCACATTTCCCGACTGTGCACAAATGTTCTGATGAACTCAAATAAAGAAAAGAATCTGTGAATACCTGAGTTCCCAAAGTCACACCAAAGGCAGATACGAAAATAGGAAGAGAAACCAACGTTCTCACCACAGCGATCCAGTGCAAGACGTGAAGCTAATTCTTCCAGCGCAGCATTTCTGTGAGACGTTACATTCTTATTAAATGCCACACTTTCCGCATTCCTGTAAGGCACAAACTTACATTTTGACACGCCGTACTTCTTGCACTCAAAACAGTGACTAAGATATGAGTAACAAACTTACAATCGAGATATTTTAAGTCAAGAAAACCCAAAATGGAGGCAAGCTGCCTCACGCTGTGCCAGGTGGCTCTTGGCATCTACATGCACCAAAACATCAGAATGGATCAGTGGAGCAGTAGAAGACACATTTGTCACAGTGTTTGACATTGAGCTCAGCACAGCATGAACAGCACAAGATGAGGAACCTTTAAAAAGGTAAGCGTGTGCAAAACTAGTCACGAGCTCCATTTGTTTTCAAACATGTAAATGTCGGTTGAGTAACGATGCAGACAGTGAGGACTCAGCGTTGCTCAACTATGAAAGACAAATAATGTCTCACCTGTTTTTAGCTTACCGGTGCTAGAAAGATACCACCACTGTGTGACTCAAACACTGTTCACCTTCTGTCAGCTATTTGTAGTGAAAACACTGCACAAGCCGGTCTAACCAAATATCGCACGTCCTGTGTAAAATTGTCAGTTTGACTTCTTTTTCTTTTTTAATATAAAGTTGAGATAGGACTGATTGTCCAGCTGCAGGTACAGTTTGTTTTCTTTGATTTTTCCAGATACATACTTGTAAACTAGAATGTAGGAAAGGCATCTTTAGGAATGTGTTGAACCATACTATTCTAGTCTGATCAGCAGTATATGCCCACACTGGTTCAACTTCTATTATCCTGTTGCAAAACAACACACCAACAATGTCAAGTAGCAAGTCTAAAATGATGTCACTTACATCTGATGATGGCAAGGTCCTTGTCATAATGGCCACGTGAGACAGGGAACAACACACTTGTGTGGGGGCTGTCCGTTGTAATGGACACTGGTGGGGCTTCCTTTTGTGCTCTTTACATTCCCTTTGTGACTCCCTAAGTCTCTCTGTTTCATCTTGTAGTACCTGTTTTTTCTGCCTTGTTACCGTTGTCTGTGTCTGACATATTCTCCTTTTTTTTAGCTCCTTCCCAACATGTTGTAGAAGGTATCTTGATGTCTTTGGCTTCCACTTGTACTAACTGAAGAGCGTAGGGTGGTCTCCAACTCGTTGCCAAAATTAATGTAGTAATCACGCCACGCTGGTATGATATAAACCAAGTAGGTTTATTCACAGGTTGACAGGTGTTAGAACTGGCTATTTCTGGTTGGCTAAGGCTGACGCCAAAGCTAGGCAGAAACCACCATTCTAGTCAGGGCAAGGGAGTCACACGCCAAGATAACCCTTGCTCACCCCCTTGGTAGCTTGGCACGAGCAGACAGGCTTATCCCGGAGGCAATGTGTAAAGCATTTGCGCAAGCACACACCAGCAACAACATCCTAGGCACACCACAAAAGGAACTCCACACAAGGTTATATAAAAATAACTTCTGTATTGTCAAAACACATCACATAGAAATCACACATGCACATTGTGCCAACTGGCACGGGCAATATTCACAAGGGATTATCTACACCAGGACAGGGCCACATGGGCCACTGTCAGAATCAGCACTTAGTAGAAATAGCACGTCTAGAACTTAGAATAAGTATAGCACAAAATAACAGTTATAAATCACAACCAGTAACTACTGGTAACAGGTAAGTACCACCTACGCAACCCTAACCACCTTAGGAGAATGTCACGCAGGGAACCAGGACCTCACTAGGACCACCTGTACTAGAAAGAACAACCATCTAAGTATCACAATACAACTGGGGTATAAGCAAGAACACATTACACATGATGCATCACAACATTCAGAGACGTAGGGAAGGAAAACACATGATGCATAAAACATACATTCAGCGGTGTAATAACAAGGCACATGATGAATCAAAAACACATCCAGAGGTGCAGGGAAGGAAAAACACATGATGCATAAACCAACACATTCAGAGGTGTAAAATCAAGGAAGACACATGATGCATAAAAACATTCAGAGGTACCAGAACATAACTCAATAGCGCAAAAACACATGATGCCCAAAAACATTCAGAGGTGTAAGATCCAGGTGCGTAATCATATTAAATGCATAACATTTCCTAGCACCACATCACATTGCGCAAAACTCACATAAGCCACCACTTGTGGCAGTCCCTAGGCCAACTGGCCTTGTTGGGGCTAGGACGCCCTGTGTCCCAATAGTCAGGGTCCTAAACGGTGCAGCTGCCCACTAATTGCTGAGCAGCTGGGAATCAATAATGATGGGGCCACGTGGGAGCCACGCAGGCTCTAAACAACTGGTCGCCCCTGAGCATCTCTGGGCTCCAATTACCAACAATGTGGGCAGGGAGCCTCGTGGGCTCTGAAACTGCTAAATGCCCCCTAGAGCCCTCGTGGCTCTAAACAACTGTGGCGCCATGAAGCCGCTCAGGGCTCGAACTACAAATGCCCCTTGAGCCTCGCTGGCTCTGAAGAAACATTCGGCGTAGTTGGAGCCCCGTGGGCGTGAAAACAGAAATGCCCTGAGCCTCTCGGGCTCTCAATAACAAAGAAAATGGTCCGGTCGTTGGGGCCTCGGGGCCCTGGCACAAGATGCGGGAAAATCCGCGGAGTCCCCCTCCTGGGGACTCAAACTGACAATGGCCCCGGATAGAGCCTCTCTGGGCTCAAGACCAAGTAATGCCCCCAGAGCCTCGTGGCTCTTCAATACAACGGGGCGCTGGAGCCTTTTGAGGCTTAAAGAACAAACTGGCGCTTGAGCCTCTCAGGCTCGAGAACAATGTGGCAGTAGGCGGAGTCTCTCTCAGGGGACTCGGCATCAAGGGAGGCCCCACGGGCCTCTCTGCACCCAGGCGCTCGCACTGGAGGGGAGGGGCGGGCACCGGCAATGTGCCCCGACGCCCTTCCTCTCCTTCCATGCACTATCCGGGTCTCTAGACGTGCCGGTCTCTTCTTCTCCGCCGGCCTCCTCTCGCTCTCCGGGTCTCTTCCTTGCTCTTGGGACCCCCGGGGGGCGGGTCGGCGGTTTCTCTCGGGCCATGCAGGAGCGCGGAGTAGGCTCCCGCCGCTACCTGCTCCTTCTTCGCTCTGTGGGCGGAACCTCAATCTCCTAGGGCCAGCAGCCAATCACGGCGTGGCCCAGAGAAAAACATCACCAAGGAACCCCGGGCCGGCAGCTAATCCCAGCACGGCCCGGGGAGGACATCACGAGGGGTCCCGAGCCAGCGGCGGTGAACTCGGGGATTGAAATAAGTTAATCAGGAATAAGCGAGGTCGGCACTCACTTGCTTAAATTAATTTTAAAAAAAGGCAGATCAAGCGCTCGCTGGGGCAAAATAAAGCGCTCTCAGCGCTAGGGGCCAGATCAGCGCTCCCAGGCGCTAGTGCCCCACCCAAAGTCCAGGATCATCAAAAGATGGAGCAAGCAGCTCCAAAGAACCAGGAAAAGTCCTACAGCTCCCCAGTTCAGCAGGCATCCAGGCAGCCAGGGCCATCAGGTATCCAGGGGCTGGGCAGGACCCAGGGAGGCAAGCCCTCCCCTGGGCCCAAGCAGCAGCACGCCCCTGGCAGGATTCAAGTCAGAAACAAGAACATTTTGGAAGGGGACACAGCCCCTTTTTATACGGAGAAATCCTTTGTCTAGCAGGGTGCAGGCAGTGTGAGAACCAGCTAGAACTAGTTATAGGGAATTCCTTTCACTGGCCAAGCTAGGGACATCAGACGCACCCCAGGGGGTGGAGCCAGCAATGTGTGGGGAAAATCCAGCCCCATTCAGGACCCTCAAACCAGACAGTCAATCCACAAGCAGGCCCAGGCTCACTCCTGGAGCCAGGCTCCAGCCAATCACACGCCAGGCACAAATTACACAAATATGCCAACTTCTCGAAGTGGCTTTTCTACACTAGACACAATCATGCCGCATATATCATTGGGCAGCATTCAATCTCACGAGTTCGCACATACCAAACTCGACCCTGCACTCCCCACACATCAGGAACTACCATGGGCATACATGTTCCCCATTCATTCCTGTGGGAGGGCAGGTCACTCACCACACATGCACAGAGAGCTCACACACTTTACAATGTACCACAGTGAAAAAGTGAGCAGAGGCCTAAAATCACCAACACCATGTCACAGAAAAAGGCTAGGAAAAAGCAAAAAGTTTCGCGGTGAACCTGCTAAAAAGGGCCAGGTCCAACAACAGGTAACATGTAGATCATTATAAACAGCAGTGTAAGTCCTGTAAGCAGTCTTAAGTTCTTATCAACAGCGCCATCAGGAGCAGCCTGCTAGCTGCTCAGCCCCTCATACCAACTGTCACTCCTCATCCAGTCACCCAGGCATTCTACCCATAACCCACACACCAACATTCCACTCAGAAAGCACACAGGCTGAGCAGATAGGGAAAGGGTAACATAGGAGAAATACCATGACATGAGAATACTACAATATCAAAATGAATCCCTCCACTCCACTAAGAGAAAAGAGAACGGAACTCGAAGTCAGGGAGAAAATAACCTATTTAATGGATCCAAATGTTTTTTTTTTAGGAAACGACAAGTCTGGCAACCATTTTTGGAATATATGCACCAGGATGCCTTGCGCCCACTGGGGCGGGACTATGACTTAAATAAAAGGTGTTTCCATTGAACGATGCTGTTTCCACATTTTGTAATGCCACTGAGGTAGAGCGCAGCTTGAAACACGTCTGGCGATTTGAGGGTGTGTGTGATACCTTGTTGAGGTTGCTGCCAGCAGATAGGAGCTTAACCCCTTTGGGTGTGATAACCTCACCTGGGGCACCCCTCTACGTTTGTTTGTGTTGTGGCTGATCCAGCCGGGAGGAAGTCCCGCCGCGGATACAGCGGATCCAAGAGGCCCGCAACCGCAAGCTTCTGCTGGAACGAATGGGGCCTTGCTGCTGGGTTACGATGGGCAGCAGCACAATGGTTTCAACATTCACCGTCACCCGCATGGGCGGTAGAACTCCTGTACATTCCCGGTTAGGATTGAATTTTATGTTTGGAACAAGCAGCAGCCAAACGGTTTTTTTTAGGAAACGACAAGTCTGGCAACCATTTTTGGACTATATGCACTAGGATGCCTTGCGCCCACTGGGGCGGGACTATGACTTAAATAAAAGATGTTTCCATTCAACGATGCTGTTTCCACATTTTGTAATGCCACTGAAGAAGAGCACAGCTTGAAACGCGTCTGGCGATTTGAGGGTGCTTGTGATACCTTGTTGAGGTTGCTGCCAGCAGATAAGAGCTTAACCCCTTCGGGTGTGATGACCTCACCTCGGGTACCCCTCTACGTTTGTTTGTATTGCGGCTTGTCTGGCTGCGAGGAAGTTCTGCCGCGGATACAGTGGATCCAAGAGGCCCGCAACCGCAAGCTTCTGCTGGAAGGAAGAGGGCCATGCTGCTGGGTTACGATGGGCAGCAGCACAATGGTTTCAACATTCACTGTCACCCACATGGGTTGTAGAACTCCTGTATATACCCACTTGGGATTGAATTTTATGTTTGGACCAAGCAGCACCAAAGTTTTTTTTTAGGAAACGACAAGTCTGGCAACCATTTTTGGACTATATACACCAGGATGCCATGCCCCCACTGTGGCGGGACTATGACTTAAATAAAAGGTATTTCCATTCAACGATGCTGTTTCCAAATTTAAGAATGCCACTGAGGAAGAGCACAGCTTGAAACGCATCTGGCGATTTGAGGGTGCTTGTGATACCTTGTTGAGGTTGCTGCCAGCAGATAAGAGCTTAACCCCTTCGGGTGTGATGACCTCACCTGGGGCACTCCTCTACAATTATTTATGTTGCGGCTGGTCCGGCTGCGAGGAAGTCCCGCCGCAGATACAGCGGATCCAAGAGGCCCGCAACCGCAAGCTTCTGCTGGAAAGAAGGGGGCCTTACTGCTGGATTACGATGGGCAGCAGCACAATGGTTTCAACATTCACCTCCACCCACGTGGGTTGTAGAACTCCTATATATTCCCACTTGGGATTGAATTTTATGTTTGGAACAATCAGCACCCAAACGGGTTTTTTTTAGGAAACGACAAGTCTGGCAACCATTTTTGGACTATATGCACTAGGATGCCTTGCCCCCACTGGGGCGGGACTATGACTTAAATAAAAGGTGTTTCCATTCAACGATGCTGTTTCCACATTTTGTAATGCCACTGAGGAAGGGCACAGCTTGAAACTCGTCTGGCGATTTGAGGGTGCTTGTGATAACTTGTTGAGGTTGCTGCCAGCAGATAAGAGCTTAACCCCTTTGGGTGTGATGACCTCACCTGGGGCACCCCTCTACGTTTGTTTGTATTGCGGCTGGTCCGGCCGCGAGGAAGTCCCACCGCAGATACAGCGGATCCAAGAGGCCCGCAACCGCAAGCTTCTGCTGGAACGAAGGGGGCCTTGATGCTGGGTTACGATGGGCAGCAGCACAATGGTTTCAACATTCACCGTCACCCACATGGGTTGTAGAGCTTCTGTATATTCCCACTTGGGATTACATTTTATGTTTGGAACAAGCAGCACCCAAACAGGTTTTTTTAGGAAACGACAAGTCTGGCAACCATTTTTGGACTATATGCACCAGGATGCTTTGCGCCCACTGGGGCAGGACTATGACTTAAATAAAAGGGGTTTCCATTCAACGATGTTGTTTCCACATTTTGTAATGCCACTGAGGAAGAGCACAGCTTGAAACACGTCTGGCGATTTGAGGGTGCTTGTGATACCTTGTTGAGGTTGCTGCCAGCAGATAAGAGCTTAACCCCTTTGGGTGTGATGACCTCACCTGGGGCACCCCTCTACGTTTGTTTGTATTGCAGCTGGTCCGGCCGCAAGGATGTCCCGCCGCAGATACAGCGGATCCAAGAGGCCAGCAACCGCAAGCTTCTGCTGGAACGAAGTGGGCCTTGCTGCTGGGTTACGATGGACAGCAGCACAATGGTTTCAACATTCACCGTCACCCACATGGGTTGTAGAACTCCTGTATATTCCCACTTGGGATTGAATTTTATGTTTGGAACAAGCAGCACCGAAACGGGTGTTTTTAGGAAACGACAAGTCTGGCAACCATTTTTGAACTATATGCACCAGGATGCCTTGCGCCCGCTGGGGCGGACTATGACTTACATAAAAGGTGTTTCCATTCAATGATGCTGTTTCCACATTTTGTAATGCCACTGGGGAAGAGCAGAGCTTCAAATGGGTCTGGCGATTTGAGGGTGCTTGTGATACCTTGTTAAGGTTGCTGCCAGCAGATAAGAGCTTAACCCCTTCGGGTGTGATGACCTCACCTTGGGCACCCCTCTACGTTTGTTTGTATTGAGGGTGGTCCGGCCGTGAGGAAATCCCGCCGCGGATACAGAGGATCCAAGAGGCCTGCAACAACGAGCTTCTGCTGGAATGAAGGGGGCCTTGCTGCTGGGTTACGATGGGCAGCAGCACAATGGTTTCAACATTCACCGTCACCCACATGAGTTGTAGAACTCCTGTATATTCCCACTTGGGATTGAATTTTATGTTTGGAACAAGCAGCACCCAAACGGGTTGTTTTAGGAAACGACAAGTCTGGCAACCATTTTTGGACTATATGCACCAGGATGTCTTGCGCCCACTGGGTCGGGACTATGACTTAAATAAAAGATGTTTCCATTCAACAATGCTGTTTCCACATTTTGTAATGCCACTGAGGAAGAGCACAGCTTGAAACACGTCTGCCGATTTGAGGGTGCTTGTGATACCTTGTTGAGGTTGCTGCCAGCAGATAAGAGCTTAACCCCTTTGGGTGTGATGACCTCACCTGGGGCACCCCTCTACGTTTGTTTGTATTGCGGCTGGTCCGGCCGCAGGGAAGTCCCGCCGCAGATACAGCGGATCCAAGAGGCCAGCAACCGCGAGCGTCTGCTGGAACGAAGTGGGCCTTGCTGCTGGGTTACGATGGACATCAGCACAATGGTTTCAACATTCACCGTCACCCACATGGGTTGTAGAACTCCTGTATATTCCCACTTGGGATTGAATTTTATGTTTGGAACAAGCAGCACCGAAACGGGTGTTTTTAGGAAACGACAAGTCTGGCAACCATTTTTGAACTATATGCACCCGGATGCCTTGTGCCCACTGGGGCGGGACTATGGCTTACATAAAAGGTGTTTCCATTCAATGATGCTGTTTCCACATTTTGTAATGCCACTGGGGAAGAGTACAGCTTCAAACGGGTCTGGCGATTTGAGGGTGCTTGTGATACCTTGTTAAGGTTGCTGCCAGCAGATAAGAGCTTAACCCCTTCGGGTGTGATGACCTCACCTGGGGCACCCCTCTACGTTTGTTTGTATTGAGGGTGGTCCGGCCGTGAGGAAGTCCCGCCGCGGATACAGCGGATCCAAGAGGCCCGCAACCGCGAGCTTCTGTTGGAATGAAGGGGGCCTTGCTGCTGGGTTACGATGGGCAGCAGCACAATGGTTTCAACATTCACTGTCACAAACATGAGTTGTAGAACTCCTGTATATTCCCACTTGGGATTGAATTTTATGTTTGGAACAAGCAGCACCCAAACGGGTTGTTTTAGGAAACGACAAGTCTGGAAACCATTTTTGGACTATATGCACTAGGATGCCTTGCGCCCACTGGGTCGGGACTATGACTTAAATAAAAGATGTTTCCATTCAACAATGCTGTTTCCACATTTTGTAATGCCACTGAGGAAGAGCACAGCTTGAAACGCGTCTGGCGATTTGAGGGTGCTTGTGATACCTTGTTAAGGTTGCTGCCAGCAGATAAGAGCTTAACCCCTTTGGGTGTGATGACCTTACCTGGGGCACCCCTCTACGTTTGTTTGTATTGCGGCTGGTCTGGCCGCGAGAAAGTCACACCACGGATACAGCTGATCCAAGAGGCCCGCAACCGCAAGCTTCTGCTGGAACAAAGGGGGCCTTGATGCTGGGTTACGATGGGCAGCAGTACAATGGTTTCAACATTCACCGTCACCCACATGGGTTTTAGAACTCCTGTATAATCCCACTTGGGATTGAATTTTATGTTTGAAACAAGCAGCACCCAAATGTTTTTTTTTAGGAAACGACAAGTCTGACAACCATTTTTGGACTATATGCACCAGGATGCCTTGCGCCCACTGGGGCAGGACTATGACTTAAATAAAAGGTATTTCCATTCAACGATGCTGTTTCCACATTTTGTAATGCCACTGAGGAAGAGCACAGCTTGAAACGCGTCTGGCGATTTGAGGGTGCTTGTGATACCTTGTTGAGGTTGCTGCCAGCAGATAAGAGCTTAACCCCTTCTGGTGTGATGACCTCACCGGGGGCACCTCTCTTCGTTTGTTTGTATTGCGGCTGGTCCGGCCACAAGGAAGTCCCACCGTGGATACAGCGGATCCAAGAGGCCCGCAACCGCGAGCTTCTGCTGGAACGAAGGGGGCCTTGCTGCTGGGTTACGATGGGCAGCAGCACAATGGTTTCAACATTCACCATCACCCACAGGGGTTGTAGAACTCCTGTATATTCCCACTTGGGATTGAATTTTATGTTTGGAACAAGCAGCACCCAAACAGGTTTTTTTAGGAAACGACAAGTCTGGCAACCATTTTTGGACTATGTGCACCTGGATGCCTTGCGCCCACTGGGGCGGGACTATGACTTAAATAAAAGGTGTTTCCATTCAACGATGCTGTTTCCACATTTTGTAATGCCACTGAGGAAGAGCACAGCTTAAAACACGTCTGGCTATTTGAGGGTGCTTGTGATACCTTGTTGTGGTTGCTGCCAGCAGATAAGAGCTTAACCCCTTCGGGTGTAATGACCTTACCTGGGGCACCCCTCTATGTTTGTATATATATATATATATTTATATGGCTGATGGGAGAACCATGTCCTCAAGGTACAACATGCCACCATTTGGGCCACACATATTGTGCAATACTGGCGCTATATTGATGACGTGTTCATCATTTGGCGAGGTAATGACAGACAAGCCAGTGATTTTGTTAATACCTTCAATGAAAATGAGTTGAATCTTCATTTTACTACCACTATTGATGCTAAAATGGTCAATTTCCTTGATGTACAAGTTGGATTACAATGTGGTAAGATTGAAACTTGTCTTCATAGGAAGAGCACCTCGGGGAACACCATATTGCATGTTAGCAGTTTCCCTCCTCAGCATACGAAAGCTAGCATCCCCTACGGGGAATTCCTTAGGATTTATAGAGCTTGCAGTACAACTGAAGCAAGGCAGTATCACCAGCAGGACGCAAAAATTAGGCTGATGGCGAGAGGCTACAATTCTAATCGTTTAGATTCAGCAATCATAAAAGCCAATGCCCACGCTCGACCATCCCTGTTGGATCCCGACAGGGACTCTACCATTAGTGTTGATGAGCAAGCAAACGTAGAGGAGATCAGACTGATCACTGGTTATAGCAGACAGGCCAGGCAGATTTGTAAAATCGTTAAAAAGGAATGGCCTATTATTCTAACAGACCAGGTCCTTAAAGAGGTTATACCTATGACCCCTACAGTTACATTCAGAAGAGCTTATTCCATGCGGAATGAGCTTGTAACTAGTAGTCCAGAGACTTGACAGACAGGCAGTTGGTTGTCCTCTCGCAAGGGTTTCTTTAAATGTAGCTCTTGTCGAGCTCTTGTCGTGCGTGCAAATTCGGTTTTAACACCACATCATATTTGACTCCCTTTTCCAGCACCCCAATAGCCCTTAAAGCGCATTACACCTGCCGCACAGAATTTGCTGTGTATGTCTTGAAGTGCAGCTGCAATATGTACTACGTAGGCAGTACCAAACTACAAACGCACATGCCAATATCGCAACATTTAAGAGCAATAGTTAATTTGGATCCGGCATATCCGGTAGCTCGGCATTTTAAGACCACTCATCATAATGATTTGAGCCATTTGCAATATTTTGTCATCGATGCTGTGGCAGCAAATCGGAAAGGGGGTAACAGGGAGAAAAGCCTAAGACAACTCAAGTCCAAGTATATAGTCAACCTGAATAGTAAAGCACCTGTAGGTTTGAATTTGGGGGAGGACCTTTATAACTTCCTATAATATAATTTCATACTATTGTTCTTTTGATGCGCCCACACTATAGTAAATTATAGTTTCCATTATTTTGATTAACAGCTGAATTTCTCGCCTTTGAAGTTTCATGATTTGTTTTCAGTTCTGCTTAATTTACACATTGACAAATCCTCTTTCCTACACCACCATAGGCATTTTTTCATAACAATAATTGGCTAATTACTGTATTTTGTATATATTTGGGTTTTACACGTACATGAAAAAAATTATTTTTGCCTAGCACTGCACATTATTTTGGTTGATCTATAGAGTTGCCCCAGAAAGGGTAACATAGCAGACGGTTAGTATAATACCTTGGTTTTAGTCATCCAGTCATACATTGGTACATGGGAGGGAATGTATTTTTCTGCATACCAGATATCATTTTCCCAAGTCTATTACTGTATTTGTATAGAAATGTTTTTTTTAGATTTGGGTTGTGCTTAACCAATGCTATTGCACTTATTCAGTGTTGAGCTGACAATCCGACAGGTTATGAAAGCATGAAAACGTAAAAATGCTAACTCTTCATGTCCACAAGTGTATTTGCACACTCTATTTTGTAGCAGTAGGTCTGTTGTACATAGCTGAATTTGCACCACTTTGCAATGCATTTAGCATTTTTGTACTTTTTTAATATCTTTTATCGATTTTTGCCCGTTTTGTGTAAACATTTGTGTATTATATATCAGATTGTATATAGATTTGTACATATATGAATTTCTGCACGTTGCACTTCAACAGCATTTTTGGTCTTTATAAATGACCTATAACAATAATGTAATGTATCTAATATTATTGTGTTTATTTAAATGCATTATTTTTATCAAGGGCACTCGATATTATAATTCCCTGTTACATAGGTGAATTATTTAAATATCTACTTTTTATGCAGGCGATGCATTAGCCGATATAGCTATGGACAGACACTATAAGATGGCCGCACCAGAACATACTCATTATGTATTGGTTCCTGTCCGCTTTCTATGACTATACCACTGTGTTTGGCGCCAATGGGTGTTTTAAATGTATTAAGATCTTGCAACAGTGATATTTAAAGGCATGTATTCAATTACGCCGTAATTTGCTAACGACATGAGGTGAATCTGTCTTCATAGCTCCAAATGACTAATGCATCGGTAGTCTGTTGATTATGTTTTTTGCAACCTTGATCACATGATATGCTTTTAAACTGGAATGTAAACAGGCACATTTACTCGTGAGCAAGGGAAGTTGTTCCCGAAATGCGCTGAGTGGGCTGTGAATAAAACACCAGTTGTTTGAACCGAGTTGTTGGCCTGGAAGTCATTCTTTGAACAAGGTTTGAACGATTTTGTTGGAATATATATATATATATATATACATATATATATATATATATATATATATATATATATATCCAAGAAAAACTCGTCCCAATCTCCAAGACCGCCAAATCTTGCACAGTTCTGGAAAAACGAAGAGAGGAACCCAGAGATGGTGCCAAACAAGTGCGTTTTACTAAAGCTCAATCTCGCTCAGCATGCCCGCCATTACGAGTTTCGACAGTATCCACTGTCTTGATCACATGGCCTCACTTTTAGCCCGAACGGCGGAATGGATTTGCACGAAACTTGGCAAAATTGTAGGGACTGTGCTAGGTCTCAATATATGTGCTTCAGTGGATTTTGAGAAATTAACGTTCAAAAAAAGATATATATCTGTGACAGCGCTCCGGGCAGCGCTCCCGTTCGCGTACTTGATGCGTAACGGAACTTTGCGAAGCGAAGCTGATTGGCTCTCCGGTGTCTGTCAACATTCTAAACAGTCCGGAGCGGCCGCCATCTTGTCTCTCGGTAGGGTCGAGAGACAAGAGGAGGCCAAAACAAAGGGGGAAATGAAGGAAAGGGGGCAAGGTAGACCCCTTCTGACCCCCTAGGATTGATGAGGGGGATATTATAGAGCCACGCGGGGCAAAAAATAATCCGATTTTTTCGCCGTAGAGACGCGTCTTGGTACGCGAACCGGGCAGCTAACCGGGCAGCTAACCGGCAGCGTAACGGGAGTCGGAGGAGTAGCTGATTGGCTGTCAACATTGTAAACAGTCCGGAGCGGCTGCCATCTTGTCTCTCTGTAGGATCGAGAGACAAGAGGTGGTGAAAAACGAAGGGGGAAATGAAGGAAAGGGGGCAAGGTAGACCCCTCCTGACCCCCTAGGATTGATGAGGGGGATATTAAAGTGCCCCGCGGGGCAAACATTTTTTTTTTTAAAAAATGCGATTTTTCGCCGTAGAGGCCCGTCCTGGTACGCGAACCGGGCAGCTAACTGGGCAGCTAACCGGCAGCGTAACGGGAGTCTGAGGAGAAGCTGATTGGCTGTTAACATTGTAAACAGTCCTGAGCGGCCGCCATCTTGTCTCTCGGTGGGATCGAGAGACAAGAGGTGGAAAAATAAAAGGTGTAAATGAAGGAAAGGGGTAAGGTAGACCCCTCCTGAACTCCTAGGATTGATGAGAGGGCTATTAAAGTTCCCCGCGGGGCAAAAGAAAAAAAAATTGTGATTTTTCGCGGTAGAGGCGCTTCCCGGTACGTTAACCGGGCAGCTAACCGGCAGCGTAACGGGAGTCCGACATATTGTGTTTTTGGAGCGTTTGTGATATGTGCACTTGTGGATTTTGTCTAATTAAGGTTAAAAAAATATATATATATCTGTAAGCGTGCTCCGGCGCGCTTACGTTACGGGTTTTGTTTGCGCTGCAGAGACGATACGTCACGGTTATGCGATGCGTCATGAGGCGTCTCACGGGCTATGTGATACGTCACGAAATAAAGAATATATTTTACAGCTATAGATATTAGCTTTTAAAAAACCAATGAAATTCACTGAAAAAACCATAGGTTATAGACCATATATAGTTAGGAATTTGCATTTACAAAACCTTGAAAATTCACTGAAAAAACCATAGGTTATAGACCATATATAGTTAGGAATTAGCATTTACAAAACCTTGAAAATTCACTGAAAAAACCATAGGTTATAGACCATATATAGTTAGGAATTAGCATTTACAAAACCTTATTTTACTCACACAAAACCATTGAAATTTCATATATAGTTAGTTGCACTAACTATATATCGCGCACCCGCAATCCAGTGCTGATGATGTCACATATTACATCATTCATGACATGGTCAGTGACATCACTGATGACATCACTGATGACAACTCAAATGACATCTCGGACAACATCACTGATAATATCATTCATGTGATAATACGATGAACCTCTTCAGACTCTAATATAACCTTAGATACAATCAGTGTAAATAGACACTCACAGACTGTCACTCATCCATGGAGTTACTCATACATCTACTCAGTCATGCAAAGAATCAATCACACCTCCATTTCCTCAACTATACAGTTATACACACCTTACTAATTCAAACATATTCTAACACATATTTAATTTCCAATACGATCCCTAATACAAGTTCACAATGATCCATACAGCCACTCACACATTCACTGGCTCTTATGCACGGTTATATATGTCAATTCTCACATGCACTGTGTTTTACATATGTACTTATTTTGACATGTTGCACTGAGATATCCATTCACTCACCAATACACTCATGCACACAGTCAACCGCCTATGCAGCTGTTTCCACATGCACTTTTGAACCCATACTTCTAGTAAATCAACTGCTCACACATCTATGCACAGAGTCATACACCTCCCAGCCACTCATACACATACTCAGTCTCCCATACAAATACTTGGGCAACCAATGAATATCCCATATAGTTACTCATATAGCTACTGATTAAAACATTCAGCAGTTTACAGAACAACAGACATAATGATGCACAAATTAAGACAGTTTAGTCACTAACCCATGCACTCAGTGAGACACATTTAATCACTCTCTCATACAGTCAGTTATGCACCTACTAAATCCTTCATCCAGACACTTATACATCCACTCATTCTTCAATATGAAAGACATATTTTAACTTTACAGAAACATACAGTCATTGGATAATGTCATCAGTGATGTCATTTGAGTTGTCATCAGTGATGTCATCAGTGATGTCACTGACCATGTCATGAATGATGTAATATGTGACATCATCAGCAGTGGATTGCGGGTGCACGATATATAGTTAGTGCAACTAACTATATATGAAATTTCAATGGTTTTGTGTGAGTAAAATAAGGTTTTGTAAATGCTAATTCCTAACTATATATGTGAATATATATATATAATATATATATATATATATATATATATATATATATATATATATATATATATATATATATATATATATATATATATATATATATATATATATATATTTATAACCTACTGGCGCTCGCCAGTAGGTATATATAGTTAGGATTTTTTTGAATAGGGATTTCTGAAAATTCTATGTTGAATAACTTTGGGAGTTGAAGGACGGAATTGGCTGAAATTTTCAGGAAAATGGCACATTTTGTTACGGAGCGTCCCCTGAAAGTTTGGGGGTGTTTCGTGAAGTGGGGGCCGAGAAAAAAGGGGGGTCCCAAAACGTGTTTTTATCATTGAGTTTTCCATAGGGCGGTTGGACTCACTTTTAGCTCGAACGTCTGAATGGATTTCTATGGAACTTGGCAAAATTGTAGGGACTGGTAGCCCGATGTGCCTTTGCTAGGTCTCTAGATATGTGCAATAGTGGATTTTGAGTAATTTAGGTTAAAAAAAATATATATATCTGTAAGCGCGCCCCGGTACGCGCACCGGGGAGCGCTCCGGGCGCGCTACGCAACTTGCGCACGGAAAGCTGATTGGCTCCCCGGTGTCTGTAAACATTCTAAACAGTCCGGAGCGGCCGCCATCTTGTGTCTCGGTAGGATCGAGACACAAGAGGTGGCCAAAACAAAGGGGGAAATGACCATAAGGGGGCAGAGTAGATCCTCCCTGACCCCCTAGGTTTGATGTGGGGGCTTTAAAAGGGGAAGCGGTCTGGGGAGCGTAATATGGGGAAAAAAGAATTATAGCATTTTCAAATATTGTATGTTTATTGATTGTTCTTTTTGTTGGTTTTTTTTGTTTTTTTTTAATTTGAGTAGCAACATGTAGGTACCAATGCAGAGTCTAAAAATTAATATACACCGTCTCCTTTGTAGATATCTTGCATGTTGTTTCAGAAGTTATTGTGGTATATGGAATTCATACCATAGTCTGTCAGGAAAGCAGAAACAATATGGAGGCAGAAGATGATAAAGAGATGTTAAATACACATTGGAGATAATATAGTTGGAGAAAGGAAGTAACTATGAGCAAACTTACTATGTAACACAAAAAAGTTGCACAGTATATTTTAAGTCTCGCTTTATATTATATCTTTTTGGGTACTATTTCATAATTTTGAAATAAAAAAGAATAATGTCTCAAACAATTTTAACTTTTAAAATTTAAATTTATTGTTCTGATTTTTCAAAATCTAAAAGAATTTGTAACATTTATTCATCAGGTATGTCCTCCTTTTCATTCCATGATTCACATTCTTCAACACATTTAATTAATTCTTCGTCTAATGTGTCATCCAAAAAATCAATTTCTTCATTTTCTTCCTTTGGATTGTTTTCAATCTTAATTTGAAAGGAAATATTATTTTCTTTCTGTTGTGCTTCCATTTTCTTGCTGTAAATTGCATAAAAAATAAATATATCAGTAGAGATAGGTTACTGTTGGGTTAAAGTTCAGACAGGTACTTGTGAGTTTTTAACAGTGAAGTTATCTTTGGGCACTGTATGGATTCAGGCAGGAAGTAGAACTATTAAAAAGTGCCTGTGATGAAGACTAAGTAAATTCATAATTATACCATAGAAGCCTAACTCAATCCATAATTATAACAGAGAAGCCTATCTCAATCTCTAAATCTTACAGAGGGACAGTATATAACTATCTGAAAACGTTTTCACAAATTACCATAACATAGTTCTCCTTTCAAATTTTTAAAATAACTTCTTACCTTTCAAAAAGAAGTTTAAGTTGTCAGTGAAAATGCTCTTCAAATGTACTTCAGGAAGTAGTAGTCAAAATGGCTGTGTTTCTCTCTCTTTCTTAATATATATTCAGGTACATAACCAATCAATTTCTGAATTTCTGTTGCGCCACATTTTACATTTGTGTTGGAACTTTTAAAACTTAGCTGCCCCTTGCTGGAATCGAACCCTGCTCCCCGCGCAGAGCGATTAAGGCTCTGACGCGGCCTGAGACAGGGCCGGCAGACATTTTGGGGAGGAATTCAGGTGAGCGGACTAGTTGTTGTCCTACCTCCTGTTCCCCTCCACCCTATAAATGGAGATTGATTTCCGACAGCGCAGCCGGCCTGCACGGGCCTAGGGGCTACTCCCCTAACATCTAGGATTCAAGATAAACCTTTAAAACATACGATAGGGATCAACTCCTGCTAGGAAGAAAGGAGCATAAGCCCACCTGTAACCTATTATCTCCCTACGTCAATGATCATAATTCCTGTAACGGTTGTAACTTTAAGTTTACTTCTGATATCGTAACTCTTGATGTAGGCTCCTACTCACTGGCATTAATTAATTGTAGATCTCTTCGTAAGCATGCGCTGGAAATCTCATTGCTCCTGGAGGAACGAGACCTAGAGGTGCTCTTCCTTACGGAGACATGGACTAATGAGAGCTCGGATCCAGATATAGTAAGAGCCTTGCCTCCTAATTATGCAATTGTGAGACAAGATCGCATTGACGGGAGGGGTGGAGGGATTGCCATAATCTATAAAACGTCAGTGGTCTGCAGACATGAGAAGGTTTCCATAGAAGGATCAGAAAGTATGTCCTTCTCCATTACACTGTCCCCGACCTGTACATGCACAGGGCTCCTGGTGTATAGGCCCCCTGGGCCTCTCGGCCAATTTTGTGAAGAGCTTGCGAGCTGTGCCATTAACCTTTCCTGCAATGCCCCCAACTTCACTATGCTCGGAGATTTTAATATACACTTAGATGAAGGAGACACCCATGCTTGCCAAAATTTGACTACAGCTTTAGAGGTGATCGAACTTAAGCAAATTGTTCAAGGCCCTACACATATAGCAGGTCATACTCTTGACCATTGTTATACTAATATGAACGCACTGAAGTTTGAAAACTCCACAATGGTTCCTTGGTCGGATCACACCCTCTTGTCCTTTTCCCTGACCCATCATAAGCAACCAGTACAGGCCAATTTTTCTAAAAAAATGAGTAGGGTCTGGTCCAAACTGCCTGTGGACAAATGGACAGATGAACTTAGGAAAACCAAGCCAGAGCATAATAATGACCCAATAGAAGCAAATGCGCGTTTTAATCATTGGCTAGAGGAATCTCTTGAGTCGACCTTGCCTAAAACTGAACTCTCTCATCGGAAAGGGGCGAATAAAAAAACTTGGTACACCCCTGAATTGAGAGCCCTTAAACAGATATGTAAACATAAGGAGAGAAGGTGGAGGAAAGATTACTGTGAAGATAGCAAAAATGTTTACAGATTAGCCTTACGCAATTATAAGCAGGCTATAAAAGTGACCCAGTCCAACTATTATCAGGAAAAAATCTCTTCAGCTGCCAGTTCCTCCAGGGAAATTTTTTAAATTTTTAAATCTTTGGTTACCCCCCCCACTCCCGTTATTGATTCAACTCTGGCATACCCGCGCTGTAGGGACTTAGCAAGTTTCTTTGCCGCAAAGGTAGCAAATATCTATGCATCCTTTCAGGTGACTGCCATAGATCCTCCCTCCCCCCTGGCACAAGACCTACCTATGCTTAAAGAATTCTCTCCGCTAGATGGCGCTAAGGCCCAAGTGCTTCTGGGGAATCTGAAATCTGGATCACCAAGTGATGTAGCTCCACCAACCATCCTCAACCTTGTCTCAGGCACAGTGGCCCCTGTGATACAGGACGTGATTAATACATCCTTGGCCGCTGGAGTAGTTCCACCTATGTGGAAACAAGCAAGAGTAAGAGAGTTACTAAAAAAGCCTAACCTCAACCCTGATGATTGTGCCAACTATCGTCCCATCTCCTTGTTGCCAACTGTTAGCAAGATTGCTGAAAAACACATCAATTCTCTTCTATCCACTTTCATTGAAGATAATAACCTGCTACATTACACCCAGACTGGGTTCAGATGCAAACAGGGCACTGAAACTGCCCTTGTTGCAGTAGTTGAGGAAACAAGGAAGATTCTGGACGAAGGGAAATGTGCGGCCATACTACTATTAGACCTCAGTGCGGCCTTTGATACCGTTAATCATACGATTCTCACTCAGAGATTGAATAATGTAGGTATCTCTGGGACCGCACTGAGTTGGCTTCGCTCCTTCCTGTCCAATCGGACCTTCTCGGTGTTTGAGGACGATATAGTTTCTCCACCAATACAGCTTCAATGCGGTGTTCCCCAGGGGTCATCCCTCAGCCCTACTCTATTTAATATATACATGAGACCTTTGGCTGAGGTGGTGCTACCCTGGGGAGTCCAATTGGTAACCTATGCTGATGATACTCAGCTTATCATCACCCTGTCCGAGCAGGAGTCGTCTCATAACAACCTATCCTCCTGGGGGCGGAGCTTGCCGGCGTCCATGAAAGACGTGTGAGCGCTGAGCTCCCCGCCTGAGCCCCTTTAATATTCGACAAAACTATCCTTTCGGCACCTAGCCAGCCTTGGAAGCCGCGGTGGACTCTCCATCTACGCCCCGGCCTGGTGGGGGGCCTTTCCCCGGTCGAAATCCGATGTGGTTTCGCTTCGCTGTTTGAAGGAGGGCGCAGTGGCGGACCAGGCCGTAGTCCGCGGTCTATCCTGAGGAGCCGCCCGAGCTGCGTCACGCTACGTGCGGCCAGTGGAGCTAGAGTGGTGTCGGTCTGCCTATTTGGTGTCTGCACAACTGTTCCTGCTGTTTGTTATCACGCCGTGTTCCCGGGAGCAGCAGTGGTGACCTGGCCCTCGTTTGTGCCCTTGATGGGTGAAAGAGTGCTGATGCTTTGAGGTACAATTGGACGCTGAAGGAAGCCACCGGCGGGCCGCCGTCTCCTTGGGGAGAGTTTCATCGGCCGTTGCCTGCGCCTTGCGCGTCTCAAGGACCACTGCGGAGCTGTGGATTGGAAGTGTGCTGGAGTGTGGGGGCCCAGCTACCTGACATTGGTGTGGCCTGGTACTGAGAGAGTGCTTGGTGGCGTGCCTCTCTGGCTCCTAGGCCTACTCATGCTGCGGGGCGTTTGGCCGCCATCTTGGCTGCATTTTTTTCTGCGCAACGCCTCGCCCTTCGGAGCTAGCTCCCCCAGTGTCCCCTCTTCGCCCCACTGACACTCGCTGGCGGTATTTCGCTGGCGGTTGAGCGCCTCGCTGAATGTCTACTAGGAACGCTATGGGGAAAGGCGATAAGAATCAACCCAAACTGTCGTTTGATCAGCGGAAACCAAAAGGTGCTGAGGGGCCGGCCCCGGATGCCTCGCCGCGGCCTACGGCAACCGATAGTTCACTGTGTGCAGACATTCGTGAAATGTTGGGCGCCATGGAAAAGGGTTTACAGGACAGCATGGCGGCGATTGGCACAAAAATTGATGCTCTGTCCTTCAGGATGGACCGAATGTCTGAGAGGGTGGATAAACATGCTGAGCGGCTGGATATGGCGGAACGGCGGCTAACGGAGGCGGAGGAAGCCCAAACGGAATGGGATAAAGACCGCAAGCAGTTCGGACGGCTACTCCAAGTCATTCAGGACAAGACGGAGGATTTGGAGGCACGCTCACGGCGCTCCGACGTCCGCATTACTGGGGTGGCGGAAGCTACCAACACTGGCAAAATGGAGTTGTTCGTGGAGAAACTGCTTCAGACACTGCTGGGGGAGGAGGTCTTCTCCCCTATGTTCATCGTCGAGAGGGCTCATCGCACTCTGGGGCCGAAACCGCAGCCAGGACTCCCGCCGCGGCCGATCATTGCGAAACTTTTGAACTATAGGGACCGAGACTTGGCACTCCGGCTGGCGAGGGAGAAAGGAAACCTGCAATTCGAGGGCATGAACATCTCCCTCTATCCGGACTTCACGGCGAGAGTGCAGGAGGAGAGGAAGCGCTTCGCCCCGTATAAGAAACAGATGAGAGACCTAGGGCTGGACTACGCCATGTTGTACCCGGCGAGACTCCGGATCAACAAACAGGGACACTCGCACTTTTTCACTGACCCGGCGGACCTGAAAAAATCTCTGAAGGAGTGGGACAAGGAACAACGCAACAGCCCGAGGGGCCAACGTGAGGATGCGGAGGAGGCCGCTTCCATGGACGGTCAGGGGTAATCTAATCTGTTGGTTCTACTTGGGGTCGGCTGGGCCCCTTCCAAGTGTTTATCTCTGCTACAGGTGCTGTGAACCTCCTTAATAGACAATGGGGGGTGTACTCTTGCTATTAGTGGACTGCAATAGGGTTGTGGCGTCAACACGTTTTACTGTTTGCTGGTAGCTTTGGGGAAGGCTCTCCCGCGCGTGGGAGACTTGTTATTTGACTGTGTGGTTTTTTTTGGCTGGTGAGGGTGCTGAATGGTACTGGGGGGCGGGGCGGTGGAGCCATCGAGGTCTGAGGTCCTTGACCTAATTGTACTGTTGTCCAGCTGGGAACCTCTGCCCCTGCGCTTTCGGCCTTTGGCTCTCCTGAGGGCCCTTGGGTTAGTAGTGTTTTTCACTGGGGTGGGAGGAAGGTGGGTGGTGGTGGGACCTGTCTGACCGGGTTGGGGTTGGTCGGCTGTGGGTGGGTGGGTGGTTGCTCTGTTCTTCTCTTGTTGACCATGTTATGTAGGTCTTTCGGGGTCTGTTGGGGGGAGGGTTTTGTAAGGCCTGCTACTGGATTGTGTCTACTGTGCCACCTGTGCTACCCTGATTTGTTCCCTGTCCTGCGATGGTGGACGCGGAGTCACTAGGGCCGGAGAGTGGCCCCAACTCTCTCAGACTGCGGTCTTGGAATGTGAGGGGGCTGAATGATTTCTGTAAACTTAGGAAGGTAATAGCTTATTTGCAGCGGCACTGGGTTGATCTCGCCTTGCTCCAAGAAACCCACTTGCCTCTGACTAGTCCTATGTTACAGACCAGGGGTCTGGGGAGTGCTTGTGTTGCTGCAGGGTTCACTACACATGCAAGAGGTGTGCTTACGTGGGCTAATCCCAAATCTCAGTTGACACTGCAGAAGGTTGTTGTGGACCCGGAGGGTCGGTATGCTGTTGCTCGCTGTGTGGGGAAAGGCCACGATTTGTTGGTTGTGAATGTGTATGGCCCCAATTGCGACACACCCGCTTTTTTCACCTCAATGACGGACCTCTGTAGACAGTATGAGGGCTCCAGGTTGCTGTGGGGGGGAGACTTCAATTTTGTGTTGAACCCGGAGTTGGATAGGTCGGCTGGCGCTCCCAGGACCCCGGCGGCCTCGGCATTACTTATGCATGCGGAGCTAGTGAAACTCGATCTGCTGGATGTGTGGCGTCATAGGCACCCGGGGAAGGGTGGATTCACTCATTACTCAGCCTATCATAATGTACACACGAGGATCGATTATTGGTTTGTCTCCCGCTCCCTCCTTAACTCCGTGAAGGGTTGTGCTGTGCTGCCCCGCACGTTGTCTGACCATTCGCCACTGCTTTTGATACTAGAGGCCCCGGCTAGAAGGATACCCCCGTTCACTTGTAGGTTCCCCTCGTATTCACTTCTGGATGAGGCCTTCAGAGGGGAATTGGCTGAGGATATAGATACGTACTTTTCGACTAATGTGGGGTCGGTGGATAGTGTCCAGGTGCTTTGGGATGCATTCAAAGTGTACATACGGGGGATGGCGATGGCCAAACACTCAGGGGTGCTTAAGGCTATCAGGCAGCGGTTGAAATATCTGGAAACTCAGTTGTCTGATCTGGAACGTCAAGCGGGGGGTGCAGGAGATGCGAACATAACTGAAAGGCTTAGGCCCCTGCTATCGGAATTCCACGATGAGGCGGATAGGGAGATACGACATATGGGAAAGTACGGCACGCACGTATGGGGAACGGGACCGCCCTGGCTCCCTGCTTGCTAAACTGATGCGTAATAGCAGGCCGCCCCTGGTGATCGAGGAGTTATTAACAGCTAGTGGTGATGTGGTGACTGGGGAACAGGATATACTAGCGGAATTCCATACTTATTATACCGCATTGTATACGTCGAGGTCAGGCCACCTGGAGGAGGAAATAGACGACTATCTGAGTTACATCCGGATGCCCTTTTTAGCTGGTTGGCAACGAGAATTTCTGATGGCGCCATTCCAGAAAGAGGAGATCATGGAGGCGCTGGAGGGGATGAGGTCAGGCAGCGCTCCAGGGTCGGACGGCCTTACGGTGGCCTTCTATAAGGCTTTTCAAGACAAGTTGGTACCCTATTTGATGCTTCTTTTTGACGACATTTGTCAACAGGGTAGCATGTCGAAGTCTATGAGGGAGGCGCTTTCCATCACCATCCCGAAGCCGGGAAAACCCCCCAACGAGTGTGGCTCATATAGGCCGCTCTCCCTGATTAACGTAGACACCAAATTATATGCAAAGGTTTTGGCGGCACGGTTGGCTCTACTTGTCCCAGAATTGGTTGCCCCGGAGCAGGCAGGGTTGGTCCCCGCCCGGAACTTGACTTATAATATTCGTACGGTGCTAGGCACCATTCAACATGTCCGGCAAGAGAACAAGGCTGTGGCTATTTTCCTGGATATGGAAAAGGCCTTTGACTCAGTGGAGTGGCCGTTTATGCTCAGGGTTCTGCGTAAGTATGAGCTCGGCGAACCCTTCCTTCAGATGCTAGGGGCCCTGTACTACAAGCCGACAGCGCGGCTAAAGATAGGGAACTCGGTCAGTGCCCCGATTGAGGTCAGTAGGGGCACTCGGCAGGGCTGCCCCCTCTCCCCACTTCTGTATGCTCTGGTGGCGGAACCCCTGGCCTGCGCTATTAGGGAATACCACGGGTTCGAGGGGATCAACTTCCCTTCTTATCAGATTGGCATATTGACATATGCTGACGACACTCTGTTGTATGTCCGAGAGCCGGAGGTGAATCTGTCGGCTGTCTTGCGGGAGGTGGTGAGGTTCGGAGCCCTTTCGGGCCTTCGGGTCAATTGGAACAAGTCTGTGGCGTTGCCTCTGACTCCAGTGACCCTCCCATTTGACTCGGAATACCCGTTGCACTGGACCACGGACTCTATACGTTATTTAGGGATCCGTATTCACACCGATCCCGAGATCCTGATACGCGAGAACTATGGGGTTGCGTACTCTAAGCTAGTGGATGACGTAGAGGTGTGATGCAGGCTCCCGCTGTCCCTAATGGGCAGGATAGCACTTATGAAGATGGTGGTGCTCCCCAGGTTCCTCTTTCTCTTTGCTAACATACCTGTCGTACTCTCAAAGGCCTTTTTTCGTCAGCTTACGCAGACGCTTATCAGACTTGCGTGGGGGGGCAAACAGCCGAGGGTTCGATGGCAAACTCTAATGCTTCCCTATGAACGCGGGGGTCTGGGAGCTCCTGATCTAGAAAGGTACTACAGGATGGCACAAGGGGATAATCTCCACACCTGGATTCATGGGGACCCTGGCATCCCGCATGTGAAGCTGGAGCGCCTCTTTGCGGACCCCACCCCGCTTCCGGCCACAATATGCTGTCCTGTCGATCGCAGGGTTGGTAATTTGGACTCAATTGCCGCCACAAACCACGCTTGGCATGAGCTAGTTGGCTCCCGAGAGAGCGAGCTGTTGTACTCTCCCCTTTTGAGAGTGGAATGGGCGGTGTGGTTGGCCCCGCTGACAGAGAAGGGTGTCTTGAAGGCGTTACGGGACTTGATGGGGGACTTCTTTTTGAACGGCACAGTGAAGACGTCGCAACAAGTCCTCCAATCCCACTCTGGAACGACGCTGTTACACAGCTTCCAATACCACCGGGTCCGTAGGGCGTTGCAAGAGTTGCTGGGCCCGGCATTGGCAGAGCCGCAGGAAGTGCCGGAGTCACGTATGTTATTCAGAACCCCTTGTCCCGTAAATTGGTAACTAATCTTAAAAAACTGGGAGACCGGCACCGGCAGTACCCTCTCTCCAAGGCCAGATTGGCCTGGCAGTGCGATCTTCAGTTGACGATTTCGGATGCGATGTGGCAATACTGCTGTACGAACACTAGGAAGATTTCACTTAATAGTAGACATCGTCTGATACATTTTAAATATTTACAGCGGGTCTACTACACGCCGGACAGATTACATAGATAAGGTTTGCGGGACTCGGCGGAGTGTGGGCGATGCCATTTTCCCACAGCTGATTTCTTGCATATGTCCTGGACTTGCCCTAGTATCCATAAGTTTTGGCGGAAGGTATTCTCGGACCTTACAGCCTGATTCATGTACGGGCCGTTTTGCGTGGCCCTAATAGCGAATCATAGCGACTCGCTATTGAGGACACGCAAAACGGCATTCATGTAGGAATTGCTAAATAAATAGCGATTCCTACATGTTCTCTATTTGCGAGTAGCAATTTGCTACTCGCAAAAAAAGGAATAACCGCCAGATTCATGAAGCATTTTTGCGGGCGCAAACGGTGCGAATCGCAGAATTCGGCCGTTTGCGCCCGCAAAAATTGCTTTTGAAATTCATCATTGGGTCATGTACTCGCAATTTGAGAAATCGCAAAAAATTGCGATTTCTCAAATTGCGATCACATTTAAGGAATCTCAATTTGAGATTCCTTAAATGCTATTCATGACCCAATAGAAATTAGTGAATTCGCTATATTTTGACGCAATTTACCGCGAGGTCAAACCTCGCGGTAAATTGCGAAAACTTAGAAAAATGCTTTTAAAAGCATTTTTCAAAGTTGCATGTAGCACACACACATGTCCTTTGGACATGTGTGTGCAACACCTGTCCAAAAGTGCATTTTAGGGGTGCTACAGGGCGTCCTTTGGACACCCCTGGCACCCTTAAAATCGCTATCTCAGTTGCGAGTAGCAAATTGCTACTCGCAAATCCCCATTCATTCCAATGGGCCTCTTGGCCCATAGGAATGAATGGGGAGTATTTGCGAGTAGCAAATTGCTACTCGCAAATAAAGAACATGTAGGAATCGCTATTTAAGTAGCAATTCCTACATGAATGCCGTTTTGCGTGTCCTCAATAGCGAATCGCTATGATTCGCTATTAGGGACACGCAAAACGGCATGTACATGAATCAGGCTGCAACTCCCCATTCATTCCTATGGGCCAAAAGGCCCATAGGAATGAATGGGGAGTTTCCCTTATTTGCGAGTAGCAATTTGCTACTCGCAAATCAGATAGCGATTTTAAGGGTGCCAGGGGTGTCCAAAGGACACCCTGTAGCACCCCTTAAATGCAAATTGTAACAGGTGATGCGCACACACATGTCCAAAGGACATGTGTGTGTGCAACATGCAACTTAGAAAAATGCTTTTAAAAGCATTTTTCTAAGTTTTTGCTATTTACCGAGAGGTCTGACCTCTCGGTAAATAGCGGCCCAAATTTGCAAAATCGCAATTTTGTAATGTGTCATGAATAGCATTTAAGGAATCTCTAATAGAGATTCCTTAAATGCTAATCCTCGCACATTTGCGACATCGCTATTAGCGATTTTTGCATTTGGGATGCTGAATCCCAAATGCAAAAATCGCTCTCGCAAAGGGCCGGATTCTCAGAATCCGGCCCCTTGCGAGCGCAATTTAAGTACATGAATCGGGCGGTTAGTTCTATGCTGGGTACGGAGGTTCTGCCGTGCCCGGCTTTGGCACTGCTGGGTTTTTCCAAGCCGTTGCCTGTGGCGGTGCGGCGCTTGGCCGATATGGCCTTGCTGACGGCCAAGCGCCTGGTTGCGTTGTGCTGGATGAGGGGGCCGGTTCCTACTAAAAGGCGCTGGGAGACGGATTTGCTGTATTGCTGTACACAATCTGAGGTGTATAATGAACTGCTTCCCCCAAAGAGTCGCCCTAGGAATTTCTGGGGGTTATATAGGGAATATCAGTGCGCTAAGGGGGGCGGTGAATCAGACCCCGAAGGGGAGGAGTTGGATGAGCTGCAGGAGGGTGGGGTGGAGGCGGCTGGCATGATGCATGGTTGACTGTCCCCTTCTCGGAGGTGGGTGTCTGGTCCCATCCGGGTGTCAGTTGAGAAGTTAAGTGCGTGAGTCCCCGGGACGGTTGTGCTGGGAGGGTGGCCTTAGTGGTCCCTTTTGAATTCTGCATCACACCATTGGGCCCTCGGGTCCTCCGCCAAGGGTGCTAAGTTCAGCTATAGAATCAGTAGTTGGTGCAGGTAGGTGGGTGGACGCGGGTACGGGTAGGCTGGCTTGTTTGGAGGGTGGGGGTTTGTTTAGATGTGGGTTTATTGCACCCTTTTTCCTCCCTCTCTCGGGATATTTTGTTACTATGATTCCGAGACTTTGTTTAGCACACACGAATTAAATGCATTATTTTTTTTGCACACCGAACTATGGTCATGGGTGTCGGCACCAGTATTAACTACTTTATTTTTGATGTCAGTCATAAGCTATTTCCACAGAACGGTCCTCTCTTTCTTTCTTTCATATGTGTACGCCGCCAGGCCCCCGGGATGCTGGCATTACGGCTGTGTATGCGACTACTGACTATTGACCTAGGTGCTATCTATTGTTGCCGCCGGCCTCCGGGTTGTAGGCGATGAGTGCTGTGTGCTTACATCGAAGGTGTAATAAAGTATAAATTTAACAAAAAAAAAAAAAAAAAAACTATCCTCCTGTCTTAGCAAAGTCCATGAGTGGATGAATGACTCTTTTTTGAAGCTAAATGGAGCTAAAACAGAGGTCATGATGCTAGGACATAAACCACCTACCTCTGTGGATGTGTGGTGGCCGGACTCCTTGCGGCAGCCTCCGACCCCTAAAGGGCAAATCAAAAGCCTAGGAGTGTGGCTGGACCCAGCCCTTAACTATCAGGTCCAAGCCCGGAAGGTAGCAGGGACAGGATATGCCCTCATGAGAGCACTCAGAAAATTTTTAGGGCTACTTCCCTTTGAGGCCAGAAGGATCCTAGTACAATCCCTGATCTTATCACGCTTAGACTATTCTAACGCAGTCTATCTAGGGGCCCCTAAAGGGACAATCAAGATCCTACAGACCATCCAAAATTGTGCTGCCCGAATGCTACTACACATCCCACGCAGAACCTCTGCCAAACCAGCACTGAAGCAACTGCACTGGTTGCCTGTACAACAACGAATCGAATTCAAAGCAATGACTATTGTTCATAAAGCCCTGTATAATTCTGGACCAGACATCCTTGTACCTTTGTTCCGTCCTTATCAAACATGTAGAACCCTAAGATCCAGTAATAAGAACCTACTGGTAACCCCCAGGATTAGGAGAACTCGCACCGGGGGCAGGCGTTTTTCCTTACAGGCTGCAAAACTTTGGAACAATCTTCCGGACGCTATTCGCTTGGAGGAGAACCACCTCAGGTTTAGAAAAATGTTGAAAACCTTCTTATTCTGCTAAAATTGCTGGAGATGAATGGACCACTTAAGCGCTGGGATGCCTCAGGGTAACCATGCGCTATAGAAATGTGTAATCATTCATTCATTCATTCAAATGTCATGATATAATAGTAGAAAATGAAAGTAACATTTTAATTGGTTGTCAATTCTAACACTTCATATGTGTTTTTGTCATGTAATTTACCTCAGGATATTTAGTCAGGCCTACAGCATAAATGTCTCAATGGAATTCCATCAAATTTGGGTAAATGGTAGGGACTGCTATGTAGTAGGGCCTATTCTATATTTGATGAAAGTGTCTCAAGTGGTTTTTCTGTAAATTACTTTCCCACCTTTTTTTATCGAGCGCTTACCGGTTCGCGCACCGGTACGCGTACCGGCAGCGTTACGGGAGTCCTCCATTTTATGTTTCTCTAGAATTGAGACACAAGATGGAGGGCAAACAATGTTCGGAATGGGTAGAAGGGGGCACGGTAGACACCTCCTGACCCTTTAGGTTTTCTGAGGGGGGCTTAGGACGCTCAAATAGGCAAAAAAGACAATTTTAAAAATCGCGTGGAGAGCGCCCGGTACGCGCACCGGTAAGCGTACCGGGGAGCGTACTTTGATGAAAAATAGTGAAAAAACTTAGAAAAAGATAAACGTTTAGAATGATCAGAGGTAGGGTAGCTCTGAAAAGAGCTATTGGGTTCTGTGGCTGATTTAGGTACCTTCAAGTAGGTTACAATGCACAGTCTTAAATTTAGGAGGAATATTCTATTCCCCTCATCTGACAAGTGCACACCATCTCCTCTGTAGATGTCTTGCATGTTGAAACGCAAGTTATTGTTGATTATTGAACCCATTCCATAGTCTCTCATGTAAGCAGAAACAGATTTATTCACATGTTTCCGTGATTTGTCAAATTGTGGACAAAATTGGTTGGACCAGTTCCATTTCTGTCTTTGGCATATATTGGAATATACCAAGGCAGTTTGGGGAAAAAGTGTCATCAATTGATGAAAGGTGTCCTTTAAAAGCATTTCCAGCCCAACCCCAGTCATAGTGTTCAAATCATTTCCACCACAGTGCACTATTAAGAGGTCAGGGTTTGGCAGATGCATAAAAAAATTATATTAAAAACATATAAAATATATTTTTCATTTAAAAGAATAATACATTTTACAGCTTTTGATATTTGCTATTAAAAAACCATTGAAATTCACTGAAAAAACCATAGGTTATAGGCCATATATAGTTAGGAATTAGCATTTACAAAACCTTGAAAATTTAATGAAAAAACCATAGGTGATAGACCATCTATAGTTAGGGATTAGCATTTACAAAACCTTATTTTACTCACACAAAACCATTGAAATTCGCATATATAGTTAGTTGCACTAACTATATATCGCGCACCCGCAATCCACTGCTGATGATGTCACATATTACATCATTCATGACATGGTAGGTGACATCACTGATGACATCACTGATGACAAATAAAATGACATCACTGATGACAACATCCAGTGACTGTATGTTTCTGTAAAGTTAAAATATGTCTTACATATTGAAGAATGAGTGGATGTATAAATGTCTGGATGAAGGATTTAGTAGGTGCATGACTGACTGTATGAGAGAGTGATTAAATGTGTCTCACTGAGTGCATGGGTTAGTGATTAAACTGTCTTAATTTATGCATCATTATATCTGTTGTTCTGTAAAGTGCTGCATGTGTTGATCAGTACCTATATGAGTAACTATATGGGTTATTGATTGGTTGCCCAAGTATTTGTATGGGAGAGTGAGTGTGTGTGTGGGGGTGGCTGGGAGGTGTGTGACTCTGTGCATAGATGTGTGAACAGTTGATTCACTAGATGTATGGGTTCAAAACTGCATGTGGAAACAGCTGTATGGGTGGTTGTCTGTGTACATGAGTGTATTGGTGAGTGAATGGATATGTCAGTGCTACATGTCAAAGTAAGTACATTTGTAAAACACAGTACAAGTGAGAGTTGACATATATAAATTACTGTGTTTAAGAGCCAGTGAATGTGTGAGTGGCTGCATGGATCATTTAAAACTTGTATCAGTGATTGTAAAAGAGAGTAAATATGAGTTAGAATATGTTTGAATAAGTAAGGTGTGTATAACTGTATAGTTGAGGAAATGGAGGTGTGATTGATTCTTTGCATGACTGACTAGGTGTATGAGTAACTCCATGGATGAATGACAATCTGTGAGTGTCTGTTTACACTGAATGTATCTAAGGTTATATTAGAGTCTGAAGAGGTTCATAGTATTATCACATGAATGATGTCATCAGTGATGTGGTCAGTGATGTCATTTGAGTTGTCATCAGTGATGTCATCAGTGATGTCACTGACCATGTCATGAATGATGTAATATGTGACAGTGGATTGCGGGTGCGCGATATATAGTTAGTGCAACTAGCTATATATGCGAATTTCAATGGTTTTGTGTGAGTAAAATAAGGTTTTTTAAATGCTAATCACTGACTATATATGGTCTATAACCTATGTTTTTTTCATTGAATATATATATATATATATATATATATATATTACCTACTGGCGGTCGCCAGTAGGTATATATAGTTAGGATTTTTTCCCTATGGGACTTTTGAAAATTCTATGTCTAATAACTTTGGCGTTTGTGGACGGAATCGGCTGAAATTTTCAGGAAAATGGCACATTTTGTTTCTGAGCAGCTCTTGAAAATTTGGGGGGGTTTCGTCAAGGGGGGGCTGAGAAAAAAGGGGGGTCCCAAAACGCGTTTTCCCCATGTTAATTTCCATAGGGCGGTTGGCCTCACTTTTAGCTCGAACGGCTGAATGGATTTGCACGAAACTTGGCAAAATTGTAGGGACTGTTAGCCCGATGTGCCTTTGCTAGGTCTCAATATATGTGCTCCAGTGGATTTTGAGAAATTAACGTTCAAAACAAGATATATATCTGTAACAGCGCTCCGGGCTGCGCTCCGGTCCGCTTACTTTTCGCGAAACGGAACTTTGCGATGCGAAGCTGATTGGCTCTCCGGTGTCTGTCAACATTCTAAACAGTCCGGAGCAGCCGCCATCTTATCTCTCGGTAGGATCGAGAGAGAAGAAGAGGTGAAAAACGAAGGGGGAATTTAATGAAAGGGGGAAAGGTAGACCCCTCTTGACCCCCTAGGAATGATGTCGGGGTTATTAAAGGGTCCCGTGGGGAAAATATAGAAAAAAAATGATTTTTCACGGTAGAAGCGCTTCTCGGGTCGCGAACTGGGCCGCAAACTGGTAGCGAAACAGGAATTCGCCATTTTGTGTTTCGTTTTAATTAAATTACTAGGTATAAGGGGGTGCGGGAGACGTATCCTGATCCATTATGTTTTCTGAGGGTGGTTGAGGAGGCTCATATATGTTGATACATGTCTTCCAGCGGCAGTGCGTGTTTTTTTTTTTTTTTTGCTGCGTGACGTTGTTTAGAGACAAAAATTATCGCTGCACATCGGCGATTTTTATCGCAGATAAACCTTGCTATTAGCAAGGTTTATCGCAAAAGCGATAAAAAACGGCCGCAATGCCTGAATATCGCTGTAAAGTCAGCAATATTCATGCATTATCGAGCAAATGCTCTTAGCCATGTTATCCACCTCCCATTGGATAACATGGCTTAGAACTGCTCAGGGCAGGCGTTAGCTTTTGGAGATATTCGCGCTTAGCGCGAATATCTCCAAAAGTTGGTAATAGGAGATAGCGATGTTAGGGACTGTTTCCAGTCGCTAACATCTTGGCACGTTAGTGTCATTAGTGACAAATATCACTGACATGCAAAGCGGGGCCCAAGATGGTCGCTATCTCCTTTTAGCTGTCACTAATTGGTGTTAGCGACAGCTTGGTAATAGGGAGATAATTTTATCTCCGCTTTCTTGGCTTTTAAAGCCAAAAAAGCGGAGATAAACCCCCTTGATAATTTGCCCCACGATTCCTCGGGGGTTTCAGCTGACAAGGCTTGGTATTGTGTTACGTGGTAATTCTTCAGGAAACGTCAGAGGGTCGATGCAGGGGTTCTAGAAGGGGTGATAAACCATTTAAGCCTCATGAACAAGCGCATGGTCTTTTAAAGATCTGTGAAGTACTCGGTGCGGCGGTGTGTGTGTGTCCTCTTTCAGGAGCGGGCGGGGGGGGGGGCACTGCCAGCAACTTGCCAGGCCAGGCAGTGTTCAACACTTGCATCACCCTTTCTCTGCCTGCTATTGCGCTCCATGCTTCGGAAAGGTAAGAAAAAGAACGTGCATTTGAGTTTGAAATGTCCGATCCTGTAGCAGTACACTTCCAAAGCCCACACATGACAATAACCCGATTCAAGGCCCCATTCACCCGATTTTTTAAAAATATATAGTACTCCAACAAAGTAGGATTATAAAACTTTATTAACTTTTAAATATAACGAACGGAACAAAAACTGTAAAAACATTTAAACATTTTTGACCAAAAAAAGCAACAATGGTCAGAAGCTGCCTTTTGTGCGAATAGTCCCAAGGCAGCACAACGTGCTGAGTTCTGGACGGCACCCAGGTGATGTCACCTGGGTGCCGCACTGGTTTTTGGGATCCTACAATGCAGCTCAGAAAAACAGCGTGGGGCGTCCCGGGTGGTGCGGGGGGAGGCCTCGTCAGTAGCGGTCTGTTGTGCGAATAGTCCCAAGGCAGCAGAACGCGCTGAGATGTGGATGGCACCCAGGTGATGTCCAGTAAACTGTCGCACTGGTTTTGGTATCCTACAATGCTGCTCCGAAAATTGGCGTGGGGCGGCCCGGGGGGGGGGGGGCGTGGGGGAGGCGGCGTGAACGGGCCTCCCCAGGTGGCGGCCATCCAGCTGAGTTGCGCCCGTTCTTGCGGCTACAGCGTCTCGCTCACCATGTAGTTGACTTCTGCCCACTCTTGCGGTGCAGCGATAGGCGGCTGCCACAGGACTCTCAAAATGGCGGCCGGCACTTCGGTTTTGGGCCTGGTCCACTAAAATGGCCCTGGGACACCCTGGAACTCGGACGCTTGCCTGCTAGGGCTTGGGCTCCATTCTCGAAAGCGTCCCCTCAGCCGTGTAGATTCTACAAAAGTCTTGGGGGCCCTCGACTCCTGCAGGCTTCCGGTGGGGAGCGGCTGCCATGATTGCTCGCGGAATGACCACGACGGAGCCACGAGATGGTGGTGCTCTCATGCTGACGCCAGCTTCAGTCTGAAACATCCAGAAACAAGGTGGGGCTTTCATCGTTTGGGAAAAAAAATGTTCTAAACCAATGAAAAGTGTTATTTTTAGGTCATATGACCAAGTCTTCTATCATTAGGAAACCAAAAGTAAAATGAACCAATGAAAAGTTTTATAAACAAGTCACATGACCTGTTATGCGGCATAGGGCTACAAAAAGCGTAGAAAATCCGTTGGCACGTGAGGCGGCGTCAGTAGCGGACCGATGTGCGAATAGGCCGAAGGCAGCACAACGCGCCGAGATCCGGATGGCACCGAGGTGGTGTCCAGCAAGTTGCCGCACTGGTGTGGCCATCCTACAATGTTGCGCCGAAAGTCGGCGTGGGGTGCCCCGTTGGCTTATGAGGTGATGTCAGTAGTGGACCGATGTGTGAATAGGTCGGAACCAGCACAAGGCGCCAAGATCCGGATGGCAAGTCCTGGATGTTGAGTGCCATAGTTGAGAGTTCTGAGCAGTGCTTGTAAGACTATCTGAAGCTTATTTGCACCTGCTGCAGCTTCACTATTGCCCAAGGTGGTGTCCAGCAAATTGCCGCACTGGTGTGGCCATCCTACAATGCTGCGCCGAAAGACGGCGTGTCCAGCTGAGTTCCGGTCACTCTTGCGGTACAGTGACTCGAACGCGCCGGGATCCGGATGGCACCGAGGTTGTGTCCAGCAAGTTGCCGCACTGGTGTGGCCATCCTACAATGCTGTGCCGAAAGTCGGCGTGGGGTGCCCCGTTGGCTTATGAGGTGATGTCAGTAGTGGACCGATGTGTGAATAGGTCGGAACCAGCACAAGGCGCCAAGATCCGGATGGCAAGTCCTGGATGTTGAGAGCCATCGTTGAGATTTCTGAGCAGTGTTTGTAACACTGTCTGAAGCTTATTTGCACCTGCTGCAGCTTCACTATTGTCCTGGTGTGGCCAAAGATCGCCCATGACATAGGCGGCCGGCTCCCGGGGTCTGGCGGAACTTTTTCCCTTTTCCATTCTGCATCTTGTCCCACAATCCGTTGGACCTGAAGACACGACCAGGTCCCTGAATGTATGCAGGGGGACGTTATTGATTGAATCAAAATGGCGGCTTCACACAAAGCTGACTCAAGCGTTGCTGCTGATGCTATACAGACAAAAATTGGTTTTCAGTTTGTACATTCTTCAGGATTTTTTTTTCCATCCAAGGCTGATTGAGAGTTTGTAGAACAATGGCTTCAGATTTTCAACATACTACTCTTCAACATTCTTCCTAAATGTAACAATGTGAGACTCACTAGGAGAACGGCTGTTTATCTTTCCTTTCAAAATGCTGCCAACAATATTTTCTGAATGGAAGACACCATCTTGTAGCATAAAGGGCCGAAAGGGGTTCTGGTCTGGCCGATGGTTGGTGGAGACATTTTGACTATATCTTGGACCTGCCCGGCCTCGCCCAAAATGGCGCCGGTATAAATGGGACTCGTAACTCCTTGTTATGTACTGGTTGAACAACCTTGATATCACGAGATATGAATGCAGTTTTGATGCTCATTGCGGGCGGGGACGAGAATTGATTGAATATTTCGACATCCCTATTGATATTAAGTTCTGATGTGTTATTGATTACTGTACTATTGAAAGTTCGAATTAACGTCACCCATGGTACTTGCCCGCAAATGTATATCTAGATGATTTTTTTGTAAGTGGCTTTGTCGTATTTTAATTACAAAATGTACGTCCACCGATTCCGCAACTGTTAGACACCTTAGTTCTTGCAACCTAATAGCCCGCTCGTTACGTTCCTCTACAGTGTAAATGTCTTCTCATCATATACGATTCCAGTTTGCTCCGTGGCCGGCCCACGTGGTTATAGGCCCGTATTTGTATACTGACATTTTCACAATAAAGGTTTTTAAAACAAAACATGGTAGTAGTATTTACATTGGTAAAGTTTTTACTTTTAGTCACTGTTTTCGAATCAGTAAAAGGCAAGTGAAATAAAGCAGTCCAATTACATGACGGATAAAAGGTATAATACGTAGGAACGCAGTAAAGATAAATGGTCAAGGGCAGTTGTGTTTTCCACTCCTGCAACATAAAGTGATCGATAAGAATCTGATAATCAGGCGTATCGGCGAGTAACACAGCAGTCCGAGCCTCTTTTACTCAACGGCCCCGTCATGGGACGAAGAAACGCACTTTTTCTCGAAAAAGGAATATATTTTACTTGCAGGACAGTTGTAAATTTTCCGGGAAAGTACATTAGCCTGGAACATTACAACATATATGTTTAAAAAAAAATAATGTTCGAAACCAATAAAAAGCGTAATTTTTAGGTCATATGACCAAGCTTTTCATCATTAAAATAACAAAAGTAAAATGAACCAATGAAAAGTTTTATTAACAAGTCACATGACCTGTTATGCTTACGTTACGCGCTGCGCCCCGGATCACTTCCGGGTGCGCTAACGCGGCGTGTCATATAACGCATTACGCGACAACGTAGGTCAAGAATATAGTCAAAATGTCTCCACCAACCAGCGTTCGGAACACAACCCCTTTCAGCAGTCCAAAAAGTTCTGTTAAATGACAATAGAGGGGACAGGCAACAAGAACCATCAGTCAAAGAGGGGAGGGCAAGTTCTTCTCTACCGGGTCATGTTGGGGCGCTACCGGAACTGATCGAATTGGTAGTCTACAGTGTTTGTGGATGTTTCAGACTGAAGCTGGCGTCAGCATGAGAGCACCACCATCTCGTAGCTCTGTCGTGCCCATTTCACGAGCAAACATGGCAGCCGCTCCCCACCAGAAGCCTGCGGGAGTCGGGGGCCCTCAAGACTTTTGTACAATCTTCACGGCTGAGGGGACGCTTTCGAGAATGGGACCAAAGACCTATCAGGGAAGCGTCCGAGTTCCAAGGTGTCCCAGGGCCATTTTAGTGGACCACGCCCAAATCTGAAGAGCCATTTTGAGAGTCCTGTGGCAGCCGCCTATCGTTGCATCGCAAGAGCGGGAGCAACTCAACTACTTGGTGAGCGAGACGCTGTAGTCGCAAGAGCGGGCGGTAAACAGCTGAATGGCGGAAAGAGGCACAGTGTAGCAAAAGCGGGCGAAATGGCAACTAAAACGGTAAAGGGGCGCCCCAGTACAGCGTGTCTTCAGGTCAAACGGATTGTGGGACAAGGTCCAGAATAGAAGAGTCATCAAAAGGCAAAAAGTTGCGCCGGACCCCGGGAGCCGGCCGCCTATGTCGGGGGCGATCTCAGGCTACACCAGTGCTATAAGACTTGGGGAGGGGGTCGGAGCCAAGCGTCTTCTCCGAGTCCGTGCCATCACACCGCCCCTTGGGGGCCTCCGTCAAGCTGTTTAGGGAGGTACCATATCACATTGTTTTCAAATGCAGTCAGGTCCACAAACGACCCTCACTTACTTTGAGAATAGTGAAGCTGCAGTAGGTGGAAATAAGCTTCAGACAGTGTTACAAGCGCTGCTCAGAACTCTGAACTATGGCACCCAACATCCAGAACTTATGCCATTTGAGAATGGCAGTGACATCGAAGCAACTCAGGGACCAAAACCATTAACGTACTTTCACGTATGAAAATCTTACTTGGGGAGGGGGCAGGAGCGAAGCGCCCCCTCCCAGTCCGCAACACCACACCATATGTGGAAAATCTGAAGCCATCGTTCTACAAACTCAACCAACCTCGGATGGAAAAATCTAGAAAAATGTACAAACTGAAAACCAGTTTTGGTCTGCATAGCAACAGTAGCAACGCTTGCTATCAGAGTGCATGAGTTTCATGCTCGATCGATTGAGCTAGCCGGATCGGGCAACAAAAAGTATAAAATAGTTATGTAAATAGTTATTTAATAAAATGTTTTTCCCTGTTACTTTGCTGGTGTGTTGTATATATTTTTAATATTTGCATAGGGTTTGTCGTTATTTTGGGCGGGGGGGGTGACGGAGCCGAGCTGTCTTGCAGCCCTCATGGTGTGGAGCTCAGTTCATCTCACTATTTTCGTATTTCTCATGAAGGGTTGTTCTTAATGTTTCTATTTTAGCGAGGTCAAAAAGAGATCCAATTAGTGGCCTACTGATTTTGCTCGATTACTTTTATTTTTTTACACGATTTTTCACTATCTGCAAAGACTAAACAGAGTATTGCGACTTTGTGCTTGTTTGTAAATAGAGAATGAACCAAAGAGAACCAATTCTAAAACAGTAAATGCTTGGATAACAATCAATCAAATGGAGAGACAAGCAGACACGACGGATTACAACGGGGGTAAAGGTCTGCGTTAACTACCCTTCACTATCTGCAAAGAGAGAGTACTACTAAGAGTAAAGTGGGGAGGGGGGGCAGCGTTCAAAGCACATCAGCGTGCATAAACACGAAAACGTTTTTACCTATCACGTATTTGACATTTTAAAGCTTTTGATATTTGCTATTAAAAAACCATTGAAATTCACAGAAAAAACCATAGGTTATAGTCCATATATAGTTAGGAATTTGCATTTACAAAACCTTGAAAATTCACTGAAAAAACCATTGGTTATAGACCATATATAGTTAGGGATTAGCCTTTTCAAAACCTTATTTTACTCGCATAAAACCATTGAAATTCCATATATAGTTAGTTGCACTAACTATATATTGCGCACCCGCAATCCACTGCTGATGATGTCACATATTACATCATTCATGACATGGTCAGTGACATCACTGATGACATCACTGATGACATCTCAAATGACATCACTGATGACATCACTGATGACATCTCATTTGACATTACTGATCACATCACTGATGATATCATTCATGTGATAATACGATGAGCCTCTTCAGACTCTAATATAACCTTAGATACACCCAGTGTAAACAGACACTCACAGACTGTCACTCATCCATGGAGTTACTCACACACCTAGTCAGTCATGCAAAGAATCAATCACACCTCCATTTCCTCAACTATACAGTTATACACACCTTACTTATTCAAACATATACTAACACATATTTACTCTCTTATACAATCCCTGATACAAGTTCACAATGATCCATACAGCCACTCACACATTCACTGGCTCTTATGCACAGTTATTTATATATGTCAACTCTCACATGTACTGTGTTTTACATATGTACTTACTTTGACATGTAGCACTGAGATATCTATTCACTCACCAATACACTCATGCACACAGTCAACCGCCCATACAGCTGTTTCCACATGCACTTTTGAACCCATACATCTAGTGAATCAACTGCTCACACATCTATGCACAGAGTCATACACCTCCCAGCCACCCACACACACACTCAGTCTCCCATCCAAATACTTGGGCAATCAATCAATAACCCATATAGTTACTCATATAGCTACTGATCAACACATGCAGCAGCTTACACAACAACAGACATACTTATGCACACATTCACACAGTTTAGTCACTAAGCCATGAATTTAGTAAGACACATTTAATCACTCACTCATACAGTCAGTCACGCACCTACTAAATCCTACATCCAGACACTTATACATCCACTCATTCTTCAATATGTAAAACATATTTAAACTTTACAGAAACACAGTCACTGGATGATGTCATCAGTGATGTCATCAGTGATGTCATTTGAGATGTCATCAGTGATGTCATCAGTGATGTCACTGACCATGTCATGAATGATGTAATATGTGACATCATCAGCAGTGGATTGCGGGTGCGCAATATATAGTTAGTGCAACTAACTATATATGGAATTTCAATGGTTTTATGCGAGTAAAATAAGGTTTTGAAAAGGCTAATCCCTAACTATATATGGTCTATAACCAATGGTTTTTTCAGTGAATTTTCAAGGTTTTGTAAATGCAAATTCCTAACTATATATGGACTATAACCTATGGTTTTTTCTGTGAATATATATATATATATATATATATATATATATATATATATATATATATATATATATATATATATATATATATATATATATATATATATATAACTCAAAACCCTCTTTTTTGATTCCCAACCTAACTTTACTTCTTTCCTCCGCTGAACTCAAAAATCAACCTTACCTCCCTTAACTCTATGAACTTAAACCTGAAAATGACCCTTGCCTCCCTTACCTCCATAGGCTCTAGAAGTAGGAGTGTGGGGGGTGCTGCAGAAATTACCATGCTGGGTTCAGAAGTTGAATTAGCAATAAAGATGCCTTGAAATAATGTCTTTATCTTGCTATGCTTGTTGAGCGTTCAAAGCCAGAGGTCAAAAGTCAGGTTTTGTCCTCTGAGAAATTGCTGTTTATTCGTTTAACATCGAGACTGGTGTTTACTTTTGATTTTCTGAAGGCAAGGATTTTTTTAAACTGAACTATGTGGCAATCTTGGTGGGGTACAAGCAATGTGAAAAGAAAGGGTGTATGATGTAATTTTTTTTAAATACAATAACCTTTAAATATATGTCAATAATGTTTTAAAAAAGTTTTAAACCATTAGTTAAGAAAGCTCTAATGTAGCACAATTTTTGTAATTCTAAAGTGTGAAGGAAGCAAAGATTTATAATAGGATGAAAACAAATCAAGACAATTTGCGATGTGCAAATGATAATAAGTTGCTGAAACCCGATTTCCGGACATTGTTTGTGCACTATACAGTTTTGATCAATAAAACTGTATGTTTGTGAAAAAGTAAAGGTCATTTCGATGGAAAATGTGCTGTCTGTAAATGACAGTGAACTTCCATGACATTCTATATTAAAATATTTGCAATATAGTGCTCCAATATACCATACCCTTACCACTCTCCTGCTGAATGGTCATGGCTCATTTGCTACACTTGTTCCTTTTGTAACTCTTGGTTTTTTCACAACCCCAATGACTTCAGTGATGTAACATTGATAGCAGCGCCACCCTTTCTGAAAATTGTCCCAGGACCCCTGCTTACCTCAACCCACTCCTAAACTCTAATTTTACACTTTCATCCCTCAACCTCTACCCATTCTAAAATCCTAAAATCACCCATACCACCCTTAACTCTATCCACCAGTAAACCACAAAATTCTACTTACTTAACTTTACCTCCACCCACCACTAAACCCTAATATTACTCTTGCCTACCCTTAATCCATCCCTAAACCCTAAATTTAGCCTTACCTCGGTTTTCCTCTACCCGTCCCTAAGCCTTAACAATACCCTTACCTCCCTGTACCGCAACGCACCCCAAATCCATAAAAAATGCAAAGTGACCCTTAACTACCCATCCCTAATCCCTATAAACACCTTTACTTCCTTTAACCTCTATCTGCCATTTAACTCTAAAATCACCATTACCTCCCTTTACTTCTGCCCACACCTTTACCACTTTAAAAAAATAACAAAGAAATTCTGTTATTTAAAAACAAAATACTTACCTGTGCTGTATAGCATCACATTACCTGAACAGTACCGACTGCGTGGTAATGGTCATGCATGATAAATACTGTGTTGACAGGGTATCAACAGCAGCCCTGGCAAAAATGTTCATGCCAACTATAGTGTTCCACTTGCCTAGGTGGAATCCTCATGTGGAATGTAGCATGAGGATTCCGCAGAGTGGTTTCAGTTTGCGACCGTTGGATCCGCTGTGTACTTTCCTGTGGCGGTTGTCAAGCTACCTCCTTCAATACGAATAAACTTATGTCTACTTACCACACGTCTGCAGCTCCTCATTCCTACATGACTTAGGCAACGAGAAGGAAAAGGGGGTTGCGCTCACCTTTCATTTCATTTTCGTCAATTTCGGCGAATGGATCTCCTTGAAGTATCGACGCTGTTTGGATTCCGCTGTAGGAGACGATGTCAGGAGTGTGATCCCGCAGACATAGGAGTGCCATGAGTTCTTTGCCACCGATTTTCGCCTGTTTTGGCACATCAGCAGCAGTTTGCGGGATTTCCATGCGTGCTGCTCATCGTCAGTCTGTGCGAGTTTCGTGTTGTGACGTCAGCACATCAAGCACGTCTTTGGCGGCCATCTTGAATTGGATTGATTCAACATTGGATTGTCCAGTGGTGACGTCGGCACGTTTCTTCACGCTTTGGCGGCTTTCTTTTGTCCAGTGCAAATCTAATACTTTGCCTGCATCTGTCAGTGACAGGCACACCAGTTGGCATTTCGGAAGCATTTTGACTACATTTGCCTATATCTATCAGTGACAGGCACACCAGTTGGAATTTCGGAAGCATTTTGACTACATTTTATCCTTCTGGCCTGTAATTTTGGTGACAGGCACATCTTGCTAACTTTAATCTTCAGGTGTTCTTTACTTTATTTTGTTATTTATTTTAGGTTGTTTTTGGGGGGTAACTAGTTCTGTTGTTGTTGCAATTTTGGCTAACATTAGAGCACTACCTCATTTTCTACAAATAGCAGGAGAACCAAAAATGGAATGGGAACTATGTTACCCCATGTTTTTGGCGTATGTAGACATTTTAGAGAAATAAGAATGTTCTTCCAAAAGGAAACTTACATTGCTAAAGCATTGTCTGGTGGTGCAGGTTTGAAAGCGTTCAATAATCTCCAGCCACTAGAGAATGCAGGCGATATGAATGTATTTGATCAAGCTATCAGACAATGGAGTTCTCGTTTTGGGAAGAAAATTAACATCGTAATGGAAAGTTTAAAATTTCATTCACATGCTCATAATGAAGAGGAGTCTATAGAAGACTATGTTTCAGCGTTACGTACATTGGCTGGGTCTTGTGTGTTTGAAACTATAACTTACGAACAAGTCTTACGTGACCAAATAATGATGAAGACTAAGAGTAAAAAGATTCAGGAAAGACTATGGTTGGGTACAGAATCCTCTTTAAGTGCGGTAGTTAATATAGCTAAGGGTATTAAACAATCCGAAAAATGTGTTTGTGAGATTATAAGTCAAAGTACAAGCAATGCAATAATTTGTTACAGGTGTGGCTGTCCGAACCATGTAGGAAGTGTTAAAGGTTGTCATGCTTGGGACAAAGTGCATGTGAAATGGAAGAAAAGTGGTAACTTTGGGAAAGTTTGTAAATCATGTCATAATCAATCACATTACTTATGATGAAGAAGAAACATCTTCTGATTTCAACTCTTTACTATGAGTGGGTGACATCAGTTGCAAAGGCTTTCCCAGATGCATTGTGAAAATTGATAGCAAATCTGTTTCGCTGACGGTTGACTCGTGCTTAGTACAGCATTATTGGTAAGAAGTTATTCAACGAACATTGGGGCAAGAAGAAGTAAATTCCACCTGACATCCAACCTGGGGGGTACTCCGGTCATAAAATTGATTTGGAAGGTTTTATGTGGGCAGATTTGGAATTTGATAGCAGAAGAACCAAAGGGAAAGTGTATGTTGCAACTAAAGGGATATCTATTTTGGGAAAGCCTCATCAGCAAGAAATGGGTATAACACTTCACCCCAATGCCACACCACCTGTTTATGTCATTAGTACCAACAGTGATGATTTGTTTAGTGGTGTGAAGGAAAGATTTCTTAAACTTTTGGATGGAACTTTAGGTAAATATATTCATTTTAAACATAAAACTATTCTTAAGGAAGAAGCCATTCCTGTTAGGCACAAGGTGAGGAATGTACCTTTGGCATATCGAGGCAAACTAGAGGTCATGTTATAGGATTTTATTGATATGAAAATAATCGAACCCGTAGAATCTTCACCATGGGTGTCTCCCAATATTTTATCCATTAAGTGTTCTGGAGATCACCGCTTGTGTGTGGACTTATGCAGCTTAAACAAAGAGATTTGGGTTGACAAACGTCCTCTCCTAACATTCACAAATTAATATCTAATTTGTCTGGTGGTTCTGTTTTCTCCACAATTGATTTAGCAAGCACTTACCATCAGGTGTAGTTACATGAAGAATATAAACATCTAACAGCTTTTGTGACACCGGAAGGCATGTTTAAATTTTTACGAACGCCTTTTGGTTTGGCGAGTGCTGCATGTTTTTCAATGGTTAATGAAGGAAGTGTTAAAAGGTTGTAAGGGAGCTATTGCCTTTCAGGATTTTGAGGAAAACGTTTGAAAACATAAGAATTTGGAAAATGTATTGGGAAGAGTACAGGATAAAGGTTTAACTTTGAAATGTAGGAAATGCTAATTTAGACAGAACAAAGTTGAATATTTGGGTCGCGAAAATTTTGGTGAAGGTATTAGGCCCAAACTCAACCATGTGCAGAGCATTCCTGAAGCTCCTGACCCTGTGACTAAAGAACAATTGTTTTCCTTTCTTGGTTCTATGGCAAATGTGTTCAGGATTACTCTACAAAGGTGCATCGTTTAAGACTGTTATTAAAGTAAAACGTACAATTCATTTGGGGTAAAGACCAACAGCTGGCATTTGATATACTCAAGAAGGAAATTTTATGTGCTCCATTTTTTAAATCTTATGTTGTTGGCAAGGATTGCATTTTCTCAGTGGATTCCAGTAGTGTGGGCTTGGATGCAGTAGTCATGCAAACGGATTGTTCTGGTGAATATGTTGTGTCGTGTGCCTCACATAAGCTGCAAGATTCTGAGTGTAATTACTCTACTATTGAGAAGGAGTTGCTAGCCTGTACTTGGGTGACTCAAAACTTTCATCAGTTTCTATGGGGAACCAAATTTCGGTTAAGAACTGATCATAAGCCTCTTACTAATATGCTTTCTGCTGGTGGAGGGAGAACGCTGACAGCTCGCTTAGCGAGACTCGCTGCTAAATTGCAGGAATATCAATGTGTGGTTGAATACATCCCAGGTCGTACCAATGTTCATGCTGACTGTATGTCACCTTTATTAGATAATTTTTGCTTACAGGTTGGCCGGAAGAAAGGAAGCTGAGCGGGGAACTGGCTTCATATTTGGAAAATCAATGACGAACTTATATTTTTACATGACATAGTTATGAGGAGAGTTAAAATTGTTCCGCCATGGAAACTCAGGAAGCTGATATGTACCTTGGCCTATGAGGGTCATATGGGAATGTCCACTACCAAAAAAAGGTTAAGAGAATTTTACTAGTGGGCGGGTGTTGATAGCATGGTTGACAAAGGAGCAGGGAGTGTTCTGTTGGATTTGAAATTTCATTTCTGTGTTGCTTAGGCCCGAAATGCTCCTCCCTTGCACTTATAAGCTGTGTACTTTCTTATGTTAGCATTGATGGCACCATTTTTATTCATGCCATACTGTACTGTGACTGAAGATCAAGCTTTCTGTCTCATTGTGTTTTCCTCAGCGGAGCCGATGCTTCTGCGCCACCTCCACCTCCTGTTCCCAAGGCTGAAATCTTGCTGCCCTAGTGAATGTATTATCTGTTTTGCATACCTTTGCCTTTGAATATGTTCTTTCCCACATCTTAGAATGGTAGGCCCCAGCCGAGCGGCTTTGGGCTCGAGATAGCCTGTACCCAGCTTTGTAACATGACTTATCCTTGTATGCCTCCTTTGTTCATCCTGTTCTGAATTGGAATTTTCCAGCATGGTCGGACCCTTGAAGGTGCAAGTTTGGTATAATTGTTATTCCCGAGTTGGAGGGAGTCTGTCCCTTGGATGTCCTCCCAGGAGACAGGTCAGACTGGGCTCGATTGCAGCGCAATTACTAATAAATTAGTGATTTGTATTCTCCGTCAGACTGAGGTAATATGAATTTTCCTGGTCAGTTATGTCCCCTATCGTAGACCCCAACGGCTCCATGTATGCACTTCAAGTACATGTATGTTCCCTCCACTTTCAGCTATGAAGACGCAAATACATTTGCGTCCAACGTTAACAAGTTCTCTTTCAGATCCACCATGAATGGGTCAATTATTCAGTTCCTAAGTGTACCGTGCCAACGTCTTTATATGGTGCACTTTTCATGTTTTCTAGCTCTGGCGAGTTAGGCCCTGATTTCTGCCATCGAGCCTTTTTCTGCCTTCTGTCTCTAAAGTCTACAGTCAGCTGCTTCCTGACCCTTGACTTACTTCCTGTGTGGCGAGCGGTGCCTGGCTCGGCCTGCCTTGCCTGCCAAGACTGTATTCAACCTTCAAGTTATCTGCTCCGCTCCTCGAAAATACATTCCTGTCTGGTAGTTTAGGAAAACATCTTTCCCAGCTGCAGAGCAAAGGGCCCGGCCTCACTGTCTCCATGCAAGTAATTCATAGCTTCCGTTACCATGGTAGGCCCATGCCCCCTTGCCTCACATCTCATGTAGACACGTAGTCGCATATGCACGCACTAGCAGTCAGTATAGAATAGCCTCAGCCCGAGAGACCTTTCCTTCTAGATAATACAGTTCCTCAAACACAAGATATAGATATGATTTGGGTTTAGGTTGTTCTGACACCCCAGACTTCTGTCTCCTCATGTAGGGCTAAATGTCAAGTCCCCTTCACCCTCCAGTTACACGTCAATCATACGTCATGCTGCTGCGCGCGCATCTCTGCCACATGTTTTTGCTGACACTGCAGGATCCTTCTAGGGATCCACCCATTCATGACACCTTTATGTGACGTTTCTTGCACACACCTCCGTGTACGCCCTAGTGCACGCCTTCTGTTACGTATTTCTGTTCTTATCTCGTTTCTCTCAGCTGTCACGCCTCCTGCATCAATTTCTATTGTAAATGAAATGACTATATATATGATTACTTGTTAATGAATAAGTGTACATGTCCTATCCGTTCCCTGTACATGCTACCTGGTTCGAACAATTAACCCATTCCTTTTTAAGGAATAAAACCCCTTTAAAACCTCAAATACCACGGATTCTGCCTCTTATTTTTGACTGAGTTATTCTTATTGATATTTACCGCATAAATTCCGCATAGGTAATTAAAATTTACCACATAATTTGGCGCCCGAACAGGGACCCTCCCCCACCCCACGCGCCGGCGGTGCGTTGCAGGTCCGGTCCCCTGCCACAGCGCTGACGGACCACTACGCGTACCCGCAGGATTTCCTGTATCTCCCTCAGGCCAACGGAGGTGACTGAGGCTGCGATCGACACCCAGACGAGGCGGTGAGGAGTGCGGAGGATCCCGACCAGAGCCTAGCTGAGAGAGCACAGTCCGAGGTATTTGGAGGCCCACCAGTTCCGAAGTTCCGAAGTCGAGTCGAGTCCAGTCGAGTCCAGTCCAGGGTCCAGTCCAGTATCGAGTTTCCGAGGCCTTCTGTTCCGTGCTTCCCGGTGAGTACCGTTGCTGGGGACGCATCTAGACGTGCGCATTAATTTGTGCCGGTCAAGACGGGGTTGGGTACACAGCCACGGTCTGCACTGTTTAGCAGTGTATCTGTACTGTTTAGCAGTATATCAAGTCTAGTTTCATTTTAGTTATTGTTGTTCGTTTTCAAAAATGTTTATATGTGTTTTAATGTCGTGGTATGAATGATTGTTCGATCTATATACTGTACTCATTGTATTTATTGTGTTCAAATTCAAGTTAACATCAAGTACCAAGTATCACGGCTGAAACATGCCGCTATTCTCTAAACTGAGACAGATAGGAACTAGAAAAGGGATACTAGAGGAAGCTGTTCCCATTCCACCCAGGGACACTCCAGGGTACTTTATGTACCACAAGCATGGCTTAGACGCTGTATTCTATCTCGATTTGTGGGTGGATTACACCAAAGATTTAGCAGAGAATCAGAGATGGCTCGCTGCAGGGACATGGGATGCCGAGTGCATCATGAGAGTAGAAGAAGCATTATGGAAAAAGAAAGCCAGACAGTCACAGAAAGATGCCATTGAATTATGGCGTAAAGAATCGCATAGACGCACAGAAAAAGCACTCAGAAAAGTCGAGAAAAGTAGAGAGGATTCAGACAAAGCCCGTGAAAATGTATTAGTTGAAGAGGGGATACGAGTAAAAACAGAACAAGTAGACAGACAACGAAACGCTCTTATGAATGATATGTATCCTCTTCTGGCCGAGGGTTTACCTATGGCCACTTCGGAAATACCGAAGAATCTGCCCCCTCCATTGGTCCCGACTAAAGTACGTCACAAGGCCACAAAAGACATATTCCTTTCTTCCTATTTAGACGATGTAGTCCCCGACTATGTTAATGTTTCGCCACCACGCACTCCCCCTGCTGATGGCACTCCACCGCGAGATAACCGACCACCACTTCCGCAACATCAAATTCCTCCTCCCGTTCCACATCTTCCGCCGATTCCTCCACCCCTTCCGGCACCTATTCTCCCTACTATTAATCCACTTAATCCTTTTGGACCTGGCACCTCGGGAGGTGCCACAGGAGGTTTTCAAACCCCGCCACAAGCACACCGATTGACTTATAGGGATCTAGCACAGCAACGTACACCTCAATCAGCGAATTACGACATACTTAAAGAGCCTCTTACAGATTGTAGATATGATCCAGTACCCGGTAAAGACGACAGAATGATGTTATCATCAGTACGTCTACGGCGAGTTACAAACTATCTAATGTTACTACCAGGAATGACTGATCATCTAGACAGAATATATCGTTTTGTCCAAACAGGGGAAGGTCCTGAAAGTATTGGCGAGGCCATGGCATACCAGAAAGTTGACACTCAGAAACTGATACTACGTTTCATTATAAACTGTTTGATAAGAGACCAAGATAGGCCTGGTGTAGATCAGGAAGAAATGAAAGCACTTAACAGATGGGGTCAGAATATAGCAGACGGAAAACATGATAAACAGAGTAGTATAGAAAATATGTACCGAAGGATACGAAAGGCAGTAGAACAAATACATGAAAGAAGACAGCCCGAAAGAGAAATAGATACAGACAAGACTGAGTCCTTGGGGGAGGAGGACCAACCAGAAACGACAATAGGAACATTGCACTTACCCGCTAGAGAAATGATAGCATATGTAGGTAAGGGAAGACTGTTTAATAATTCAATGCGTCCGGTACATCCAGAAAGTAAGAGACTTTTTCAAGCTGCCATGTCAAATCCGAAGACTCCTGAACACTTGTTTCAGGCTACCGATAAAATACTTCAAGAACGAATAGGGTACCATGTACTCAATTCTATGGATGAACAAGAATTAGCCAGGTCAGCAGTCCAATGGGCTGACAGTTCTGATAAATATAGTGACGACGCATTAGCACAAACGTTTTTAAATCTTTCGCCAGATGAACAGCGTTTAGCTGGTATGTACATGATTCAACATCTCCTTATATTGTATAAAAGCCAACATTCTGATCCAGGTCCCTTACCTGATATATCAATAGAACTACTCATGAATAAATGGAGAGGTCTAGGTACCGACTTAATTAAAATAATTCTAGAGCATCGTCACAGATACAGTACTTTCCTGACCACACAGTTTGTTACAGCTCCACCTCCAGAAAGAGAAATGTATTACATAGACAGACAGAATCCCTTGCGAGAAGTGCACCCAGTCAGGAATGATGATAATACCCTTAGACGTGTGTTTGTGTACACACCCATAACTAAAATGGAACTGTTAGAAATGAAGAAGTTAGTGCCTAGTCATGACAAAGATCCCGCAGGTTTCCACTGTGAAATAAAAGACATGTTACTCATGGGTGATTATACCTATCCCGACATCATGAAAATATTAGAAGTATTATTGCCTGCTGGTATTTACGAGAAACTCAAGGAAAAAGAATGGGAGGTGGGAGACGCAAAGATTGATTGGGCTGCATTAGAGAACGAAGAAGATACTCGTACCCCAGGCCTAGGGCTTGGGGACAAAATTAAAGCGTTACCAGGATTATTAGTACAGGTCTTGCCACGTTTGTTAGCAACGAAAAAGGAGGACTGGGATGCAATCTCAGCCTGCAAACAGAAACTCGATGAGGACACTAGTGATTTTTATTCCCGATTTGAGAAATGTTTTGGTATTAATAGTGGCCTAAAAGCAAGTAGCGAGTCATATCCACATCTTTTTGTATCTAAATTGGTTGAAAATTCCCTGCCCCAAGTTAAGAATCGTGTTCTGAAAGTCGAGAGCACATGGCAAGCTAACACGCCTTCACAAATGTTACAAATGTTACAGTACCACCAGAATAGAATTAGAGAAGAACATGATCACGAACAGAGACGTATGAAAGACACGAAAATGAAGATGTTGGTTGCTCAGTCAGTTCCAGCTGACGGTCAGAAAAAGGGTATGACACAGTCCAATAATTCAGCAGCTCCTGTTAAAGGGATATGCAATTATTGTAAACAGCCAGGTCACTTTATAAATGATTGTGAAGTTTTGAAACATAACATAGCTACAGGTAAAACTAAAGAGAGACCGCGTCCTCCTAGACAGGACCAGGTCCAACAACAAGTACCACAGAATATTCAGCCTATGCAAGCCTCACAACAGACAGTAGCGGTACCACAGCCACAACCGATTGCCGCAACACAACATGCAACTCAGCAGATGTACCAGTATGCACAGACGGATTACCCCGATTATCAGCGATGCACATGAAACAGCCTAGAGAGGGAAGTTGGCTTGCCTCTTATTGAGGTTCCTGTAGATCAAGAGGGTCCTTATGTACACAGTCAAGTATTAGGGAAAGACAGAAAGTTTTTAATTG